>NC_081362.1:73622659-74247481 GCF_030684315.1 Stegostoma tigrinum | reverse complement strand
TCTATGAGGCTTGGATTGTCTTTGTGAATTGTGGCATGCAGACGATGCTTTTAAGGTTGTGTGTTATTACATCTGCTTCTCACAGATGGCTATGATCAAGTTGTAATGACCAATGATATGGTCATGATTGGATGTGGCCAGAATTTGTATTCCACGTTGTTGGTCACTGCATGCATTTCGCATGCTGAATCCTATGATTACAGTAATCTTAAATCCACATTGTATATGTGCCTGATTAATGCAATTTTCTCTTCAAGGGCCTCACATTGCTGACTAGTGCAGCCCATGTCTTCAAACAAAATAAAACACTTACTCTACCTATTCAGATGTGGTGGCAGCCAATATTCATTTCCAATGTGCATTTGTAATTCAAAGAGGATGGAAGGCAACAGTAATCACGCTTAGCAGAAGGAGTTGCAGGCACACCTCCACATTCCTTTCTTCCTTGCTTTCCTTGTTAACTACATCAGCCTGAATTTCCACATATTCTCACCAAACTCTTCAAATTTTCATTTGGCCACATTACCTCCTAAGATCCTCGCCTACAGTTAATTGTCAACCATCACAATCCACTGTCTACACTTCGAATCCAGGATAGTGGTGACTGTCAAAGTCCCTCCTCCTTTTACCTCTAATGTACTATCATCTCACAACCATGTATGTTGAGATGCCCTACTCACAATGATTGTTCCCTCTGCATCCCAGCATATCATCTCCAATCCCTACAATTTACTTCCTCAAATTGTCCATCACAGGACTGGCCCCTGATAACCCTTCCTTGACTTTCATTGAGCTGTCCTCAGGTTTGACCATGGCCCAATACCTGATCGACTTGAAATGACAACCACAGCTGATGACTGTCCAGATTCCTGAATGATTGCTGCGCAGCTCCCCATGTGATTTACCTAATCCCTGGACAGGTTTCACTGGACATGCAGGATTGACCATGGTCTAATCCTAGGGCTGTAATGATATGGAATCCCTCACCCTGACTGCCCCAACAGGCTGGCATGTAAGCTGCTAACACATGCTGTAGATGAAGCAGTGCCAAGGCAAGATAAATGCACTGGAACAGTATATTCACAATGAGGGAACAATACATAAATATCAACATTATGTAAGACAGAGATGCAGTGAGCATCCAAGTATGTGCAAAGTGAGTGAGCATTATGAGAGTAAATTAACAGCCCTAGGATGTGTTCTGTTCAACTGCATGCCATGGGTGTCTCTCCTTGCACACAAAGTGGCTTGACAGCAGCATTGCAATGGAAGACATTGGAGCACTCCAAAGTGCAATAGAAGCAGCACGACTGTCTTAATAGTGAGTCTGAGATGCACCAAGATCATGTGGTGATTTTTGTGAGTCCAATACCAACATCCATGGATGAAGTATTCAGGCAATCACTGCCCATGGAGTATGCCTTGAGATGTTGGTCATGATGAAGGCCTGAAGGAGCAAGCAGTGAGGTGCAGCCACCCAGGTAACTGCTCAAAATTTCAAGTCAAGAATTGTCATTTCCCAGTTTCTCTCCACCGCCAGGTAAGATAACAAACTGCATATGACCGAGCCAAGATCAAGTAATAATGATTTGTTAATGCAGGCAAATAGAACTTTCACGATAAAAATTTGGGTGGACAATTGGACTTCTGCTTTTGAAGTCAAGAATTTCATTTTTCTGATCTCACCACATTTTCCCAACTGACTCACCAAGGTTGGGAAGATTCCATCGAGGATAAGTTTTGTTAAAAGGTTCCACATTTTGTAGAATAATTAAAACAATGGTAATCTAAAACCAATCATTTTTTACCTGCTCTACTCCATGGAAATTTACATTAACAATACTTGTTCACAAAAAGAAATATCCAGTCATGTCAATGTGGACTCCAACAAAATGTTAACAATTTTTTTAAAACTGTAAATCACAATGAGATGTTATTTGAAAATTAATTCAATCAGCTCAATACATGAGTTTATGACCAATAGTTCTGCAGGTTTTAAAATAAAAAAAGTTGGAAAATTATATGATATTTTGTGAAGCATACATTCAATAGCTGTGTATGTGCAAATTATTTAATTTCTTGTAATTCAGACACAATTTGAATACATAAAATCTTAATGTCAGAGACTAGAAATGAACTAAATTATTTTCACTCTTCACTTGCAAAAAATTTAATCTGACTTTTATTCTATTGTTATTACTTTAGCCTTCCTTCAACTTACATCACTAATCAATACATGTTCCTTCAGCTATTGTGCTATAAAAGTGGCTCCTATTCTCATCTTTATTACTTTAGCACTGTAAATTATATACTGTTATGAAAAGATTAACAATCACTAAATCAGTTTTCAAATTACTTTGCATACATTCTGATGCAGATTGTGAAATAGTGTAGTGTAGTCATCAATCTTTACTAACAAGTAGCAGTTGTAATACAGACATGTAACTATGTTCCTCATAATTAATTGCTGAAGATAATCCATCATTTCCACTTTTTCTTTCAAATGCTACAAACAAGAAAATAGAACAAAGAACCATAGATGCTGAAATCTGAAACATAAACAGAAATTGCTGGAGAAACGCGGGGTGTCTGGCAGCATTTCTGAAGAGAAAGCAGAGTTAATGCTTTGAGTCCAGTAATCTAGTTTCTGAAGAAATGTCACTAGACTTGAAACACTAACACAGCCTCCTCTACACAGATGCTGCCAAATCCCACCAGATTAATCAGTAACAGTTAAGAAGTTCCGGCCCACCAGGAAGAGTGCAATTAGAACAACAAAAATAGGGAAGAGTAGAAAGAAAATGGGAGAACTAAATTAAGATGGAGTTGGAGGAAGCGATAATGTACTCTAGTCCCCATGGTGTCCACCCTTTCTAAATACATTGAGGCTGCAGTGGACACGGTGTGCTTCCTCTCAAAGAATACTCATGCATGAACATTACAATGAAGACAGGCAGTCAGAAAGTACAAACTCCTCCATGGCCCACTGCCAGGACACATGATGGCTACCATTGCCAGGCAAGAAAACAGCTAATTTTTCTCGCCAGAAATTCTTTTACGTACCTCTGAATGTTTTTTTTCTCACAATGGAATCAGCCATGTTTTTTTTGGTAACCTTTATCCTCCACCAACAAATCACCTATGTTTCTAATTAAACAAAAAATTTACAAACACTGCCCATTAGGGGCAGTAAATGATGTTATAACACACCTCTGGAGCAGGTGGGACTTGATTGCGGGCTTGTAAAGTCCAATGATTATCACCTACTCTCAATCCACTCTGGAGTTGTTCTTTTTACCTTTAAGAGGATCACATTTCTGACACTTAGATAACTCACCTCCTATCTCCCCAGTGCTTGCCTAGTACCTACAAGGCACACATTAAGAATGTGGTGGAATTCTGTATTTGGCTGGATGAGTACAGCACCGACAACACTCAAGAAGATAAATTCAGGACAATACAGCAAGCTTGATTAGCACCATATTCACTGCCTTCAGTACTCATACCTTTCATTATAGATGCACAGTGGCAATATTATGTATCTGCTTCAAGAGGCACTGCAGCAACCCATCACAGGCCTTTCAACAGCACTTCAAAATTCACAACCCCTACCACTTAAAATGACATTGGCAGTGGAGCCTACATTCAATCTTTCCAGTGTTGAAGTGGTGTCTAACCCCAGCACACTGTTCCCAACCATTCTAACAGCCCAGCTTCTGTTGAACATTGGTAGAAACCTCAAATCTCAATACTTCAGTTTGAATTCACAAAAGCTCAGCTTGCTGTCATGAATGCTCAGACTGCCAAGATCATGGCTGCACCAGTGTTCAAGTGGGTTTGCATTAGCTCACAGTGGTTGAACAATTTGGGCTCTGGAGATGTTCTGCAGAAGTATTACTTGCTCGTTCATGCATGAATGTGCTCTTCTCTCTCAGGAACACATGATGAGTCAGAATACAAGAAGGATACTGAGTGCTTGTTGTCATGGTGCAATGATAAAAACCTCTCTCTCAATGTCAGTAAAACAAAGGAACTGGTTATTAACTTCAGGAAGAAAGGAAGAGGACATGCCCCTATCTCCATCAGAGCTGAGGTGGAGAAGGCTGAGAGCGTCAAGTTCCTAGGTATGATGATAACCAACAATCTGTCCTGGACCTCTCACACGAATGTGATAGTTAAGAAGGCTCAACAACGCCTCTTCTACCTCAAGCGGCTTAGGAGATGCAGCATCTCCATAAGGACCCTCACCAACATCTGCAGATGCATCATGGAAAGCATTCTGTCCGAGTGCATAATAGCTTGGTGCAGCAACTGCTCTACCCAGGACCATAAGAAAGTTGTGTGCACGGCCCAGATCATCGCAGAAGACAACCTCCCATCCATGGATAACAAAGTGTGGAGCTGGATGAACACAGCAGGCCAAGCAGCATCTTAGGAGCACAAAAGCTGACATTTCGGGCCTAGACCCTTCATCAGAGAGCAGATAGATGCACAGGAGATGCACAAAGCAAGTTTAACATTAGTAAGATCAACATCATTTGAAGTTAGAGAAATCCATTAAGCAATCTAATAAAAGCAGGGAAGAAGCTGTTCTTGAACCTGTTGGTGTGTGCATTTAAGCTTCTGTATCTTCTGCCTAATGAGAGGCTGGAAGAGAGCATTTCTGAGGTGGCAGGGCCCTTTGATGATGTTGGCAGCCTTTCCGTGATAATGAGAAATGTAAATGAAGTCCATGAATGGGAGATAATAGGAACTGCAGATGCTGGTTGGCACTGCTGCCTCACAGAGGCAGGGACCTGGATTTGACTCCACCCTTGGGTGACTGTCTGTGTGGAGTTTGTACATTCTGCCTGTGTTGGCGAGGGTTTCCTCCCACAGTCCAAAGATGTGCAGAGCAGGTGGATTGGCCATGCTAAATTGTCCATAGTGCTATCTATATTATTTCAAGGGGCACTGTTTAATTTCCCCATGATACCCGTGGTCATTATCATTTTGTGCTCCTGAGATGCTGCTTGGCCTGCTGTGTTCATCCAGCTCCACACTTTGTTATCTTGGATTCTCCAGCATCTGCAGTTCCCATTATCTCCCATCCATGGACTTCATTTACATTTCTCATTATCACGGAAAGGCTGCCAACATCAAAGGGCCCTGCCACCTCAGAAATGCTCTCTTCCAACCTTCTTTCATTAGGCAGAAGATACAGAAGCTTAAATTGCCACACCAACAGGTTCAAGAACAGCTTCTTCCTTGCTTTTATTAGATTGCTTAATGGATTTCTCTAACTTCAAATGATGTTGATCTTACTAATGTTAAACTTGCTTTGTGCAGCTCCTGTGCAGCCACAACCTTGTATGCCTCACTCTGTTTAAACACCCTATGTCCTTCTTTGCTATGATCTGCCTGCATTGCTCACAAAACAAAGCTTTTCACTGTATTTAGGTACATGTGACTACAATAAATCAAATAAATAGATTACACCAGAGTCAGTGTCCTTGTTACTGCCTGTCTGCCAAAACTGCCAAAACTGCTCCTACTCATATCAAGATGGTGTAGCACAAGGAAGGCTCCTTGAAAGGCCAGAGCTGCCTGAAGCTGTGCTACCAAACTTTCTGTATTCTCCCCCAACAAGTGGACTTTCTTCTTTTAGCCATGCTGCAGCTTCAAGGGTAACACTGCATTGGAAACCTAGGCCAGGAAAAGGGTACATAGAACACATGCTCAAAGGGAAAGCTCACGGTGAGTAATTGATGTTTTATGAAACATTGTACGGGTTTATCTGATAAAGTTTGTTTAGTGGCAACATTTTACCAGCATTGTGGCCATGGTTGATAACAGGGGGCTGACACCAAATGAGGACCAGAGGCTGGATTCATTGGAATTGGATGAAGTGATCATGGCCACCCCAGACAGAAAAGGAATGTTTTGATTGTCTTCTTCCACATTTTCTTCCCCTTTGTTCTTCTCAGGGCTTGACATGTGCAGCATGATAGCTCAGTGGTTAGCGCTGCTGCCTCACAGAGGCAGGGACCTGGATTTGACTCCACCTTTGGGTGACTGTCTGTGCGGAGTTTGTACATTCTGCCTGTGTTGGCGTGGGTTTCCTCCCACAGTCCAAAGATGTGCAGACCAGGTGGATTGGCCATGCTAAATTGTCCATAGTGCTATCTATATTATTTCAAGGGGCACTGTTTAATTTCCCCATGATACCTGTGGTCATTATCAGACTTTACCCAATTTTTAGCTCATGTTGCAATGATTTAGTTCTCCCTCAAAGTATACACAAGGCTTACCAATGTTTGGGTGTATTACTATGCGAATTAGAACACTGTAAAATCATTTTACTGAAATCAGAAGAGGTAAGAGAGACAGACTTGGAACTGAGGCTTCTTTTTTCTCTGCGTATAACTCCGATGTGCTGCTCTGAACAGATATCCCTTGTGAAAAAGCAATGTGAAAATATGATACAACCCTTTTTTTTTCTCCACAGCCTCTGCGTAAATTTGACTGAGCATGAAACAGCATTAACATTTAACTTGGACAGAAATTTGAACCGTTGTACAAATAATGAAGAGTGGTTGACCACAATCTCACTTCATTTTATAAAGCTCCTCCAACATCAGTTTTGCTTCAAACTGCAACGTATGAAATTTCAACAATATAAACAAATATCTTCTGCACACATATGTTAAAGCTGATCATCCACCATCACAGAAACTGCAGCTTACCTTCTAATTTAGGTCTTCAGTGACCTCACAAATGCCTCCCTGCTGGCTCCTCGAAACGATCTCATTGCCTTTGTGAAGCATGAGCTTCAACTTCATTATTGCACATTGGTGTGTGATCACTAACAGCATCTTAAAAATCTTTGCCTACTCGTTCAACTCTTTGCCCCTACACACCAATTGAGAGGCTCATTTTGTTGGGTACAAAGAAAGGCTTTTCCATCTACATAACCCATGAAACTCCCCTCCAACACTCCCATTACCCCTCCAAGAAGCTCCTACTCAATGGGTGAAATACAGTTGGATCCATAGGTGACAAATGCTCTCATCATGCAGGCCATTGGTATGTGGAGGCATCACCAGCTCTGCTGCTTAGATAGATTTGGTACCTCCTACAATACAGTCCAAAAGAATATTTGGTAGAATAAGGGAAAAGTGGAATTTAAATACATGTATGATATTTAAAGGATGAGACTGCAGAATTAATAATAAGGAAATATATCTGACTATTGAAGGAACGCTTTTTAATTGTCTTCACTGCAGAGGCAATATTTTAACAATAGAAAAGTGAGTAATTTTTGGCCGCTGGCTTCCAACCTCAACCTCTATGTATTAGTCCCAAATATCCGACTTCCATGTCGAGGAATCTCAATGTCCAGCTTGTTCAGTGCTTGGTAAGACAGGAAACTGATATTAATGAGGGAAGCTGCAGCATTAGTATGGCATTTAACAAACTATAATCCCTTTAACTGGTAACTCAGTAAGACCTAGTGAGAAACACCCTTCACTGTTCAGCAAATGCATAAAAGGATGCAGCAAATGGTTCACAACTTGAGAAAGGCCTCGACAGATTTCTCATGCGACTGCCATAAATCTTTCATTAGCCCATGTCACATAGGCTCCTATAAGATTTCACTCACAGTCTTAAAATTGTGCTGTTCTCTTCACGGCATGCATGTATGCTGTTGTCATTGGCTATTCAAAAGATGATATTGTTTCAACAGTGTGCATTCTTCTGTCATTTGTGCTGCTGTGTAGCTGTTGTTGTTACATCTCTGTTGTTGGTTGCTCTGCACCTCTGTGTCTGATAGCTGATGTGTGTTCTGCTATATGGATGCGGTATTCACCTCTTCCTTGTCAGCCACCTGCAGTCGAGGAACAGCATCTGTAATTTTAAGGGTCTGTGGTTGCAAACGTGTAACTGGTAGTTCATTTCTGGCGCGTACAGCTGAAATGACAACTGCTTCTCATAGGTCCAAGTTGCCACTTGGGTTAGCTTTTGTTGAGATTGTTAAATGTTTGTATCTGACTGGTTCTCCAATACACAACTCTGGCAATGGCTTGACAGCCCTGTCAAAATGAAACTTGGCTTTCTGCTGTTTCACCTTGACTACTTCATTTAAACATGTTAATGCTTCTAGCTTCAGGAATTTTTTATTTTTGTGAGACTAGTTTATTGCAGCATGAAATTAGGCCTGTGCTGTATTTTCCATGTCTTCAGTATGTGTGTTTCTCCACTTGAAGTTTGCCTAGTTTACATCTATGTGGAATTTTCTCAATTTCTTTATGATTTCTTTGATGATTTTCACCGTCATCTCAGTCTATCAATTTAAGTTTGAATAGTGTGACGATGATGTATGGTGTTGCATTTCCCAATCTTTCAAGGAGAAAGTAATTTCCTCACTCATGAACTGAGGGCCATTTCCTGACAATGTCAGAAATGGAACCACTGAAGGATGCTTTTTGGTTTTCAACAATCAGTACAATGGTCATTGGAATCAACTGGTCCATTTCTCAGTAGTCAGTCTACTGTAACAAGATAATCATTTCTTATGAGTGTGATGAGATCTTCTCCCAGCTATGTCAATGATCTGTCTGGATATAGTCTCACCAATGGTTCTCAAGTTTGCTTGGCTTGGTACTTACTACAAGCAGTGCACTGGCTGATACGGTTCTTGATTTTGCTGCTTATGTTTAAGCCAGTAAAGCTCATCTCTTGCCTTCCACAGATTTGATTCAATTCCTGGGTGGCTTACACGGATGCACTTTAGCAGCTCTCATCTAATTTCCTTCAAGATATTTGTTTTATTTCCTTCGTACACTACACAGTCTTGAGCATCTCCGTTCATCTCTGTACTTCCAATATGCTCAAATAGCAATAGGTATATCCTTGATGCTCTCTGGTCATCCTTTTACCACTACTTCTGGCAATGGTTGGAGATTTGCATTTTGTTGGCTAGCTTGTTTGATTTGAGTCAAATGCTTGCCTGTTACATTCAGCACCTTTGCTGGGTTGGTGATTTCCAGAGCATAACGATCTGCAATTTTGCTGCCCAGTTTGGTGATGAAGTGAAAACCCACAACTCATTTCAAAGAAACCTAGATCTGCATCGTAAGTACTGTAACCTGCAAGAAAATGAATTGGTGTTGGCAAATGGGATTAGAGTAGGCAGCTGGATTATTCAGCTGGCGCAACCTGGATGGTAGGTTGAATGGTCTTACATGATATAATTTTTTTGGTGATTCTTCTGTATCTTAGGAATCACTGAATGTTTGCTGATGAGGTACCAATTTCAATGAAGGTCTTTGGAAAGACAAATAAAATACATGCCCAAATATGGACTCATCCTCAATCTATGTCCTTATAAATCCCAAGATGACAAATGGACCCCAGAAAAGGATAAAGCACAAAAGTAGGGGTAGGCAGCAGCAGATGAGTGTATTGAAAGAGAAATACAAGGCAAGATGCCTAAACAGCTGATATCCATGACCTTTCATATAGCTATCTTTATTTCATTGGTAGTGTGTCTGTTTAAAAGCAGGATTATTTGCTTGTACTTTGAGATAGCCTATAGAATTTGAAAGGTTTTTAAAAAAGATTCAGATAATTTAACATTCTGTCTAGATTTCTATCGGGATAGAGAGGCTTTCACCATGGCAAAAATGTCAGAAGAAACTGGGAATCCCAGGCCTTGGCAATGAAACTAACATCTTTCATTTTTGCAACAGTGAGATCCAGGGCTGAGCTAAAATTAAATTTTGGATTCCCTGAAATGTGGAACTCAGAGTGTTGAAAGTTAATGATTTTGGAACAGGCCTAATCTGAATACATTTCTTTTGGATAGTCAGAAAACCCCTTTGGACGTGTAAAGTACCCTTTTGGACCTGCTCCAGGGGCATCTTTGGGATGGTAATATGCCTTTTGGCAAAGGTAAAGCATGTTTTAGTGGAGGCTCCCTTCAGGACAGATAAGGTCCACTTTGGGGAGGTGAAGTATATTTTGCAAGAAGAAAGGTACACTATGTAAGAGGTAAGGTATACATTGTGATTATAAAATTAGACATGCACAAACTCACTGGGACTGTCAAAACTATAAAGGAAATGTCCAAAAAATGTGTGAAGCATTTCAAAGTGCTGTACTACGAATTTTACAAACTATCAAACGATTGTAAAAACAATGTCTAACAGGAGCAGACAGGTGGAACTAGTTTAGTCTGGGATTATGTTCGGCATGGACACATTGGGCCAAAGGGTCTGTTTCCGTGCTGTTTGACTCTAAATCAGCCTTTCCATGGACAGCTCTAACTGCTTATGGAATACAAATGTTTGTTTAGAGAGGAATTAAGTACTTATGAAATAATTGTTCTTCATGAGGAAATCATTAAAGGAATTTCAAAATATTGAATGCTTTTGAATCAATGAGGTTTTCTTTTAATTGAAGCAGCGACAATTGACGCATCATGATTTTCTGTCAGCATGTCTCTTGTGGTTTGCCCTCAGTATATACCAGGTGCATTGGTATGGAAGTAGAATAGCAAAAGGTAGCTGTGGGGTGTACAAATTGTGTTAATGGTATAAGGGCTATAAAAGGTCATAAGGCATGAGTGGACAACATAAACTGTCATGGGGGTATGAAGGACCATTGGATGGGTAGATGCAAAGGGTGAATCACGGATAAGGGCCAATGGCCATCAAGGCATGAGGGGCCATGGGGTAGGGACAGGGGCATAGGTTGGCACCAAGCATGTAGGGGCCAGTATGATAGAAATTAAGTGGCATGGGTTAGCCATAGATTTGAATAGAAGTGATAGCTGTCCGGAGCAGGGAGGTGTGGAAACAGGTGCACTTTATATTTGAATCTAACTTTCAGTGCAGTGTTGGAACATCCCCAGGCAGGTTTTCCACTCCAACCGTCTCTGGAATCAACAGCATTCCTTGCTCTTCCAGCTTCCATTAGTCAAACTTTCAAACAAGCTATACATGTTGACTGGAAATGGAATATTTGAGAGATTGTTCTTTTAGGGCTCAGATTCCTTGAGCTGGGACTTCTCCTTCATTTGCAGACCCAACCTAGAAGTGAAAATCTGAGCCTGTGTATCATAAGATAAAGAACAGTCAAATGTGGTTCTGTGGCAGGGGAAATGGTAGGGAGAACAAATTGATAGCTAAAACACCATGATGCAAGTCCATGAAGAGAAACAAGATACGAAGATACCTTACCTTCACATTCCTGGTAGAACATTTGGCAGACTTTGAAGCAGCCATTGAACACATGAAGAAAGGATAGCATGGTGGCTCAGTGGCTAGCACTGTTGCCTTATTTGGCTAGGGACTCAGGTTCGATTCCACTCTTGGGCAACTTTCTGTGTGGAGTTTGCACTCATTCTCCTCATGTCTGCATGCGTTCTCTCCAAGTGTTCTGGTTTTCTCACACAATCAAAAGATGTGGACAGGTCATGCTAAATTGTCCACAGTGTCCAGGGATGTGCAGGCTGGGTTGATTAGCCATGGGAAATACAAGGTTATAGGGAAGGTGGGTATGGGTGGGATGTCCTTTAGAGGATCAATATGAGCTCGATGGGCACAAAGGTCTGCTTCCACACTGTAGGAATTCTACGAAAGGAAAAAAATGCAGGAATTGATGGATTCCAGTAGAGATTCTCACACTTGGAGGAGCGGAGCTAACCTGTCTTTGCCATCACTTGTTCCTGAAAATCTGAGACAAAGAAGAAATCCCTGCAGATCTCAGGAATACTGCCTTCAAGAAAGGAGACAAAATGAACTGTGAGAACTACCAAGAAATCTCCCTACTCTCCATCACCAGCAAGATGATCATCCAAATCCTTACTACGTGTCTTTTCCCAATCTCAGAGAAAAGTCTTCCTGAAAGCCACTGTGGCTTCTGATCAAACCACAGAACTATGGATATGCTCGGTAATGCCAAAAGAATTGATAGGATCAAGAATCGGGAGGACTGTGGAAGACCCTGTCAAAGGCTGATTGTCCAGTGAAATTCATCAATATCCTCTTTCTCCTCCATGACAAGATGTTGGCACAGTCTTCTCCAAGGATAATATGACAATTCTTTGAGGTCAACATAGGGGTTAAGCAAGGATGTGTCATTGCACCTACCCTTTTCTCCAACTTCATCACTACTATTCTTCATCTTGTCAAGAACAAGCTTCCTAGTGGCGTGGACATTGTCTACAGGACGGACTGAAATCTTTTCAACCTCAAACAGTTGAAATCTAAAAAGAAACAACAAGGACCCCACTTGTGGAACTTCAAAATGTGGGTGACAATGTCATTTCTACTCTATTTGAAGAAAATCCTAAGCCTTGCTTAATGGCTTCAAGGAAGCATAATGAGGAATTGATCGTGGCCTCAATCACAAGAAGACAATTCCTTTACTAACCCTCCCATGTCAAGTTTCAGTCCATCATTCCATTAAAATCAATGGAGACATCCTCCCAAATGTGGAACCTTTCCCTTACTTGGGAAGTAACCTCTCATCTAAGGCTGGATGTATGCAGAGATTCAACAATGCACTGAATCTGTGAATGCCACCTTCAGACAGGTAAGAATGAATGTTGTCCACTACTGTGACATCCATGCTAATTCAAATCCCTGTGTATAACTCTTCCATATGGCTCTGGACTAAATATAGACGCCATGTCAAGATCTTTGAGAAGTTACATCGACACTGTCTGAAATATATTCTCCACATCAGCTGGTAGGGCATGCATACTAACATCAGCATCCTTAAAGTAGCTAAACAGCACCAGCATCAAGGCCATGATCATTCAAAACCAACTTTTCTGAGCTGGCCACGTGCTTAGTATTCCTGAGTTCCGACAGTCAAAGCAAATCTTCTTCACCCAGCTCAAGGAAGGCACTCGAACGAAAAGAGGGCAAAGGAAGCGTTTCAAAGATTCTCTGAAGGCTTCCTCAAGAAGTGCAATATAGATGTCAATGTATGGAGATCGTCATTCAGAAGAGACTGACACGGAGGAAACTCCTGTATGATGGGGCACAATTCTTTGCGCAAACCCGTAGACAAGGGGAAATATAGAAAAGGAACCAGAGAAAAGAACATTAACGACCTCAAGGCCAAGGACCACTGCCACCTCCCAAAAACACTTGTCAAACATGTGGTCAGAGATGTATCTCTAAAATTGGGCTCATCAACCATGCTAGAGTGCACAGAACCCATGGCCCAGTGACATGGAATTTTCTAGGACAATCATTCTAGTCAGTGTGTCATTGCTGGCAACAAAGATAATTTTTTAATACCTGCACCATACACAGGTGGGAAAATGATCATTACATTTAGTTGCTCTTCCACTTTTCTCCACGCAAGTTGAAAAATTTGTCTGGATACTCATCAAACTCAAACCTCTTTGCTGCTAAGTTTTTGAGGATAGCTACTACATTAGAAAATATAGTATCACTGATTGAATCGTAGATAGCATGACTTCTAAGGAAATCAAAGTCCTCATCTCCTCCTTCTCCACACTACCTTGAAGTCGAGGATGGCCCAAAAGATTTCATACCCTTCCAACTGCTATGCTGTCAATAGGGAATTTGACTATTGCTTGCAGCTTGCCAACCACATTTAAATTGAGTCTAACTATAAAAATACAAAAATAACAAGAGACTTATGTCAAGTGCTCCATGTAGATGGAATAGAAATCCCGCACATTACCAATCTATACTTCAGGTATCACCCTTCCTCAGGGCAGATTTTCAGGGTTTTTATCATTTAGGTAATACTCTAGACTGAGCCCTACTCTTTCTTATAGGGCAGTGAGGATGAAAAATTGAGGATCTATCAAAAATATCATTCTACACAGAGCAAAGAAAATGAAATTCTGCTTATTTTTTGCTTTGCTGTTTCTTTGCAATTTATTGATGACCTCTTGTGACAGAAGCATAGCATTGCACTATTTTTATACTGGGAATATTTTAACAGTTTTGCTGACCTAAATGAATGTTTCATCCATACCCTGTGAAATTTTCTGCCAACTTTTCTCGACTATCCCTCAAGAAAAGATCAGATGCAACACAAAAGATACAGTTTGAAGACAGAGGGTCAACATTTCTAACATCTCTTGATGTCATTCATCTGTTGTTCAGATTCAGATCAATGAAGTCAATGTGATGCAAGTCATCTTATCTGACTGAATTAATGCCAAACATATGCCATACTAAAGTCTATTTTGAAATTTTGTACAATAAATTTCATTTCAGTATTTACTGTGGAGAAAGATATGGAAACTGGGGAACTCAGGGAAATGAATACTGCTGTCTTGAAAACAGTTCACATTATAGAAGAGGAGGTGCTGGAGATCATACAAAGCATAAAGTTAGATAAATCTCCAGGACCTGATCTAAGTGTACCGTAGGGCACTGAGGGAAGCTAGTGAAGAAATTGTGGGGCTCCTGGCAGAGATATTTGTATCACCTACAGCTACACATGGGATGTTGAGCTTTTTATTTAAGGAAGGCTGCAAGCAGAAGCCTGGGAACTACAGACTGGTGAGTCTAATGTTAGTCGGGGTAGGTTGTTGGAGGAGATTCAGAGAGACAGAATTTACGTGCATTTTTAAAGGCAAGGACCGATTAGGGATAGTCAGCATAACTTTGTTCATAAGAAACTGTGTCTCACAAACTTGACTGAACTTTTTGAGAATGTGACCAAGAAGATAGATGAGGGCAAAACAGTTGATATTGTTTACATAAACTTTATTAAGGCCTTTGACAAGGTTCTGCGTGGTAGACTGTTTAATAAAGTTAAATCACATGAGATTCAGGGACAGTTTGCACATTGGATACAAAGTTGACTTGATGATAAGAGACAGAGGGTTGTAGTGGAGGATTGTTTTTGGAATGTAAGTCTGTGGCCAGCAGTGTTCCATAGGGATCGGTGTTGAGTCCATTGTTGTTTGTCATTTATAAAAAATGATTTGGTTGAGAATATAGGAAGCATGGTTAGTAATTTTGCTGATGCCATCAAAATTGGTGGTATAATAGACAGAGAAGAAAATTATCTAAGGATACAAAGGGATCTTGATCAATTTGGCCAACAGGCCAAGGGGTGCAGATGGAGTTTAATTTAGACAAAACCTAGGTGTTGTATTTTGGTAAGATGAACAAGCAAGACTTACACAGTTAATGGTAGGACTGTGGGGAGAGACCAAGGGATTCAGGTACATAGTTTTTTTAAAGTTGTGTCACAGGTAGACAGGTTGGTTAAGAAAGCATTTAGCATACTTGCCTCATTGCTCAGGCCATTGAGTATAGGAGTTGGGACGTTATGTTGAGCTGTACATGAGATTCGTGAGGCCACTTTTGGAATATTGTGTGTAGTTCTGGTCACCCTGCTGTAGGAAGGATATTATTAAATTGGAGAGGATGCAGAAAAGATTTACAAAGATGGTACTGGATATTACTGGAGGGTTTGAGTTATAAGGAGAGACTGGATAAGCTGGGACTTTTTCCACTGGACCACAGAAGATTGAGGGGTGATCTTATATTGGTTTATAAAAATATGAGGGGCACAGATAAGGTGAATGGCAAAGGTCTTTTCCCTAGCATTAGGGTGTTCAGAACCAGAGGGCATAATTTTAAGGAATGAGTAGAAACATTTAAAAGGGGCCCGAGGGGCAACTTTTTCTTACAGAGGTGGTTCATACGGAATGAACTGCCAGAGGAAGTAGTAGATTCAGACACAGCTACAACAGTTAAAAGACATTAGGACAAGTACATGAATAGGACAGGTTTGGAGGAATATGGGCCAAATATAGGCAGATGTGACTAGTTTAGTTTGATAAACTTGCTTGGCATGGATGATCTGGACCGAAAGGTCTGTTTCCATGCTGTATGACTCTATGACTGTAAATATAATTCAAAGATTTAAATGCAGCTTCTTAATGTAGTACCAGCTCACCTGGCCAGCATGTCTTCTTCCGGCCTCCATAGCTTGAATTTATCCAAAACTTGCACTAAGTTCAATTTACTATGTTTTTGCTGACCTATACTGCATACGTAAAACTCTCATCCTTTTAACTCCTACCATCACTTTACACCCCATTCCAGTATTGCTGCAAACCACTATGTACCAAGATATCTGTTCTTCTCCAATTCCGTATTTTAATTATTCAAACTTTGATAGTCATTTATTCAACAATCTTGGACCTGGGATCTGAAATTCCTGCTCTATACTTCTCAAACTCCATTTTCTCCTTTAATATTACTCTTCAAAACCTAACTTTCCAACCAGGTTGCTGATATTGTATCGCCACAACTCTTTATGTTCTGTGTAAATTTTGTTTGGAAATATTCTTTGAAGAACAATGGGACATTTTACTAAACCTTATAAAACCAAGATATTATTTTCAGTGAACTACAAAATTAATTAGAAATGCCATTTCTAATTGAATTATGTAATTATTGCAACTACTACTACCATCCTGATTAGTGATTAGTAAGTTTGCGGATGATACAAAATTAGGAGGGGTCTTGATTAGATGGGCAAGTGAGCTGAGGATTGGCAAATGCAGTTCAATGCAGTTAAGTATGAGGTGTTGCATTTTGGAAAGTCAACCAAAGTAGTACTTATAAAGTAAATGGTAAAGTCCTAAAGAGCTTTGTGGAACAGAAAAACCTAGGAGCACAAGTACGTAGTTCGTTGAAAGCGGCATCACAGGTAGACAGGGTCATGAAGAAGGCATTTAGCATGTTGGCCTTCATCGGTCAAGGCATTAAGTATAGGAGTTGGGACATTATGTTACAGTTGTATAAGTCATTGATTAGACCACACTTGGAGTATTGTGTCCAGTTTTGGTCAGCCTGTTATAGGACAGACATAGTTAAACCAGAAAGTGTGCAAGGAAGATTTACAAGAATGTTGCCAGGATGAGTAGCCCTGAGTCATAGCGACAGATTGGACAGGATATTCCTTGGAATGTGGGAGAATAAGGGGTCACCTTATTGAGGTATATAAAATCATGAAGGGCATGGATAGAATGAATTCATAAAGACCCTTTTTTCCTTGGGATGGAGAATTGAAAACTAGAGGGAACAAAAACAGAAGTTGCTGGAAAAGCTCAGTATCTGTGAAGAAAAAATCACAGTTGATGTTTCAGGTCTGGTGACGCCTCCTCAGAAAACTAGAGGGCATAGGTTTAAAGTAAGAGGGGATAGATTTAAGAAAGACCTGAAGGGCAACGTCTTCATGCAGGGAGTGGTGCATGTATGGAATGGGCTGCCAGAGAAAGTGGTTAAGGTAGGTACAATAGCAACATTTTAAAAACATTTGGATAGTACATAGATGGGAAGGATTCAGAGTGATATGGATCAAAAATGTGCAACTGGAACTAGCTGAGAGGGCAACATGGTCAGTATGGACCAGTTTAGCCCAAAGGACCTGTTTCCATGCCATATTACTCTGACTCTATTCCACAATTTCCAGTTTGTTGCACATCTGTTACATCTGCATCATCACCAATAAATTCCAACCAATGGCTGGGACTTTACAGCTACTTGTAGCAAGCTGGCAGGAGGAAGGATTGGAGGTTGTAAAATTAGGCATCATTCCCAGACCTTATCTATGTGTCACACTTATATCTAAGCCAGAAGCAGTACTGGGAAACCCGTCCACCATGGGATAATTAATGGACACTTAAGTGCTTCTCTCAGCATTATTGGTGACTTATGCCCTATCCGCCCTATTCTGACATCAGGGTCTGCCAGCCTAACACCACCTCCATCTGACTTCCTATGAACCTTCACATCCAGCCTGTGGAGAATTGCTGTTGGGGAGTGGATACAGTCAATGCAGTGGCCACTGCCACTGGAGAACTGTCAGCCAATTAACAGCTGGCAGTTAGTACTTCCTCCACGGATGGGGGCAAAAGACCTGCCTTGAGCCAACAGACCAATGGGACAAGTGAAAAGTGAATGGTGGGTTTGACCCCAACATTCAGAAGAATGGGAATGCTTGCCCCATCATAAAATTGAGCTCATTTTGTAGTATTCACCCCTTCGATTGTCAAAAAACTCAAAAAACACTGCGCACTGTTGTTGATGTAATATTGGAAGAAGCTAGAGAGGTTCAGTTTCCCGTCATCCAAAATCATTGAAACTACTCAAGTAACAGCAGAGATAGCTGGTCTGGTACAGGATGCCAGAAAAAGAAGAAAACCTCTCCTAAAAATGGTACCTTCCCCCTGTGAGAGCAAAATTAGAAAAAAAGTAATAAGTGTTGGATGACAAAGATCAAGAATGTAAAGATAGCATAACAAAGACAGAAACGGTTTATTTTTAATGTATGCTTAGAGATTTGTAACCTCCACATTCTGCTTTTTCATTGATGTTTAACAGTGCTACACTATTCCAAAGAAGGTCAACATTAAAAGATAACTGGTGACTGCAAAAGTTCCACTGTTGTATCTCCAAATGTCTCTTAGTATACATGGGAGTGCCAGCTGGGAAGAAGACCCGTGCATCTGCTAGCGGCAACATTCTGTCAACATAAAAGTACCTTTGCAAGCATACTGGATGATTGATAGTGATGCAAAGGCCTTCTGCCACACAAACACTGCAGTCCAGGCCTCTGCCAGAAGTACCTGATGTCCAGAGGATTCAAACACCTACTACACTTTAATGTACTTCCAAAACTGGGGAATAATTTGCCCCAGGATAAATAGCAACTGAGTAGTTCAGTCTAGAATAAAGCCTTGGCATAAAACAGTTCCATACTATCTTGGCTGTTCTTGTGCATTACAACTTGAGGGCTAAATTTTACTGTATATTGGACCTATTTTGAACCAACCCAGGCAGGGGAAATTATACTGCCCTCAGTCTGATCCTATTGACAATATAAGTGAGATAGTTAATGACATTAATTGGCAAAAATGTTGCTTTTAATTCAATTTAGTCTATTTTTATAACACTGAATAAATATATAGATAGAGATAATAAAACAGTGCAGAAATCGTACAGTCTCTTCAGATATAGGTGACTTCATACTACATAAAACTGCAGAGGACTAAAGAGTAAATTTGTTTTTACTTTGTACTAAAAATTTCCCAACTACTCTGGTGAATCCTTAACTTTCAAAAATTAATAAATTCCATAAAGTTATTTTGCAAAACTTTTTTTTTACATTACATGGTAAAACGATGCCATTGTCCCACTGGACCATCGGGCTATTTTCTCATTAGATGAATATGGCTGATGGTGGTTTAACCTGAGGGTGACCACATCTCAGGAGAGGGAAAAGGTTGAGAAGGACAGTCTTTCATGGTAACCTCAGCCAGTCCAGAAATACTATACTGTGGGCACCACTCTGCATCGCAAACCAGCTGTTCAGACAACTGAGCTAAGTGATCCCCTATTATACAGCATCACTTGTGAAACAAAGAATACAGGAATCAGAAAAATTAAACAAGAATTTAAATAAAGCAACGTAAGAAAATATCTATCTTTGAATCATTTGGGACAGTTTTGAATTTTGTAGCAGTGTGAGGGAAATGGAATGGAATGTGACAGGACCACTTGCTCTTGCTCATGCCTCTGTTTTCTCAGCTTACAGAAGGAGGCCATATGGAGATTCAAAGGGAGCTCCACTAATCAGGATTATAGACAGAGCATAAAACAGCAGAGGGCTACTGCCACGAAGTTGGTCAAAGCCGCAAGTTTACAGATCATCTGTAGACTAGACCACCTTCATCAGAATCAGCTGCTGCATTCAACTACTATAGTCCTAGTGGCAGCCCTTTACTTTAGGCTGCCTCAATATAAATGCTGAAACCATTCAGAATTTTTGCTCATTTGAAACTAAAAATGAAGCAGGTGTTTGAGTCATGAATAAGCTCAATAGCTTGCTAATTAGAAATTTCAAAATGGTGGTTGGTCCACTAATCTCCACAGCCACCGTAATTGCTTATAAAATACAGCTGACAAATCAGATTAATTAAGTAAAACATTACATTTGTATTCCCGAGCATGTAATTTTTCAGAAATCTTTTACTCCCATAAATAAGTCAGGGCTCCTAATATTTTAACGTTTTATCACAGCAATATTGCATTTAAGACATAGGAGCAGAAATTAGGCCATTCAGCCCATCGAGTCTGCTCCGGTATTCAATCATGACTGATAAGGTCCTCAACCCCATTCTGCCGCTTTCTCCCCGTAACCCTTGATCCCCTTGATAATCAAGAACCTATCTGTCTCAGACTTAAATGTACGCAATGACCCCGTCTCCACAGTCTTCTGTGGCAGTGAATTCTATTGATTCACCACTCTCTGGCTGAAGAAGTTTCTCCTTATCTCCATTCTAAAAGGTCTTCCCTCTACTCTAAGGTTATGCACTCGGGCCTTGGCCTCTCCTACCAATGGAAGTATCTTCCCAGCATCCACATTGTCCAGGCCACTAAGTATTTTGAAAGTTTCAATTAGATGCCCCCTCATCCCTCTAAACTCCAATGACTACGGTCCCAGAGTCCTCAAACGTTCCTCATTTGTTAAGCTTTCCATTCCTGGGATCATTCTCGTGAATCTCCTCTGAACCCACTCCAGAGCCAGTATATTCTTCCTGAGATATGGGGCCTAAAACTGCATGCAATACTCCAAATGAACCTATCAGAGCCTTACAAAGCCTCAATAGTACATCCCTACTTTTGTATTCAAGTCCTCTCAAAATAAATGCCAACATCGCATTTGCCTTTCTGGCTGACTCAACCTGCAAGTTTACCTTCACAGAATCCTGGATAAGAACTCCCAAGTCTCTGTGCACTTCAGACTTCTGAATTTTCTCCACATTTAGAAAATAGTCTATGCTTTTGTTCTTCTTACCAAATTGCATGACCTCACACTTTCCCACGTTGCACTCCATCTGCCATTTCTTTGCCCACTCTCCTAACCTGTCCAAGTCCTTCTGCAGCCTCACCACTCCTGAATACTACCTGTCCCTCCACCTATCTTTGTACCGTCTGCAAACTTAGCCAGAATTTCCATAGTTCCTTCATCTAGATCATTAATCTACAAAATGAAGAGTTTTGTCCCAGCACCGACCCTTGCGGAACATCACTCGTCACCAGCTGCTGTCCCGAGAAAGACCCCTTTATCCCTACTCTCTGCTTTCTGCCAGAAAGCCAATCTTCTATCCATGCAGCATCTTGCCTCTAACACCGTGGGCTTTCATCTTTCTCATCAGCCTCCTGCGTGGCACCTTATCAAAGGTCTTTTTGAAATCCAGGTAGATAACATCCATTGGGTCTCCTTGATCTACCCTGCTTGTTACTTCCTCAAAGAATTCTAGCAGATTCGTCAGGCATGACCTCCCCTCGATGAAACCTTGCTGATTTTGCCCTATTTTACTGTATGCTTCCAAATATTCAGAAATCTCATCCTTTACAATGGACTCCAAAATCTTGCCCACGACCGAGGTTAGGTTAATCAGCCTGTAATTTTCCATCTTTTGCCTTACTCCCTTTTTAAACAGGGGTGTCACATTAGCGATTTTCCAGTCTTCTAGGACCCTCCCTGACTCTAGTGATTCCTGAAAGATTACCACTAACATTTCCACTATCTCTTCAGCTATCTCCTTTAGAATTCTGGGATATAGTCTATCTGGTCCAGGGTGATTATCCACCTTCAGGCCAATCAATTTTACTAGCACCTTTTCCTTGGTGATGGCCACCATACTCAGCTCTGCCCCCTGGCTCACTTCAATTTTTGGGAGATTACTCGTGTCTTTCAAGGTGAAGACTGACGCAATGTAATTATTCAGTTGCTCGGCCATTTCCTTGTTCCCCACTACTATCTCTCCACCATCCCATCATTTTCCAGTGGTCCTATACCCACCTCTGCCTCTCTTTTACTTTTTATATACCTGATGAAATTCTTGTAGTCTTTATTTATATTACTGGCTAGCTAACCCTCATATTTAGTCTTCTCCCTCCTTACTTCTTTTTTTGCTGCCCTCTGTTTGTCTTAGTAAGCTTCCCAGTCCTCTGGTTTCCCACTGCCTTTCACCACATTATATGCTTTTTCTGTTGCTTTTATGCTATCCCTGACTTCCTTAGTCAGCCATGGTTACCTCATCCTCCCTGTACCATGTCTTTTTTCCCTAGAGATGAATTTTTGCTGCTTCTTCTGAATTACTCCCAGCAACTCCTGCCATTGTTCCACTGTCTTTCCTGCTAGCCTCCTCTTCCAGTCAATTCTGCCCAGCTCCTCCCTGATATCTCTGCAGTCATCTTTATTCAGCTGTAACACTGTTATCTCTGATTCTATCTTCTCCCTCTCAAATTGCAGAGTAAATTCTATCATCTTATCATCACTGCCTCTTAAGGGTTCCTTTACCTTAAGCTCCCCTATCAAGTCTGACTCATTGCTCAACACTAAATCTAGTACTGCCTGTTCCCTTGTGGGCTCCAGCACGAGCTGCTCCAAAAAGCCATCGCGCAGACATTCCACAAATTCGTTTTCTTGCAATCCACTATGAACATGATTTTCCCAGTCCACCTACATATTGAAATCCCCCACGATGGCTGTGGCTTTGCTCTTCTTACACATCTTTTCTACCTCCAGGTGTATCTTGTGCCCCAGATCCTAACTACTGTTTGGAGGCCTGTACACAACTCCAACTATGGTTTTTTCTAACCTCTGCAGTTCATCAATTCTACTCGCACAGATTCTACGCCATCTGACCGTACTTTGTTTCTTCCTATTGATTTAATTTCATTTCTCACTAATAAAGCAGCCCCACCACCTCGGCCCACTTGCCTACCTTTTTGATAGGATGTATATCTTTGGATATTCAGTTCCCAATCCAGACACCTTTGCAGCCATGTCTCCGTGATGCCAAGCATGACATACCTGCCAGCTGCGATCTGTGCCATGCTCATTTACCTTATTCTTTATTCTATACTGCATGCACTCAGATATAACACCTTCAGTACTGTATTAACCCTCCCTCTTCTCATTTTCATTCATTTTTCCAGTGTTTGATTGCTAGCCTTTTCAAAACACTCTGTCCTATTTGTGTCTGTGCTGGAGATATTAGTAACTTCTCCTGAATTTTCCTTCCCTATTTTTCCATTTAGTTGAATCCACCACTACAGATGCTCACCTGCAGCTTTTGTCCCCCCACAGGGACAAGTTTTACCATCCCCCCTCCCACCACACCCCAACCCCCCACTTTCTAGTTTTAAGTCCTCTTGGCCAGCCTATTTTTTCTTTTCGCTAGAACATTGGTCCCAGCTCGATTCAGATGGACACCGTCCCAATGGTACGGATCCCTCCTGTTCCAATACTGATGCCAGTGCTCTATGAAAAGGAACCCCTCTTGCCTGCACCACTCGTTTAGCCACGTGTTTACTTCCATTATTCTCATATCCTTATACCAATTAGCATGTGGATCCAGCAGTAATCCGGAGATTATAACCCTTGAGGACCTGTTCTTTTAATTTGGTTCCTAGCTCCTGATAATCTCTGAACAAGTCCTCTTTCCTAGTCTAGCCAATGTTGTTTGTTCCGGCATGAACCACAACAACTGGATCCTCCCCCTCCTGCTCCAACATCCTTTCAAGCCGATCAGTGATATCCCTTACCCCGGCACCGGGCAGGCAAACACACCATGCACACTCTTGATCCTGCTTACAAAGCTTACTATCTAGCCCCCTAATTATAGAATCCCCCACAATTACCACCTGTCTTTTTGCTCCCCCTCTTGAATGGCCTCCCGTACCATGGTGCAGTGGTCAGTAGGTTCATCCGTCCTGCAGCCCTTTTCCTCATCCACATAGGGAGCAAGTACCTCATAGCTATTGGACACGGTCAAGAGCAGAGGCTCCTCTGTTCCTGACTGCAGGATCACTCTACCTGCCTTGTTTACAGTCACACCCTGCTGTCCCTGGCCACTAATCAAATTTGAATTACTTAATCTACCAGATTTGACTGCCTCCTGAAACAAATTGTCCAGGTACTTCTTCCCCTCCCGGATGTGCCAAAGTGTTTGAAGCTCCTATTCCAGCTCATCAACTCTGAGCCGAAGTTCCTCGAGCAACCAACACTTGTTGTAGATGTGGTCACTGAAGTTCGCAATGGGATCAGCCAGTTCCCACATCATACAGCTACAATATATCACCTGTCTAGCCATTTCTACTTAGTTAATCACTTTATTAATGCAAGCTTAAATATTGATGAAATAGTGTAGTAGATGGACACCTAGCCCAAAGCTAAAATATATGCCAGAAGCAAAAGAAAAATGTTCAACCGTTGGCAACAATTTGACATAACTTGCCCAAGTATATTTACATAAAGGATGCTTTCCCCCTGCCCACAGGTTCTCCCTTCTCTGCAATGGGGAGTTTTGCTGGTATTACTTCTCTGGTTCTTTTCATAAAAACTGCATTGAGGTGTGAAGTGAATTATATAGTGCATTGATGTGGACTGTATTGTCAAGGCACTCCAGTTCTATTTCATGTTATTTTTAACAAATGGCTAATCTCTAAGTGTTCCAATTAACTTATTTTTGAACAGAGATTTGCATTTGCATTTTCTAATTAAATACAAATTCATTTGGGTATTTGCACTATTTCTGAAAACTGGGTCTGTTAATTTTGAAATACTACAGTTTCTTACCCTAAAGACTGGATTGGCTCCATGTTCCAATAAACATTTCACAGCTGACAAGCAGAGGTTTGACGCCGCAATGTGCAGAGATGTTCCAAAATTGAAATCGCTGCAAGTGGCATCCACATCTGTCAATAGGTACAGATTAAATATTTACTGACAACGAACGAAGTCATTAGGTTTTATTTGTAATTAATTATTTAGTTTTTATCATCAGATTTAGTTCACCACAGCTCTGAAAAAATGTTTTTACCACTCTCTCTCCCAATGTCAGTCCTCAGTCAGACATTGCATGTTATATCATAAGAATAATGTATATTGACTTAAATTCCAGAACATTATATCCTTCTGGAACAGTATGTCTTTTGTCTCTAAATACTAACCAATCTGTGAATTGAGTGATATTGTCAATTTTTGGGTAAATTACAAATAGTTTTGTACTCTAGGCCTGTGCATGAAATTGAAATGGCTAAAATACATTTAAGGTTGGACACCATTTATGAGCTTCAGAAAGCAAATGCTTGCAACATATATTAGATTATGCTCGACAAGATGAATGGATTCCTCACATCAATTTTCACATAGCGACACTTACAAATTCTAATCATAATGAAATGTTGCCAGTATATTTAATTTGGAAAAGACAGGAAGTTCTATGAACAATAAGCAAAATATAGATTGAACACTTTGGTCACAGTTAGACAAAATAACATGTAAGAGCTAAAGCAGGCCATTCAACTCTCAAGCATGTTCAGCCATTCAATGAGAGCATGGCTGAACTGATAACTCTCAGCTCTGCTTCTGTACTTTTTTGATTCCCTTCTTGATTAAAGGTCTGTCTACCAAAGCCTTGAATCTAAAGACACAGCCTCTACTGCTCTCTGCGGTAAAGAATTCCACAGATTACTACTATCTGAGAAAAGAAATTCCTCCTCATCTCTATCTTAAATGGGCAATTATTTACACTGATATTATGTCCTCTGGTCCTAGGTTCACCCACAACAGAATTAGGCAGTTCCCCTGAATTATTGATCTTAAGGTGACATAAATGTTGGATTATAAATGAGAAAAACAGGTAATAGTGAACATGTATATGCAGGTCCTAGTAAATATAAGAGTTTTTTTCATTTATTCATTCACAAGATGAGGGTGTCATAGCTAGGCCAGCATTTATTGCCCACACCGAATTGCCCAGAGGGCAGTTAAGAGTCAACGACACTTCTGTGGGTTTGGAGTCACATTTAGGTCAGGATGGCAGTTTCCTTCCCTAAATGAGATTAGTGAACCAGATGGCATTTTATTTCCTGAGAATCAATAATGGATTCATGATCGCCATTAGGATCTTAATTCCAGTTTTTTATTTAGTTGAATTCAAATTTCACAATGTGTCATGACAGGATTCAAACCCTGGTCCCTGAACAGGACTAACCGTCCAATGATAACACCTCTAGGCTGTCGCCTTCCTTTAAGGCAGCATTTCAACGAAGAGCAATATTATTACCACTGGTGCCCTGGCCAATATTTGTCAGTTGACTGATCACAAAAATAAATGATCTGGTCATTATCACACCGTTGCATGTGGGAGCTTGCTGTGTACAAATTGGTGGCTATGTTTTCTACATTACACCAGTGAATACATTTGAAAAAGTATTTCATTGTTTGAGATGTCTGAGATGAAAACTACTACAGGAGTACAACTCTTTCTTTTACTTCTTCATCAGAGAATGGAAGAAAAATTTGGTTGTGATTACTGATCACCGAATGGAACATTGAACAGGCCAGTCAGTTATTAATGGGGCCAATTAAGCACAAGGATGCATGTGGAGGGCACTTGACTATAAGAACATGTTGCAATGACATTTACAAATCAATGATTCAGAGGTGGAATATCAAGCTCATGTTTGGTTAATAGGCCATAAAAAAGCCACAGTTGCACCAGAAAGAATTAGAGAAGAATGCACAGGTTAATTATCATGACTAGAGAACAATGCTATAAGAAAGATTCATGTAAGTTTAGTAGGCATTCCACCACTGAAGGAAGAAATAATGTCAGAGGTTTAGTGCTACACAGCACAAAAAACTTGATTTATGATTGGATATTAACCACATGCATGTCCTTCCTCAGCATTTGAAAAGATGTTCAACATCAGGGTATATAATCTCATAATGATACTTCTCAATTATTTTCCATATCTCTTTGAGAATTTATATGTTAGATAACTGACGATTTTACCATTGTTTTACAAATTGAGTCTGGTTCTAAAGGAATATCCACAGATCTTTTTTATAAGACACAGCATGAAAAACCAAACATCACCAAGGACATTTGTACCATGATATAACAGTAAAGTGACTGCTAGCCATCATCTTATTTTTCTTAAGTTGGTGAAGTCAAGTTTAAGCTTTTGTATGAAGTTTGACATTACTTCAAAAAGGTTGGGACCTACAATAGGGTTTGTTGGGCACTGTAACCCTAAAAACAAGGTTTAAGTCAAGTGAAGGTTGGACATGGTTAGAAAGATATGTCAGCCTCCAACCCACTCACTTCCAGTTTTAATAGAGATGGGATGGGCCATACAACTAAAGCATTCGCTGAAGGCACAGAAGTGAGTCTGTTTCACAATGAGGCTGAGTGTCTATTTTATTCATCATTTGAAATTTAACTTTGGTTGGAATTCATAAGCCTCAAAAAACCTAGTAGCTAAACCAAGGCGATGCTAAATCAGATGGTACATATCTTTCCACCAACTGAATGAATTCAGCATGGACAATACATTCTAATGGTTTAGATAGTTTCACTCCCAATCAATCTTCCACATGAGACTTTCAGCCTCCAACCCACCACCAGGCCTCTGTCCTTTGACTCAGATTCTAAGCAGCAGTCATTCAATTAATTCGTTTTCACAAAGGGCGAATGCCTGAAGCAAATCAACTAAACAATGTTTCCTTTCACTGGAAAGAACATGAGATGATACACAAAGCCTCAGAATTATGAATTCCAGAGATAGAGGAAAAGCAAAAATAATCTGAGAAAAATAAGATAGTATTTAATTATTGTTCAATATGAGAGCAAAACAGAACACAGTGAGACTATTACTACTTCCAAACTTATGCTTTTAACATTGTTCTAGTTAATTCCGTGCCAAATATATTTTTATCTAGTACTCCAAAACCGTCAGGAGCAATTTATACTGCATTTAATCACAATTTTGTAAATAAGGATAATTACAAAAATGGAGCGTTAATGCCAAGCTTTATGAAACTTGTAAAATTCTAATTGTAAAGAAAAACAAGGAAGGAAAGCCTACATATATATATTCCCTTGTAAAATTAAGTACTTCACGGCCTACCTCCAGCACTTGCATCCTTTAGAACTACTCTTATCAGCTCAGGAACATCAAAATAAGCTGCATAGTGCAAAGCATTCATGTTTGTCCAACGGCTACGAAGAGTGACATCAGCTCCCATGTCGATCAACTGTGAAGCAAACTTGGCGGCAATTTCTGCATCTCCTGGAAAAATAAAAATGTAATTTAAAAAGAAAGACACTCTGGGATGATATGGTATAGTACAAATGATATGTCACCATGAAGTAATATGAAAGATGTCACTGGTTTTCAAGATACATTGGGGGAGCAACGGCAATGTTCAATCACAATGTTTAATGTAAACTTGCACAGAGAATCAGCGACTACAGAAACTTCACTAAATAAAAATGCAATACAAAAATATTTTCTCAGCACCTCTTGGGATATCTTCAGCCAAATAGACTGCTACTTGTGCGCTCAGATCATTTGGTCTAGTATAAGAATTATGCCCATGAAGCAAACAAAGTCTAACTTTCATCCTATGTTTTATGTCTAAAAGATATTACTTTTCCCCAAATGTACAACTTCCAACATCCCATGAGAACTAATTCTCTTGTTTTATGTTATTTTGAACTGTGAAAGTGTGCACACAAACTAATAAACAACACCCTCACTGGGACGGGGCAGGTCCCTCACTGGGATCAGATTCATCAGAGAAGAGGAAAAGATCAAATAGCTCTCATTTCTGGACATCACAGTGGAACGCAGGACAAATGGGGAATTCCTAATAACGGTACACAGGAAAGCCATACACGTTCACCAAGTACTGAATTTCAACAGCAACCATCCTAACACACAAACGAAGTTGCATGAGAACATTATTTAAATAGGCAACAACACACTGAAGCAACACAAAACTACGCCAAAAAGGAGTACCTCTTCCAAGTATTCAAAGACAATGGATACTCAAAAAAAACTGGGTCAGAAGATGCCTATTAAATGAACGACATCAGGAAGATACTCCCCGGCCTGACACACTCATCATGCTACCTCACATAAAGAACACATCTGAACTGATCACAAGACTCCTACAAACACTGGGCATCAGAGCAGCACATCAACCCTACGCCAAGTGCGCACCCGCACCAAAGGCTCATGATCCACTATGGACAGGGCCAATGTCATACACAAGATTCCCTGCAAAGACTGCGACAATCATTACATTGGACAGACAGGAAGGAAATTAACCACAAGAGTACACACCACAAACATCAAATGGCAACAAAAAGACATGACCAATACTCACTCATCTCCATCCACATGGATAAGGAAAACCACCAACTCGATTGTGCCAAAACCAGGATCCTTGGACAGGCGAAGGAGAGACAAGCACGGGAATTCCTAGAGGCCTGGTTCTCCACTAAGAAAGCCATCAATAAACACATAGAGCTAGACGCCATATACGCTCCATTGTGAAGGAAAACCGGAAGTGAGGTAATCCAGTTCAACGGACACCAGAGTTTAAATAACAGGTGAGAAAACACAAAACACAACAGCGCTTCATCGGAGGCTGCACTGATGATGTTACCCAGCAGGGCAATGAAATGTCTGCGCAACAACAAACCAACTCAGCGAGCCAATCAACCACAACATTCACAACCCAAGTTACATATTTACTCTAAAATCTTAAAGTGTACACAGTTGACCTTGTTCCAAATCTTTGCCAATACTGTTTTTAGTACTACATTGTAAGGTCTAACCATCTCAGCAACTTTAAAATAAAAAGGTGAAATGCTGGAGAAATTCAGCAGGTCTGGCAGCATCTGTAGAGAAAGAAACACAGCTGACTTCGAGTCTTCTTAAGAACTGAGAAAAGCTTAAATGAGAAAATTGATCATGCAAACTCACTGCAAGCTCAAGAAGACAAGACAGCAAAATCATTCATTACAGAAGATGATCTGTCCTAACTGGTCAACAGCCCACATAACTTCTATAAATATGTAGTTATATAACAGGTCACCAACTGGAAAAACTATATAACTATTCACTCTGTGAGAAGCAGTCATATATCAAGATATAGTTCTCTTTCTATGGTATATTGGGTGAGGACGGATTCATTGAAAGCAAGCTTTTTTTATTATCTTATTCGGCCCCATTCATTCAGCAGTTGATAAAATTACAGAGGTAGGTCCTGTCTCTGTTTTCATGTTGCAACAATTCCAACAGTCTTTTGTATTGGATTTATGTACTTTATCATATACATGTCTCAACATTAAGTGACTTTAACAAACTTTAATTTGACTGTCGAAATAGCAAGTTTTACCATTGATTCATGATCAGTCCACTAAATAAAAATGGGATGACTGGAGAGACTACAACAGAACCAATGACTACATTTTGACATTTTGATGTAAAATGTTTTGTCAAATGAGATTCACGGTGATTAAAGTGATTTTTCTCATGTGGTCTTCTGCACGTCACAACTTACACATCCTGGCTCTCCAGCACTGTTCTCACACATCCAAATCACGGATCAGGCAAAGTGGAAATGCTTGTCACTGCTGGGATCTTCCGGTATTCACATCCCAGGTGCCATTTTTGAAGCTCAGCTGCTCATCACTTCAGATGCTGCAAGCCAAGAACTGTTCCTCACACTATGATACTTTATCATCATCATTGAAGAAATGGTCCAGAAAGCAAAGTTTGCTCCCTGGTTTACAGACAGAAACCTGGAGGAACTGGTAGAGGGATATTGGAGAGGAGGACAGTCCTTTTCATGCTGACCAGTCCATCAAAAGGGGGTTGTCCCTTCAACACAGCCAGCCTGGACTCAGAGGCCCAGGGCAGTGCTCTGTCCCATAATAAAAGCAACAACCAGCAATGCAGGATCAAGATTAATGATAGTCTGCACTCCGTAGCGCAGAAGCTACGTCCTCCCTATGCTAACAGACTCTCACAGGGCAACCACTCTCATAGCAATCAAACTGGTTCCAAAGTAGGAAATACTCCTGTCAAGAAAACAGGCAAAAGATGAAGGGAAAAGATAATAAGAGGGTAAAAGTAAAATGTTATTGTATCTACAATAAAAGGAAACACATGATGTATAACTCACCAATTCCTTGAGCTCCAGCTTTGCAAGTGTAATGTAGTAATGTCATATCTGTCAATCCATCTCTGTCATTCACGTGGCATCCTCGACTCAGAATCTAAAGCAGTATTTCCAACAAAACAATGAATATACGGTTCATTTGCTTTCTATACTTAAATCCACACAAAAACTGATAATCCACAATGAATTGAGATATGTGGGATTGTACTCTTTGTTAAGATAATCCTAATCGTAATCAGACAACATCTTTAGATGAAGGAACTTGCTTGACTTTCTTTGGAAGAAGTTTTCTTTACAAAGTCACATGCTCTGACTCAGGCAATTCTAATATTCATTGCATTAAGGTGATCTAGTTGAAAGCAGCAAAATATCCCTTCACAAACATCTGTTCTCTTTAATTTCATTCCTTGAGTGCTCCATTGAAAAACCAACCTGGTACTATATATCTGGCACAAAGACTCATAGAATTTTAAGCACAAACTGCATTCACCGCAACTCAAGTATTCACAATCGTTTGCACTAGCTTTTAAATTACCATGCTACATCACACCACACTCATAAGACTGAGCACACACCAGTGCGAATTAATGACTACTGCCAGTTTCCACTAATCGCTACCTTTCTCAGAGTTTCAGGGACACTAACAGGTATATTTTGAACAAAAAAGTTTTTTTTTACTTTGTTTGATGACTATGGTATCCCAAACAAACTAGAAATTATTTCTGTGTGTTTTCTTAAAGTCCATTTCAACAATTCAAAATCAATTTATTTTCGGATATCATTTTCATATGTATTAAACTTTCTGTAAAGCAAATTATTAAATAAAAACTGTCTGGTGAGGTGTTCCATGGCAGATTTTACATTTGGTGATTTGCAACTAAACTTGTGCAGAAACCTGGGAAGGAAGGAAGGTGTACACACTTGTAAGTAAACAGCAACAAGTTTTATTGAAAATAGCTGTAAACAGTTCGTGGTAAGAGAGGGCATCTTATCTGCAGTTCTACAGATCCTGGATCCAAATCCATATGATCCAACATCTCTATAAAATAATTACTTTTACACATGCTCAACTATCCCCCTATATTTAGCTTGAAGCTTCAACTCATTGATCTCACATCAGTGATGTGCTTTAGACACACGTTCAAAAACCTGCCATTGGGAAAGCTTTTCAATATTTTACAGTCATCCCACAACAACATTTTTAAGAGTTAATGAAATACAATGCAAATCTCTGAAGATACTTTATAATAAAATGTTCAAAAAATTGAAAAAAAAAACAGAAAAATAATATTTTCCCTTTTGGACTGGAAAACCTGGTTGTAATATTAATGAGTTTTCAAGCAAATACAAGTGCAGGGCTTTCATATATGAGAGATTCTATTTTGGGGCTTTTGTCTATTCAAATCAACTGGTAGGCAGAAAAGATCAAGGAAACGTTATGTTTTATTCACATTACAAATTTACAAGCCTGCTAAAAACAAATTTTATAAAGTACAGTAAATACAAACATACAATTTTAGTTTACCTCATTCCCAATCACATCAATCTGTTGCTGCACTTGTGGGACCCACTGACGCAAGATAGCAAACAATTCTGAAACGGTTGTGTTAAGATCACGTAGTATTCTTTTGCATGCTGGGTCATGTGGATCAAAGAAGGAAAATTCTGAAAATGAAACATTTAAACAAAATCAATACTTTGGCAATGACATCTCCAGTTCCTTAATAAGCAATTTCGGACTGAGATAAGGAGGAACTTCTTCACTCAGAGGGTGATAAATCTTTCAAATTCTCTACCTGAAAGAGGTATGTAAGTTCAGTCCTTAAGTTCAAGGCAGCGATTTATAGGTTCTTGGTTTGTTTCTTATTCATTCACAGGATGTGAATGTTGCTGACTAGTCCAGCATTCATTGCCTATCCCAAGTTGCCTTGGAGAATGTGGTGCTGAGATGGCTTCTAAGACGACTGCAGTCCATTTGCTGTAGCTGGACCTATTTTTCGATTAGAATCATAGAGACCTACAGCACAGAAACAGGACTTTCAGTCCAAATGGTCCAAGCCGACCACAACCCCAAACTAGACTATTCCCACCTGCCTGTGTTTGGCCCACATCCCTCCAATCCTTTCCTATAGATATACTATCCAAATGTATTTTAAACATTGTAACTGTAGCTGCATTCACCATTTCCTCTGGAAGCTGATTCCATACAAGAACCACTCTCTCAGTGAAAAAATTATCTCATATCTTTTTTAAAATCTTTCTCTCCTCACAAAAATATGCCCCCTAGTCTTGAAATCCCCCACCCAAGGGAAAAGACTCAGCTTATCTACACCCTTCATTGCTTTATAAATCTCTGTAAGGTCACCTCTCAACCTTCTAGGCTCCATTGAAAAATGTTGCAGCTTATCCAGCCTATCTTTATATCTCAAACCCGCCATCAGGGAGGGAGTTCCAGGACTTTGACCCCGTGACACTGAAGGAATGGCATTACAATTCCAGGCCTGAGTGGTGAGTGGCTTGGGAGGGAACCCGCAGGTGGTGGTGTTCCCACCTATCTGTTGCCCTTGCCTTTTGAGGTGGTGGTGGCTGCAGGCTGAAAAGTTGTCGTCTAAGGAACCCATGCAAATTTTTGCAATGCATCTTGTAGATATCCCACACTGCCCCCATTCAGTAATGGAGGGACTCAACATATGTGAATGTGGTGCCAATCAAGCAGGCTCCATTGTCCTTTATGTTGTCAAGCTTCAAGTGTTGGAGTAGCATTTATCCGCTCAACTGGGGGTATTCCATCGCACAACTGACCTGTGCTTTGACAGGCTTAAAGGAATCAGGAGGTGAATTATTTGCTGCAGGATTCATAGCCTCTGACCTACTCTTGTAGCCTCAGTACTTATATAACTAGTCCAGTTCAGATGCTGGTCAGTAGCAATTCTAGGATGTTGACAGTGAAGGATTTAGTGATGATGCTACTACCGAACGTCATGTGGCAATGGTTAGCACCTGTGTGGTGTGAATGTTACTTGCCATTTTCGTCAGCCTGAGTCTAGTTATTGTCCACATCCTGTTGCATATGGGCATCAATTGCTTTATTATCAAAGCAGTTGTAAAAAGTGCGGAACACTATGCAGTCATCAGTGAACATCCACACTTGTGACCTTATAATGGAGGGAAGGATATTATTGAAACAGCCGAAGCTTGTTGGGTAAAGGACAGTAACGACATCAAGGAATATGGTAATAATGCAGAATATGATGGAGTTCAATCTGTACAAATGCAAGGTGATGCATTTTGGAAGATCAAAATCAGGTGTGAACTATACAATGACTGGCAGAACCCTTAGGAACATCGACATACAGAGGAATCTGGGCGTGCAGGTTCAGAGATCCCTGGAAGTGGCAATATAGGTGGATAAGGTGGTAAAAGAATACAGGATGCTTGCCTTCATTAGCCAGGGCACGTAAATATAAGTTGACAAGTTATGTCACAGCTGTATAAAACTTTGGTTATGACACATTTGGAATGCCACATGCAGTTCTGGTTGCCACGCTACCAGAAGGACATGGACATTTTGGAGACACTGCAGAGGAGGTTTGCCAGGATGTTGCCTGGTTTGGAGGGTCTTAGATATGAGGAGAGGTTAGATAAACTCGAATTGTTTTCACTGGAAAGAGGAAGGCTGAGGAGCAAGTTGATAAAGATATACAAAATTATGACAGGCAAAGACAGTGTGGATAGTCAGAAGCTTTTTTTTTTCCCAGAAAAGTTAATTACAAGAGGCTACAGGTCCAAGATGAGAGGCAGCAAGTTTAGAAGTACAGGGATAATTTTTCACACAAAGATGTTGGGTGCCTGGAATACACTGCCAGTGACAGTGGAGGAAGCAGGCATGTTAACAACATTTAAAGTGTACCTTGATAGACCCCTGAACGGGAGGCGAACAGAGGGATCCAAACTGTGTATGGGCAATAAGCAGTGGGTCTAAATAAGGACTAGGAATCGGCACACGCTAGGTGGGCTGAAGGGCCTGTTCCTGTGCTGTTTTGTATGGCATGATCAAGAATGGCAGTCAGGCTTGAAGGGCTTTTCAAAGAATGTGACAAAATTAAAATAATAATACCATGGGTGCATCTACAAAAGATGGACTGTAGCACCTCAGCTTTTTCTCACCACTCACTTCTCAAGGGTAATTTGGGATGGGCAACAAATGCACCAAAGCTCATATTCCAAGAAATATAAAATAAATCTACAGCCCAATGCACTTATCTCATGTCCCCATATATTGACATCCAATTACTTCAACGAAGTAGTTCCAATCCCTTAGCTACATACCAGTGCCCAATACTTAACACCAAGAGAAAAAAAAGGCTTGTCAAAATAGACAATATTTTTCTAAAAATCTTCTGTCATTACAACTCATGTCAAAAGTCAAAAGAAAATCTGACAATCAAAAGGACAAACATAACTGACACTGTTCATATATCACAGTCTCCTCAGAAAGGGAAAATGCCAGCTCCCTGAAAATCAAGCAGAGTCCAGAAATGACAATGTAAGAGTTAAAAGTGAAAAGAAATATTTACATAATTTTAAAAAAAGGTACTGACTGATTGGACTTTTAGGACCAGAAGACCGCGGAAGAAAATGTAAAAAACGAAGCGAAACACAATATTGAAACCCAAGTGTATCAACATACCTTTCAAACCACTTGTGTAAAGAAAATTAGAAAGGTCTTCAGCTAATTCAACTGATGTAACGAATAGAAGTGAATAAATTTAACAGCAGAGATAATGGGAACTGCAGATGATGGAGAATCCAAGATAACAAAGTGTGGGGCTGGACGAACACAGCAGGCCAAGCAGCTGCATGGTCTGCTGTGTTCATCCAGCCCCACACTTTGTTAAATTTAACAGCAGAGTAGTTTTTACAATTTTGCTGTATAAAGCAAAATGATGCAAAAAGTGATCTGCTGGCTTATTCATTCCTTAGACATCAGAAAATCTAAATCAGAAGGCATAAAGAGGTCATTTCTATACAGAATGTAAAGGTACAATCTGAATCTGAAAAAAGGATAATGAAGAATCATGACAACATGATACATGCTCACAATTTCTTCTGTTCTATATTAAGCTCCTAACAGGTGTTGACCTTTAAATCTCATTAATCATACCATTGGGAAGGCCAAGTCATGTTTGCAATTTAAAATATATAACATCTTATCCTACATGTTTAAGTTGTAATATTTTATTATTTACTTGTCATGATATTTATGTGATTTTCTTTTGCTAGCTTGAATAATTTTAGAATATACGTTCACTTTAGTGAATACTGATTCATCCAAGTCAAATGGATTAGGGGATGTACAGCTTTATTTGTCATTACATATAGTTGACTGTGTAAAGAAGATAAAGAAGATCACAAGGCATGATCCACCTAGCCTCCAGTCTAGGTCTGTCTATCATTTTATTCTGTGCTATTCAAAATTTTAGTCGAGCACAGTACTATCGGATGCAGTCTAATGAGAGTGAAGGACTTATTACTGAACAGGAACTCTTCAGGGAGCTTTCTGGCTGATACCAGCTGTCCCAGTTACTCCAGTGGCAGTCAACACAGGCTCATGAGCTTCTTCTGATTTTTTAAAGTATCCTTAGCAGAGTCCATTAAGGAGGTTGTGATCAAGAAGCAAATTATCTCAAGGGCAAGCGTGAATTACACAATACCAGTCAAAACTGAAAATTGTGCAAACAAGCTTTTGGGGTAGGTGATGACTAGTGGTGTTATTGCTAGACTACTAATCCCAGACTCAGGTAATGTCCTTGGGACCTGGGTTCAAATCCTGTCATGGCAGATGATGGAATTTGAATTTGATAATAATCTGGAGATAAGAGTCAAATAGAACATAGAACAAAACGGCGCAGAACAGGCCCTTCGGCCCTCGATTTTGTGCTGACCTGTAAACTAATCTAAGCCCATCCCCCTACACTATCGCATCATCATCCATATGCTTATCCAAGGACTGTTTAAATGCCCCTAATGTGGCTGAGTTAACTACATTGGCACGCAGGGCGTTCCACGCCCTTACCACTCTCTGAGTAAAGAACCGGCCTCTGACATCTGTCTTAAATCTATCACCCCTCAATTTGTAGCTATGCCCCCTTGTACAAGCTGAAGTCATCATCCTAGGAAAAAGACTCTCACTGTCCACCCTAACTAATCCTCTGATCATCTTGTACGTCTCTATTAAATCCCCTCTTAGCCGCCTTCTCTCCAATGAGAACAGACTCAAGTCCCTCAGCCTTTCTTCATAGGGCCTGCGCTCCAGACCAGGCAACATCCTGCTAAATCGCCTCTGCACCTTTTCCAATGCTTCCACATCCTTCCTGTAATGGGGCGACCAGAACTGCGCGCAATATTCCAAGTGAGGCCGCACTAGCGTTTTGTACAGTTGCAGCATGACATCCCGGCTCCGGAACTCAATCCCCCTACCAATAAAACCTAACACACCATAAGCCTTCTTAACAGCACTATCAACCTGAGTGGCAACTTTCAGGGATCTATGTACATGGACACCAAGATCCCTCTGCACATCCACACTACCCAGAATCTTTCCACAGATCCAGTATTCTGCCTTCCTATTCTTCTTCCCAAAGTGAATCACCTCACATTTATCCACATTGAACTCCATTTGCCAACTTTAAGCCCAATTCTGCAGTTTATCCAAGTTTCCCTGCTACCTGCAACATTCTTCCACACTGTCCACCACTCCACCGACTTTAGTGTCATCTGCAAACTTACTAACCCATCCATCAAAGCCTGTGTCCAAGTCATTTACAGAAATGACAAACAGCAGTGGTCCCAAAACAGATCCTTGAGGCACACAACTAGTAACCGAGCTCTAGGGTGAATATTTTCCATCAACCACCATTCGTTACCTTCATATAGAAAGCCAGTTTCTAATCCAAACTGCTAAATCTACCTCAATCCCATGCCTCCGTATTTTCTCCAATAGCCTACCATGCGGAACCTTATCAAAGGCTTTACTGAAGTCCATGTACACCATGTCAACTGCCCTACCCTCATCCACATGCTTCGTCACCTTCTCAAAAAACTCAATGAGGTTTGTGAGACACGACCTGCCCTTGACGAATCTATGCTGACTATCTCCAATCAAATTGTTGCTTGCTAGATGATTATAAAACCTATCTCTCATAATCCTTTCCAAAACTTTTCCTACAACAGATGTAAGGCTCACAGGTCTAAAATTACCTGGGTCATCTTTACTGCCCTTCTTGAACAAGGGAACAACATTTGCAATCCTCCAGTCCTCTGGTACTAAACCTGTAGACGAGGACTCAAAGATCAAAGCCAAAGGCTCCGCCACCTCCTCCCTAGCTCTCCAGAGAATCCTCGGAAAAATCCCATCCGGCCCAGGGGATTCATCTACCTTCACACCTTCTAGAATTGATAACATCTCCTCCTTACTAACCTTAATCCTTTCAATTCTAGTAGCCCGCAACTCAGTCTTCTCCTCTACAATATTCTCCTGTTCCTCAGTGAAAACAGATGAGAAATATTCGTTTAGCACCTCTCCGATCTCCACAGGGTCCATACACAACTTCCCACTTCTGTCTTTGACTGGCCCTATTCCGACCCTAGTCATCCTCTTATGCCTCACATACCTATAGAAAGCTTTAGGGTTCTCCTTTACTCTACCTTCTAATGTCTGCTCATGACCCCTCCTTGCTCTTCTTAACTCTCTCTTTAAATCCTTCCTATTAATCTGTAATTCTCCACCGCCTCATCTGAAGCATCTCGTCTCATCGTCACATAAGCCTCCCTCTTCCGCTTTACAAGAGATACAATTTCTTTAGTAAACCACGGTTCCCTTACCTTATCATTTCCTCCCTGCCTGACAGGGGCGGCACGGTGGTTCAGCGGTTAGCGCTGCAGCCTCACAGCGCCAGGGACACGGGTTCGATTCCAGACTCGGGTAACTGTCTGTGCGGAGTTTGCGCATTCTCCCCGTGTCTGCGTGGCTTTCCTCCGGATGGTCCGGTTTCCTCCCACAGTCCAAAGATGTGCAGGCTAGGTGGACTGGCTATGCTAAATTGTCCGTAGTGTTCAGGGGTGTGTGGGTTATCAGGGATGAGTCTGGGTGGGATGCTCCAACGGGTGGTGTGGACTTGTTGGGCCGAAGGGCCTGTTTCCACACTGTAGGGAATCCAATCTATAAATGACGACCATGAAACTGCTACCAACTGTCAGGGAAAAAAAACCCATCTGGTTCACTAATGTCTTTTAGGGAAGCAAATTTGCTTTCCTTACCTGGTCTGGCCTACATGTGATTCCAGATGCACAGTAATGCGATTGATTCTTAACTGCCCTTTGGGCAATTAGGAATGGGCAATAAACGCTGGTCCAGCCAGTGATGCCCACATCCACGAATTTTAAAAAAAGTTGACTAACTACAAACTAATTTTATAAATACAATCTTCTATAAAAAAAACTAACTTTCAAAAACTAGTCTTCTAACGTCTCAACAATGGCATTTAACGTAAGACAAAGGAAAAGAGAAACTTGTTCTCCAGTTATTATGACGATTATTTGAACTGGCCTTCAAAGACATATTTGAGTCTTTCATACAGTGCAAAAGTGCAATGCATCAATGATTATAAACTTTACTAAGGGGGACATCACATTCAGGTTGAAGCACTGAGCATGGATATCTATTAAATGCTTTATTATTAAAGTTAAAGAAATTTAATTCTTTTTAAGTGAAACAATAGGCAACATAAGTTACAATTTCATGCTTGTAACAAAAGAGGTGTAATTTATATATAAGATAACAAGGTGTAGAGCTGGATGAACACAGTCGCCAAGCAGCATCAAAGGAGTAGGAAAGCTGACATTTTGGGTCTGGACCCTTCTTCAGAGATTTATGTATCTTGGATTTCAAAATGTATGCAACGAGCATAGGTTAGTTTTAGGTAGGGTTTTCTTTCAAAGAAAACACAAGTCAGATTCTATGTGAAATACTGACCTCACTCGAGCATTATTCATAAAGCAGATGGCTGTAAATACCCATGGTGCATTAATCAAAAATAGTTTATTCTGCAGTGGTTTACTACAGGTGTTTAAATACTGAAGACTATTGCCTTATTTTTAGTTCGAGTAATAAGGATTGATACCAGCTAGAAAGTACCTTTTATGGCAAAGTAATCTTTTTGACAACTCCAATAACTGAGGCAAATTTAGCGCTTTGCATTCCCATGAACTCATTTGGAGAAGTCAAGTGTGGGGGGACATCGACACGTGGACAGGCCAGGCTTGCCCCCAGAGAGGACACTTCAGTTTCACTGCAGAGGTATAAATGCAGTCGGGAAGACAACAGCTATGAGTGATAAACTCAACTCGATTATTGTACAGAACTGATGCTATGGCTGTCTCAAACAATGAAGGGATCATTCTGTCCCACTGGTCAACTACCATCCACTTCAAGTCAGGCACCTCCTGACACGTAAGGCGCAGGTCCACTGTAGTCTGTCAACTTTTACAATAGATGCTTCGATCTTAGAAACTCTGGTCTACAATTTTATAGGATTCAGCACAACAGGCAAACAAACCAAAGAAAGAAGATGGAAATTCCATTTTTGGCTAGTTAGAACCTCAAGGTTATGTGCATGGAATTCACAAACAGATTACAGCCATGATTAACATGGAGGCTGATAGGTAGAATGTTGACATAGCTTCCGTACAAGGCACCGGGCTTGCCAAGAACAAATCACTGAAAGAAAAGCATTGCATGTTCATCAGGCAGGGAAAGAGTTCAAAGGAAACAAATATGAAAGTTGTGAGTTTCGTTGTAAGGAAATCAATACTCTTGATGACAGAACTTTCCCATCCCCTTGCAGATAGTTCAAAATGTGATCTGTCTGACCTATCAAGTCAAACAGGGCCAGTTCATCTCAAAATATCTACACTTCAACATGGTGCTGCACCATAAGAGCAAAAGACATTTCTATGAGAAGCCTGACACTGCCATCAGCAGAATCTCTAACTTTGAAAATATTAGACTCCTTGGGATTTCAATGCAAGAGTGGAAGTGCAAGAGAAGGACACAGACACTGAATCTGTAGGCAGGAAAAACATGTCTACCACTGACACTTCAAACTGCCAGCTAAAAGTGGAGAGGATCTCCAAGATCATGCATATTGACACAGAAATCAAGCTTCTGCAGAGATGCAAGAAAGCAGAGAAGATCCTGAAAAGACTGTAGATCATGAACCCACTCAAGTCGACCTACAATATAGGCTATACCTGACAGACTCTGCTATCGTGCCAAGCACACACTCTTCAATCATCTCTCTGCCTACAAATTTAGTGCTTGCATGCTTCTCTCTCACTTCACCTGATGAAGGGGTAAAGCTCCAAAAGCTTTGATTTCAAATAAATCTGCTAGACTATAACCTAGTGTCATCTGACTTCTGACCTTGTCCACCCCCTATCCAACACCAGCATCTCCACATCAATGCAAGCATGAACACAGATTAACGCAACCCACAAACTGAGGAACAGCAACCTCATATTCTGCCTTGGGAGTCTACAGCCCAGTGGCCTAAATGTGGATTTTACCAGTTTCAAAATCTCCCCAACCCCGGCATCATCCAATGACCAACCATCCCTCTCATCCCTGCCTACTTGACCTGACACAGCCTGTCCATCCTCTCTTCCACCTATCTGTCCCTCCCACCTCACTGACCAATCCCTATCACTCCCACCTGCACTCACCTATCACCATCCCACCTACATTCCCCAGCCCCTCCTCTCTATATTTATTTCTGAACTCCCTCTCCTCTTCTTATTTCTGAAGAAGGGTCCTGCTCCGAATCGTCAACTTTCTTGCTCCTCTGATGCTGCCTGGCCTGCTGTGTTCCTCCAGTTCCACACTGTGTTGTCTCTGACTCCAGCCTCTGCAGTTCTTGCTATCTCTGACCCTCCTACCTTAGATGTCCTGGCCTGAGAAGGATTAATGACAGGAGACACTGATTGAGATTTGCAGCTATCACTAGCTTTATGTAACCAATCCCTTTTATTCAGATCAAACCATGCCACATTGTATCCAGGATCAAGATCAGATTAGCACCAATTGAATTGGATCATCACCAAAAGTGACTCTGCAGAGTATTCTCAATACATGCAACTACAAAGTTCTGGCCATGATATAGATGACTCCTTGATGTGAGCCTTAAGAACATAACATATAGGAGCAGGGATATGTTTGTTGGCTCCTTGAGCCTTCTCCAACAGTTGATACGATCCGGATGATCTGCTATGGCCTTAACTCTATTTGCATGCCTGACCCTTATAACCCTCAGTTCTTCTGCTAATCAAAAATCTGTGAAACTCAGTTTTGGACATATTTATTTCTTAAGAGGGAATTGCAAATTCTAAGAGAAAATTCCTCCTCACAACTGTTTTAAAAGGGAGATCGCATGTTTTAGGTGGCAATCCTTGATGTTTCTTCATTCAAACCAGTAATTGTGTACTCATATCAATATCTAATAAATAAAAGCAGTTTCTTGACTCAACTGAGCCCTCTCTGATGTTCTCAAACAGAGTGCAGACCAAAATGGATTATACTTCAAGATACCCTCTACAATACTGGATCATCACAATTTGGGAAACCAGAGAAAAATTACAAATGGCTTGAAGCTAATATCACTCTGATGGAACCCATATTGAAGCCAAACAGTCTGCTCTCATTAATTACAACAGTGATTTAAATGAGAAGACTCTGTGCCTACAGATGCTCCAAATAATGTTCAAAGGTCTGTCAGGTGGGATGCTAGTGACAACTGATTATAAGCTTCCTGGAATATCAGATGTCCTTGGACATGCTGCGAGTATGTGCGAAAGGATCAAACAGGCCATAAGCGTCAGCAAACAAAACGGCTTCATGTCAAACAAGTTCTACAGGTGGGTTACTAGACTCAAAATGTAACTGTTTTTCTCTCCACAGATGCCGCCAGGCCTGCTGAATTTCCCTCGTACTTTGTTTTGTTTCACATGAAACAAGTCAGGTAGGTCACCATGAATGGCATCAAAGATTTGAAAGGTGAGTGTAACTATACTTTCAGTTGTACTGTTGTGAGCATACCGTCAACCAGGGAAGTTGTAGATACCACAGAAAGCCTGTTTTTCATGGCAGAGCTAAATACTGAACACACAGCCGACAAACACCACTGTTCAGAGCATGATAGAAAAAGTCCAGAGAATCAATATATTTGAAATGCAGTTCAAGGTCATCACAGCGCTAACTGAAGCTTAAATCAAAGAACATGTGGGCTCCCCCTATAAAGCATGTTCATATACTGTCAAATAAATACATTTTTGTCTTCATGTGAAATTTTTGAAAAGTTTAAATTAAATCCATTAGTTCAAAAAGGAAATCGGAAGCAATCTGCTTTGTATTCAGAAACTAATGAAGATAAAGTCATTCTGCAATAGTTTATTTGAAACATTACCGTTACTGTGTGTGCTTCAACAGACGCAGTTATGTATGATCTGATGCAAAGCCCAGATAGAAGAAAATGTGTAAATGAAGACATAATTTCAAAGAACTTTGTCTTTAAAAACTATTAATAGTTCTAATTCTTAGATTTCTTTTAGACAATGGTCCATGTTTCAATTATCACTCTTCAAAATGTAATTACCAAAACTACACTTCACACAGTGGTACATTTTCACTAAGTGATCACTTTTCAGAATGTCCAATTGATACAAATCATTTAACAACAATTGTAGTCATGTCAAAAATATACTTAACATTTCACTCAGTGACAGTACCAAAACAAAAACTAGAACATGTAATGTAATTGTGTGTGTGCAAATTTCTATCAGTGACTGTTTTGCACATTGATAGAATTAAAATGAGAAAAGGCCGTGAAGAAGCACAAAATGATTTGAATCATTCACAGAGAAAATATGAGAACATCTAATTAAACATTACTGCCAACTGAATTTTCAAGGGTGAATTCTCCTCAAATTCATTGTATCTAACTAAACAAAAACTGCACAAGTTAAAAAAAGAGGGAAACAGATGATGCAGCGAGAAACAAAACCTGTGAACTTTTTAAAAATAATAATATGGGTATTACTGGCAAGGCCAACATTGGTTGCCCTTCCATAAGTTACATGACATCAGGTTATGGTCCAACAGGTTTATTTGAAATCTCAAGCTTTCAGAGCACTGCTCCTTCATCAGGTAAAGTCACTTCACCTAAAGTTAGCAGCACTCCGAAAACTTGAGATATCAGATACACCTGTTGGACTGTAACCTGGTGTCATTTGATTTCTGACTACTGGGAAAAGTTTTAGAATTTTGATTCCACTATGGTGAAGCATTGGTGATATAGTTCCTAGTCAAGATGGCGTATGACTTAAGCATGAACCAGCAGTTGTAATGTGCTCATGCATATGCTGCCCTTGTCCCTCTAGGAAGTATAGTTTCTGAAATCTTGGTGTTACTGCAGGGTACCTGTTGTAATCCCGGCTGAAGTTAACATATGACAGATCAGATCCCAGAATGAAAGTTAGTTTGAAAGACTCTACTTTTTTTTACTCATTATGTCAGCTACTGAACACATTCACAGAAGTCTACAAGTGATAATGGGAACTGCAGATGCTGGAGAATCCAAGATAATAAAACGTGAGGCTGGATGAACACAGCAGGCCAAGCAGCATCTCAGGAGCACAAAAGCTGATGTTTCGGGCCTAGACCCTTCATCAGAGAGGGGGATGGGGTGAGGGTTCTGGAATAAACAGGGAGAGAGGGGGAGGCGGACCTAAGATGGAGAGAAAAGAAGATAGGTGGAGAGGAGAGTATAGGTGGGGAGGTAGGGAGGGGATAGGTCAGTCCAGGGAAGACAGACAGTTCAAGGAGGTGGGATGAGGTTAGTAGGCAGGAGATGGAGGTGCGGCTCGGGGTGGGAGGAGGGGATGGGTGAGAGGAAGAACAGGTTAGGGAGGCAGAGACAGGCTGGCCTCCCTAACCTGTTCTTCCTCTCACCCATCCCTTCCTCCCACCCCAAGCCGCACCTCCATCTCCTACCTACTAACCTCATCCCACCTCCTTGACCTGTCCGTCTTCCCTGGACTGACCTATCCCCTCCCTACCTCCCCACCTATACTCTCCTCTCCACCTATCTTCTTTTCTCTCCATCTTCGGTCCGCCTCCCCCTCTCTCCCTGTTTATTCCAGAACCCTCACCCCATCCCCCTCTCTGATGAAGGGTCTAGGCCCGAAACGTCAGCTTTTGTGCTCCTGAGATGCTGCTGGGCCTGCTGTGTTCATCCAGCCTCACATTTTATTATCACAGAAGTCTACATTGTACTTTTAACACTAAGAAACTCACCAAAGATCCTTGTACAGCATCTTCTAAACCTACAACCACTTCCATTGAGAAGGGCAAGGGAAGGAGATACATGGGATATTGATACCACTACCTGCAAGTTCACCTCCAAAACACTCACCATCCTAATGTGAAAATATATCTCCACTCCTTCAGTGTTGCTGGGTCAAAATCCTGGAATTCCTTTGCAAAGGACATTATGGGTCTACCGAAAGAACATGGACTGCAGTAGTTCAAGAAAGCCACTAATCACCACCTTCTTAAGGGCAATGCAGACTGGCAATTAAAATGGTGGCTGCATCCCACAAGTCAATTAAAATAAAAACAAAAGATTTACTAAACAAGGAAAGCCCATGAACTATGTTGCACTAGGCAAGAAGATTGGAATGATTTCAGTACAAGCACTAGCAAAAAGGTTCAATCTCACACTATTGCTTTTATCCCAGCAATATTCCCACAAACACCAAACCCCAGCAAAGAATCACCACAATGTCTGCACGAAGACATCTTGACCAGGACAGCACTGCGGTTTCCTTCGGGCAAATTCCAGTGCATTTGCTAGATGCTATTCAGCTGGCACCTCTGCTTGAGATATCTCAAACAAACTGCAAACTAAGTTTAACATCGCTTTAACTTCAGATGAGGCACAGGTTCCCTAAACTCAGTTCACAGCTATATTGCAAGATTTCTTCCTAAACAATTTAACCTTTCTGCTTCCATTCTTTCAAATACCCACACGCTTTCATCTCTCTCCCTTTGTATGTATCATAACCTGTTGCCAGACAACAGGTTTCTCTTCTATTTCCTTTTAGCATACTGAACTATCAACCACAACTTCTTCATATCATAGGTTGTACAAACTCATTAAAAATGCATGTATACTCTAAACCTCCTCTCAGCAATTCTCAATCTTACAACCAAGGTAAGGTCAAAGCTCTACAGTTCCTCTACTTCCAGTCATGAATAGTGGTGGACACTTGAACACACAATGGAGCAAAATGGTCCATAAACATCCTCATCCTCAATGATGGAGGAGCACAGAACATTAGTAGAAAAGATAAGGCTAAAGTATTGGCAACAATCTTCAGCCAGAAGTGCTGAATGGGTGAACCACTGCAGCCTCCTCTAAAATCCAGTCAGCAATTTTATTCATTCTGTGTGACATCCAGAAATAGCTAGAAGCAAGGGTTGCTGGCCGTGACAACAGTGGCAGTGTTACAGAAGACACATGTCCAGAACTTGTCACTGGCCAAGTTGTTCACTAGGGAGTTAACAGCCTAGTGGTATTATCTATTAAGCCAGAGAGCCAGGTAATGTTTTGGAATTTGAATTGACTTTTTTAAAAAAATGTTGGAATTAAGAGTGTTATGAGGACCATGAATCGATTGCTAGGAAAACCTCACCTGGTTCATTAATGTCCTTTAGCGAATGAAACTGCCATCCTCACCTGGTCTAGCCTACATGTGGTTGACTCTCAACTGCCCACTGGGCAATTGGGATGGGCAACCAATGCTAGCCTAGCAGTGATGCCCTCATCTTGTGACTGGATTTTTAAAAAATCAGCTACTGACATCCACCCAGCTATGTGGAAAATTGCCCAAGTATGTCCTGCACACAAAAAAGCAGGATAAACCCAACCCAAATCAGTCACCAACCCATCTCCCTTCTCTCAATCATCACTAAAATGACAGGAGGATGTCAACAAGAGTATTCAGCAGCATTTGTTTGAGGCTAAGCTTGTATTCTGCCCGTTCCATTACCTCATTACAGTCGTACTTCAAACAGACAAAAGCCAAATTCCAAAGGTGAAGTGAGATTCCCTGCACTTGATATAAAGACTGAATTTGATGCAGTACGGCATCAAAGAGCCATCACATATGAGCAAAACAGTCTGCTAGTTGGAGTATCACCTAGCACAAAATAAGATGGCTATGGTTGTTGGGAGGTCAGTCATCTCAACTCCATGAGATCAGCGCAGGAATTCTTCACAGTAGTGATCTAGACCCAACCATCTTCAGCTGCTTCATCAATAACCTTCCTTCCATCATAAAATCAGAAGTGGGGATGGTCATGAATAATTGAACAATGTTCAACATAATTTCCTGACTCCTCAAGCGATTCATATTCAAATAAAGCAAGGCCTGGACAACATCTAGATTTAGGCTGACAAGTGGCAAGCAAAGACAATTTCCAACGAGATAATCTAAACATTACCACTGCTGAATCTTCCAATATCAGCAAACTTGTGGTTACCATTGACTAGTAACTGAACTGTGGCTACAAGAACAGGTCAGAGGCTAAGAATCTTGTATCCAGTAACACATCTCCTGACTCCCGGATGTTTGTCCACTATCTAAAAGCCACAAGTCAACACTGTGAAGGAACACTCCCCACTTTCCTGAATAACTGCAGCTCCAACAACACTCGAGAAGCTTGATACTATTGAGGACATCGCATCCAATTAAATGAAATCATTTTCACAAACATTCAGTCTCTCTACTATCAATGCTCTAGCATTGTGAAATCTACAAGATGCAGTGCAGAAATTCTCCATAGCTCCTTAGACAGCACCAACCAAACACTCAACCCCTACAACCTAGAAGGACAAGGGAAGCAGACACATGGGAACATCGCCACCTGCAAATTCCCCTCCAAATCACTCACCATTCTGATGTAGAAATACACTGCCATTCCATCAGGGTCACTGAGTCAAAATTCTACAACTCCTGCCCTAATGGCATTGTAGGTCTACCTGTACTGAGTGGAAAACAGTGGTTCAAGAAGGCAGATTACCACCGCCTTTTGAAGAGCAGCTAGGCATGGGCAAAATATGCTGGCCAAACCAGCAATCTCTGCTTCCCATGAACGTATTTTAAAAAGCATACTGTAAGTGTCCTGGAGTATGTCGTGATTGTGGGTGAGCTTAATATTGGTCGGATGCCAAGATCCATGAATGGGGATGCTACTGTTGCTGGCCTCGGAAAGTGTCCTGTGATGTTGGTGTCTGGCATCAAAGATGGAGGTCATAAGGAGCAAGCGGCGAGCTAGATTAATCGGGTTACCACTCTGACTTTCATATCCCAAGTTGTCAGTTTCCAGTTTCTATCCAGTGGTTGGGAGAATAGAGAGCTGCATATAAATCAAAGTGAGATTAGTGAATAATGTTTATGTAGGCAAATAGATCTTTTGTTCCTAACTAACAAAAATCTCATCTTGCCATTCAACACTAGGTTGGAAAAAGGGACTTTTTGTTCTTGATGTTAAGACGATCCTGTCTGGCCATCTCTCAGGATTTTCCCAACTTGTTTGTATGGCCCATGTTATTCAGGGCATAGAAAGTTTCCAACCATAGTATTAAGTTAGTAGTCCTTTTCTGGATTAAATCTTTTCCAGTAAAGGATTTTTTAAAATGTTAAATCTTGTTAACTTCTTTCAATTAATAACTGGGAGATTGAATTTCTTTTTAAAGCTTGTGGCTTCCTTCGAGATCATAGCAATGCACTACATAAATACATCACAAGGTATAATTCATCATCGAAAAGATGAATTCGTTAATGTAAGAGTGCAGGTAAGTAGTCCAATCTTTCACAAAGCTGGTCGATGGAAAGAAATTGCTTACCACAATCAGTAGGCATAGGTGCTGAAACGACAGGATGAACAACCGGCCTCACAGATTCTGAGGATACAGTGCTGTAACTTCCACTCACAGAGTCCTCATCATTGGAGGGTTCTACAAAAGGGTCTTCTTTTGTCATTTCAATACTAGCTCCTGTAGAAGGTAACATAAGTACATAACAGCAGTGATATTATAATCAACTCAATTAAAAAAGATTCCACAAATTTCTTGTCTTGTCATGCTCTTCCATGTTTTTGACTAGCATAGTTTCTCTCACATTATGAAAGGTAAATAGTGTGGAAAATGCTACAGTTGATTATAAAGGTAGTGATAGAAGAATATTTGGAAAGCATTAACCAGACTGGACAAAGCCAGCATAGATTTATGAAAGGCAAACCATGCTTAACAATTCTACTGGAGTTTTTTGAGGATGTAAATAGAATAAATAAGTGTGGACCAGTGGATGTGGTGTAATTAATAAGGTCGATCAAAATAGGTTAGTGGAGAAAGTAAAAGCACATTGGATAAAGGGTAATGCAGTGGCATGATATTGGCATTGTTCAAGAATTGGTTAACAAACAGGAAACAGAACTGGAAATAAATGGGTCTTTTTCCGCCTGAATAGAAGACTAATGAGTATCACAAGGAACAGTGCTTGGGCTATAACTATTGATAATGTATACAAACTGCATTGATGAGGAAACCATGTGCAACATTTCCCAGTTTGCGGACGACACAAAACTGGACAGGATTGTGAGTTGTGAGGAGGATACAAGGAGGTTTTGAGGTTGTTTAGTCATGTTGAGTAGACCACGCATGACAGATCTGGTACAACATGGCTAAATGTGAAGGTATAGACTTGATATGAAAAACAGAAAGGCAAAGTATTAGTTAAATGGTGACACATTGGCAAATGTGAATTTATAAACGAATCTGGATGTCCTTGTTTACCAGGCAGCTGCAGCAAGCAGTTAAGAAGGTAAATAGTATATTGGTCTTCACTGCAACAGAATAGGAGTTCATAACTAGGGATATCTTACTGCAGTTATATAGGGCCTTGGTGAAGACTACACTTGGAATATTACGTAAGAAAGGATACACTTGCCATAAAGGGAGTGCATCAGAGGTACGCTCAGCTGACGCCAAGGATGGCAGGACTGTCCAATGAGTAGAGATTAGTTTAATTGGGCCTGTACTCGCTAGAGTTTAGAAGAATGAGTGGGGTATCTGATTAAAATGCATAAATCTAACAGGGCTCAACAGACTTAATGTAGGAAGGATGTTTTCCCTGATTGGTGAGCTTAGAAACGGGGATACAGTCCTAGGATAGGGCGTAGACCACTTAAAACTGAAATGAGGAAGAATTTCTTTACCCAAGGGTGGTGAACCAGTGGAATTATCTACCACAGAAGGCTGTGGAAGCCAAGTCACTGAATATATTTAAAGAGGAGACCAGTAATTTTTTAAAATATTAAAGGCATAAAGGGGTACAAGGAGAAAGCAAGAATACGGCATTGAGATGGAGGATCAACCATGATCATATCGAATGACAAAGCAAGTTCAAAGGATAGCAGATACATCTGCAAATTCCCCTCTAAGCCACTCACCATCTGGTGTTTGATGGAGGGGTGCTGATATTTGCCCATTTTAAATGGAGGCTGAGGGAGCAGCCCTCTACTAGTGCCTTAAAAATATTCAAGGAGTCTGCTTCGAACACCTTTGAGAAGAATTCCAAAAACTCATGGCCCTCAGGAAAAAATTTTCATCTTTGCATTAAATTATTATTACCTTTAGACAGTGACTCAAAATTGTAGACCTTCCCAAAAGGGAGCATGTTTTCCACATCCATACTATCCAGGGCCCTCAGGACCTCTTATGTTTCAATCAAGTCACCTTTTATTCTTGTAAAGTCCAGCAGACATCTAGTTTGTCTTACCTATCCTCATAACACAACCAGGTATTAGCCTAATAACCCTTCTCTGAACTGCTTCCAATGCATTCACATGCTTCCATAAACAAGGAGACCAATACTGACTGTACTCCATTGATGGTCTCACCAATAGCCTGTGTAATGGAACTGTAACCTCCATATTTTTGTGTTCAAATCTGCTCACAGTAAACTATAATATCTTATTAGCTTTTCTAATTATTTACTGTACCTGCACACTAGCCTTTTGCAACTCATCCAAAGAGATCCTGACGTATATTCGAAAGTGATGAATTTAGAGAGCTACGGAGATAGGGTTGAAGAAAAGGACTAGCTGGTAGCTCTTTTGGGAGCCAGTACTGAGACAATGGGCCAAATGCTCTCCAGCACTGGAAATACTCTATGATTCTGTGCTCTACGTCATCCAGGTCTTTTTGCAACTCTGAGTTTTGCAAACTCTCACCAGTTAAATAATATGCCTTTTATTCTTCATGAAGAAACCTAAATCTTCTATAAACACAATACAACGGAGACTAGAAACATGGGGCAGAATTCAATGTAATTGACCCCAGTCCAGCATACTAGCTGGAGAATGAACGGAAACCTGCATCACTTATAATGACCTGTCCAATTAAATAAGTGCCTATCAGACACTCAATATTGAGGCCAGCATCAGCTTTGCCTGGGATTGTATACCCAAGGGTGGAAATTCCACTTACTGTGAGATATTGGCTTATAAAAGACCAGCAGCTCTCCCTTGCCAGGACTGCTGCTGGGATCATTGGGCCACTGGACCCAGGTGAATGAGGGTAGGGAAAGGGTCAGGGAGAAGGAGTGGTACAAAAAGATAGGAAGAAGCAAAGGTACAATGGTAAGTATAAGCTTCTCAAATCCCTTCCCAAAACAGGCTCCCTAAATCAGGCACTAAGCGTCTTTGAAGAAGGGAGTCACACAGGAAAGCACAGCTTTTGGAAGGCAAGTGTCTCACGTCAGTCGAAGGGAAACTATTGGAGAACATTTTGAAGGAGAGAATTAATATCCACTTGGATGAGTATGGGTTAAGTAAGGATAGTCAGCATGGCTTTGTTAGAGGGTGGTCATGCCTGACACATTTATTAGAATATAGATGAGGAAGATTTAGTTGTTGTAGTTTGTATAGATTTTAGCAAAGCTTTTGACAACGTACCACATGAGACTGACTGAGAATGTTAAAGCACTTGGACTTCAGGGAAACTTGGGTGAGACGGATCAGAAATTGGCTTAGTAATAGGACACAAAGGTAGTGGTAGAAGGCTTTTTGAGTGACTGGAGGCCATTGCCCAGCAGCGTATCACAAGGATCAATACTGAGACCCTTTTTTGTTTGATATATGCATAAGTGATGTAGATAAAAATGCAGGTGGAATGTTAAGCAAGTTTGCAGATGCCAACAAAATTGGTAGGCTGGTTAACAGTGAAGAAGATGGTTTTAGGTTGCAAAAAGATACAGATGAGTTGGTCAGATGGGCAGAGCAGTGGCTGATGGTATTTAGCCCTGATAAGCGCCAGGTGATGCACTTTGGAAGAAGAAAATAGATGGGGAGTATTCAGTGAATAGCAGGACACTACATAGCTCAGAGGAACAGAAGAATCTTGGGGTAATTATTTACAAAACCCTGAAATCAGCAGAGTACATGAACAGGATAGTTGAGAAGACATAGGGACATTTGCTTTCATCAGTTGTGGCATAAAGTGTAAGAACAAGGAGGTAATGCTGGAACTGTACCTAGCATTGGTTGGGCTGCAGCTGGGCTACTGTGTACAGTTGTGGTCACGTCACTGTCGAAAGGTTGTGATAGCATGACAGGTAGTACAGAGGAGGTTCACTAGGATGTCACAAAAACAAAGTTGCTGGAAAGGTTCAGCAGGTCTGGCAGCATCTGTGAAGGAAAAAACCGAGATAATGTTTCGGGTCCGGTGACCCTTCCTCAGAACTGATGGTGGCTGGGGAAATGTGAGTTTATACATGCAGGAAAAAGGGGAGGGGGGTGGGGTAGGGAGTAAACAATAGGATAGAGCCTAAAGAGAAAGAAGAGCAGCTGGACAGATAAAGAGTTGATAATGATCAGGATGGGACAGTGAATAGTTATTAATGGGGACTATTAGTGACTAATAACAGGTAGTGTGTAATGGCAGGCTATGTGGTAACAAGGCCTGGTGTGAGGCGTAGGGGGCTGGGACATGGAGAGTTTAGGCCCTAAAATTATTGAACTCAATATTGAGTCTGAAGGGCTGCAGGGTCCCCAGGAAGAAAATGAGGTGTTGTTCTTCTAGCTTGCGTTGAGCTTCACTAGAACACTGCAGCAAGCCACAGACAAACATGTTGGTCAGGGAACAGGGTGGTGCATTAAAGTGGCAGGCAACAGATAGTTCAGGGTCTTTTTTGTGGGCAGAACACAACTAACATCCACTACAAACCCACTAGCATCCACATCCAGAAGATCATCAGGCACCATTTCCACCACCTCCAGGCACATATTCTCCTCCCCTCCCTTGTCTGCCTTCCACAGGGACCGATCCCTCCAGGACACCCTGGTCCACACTTCCTTCACTCCCAACACCTCACCACAGCCCTACGGCACCTTCCCCTGTAACTGGTGAAGGTGCAACACCTGTGCATTTACCTCCTCCCTCCGCAGTATCCAAGGGCCCAAACATACCTTCCAGGTGAGGCAACACCTCACCTACACTTCCCAGAATCTAGCCTACTGCATTCGGTGCTCACAATATGATCTCCTCTACATTGGGGAAATGAAGAGTACACTAGGTGACTGGTCTGTTGGTGGCTGCACTTTTCGATTATGAGAAAGGAAAAAGGCACAAAGGCTAAATGTCTGAGATGATGAGGGTAATGTAAAAGGTGCATGCTTATACCATCTGCATCTTGCAAAGAGAAGAAACTGTGGGATGTTAGGAGGATAAGTAGAAGTCTATTGTCTCCCACTAGGATTTCATCCGCTCTACTGATCATAGTCAGTCATGTAAGAGACAGTTGATAATGCTCAGTAGGATACTGTCCAAAAGGGTTCGTATATATAGGCATGCCTGAGCTCCTGTCGCCCCAAGTTGTGTGCCATCTTGTCCTGAAACAGGGAGGGAAGAATGTCATTGAGCAATTAGCAATCCTTTTATGTAATGCAGCTGACATGGGGAAACAGCTGGCTGGGTCTGCAAGCTAGGAGAAACATGTGAAGCTTGTAGTAGTGCTAAGAGTGTGATGAAGCATTTAAATATCAAGTATGGGTCTTGATTGATGGAGGTTGTTACCAAATGATTGTTTTGGGCAGTGTCTAATGCTCACGGTTGGGTATAGAATTTGAAAAAGCGTTCACATTGACTGCTACAGAGGGAATTGTACTTATTGCATGAGTCTATCCAGATTCTTGCGGCTGGACTTTTGGCAATGACCTCCACAGCTATTTACTTCCACTATTTCCTGAACACAAGTCTGGTTGGTTTTTGAGGCTTTTCTTTCACGAAATCTCTCTTACTTACCATCTTCTCAACTAAGATCTCTGGTTATTCACTCAAAAATCCTGACAATCACTTTCTTTCTCATGCTATGTTATTATTCAACGTTTTACAGGTTAGATTTATTTTCTGTAAAATATTAACAGTCTCTCTAGCTGCTGTGCTCCTCCCTTTTAAGAGGTGCAGGATAATTTTAACTAATGCTGGCCTTTCACAAAATTGGTCCCCCATTCAGGTGTTCAGCCAATTAGGATGGCTTTTAAAACAGCTGGCAGCCATAAGTTGTTATGGTGCTTATGTGACATCACGCTCATATAGGTTAATCATGCTTTGCAATGAAACCTACTGAATTTAGTACCGTCATCAATCCCAACATTAATCCTCCCTCTCCCAGAAAATACCAGAAAAAAATCTAAAATGACAAGCACAATAATATATGATATAATTTCATCAACTGAATCATTTTAAAGTGATTTTCTCAATAGCCTAGGTTTGAACTTGATATATTTCTGTTCCAGTGCTGAATTTTTGAATGGCTAGTGAACATAATTTCTCAGAATTTCATTTATGCACTTGTTGATACTAATACAGTCAAGGTAGCAGTAATAGTAACTTAATTGGAGAGATTCAAACATTGAGGAAATTTTGTAATATTTTATTAATTCATGGGATGAGTGTGTCACTAGCTAGGCCTGCATTTTTTGCCTATCGGGGAGGGCAGTTAAGAGTCAATCACATTGTTTTGGGTCTACAGTCATATGTAGGCCGGACTGGGTTAGGATGGTAGTTTCATTCCCGAAAGGACATTAGTGGCCCAGATGGTTTTTTCTGACAATCAACAACGGTTTCATGCTCATTATTAGACTCGTAATTCCAGATTTTTATTGCATTCAAATTTCACCAACTGCCATAGCAGGATTCAAACTTGGGTCCCTGAAATATTACCTGGATCTCGAGATTAACAGTCCAGTGCATGTGCCCACACTCAATAAAGTAAAACAGAAAGCCATTAAAAGAACAGTTTAATATTAACTATCAACAGATATATTTGTACAAAACTTTGCACCTTATAAATGGTAAATAAACAAAATAATTGTGAATCCTTTGTTTAATTATTTACATTCACTTGAATAAGCAAAATACTTTCGCTCATTCAAAATCCTGTTTATCTCAACACAAGTAAGCATTTCAATTTATTTTCTGTACTTTTGTTGAAACATGAAGCAGAATTAATCTTTTCATTCAGAATGCATTTTTGTGAAAACTTAAACAGCCAATTATCAGTTTATTTTGAACTGGAGGCAGCAACTGCAAACTGAAAATTAAGGGCGTAATACTTACCAGTTTGTATCATGTTGAAAGAATTTTTAAAGTTCCACAGTTGGAATAGTACTTGTACACACTGGATTATTCATACAAGAAAGCAGTTTGGGGTAACGAACGTTGATTTATCTATGCCAAAATTGCAATGGACTACTGACTGAAATCAGATTCAACCAGTACAACTATCACGACCATGGTGTTGCTGTGGAACATTCATGAGTTGAGAATCTTTAAATAGCCTGGCAGCTATTTCAGGTGCTGAAAATCCTTCCAAGTACTTGATGCACTTGTAGATCGTATGAACTTCTGTACATTATTCAAACTATTTTGATGCCCAGCAGAATGTCATAAGCCGTGCTGTATGATATTATTCAATCTAAGCTTCATAACAGGTTCAAATTTTAGCTATTTAACAATTGAAATGTCAAAAGCAAATTGCACTGATTGTGAAGAACATTCACTACAAATATGAGACTGAAATATTGCATGGCAGAAATATTGCAGCCAAATCCTTCAGTTGATATAAATTTGAAAAATACATGTTCATTTTAAAGATTAACTGAATGCATACTTCACAAATGAAATATTAATCTTCCAAGAATCTGAAATAAAGTCTCAATTGCAGTTCAAATCTTGAATGCTTTCATTGATGAAGAACCAAGAACACATACTTTGTATAAATAAACTCAGATTTCCTCTGTTGACAGTTATGTTTAAACATTTGACCATTAACTTCTAGTTAAGCAGCTGTATTAAACTACAATAGGAAGCGTTGTTTTCTCATATAAAAAACAAATATCCTTATGTAACTAAATTTAAAAAGATGATTTGCAATGTAGCCTGCAAAATCAATATTCAGTTTTGGGTCAGGTAAGTGCTTGCATACACGCTTGTTTAATTACAAGGGGACATTAGATAGATTTGCCCTTGAAATCTCAGAAGCGACCAGCAAGAAAAATGCCAGAAAGGTATAGCAATAATCTTGGAGGATTTTAACTTACCAGTTAGAGTTGAAACATCAGATGTGCAAAGCATTCTAGTTGAGCATATTCGTGGGTTAATCAGAGAATAGGCTTTACTAGACCTGATATTATGCAATGATATAGAATTAACAAATCACCTCGTGGTGTACACATCCCTAGATAACAGCAATTAGAATGTGAATTTTATATTCAGTTTGAGGAAAACAAAACTGAGTCAAAGACTAGTATTTTAAAATAAACTAAGGGCAATGATGATGGCATGAAAGCTCTGGTTGAGAGTCTTTAGAACTCCATATCACAAAGAACTGTGGGAGCAGGGCATTGGTGCATATATCATGCTGAGATAAATAGGTTCTTGATCAGTAAGGGAATCAAGGGTTATGGGGAAAGGTTGGGAAAGTAGATATGTGAAGAGTCGATCAGCCACGATCCTATCAAAAGGTGCAGCAGGTTTGAGGGGCCAAAAACGGCTTACTCCTGTTCCTATTTCTTATGGTCTGAAAGCAGAACCAAAGTGAACTAACAAATTAGGTTAGAAAGCAATAGTGTGGTCGACATTTAAGGAAATATTTCAAAATGCACAAATTATATCCATTTCAACACCAAACAAAATTCTGAGAGGAATCACCATCCATGGTTAGATAAAGAAGCTGTAATAGTATAAACCCTAAAGGAAGAGCATATACTTATGTAATAGTAGGTGGCAGATCTGAAGATTAGACAAGATATATTTTAAGAAAATGATTAAAACATTAATGGGAGGGAAGAAGTGAGAGAAAGATAGCTAGAATTATAAAAAAGGCTGCAAATTGCATAAATGTAATCTCTTGGTGGTTCAATGTACACAAATGTGTGAGAAGTTCAAATGAAAAACCAGACATCGTAATTTTGACAGATGAAGTAAGGATTTAACAAATGTGAGCCTTTCATCATCTTCCTCCTGGGACTGGGTCTACTTCACCGCAATTGTTTTGCAAATGCCAACAACCACCAGTACAATCTGTGCATCTGGCAGCAGCTCTTTGAAATTTACAACACATAGTCTGAATATAAAATGAGAGCATAAATTTTGTAGATATTTGTCCTATAGAAAACAAGTATGGAATTAATCATGGAAAAAAGATGGTCGACAAATTAAGCAGCTATTTTGCATTTGTCTTCATTTTAGATACTTGGATAAACTGCAGAATTGGGCCGGAAGGTGACAAATGGAGTTTAATACGGATAAATGTGAGGTGATTCACTTTGGGAGGAATAATTGGAAGGCAGAATATTGGATCTGTGGAAAGATTCTGGGTAGTGTGGATGTGCAGAGGGACTTTGATGTCCATCTACAAAGATCCCTGAAAGTTGCCACTCAGGTTGATAGTGCTGTTAAGAAAGCTTATGGTGTGTTTGGTTTTATTGGTAGGGGGATTGAGTTCCGGAGCCGGGATGTCATGCTGCAACTGTACAAAACGCTAGTGCGGCCTCACTTGGAATATTGCGCGCAGTTCTGGTCGCCCCATTACAGGAGGCATGTGGAAGCATTGGAAAAGGTGCAGAGGAGATTTAGCAGGATGTTGCCTGGTCTGGAGCGCAGGCCCTGTCCAGAAAGGCTGAGGGACTTGGGTATGTTCTCATTGGAGAGAAGAAGGCTAAGAGGGGATTTAATAGAGACATACAAGATGATCAGAGGATTAGTTAGGGTGGACAGTGAGAGTCTTTTTCCTAGGATGATGACTTCAGCTTGTACAAGGGGGTATAGCTAGAAATTGAGGGGTGATAGATTTAAGACAGATGTCAGAGGCCGGTTCTTTACTCAGAGAGTGGTAAGGGCGTGGAACGCCCTGCGTGCCAATGTAGTTAACTCAGCCACATTAGGGGCATTTGAACAGTCCTTGGATAAGCATATGGATGATGATGGGATAGTGTAGGGGGATGGGCTTAGAATAGTTCACAGGTCGGAGCAACATCGAGGGCCGAAGGGCCTATTCTGTGCTGTGTTGTTCTATGTTCTATGTTCTAGAGGATACTAATCTCAGAGAAGACTGTAAATCAGGAAATGGAAGGGAAGAAAGATCAAGAAAATTATAATCCCAAGGGAAGCAAATTGTTGGAATTGCAAGCTGACAAGTCTCCCAAGTCCTGATGTACTTTATCACTGGGATTTGGAAAGGCTATCTTTTATATTCTTCTATATTTTTCATTGAGGACTGAAAAGGGATAGGGTTTCTTTCAATCAGTCAGAAGTGCCAAGTGGATGATCCGTCTTGGCCTCCTCCAGTGGTCCCCAGCATCACAGATACGAGTTTTCAGCTAATTTGATCCACTCCACACGATATCAAGAAATGATTGGAAACACTGGATACTGCAAAGGCTACCGGCCTTGACAACATTCTGGCCATAGTACTGAAGATTTGTGTCCTAGAGCTTTCCACTCCCGTAGACAAGCTGTTCCAGTACAGTTACACTACTGGTATCTACTCAACAATGTGGAAAATTGCCCAAGTATGTCCTGTACACAAAAAGCAGGACAAATCCAACCCAGACAATTACCAACCCATCAGTCTACTCTCGATCGTCAGTAAAATGATGGAAGGTGTCATCAACTGTGCTGTCAAGCTGCACTGCTCAGCACTAGCGTACTCAGTGACGCCCAGTTTGGGTTCCGCCAGGGCCACTCAGCTCCTGACCTCATTACAGCCTTGGTTCAAACATGGACAAACGAGCTGAATTCCAGAGGTGAAGTCAGAATGACAGCCCTCGGCATCAAGGCTGCATTCAACTGAGTGTGCATCAAGGAGCCCTAGCAAAACTAGGATCAATGGATATCAGGGGGAAAATGTTCCGGTAGGTGGAGTCATACCTGACACATATGAAGATGGTCATGGTTGTGGGAGGTCAATTATCTCAGCTCCAAGACATCTCTGCAGGAGTTCCTCAGGGTAGTGGCTTTGCCCCAACCATCTTCAGTTGCTTCATCAATGGCCTTCTCTCCATCACAAGGTCAGAAGTGGCGATGTTTGCCGATGATTGCACAATGTTCAGCACCATTCATGATTCCTCAGATACTGAAGCAGCCCAAGTTCATGTGCAACAAGATCTGGACAATATGCAGGCTTGGGCTAACAAATGGCAAGTGACATTCGCACCACACAAATGCCAGGCTATGACCATTACCAACATGAGACAATCTAACCACTGCAGAAATTCAAAGATCTTCAGAAAGCACCTTCCAAATCCGCGACCACTTCCATCTAGAAGGACAAAGGTAGTAGATACTTGGGAACACTACCACCTCTAAGTTCCCCTCCAAGTCACTCACCATCTTGACTTGGAAAAATCTGCTGTTCCTTCACTGTCATTGGGTCAAAATCCTGGAATTCCCTTCTTAAAAGCATTGTGGGTCAACCCACAGCTGGGGGACTGCAGTGGTTCAAGAAGGCAGATCACCACCACCTTCTTAAGGGCAACTAGGGATTGGCAAGAAATGCTGGCCAGCCAGCAACAGCCACATCCCACAAATGAATAGAGAAAAAAAAACTTTTTAAAAGGAAATTATCAACACTCATCATAACTTGGTTGTTCATGCATTGGAGAAAAGGCTGCACATGGGCTGCAGCAAATGAGTATGTACAAAGGGAAAGTTGGTTAGCAACATGTAGCTGATTGGTCTGTGAAACCAGTGATCAGTTGTTGATGCCAAAACCCTTCTGTCTGCCAATAACTATGTGGTTGGCTCCCAGGTTGCTGAACAGCTTACTGGTGTGAATGTTCTATCAGAAGTCATCAGACCTCCAGAAAGGAAGTTGCTATCCTTTCCTCTGAAATAAAAGACGCTTTAAGCATGAAAAAAGCCAGTTTTCCTCCCCTCATTACTTCCCTCTATCCATAACGTCCATTTCATATTGTGTCCATTTATTTATGTAAGGAGTTAGGGATTTATAAATTTTAGGTTACCAGAAGAGAGACCTCAATAATCAAGGCCTCATTATCATGTAGTGGTGAAAACTGGAGGCCATTGACCAAAGAGCACTCACTGCTACTTTACATTATGCCAGAAATTGAAAGGATGCAACAGTGCAAGTACACTCAGGGCTCTAAGGTTTTGGAGGAGATCTGTAGCTCGGGTTGTGGGTGTTGAGGTTGGTTGGCTCGCCTAGCTGGTTTGTGGGGTAGTGTGATGAGTATGTGGGAGGGTGTAGAATCTTTCTGATTTAAAAAGGCAACAATACACTGCAGTAACATAGAACTATGCCAATAGGAGGAGGAATACCTCTTCCAAGTGTTCAAGGGTAATGGATATTCAAAGAACCGGGTCAAGAGATACATACAGGAAGAGCATCAGAAAGATTCTACACGTCCCGACACAGTCATCACATTACCCTACATCAGGAGCTCACCACAAGACTTCCACGACCGCTGCACATCAGAGTGGCACACAAGCCAACATCAAACCTACAACAAGTGCTCACCCAAACTAAAGACACACTCCCCACCACGGACAGGACCAATGCCATCTACAAGATCCCCTGCAGAGACTGCGAGAAACACTACATTGGACAAACAGGAAGGAAACTAACAGCAAGAGTACATGAACACCAACTGGCTACAAAAAAAACATGACCAATACTCACTCATCTTAATCCATATGGGCAAGAAGAACCAAAACTTTGACTGCGACAACACCAAGATTCTGGGACAGGCTAGGCAGAGACAAGCCCGAGAATTCCTGGAAGCATGGCACTCCATGAAGCATGCTATTAATAAACACATTGAACTCAAACCCATATACATTCCTATAGGGAGGAAACCCGGAGATGAGGCAATCTGAAAACCAGGCAGGAAAACACACTGACGCTTCATCAGAGGCTGCACTGAGGATGCTACCAAGCACAGTAGCAAAACGTCTTTGGAACAACAAACCAGCTCAGCGAGCTAACCAACCTCAACACTCAGGGCTGGCAGAAAAGTGAGTCAAACCATAAGGGAGAAGGCTAAGGGCCCACTGATGTGAGGACTTCTGAAACAAAACACCAAACACAGACCCACACAATGCACAGGACAAAGACCAGTAGGGTCCTTAATCCCTGGCCATCTAAATGCATTGGCTCCCTGTTTGCTCTGGACTGCCCTGCTCCAGATATTGCCAACCATCTCAATCACGCTATCACATTAGGAGACATGGGCCAGGGAAAGAACAGGGGTGTTGTAGAACAAGGGGAAATGACGTTAGGGGGATCCAAAGCCCAGTGTATACATTTTTCATCATGCTTCCTCATGCTGCAGTGGGCTTCCAGTTCAATGGGGTCAATGGTACTTACTCAATTGACAGGAAGTTAGACATCATGCTTATATGGAGTGAACTGAATTGGCCATAGATGGGTGCAAATGCTTCAGCCTTGTCTTTGACACTAATGTGCTAGGCTCACTCATTGTTCAGTATAGGGACAACGTAGAGCTTATCACTCCTGGTAACTTTGCAACTGAATTTGGCAGCACTGCAGAGCTTTTGTCTGACCTGTTAATTGTGGGGTTGCTTAATCCTATCTATTACATGCTACGTACACTGTTTGCCATATGTGCAAGTAGTCCCGTGTTGTATCTTCACTAGTTGACATTTCATTTTTAAGTATCCTTGGAACTGCTGCAAGCATGCCACCTTGCATCCTTCATTGGATCAGAGTTCATCTTCTGGTTTGATTATAATAGTAGAGTGGGAATATGCTGGGCCATTTAAAAAAACAGGCTATACAACATAAGGGAAGGTATCAATGTGGAGATGCAATTTCAGCTCCACAAGGAGGTCACACCGACTACCATGTCATAGGCAGACGCATGTGAGACAGATAAGACTGGCAAGGCCAAAGTCATGTAAGTCTTTCCCACTGGTTAGCTCCCTCACCACTTGCAACAGACCCAGTCTAACAGCCACATCCCTTAGGATTCAACTGTCAGTAGTGGCACTAACAAGCCACTTTTTGCAACTTTTTGTCCTCTACACAGAATAATTCTGTGCCCTTGCCATCCTCAAAGTTTCCTTCAAATGGTGTGCAAAGTGGAGAGAAACTAATTCATCAGCTAAGGAGAGGAAGGTAGGTGGATCAGCAGAAGGTCTCCTTGCCCATGTCTGACTTACTACTATAAGACTACATCAGATCCAGAGTCAATATTAAGGATTCCCTGGGCAACTCCCTCCAGACCGTACAGCACTGCTGTGCATAGGATAGCATATACACAGGGGTGGTGCTGATGGTGTTTGGCACATTGTAAAGTGTAACTGTTCAGAGTATGATAATATCAGGCTTCACTAGTCTTTGGGAGTGCTTGGGCAATTTTGGACCCAAAGTGTTTCTGCCAACATGATATGCCACTAATTGCCAACTGTTCATGCTCACCTCCAATCTTTTTGCATATGTAATATGTTGTGTAATAAAAAAGGAGATTTTCAAAAAAATTACTATTTGCTTGACAGCTTTTTACACGTAACAATCTTTACTTCCATTAATTTTTTTTTTGTTTTTGTGTATTTGCTAGTTTTTAAAAATTATTTTGACATTTCTTGCTTCTACTGTGCATGCTGTTGAGTGTCAGCAAATGCAGCCTCTTGGCAAGAGCCCCCAGTGTAAGAAAAACATTGCAGGGTCAATTGGGCTTAGTCTGCAATTGGCACTTCGGATGTCAGCTGGTCCAGTTTTATTCCTTTCTTTAGATTTTGTAGCAGTTTTGATTGAGATGCAAAGCCATTTCTGGATTAATCATTGCCATGCATCCGGAATCATATGTAGGTCCGACCAGCTAAAGACAGCAGATTGCCTTCCAAGGACATTAGCGAAGGCGATTTCTTTTCAGTGACAAATCAACACTGGTTATGATGAGTTGTTTTTTCAAATTCCAAATTTTCTTTAATTCAGAAGTCACCAATTGTCATTGTGGATTTAAACCCCTGTCACCAGAACTTTATCCTGGAGCTCTAAATTACTAGTCCAGTAATGTTACCAATACACCAAGTACTTGTTGTCCACTCGGGAATAGGTGCAAATATCTCTGATGAGTAACATAAAAGTGCAGTCAGTATTATGACAGAAATACCCTATCTAACGCCAAAGTTAGCTCAATCTAACAGGACCACTCAATGAGAGGAAAAAAAGTGTCTGAAGCCAACCTCTCAAATCCACGAATCTGCAAGTAGCGAATATATGTATGTGAGTGAGTATACTCCACTGCCTCCCCTTATCAAGTTCATTTCTAGAACTGACCTTACACTATACAAATATTGCATTTGTTCTAGAGCCACTTACACCAAAAGTGTTTGCAGCGACTTTTATGATCGGCAATAACCAAATTTATACCCATTTCTTAACAAATCTATTGTTCCTTTATCCTATTAGTATTAAGTTTTGAAGTAAAGCCTTCACCTCTACCTTTTGAACTTCAAAATTTCCTGTTTCAAGAAATACAACTCCGGTAGATTACAGTGAAAGTATATCAATATCTTTACATGATCCAAGAGCAGTTCAGTTCAAATCCATCTCATAGTTTGATCACATACTTAATGATTAATTGTTTTCTGGCACAGCAACCACATCAACAATAAAAAAAACTTGAATATATGAATATTCACTGAGGTTAGAAAGCATGGCTACAATGCACTTCCCATGACGTAAATGACAGTTCAGATGATACTTATGAACCATGAAGGTGTGTTAATGTTGTTATTTAATCCGCTTGAGGCATTGAGGCTTGTAACACATTCCAGCTACCACTATCTTTTCATAAATAAACTCAATATATTTTGGGATGGTTCCATTTGAATTCTACTGCAAATACTGTACATTCTGTAAACCACACACTTCAAGTACCCCACAATCAATTACACAATCAACTGCACCCAGAACATACAGAACAGAACAGAACTTTACAACTTTGTGACATTATCTTGAAAAGAAGATAAATGTTAACTTTCTCTTTTTCTAGCTGTCTTCTACTTTATGTGGTAATTTTAACTCAACTATTCACTGGACCAATATGCTGAGCCATCAGAGAAATACAATTATCTTTTTTACCTTAACACCATGTGCCAAAATAGCCAACATCAGTGCAATACTCCCCCAAAGTCGCTGATTGCATATTACAACTTAATATGAAACAAAGAACTGAAGATACTAGAGATCTGAAACAAGCAAGAAAAGAAATTGCTGGAGAAACTCAGCAGGCCTGGCAGCAACTGTAAAGAGAAAATATTGTTAATGTTTTTGGTCCAATGATCCTTCTTCAGGACTGTTGGCAGCAAAAAAGATATTTACGCTAATGACAGGGAAGTGGGCGGGGGAAAGAGTGAATAGGCAGAGAGGGACCCCAACCTAAATTCACCTATTCATCATTCCTTTTTGCTCCCATCCACCGTCATAAGCATAGACACTACCTTTTCCTAGCTGCTATCAGTTCCGAAGAAAAGTCACTGGACTCTAAATGCTAATGTGGGTTTCTTTTCACGGATGCATTTAAAGGTTAGTAATGTCAATCAAAAAGGCAACATATATACTGCTTAAATTTCTCAAGTGGGTAGTTCAAGGTAATTACTGGCACAGTATATTAAATTATTCTAATCCACATCAGATTGCAAAATCACAGTCTCTGGATTATTATAATAATTGGAGACCCAGGTAATATTCTGGGAATTTGGGCTCAAATACCCCAGCACCATGGCAGATGGCAGCGTTTGACTTCAAATTTAAAAATCTGGCATGAAAAGTCTAATGACCATGAAACCTTTGTCAACTGTCATAAAAACCCATCCGGTAAAGTGTGGGAGGCATCATAAGCAATACTAGCAATAAGCTGCTCAGAGACTGTTTGTTTGGTTTGGCTGGGCTTCTCAGCTGCTGACCTTATTCTGGCCTTGGTTTGAACATGGATAAAAATAGCTGAATTCCAGAAGTAAAGTGAGAAATGCCCTTGACATCAGGACTACATGTAACCAAGTGTAGCATCAAGAAGTGCCAGCAAAACTAGCAAAACAATGGGAATCGGTAGAAAACTCTGATTTTGGACTCAAACCTGGCAAAAAGAGAAAGGGTTCTGGTTGGTCGAAATCAGTCTAATCAGTTTTAGGACATGTATGCAGGAGTTCATTAGGGCAGTATCCTAGGCCTAACCATTTTCAGCTGTTGATCTTCTATATGTCATAAAGTCAAAAGCAGGGATTTTTGCTAATGTACAATGTTCAGCACCGTACACGACCCCTCAGATACTGAAGCAGTCCATGTTCAAATATAGCAAGACCTGGACAATATCCAGGTTTGAGGTGAAAAGTGGCAAGTAATATTTATGCCACACAAGTGCCAGGCAAAGACCAGTTTCAACAAGAAAGAATCTAACCATCCCATCTTGACATTTAATGGCATTACCATTGCTGAATTTCCCCAATATCGATATCCTGAGGGACTTCCATGAACCAGAAATTGAACTAGACTATAAATACTGTGACTAAAAAAGCAGGTCAGAGGTTAGTGATCCTGCAGAAGTAACTCACCTCCTGCAAACATCCCCAAAGCCTGTCTATCAACTATAAGCCACAAGTCAGGAATGTGATGGAATAGTCCACATTTGTCTGGATTAGTACAAATTAGCACAAAGGCTCAAGAAGCTTGACACCAGAGGACAAAACTATTTTGGCACCAAATCTACAAACATTTACTCCCTCCACCACTGACGCTCAGTGGCCACAGTGTGCAACATCGACAGGGTCCACTACAGAAATTCATCCAAGCTCCTCAGAACCGCAACTTCCAAAGTGGTGGTCAGTACCATCCAGAAAGCAGCAGACATCTGGGAATCCCACCCACTTGCAAGATCCTCCCCAAGCATCACTCAGCATCCTGTGTTGGAAAAATGTCACTATTCCTTCTGCAAACTAGGTCAAAATCCTGGAAATTTCTCCCCAACAGCCTTGTGCGTTTACCCACACCACATGGACCAAAACAGTTTATGAAGGCAGCTCAGCACCTTCTCAGCATGGTCAACAATGGATTTATAGTAAATATTGGCTCAGCAAGCAATGGTCACAGCCCTTGAATGAATAAAAGAAAGCTCCAAATGACAGAACTAATAGGACAGCCGCAAATCTATCACAACCCTTTCCTTTAACAATCTCCCAGGTCAACAATCTCCTGCTCCATATTTATTGCTTAAGTTAATCTTAGGTTTCTTCCCTAAGCCTCTTGGTAACTTCAATCGCAATCTTAATCTGAACTCTCTTTTTTCTCTCCACGAAATTTACAGTGGCCCAATGGACTTGACCTCACTGAACTGCTTCAGCCACGTTAAATCGCCCACTCATATTCACAGTCAACCTTGCTACTGAATGTCACTCCTCTATTTCCGATGCTTCAATCACAGGCTGATTGGAGATAATCTTGTCTTTGTCTCCCACGCCACTCACAACTCCTTCTCCCTTCCAAGCTTATTATCTTCTGTGTCATCCTGAAAAGTTGTACCACAACATTTTGAATTCTCCCAATCATTTCCTATCAAACATCTGTAGCTATCAATCTGCTAATTGCTTCCAACAGTCTATCTGAGGTCCCTATTCTCAATTAAACACTTACTTTTACCTAGTTCAGTCAATCTTCTTAAATTGGAGTTCATCTTCACTCCCATGAAGTCCAAAGTGTAGAGGCTTGAGAATTCACAAAGCACGACAGGGTTAGTCACTCATCACCAACTCCAGCTTAGTCATCTCAGGTACCATAAGTACTAGTTTCCTTTGTCAAAACTGTTTAGTGCACGATACCAAAGCAACTTTCAGACTGTTCTTTATTTCAAACTGTCTCTTCCGTCACTACTATCAACACCAGAAAGTATAAGAAGATCAAATCCTTTGTTCAATCAATTGAATTTTCCATATTTCTCCCTTGTCTTTACCCAGCAAGCCAAGCCTATCCTATAACTTCTGAACACATTTTTTTTCCTGCTGCGCCATCCAAGCTTACTCTGTCCAAGAGACAACCTGCTGAATATATCAATCCTATATTCACTTAATTGCAGATCATCCAGCTCCTTTTTGCCTTCCTTTTCAAAAACGTTCTCAATCCCCATGTAAAAAAAAACTTTTGACTGCTGTATTCATACAAATTACTCTACACCTCCAATTTCTATTTCCTTATCAGTCCTTGAACAATTTATCGCCTCACTCCCAATAAATCTTTTCTCACATATACACTCATGAGATGAGGGCTTGCCGGCTGACCCGCATTTATTGCCTGTCCCTAGTTACACCTAAGAAGGTGAGCTGCTTTCTTGAACTGTTGTACTCCACATGCTATAAACTGACCCACAATGCCATTAGTGAAGGAATTCCAGGAACGTGATCCAGTGATAGTGAAGAAATGGCGATATATTTCCAAATTAGAATGGTGAGTGTCTTGGAGAGGAAATTGCAGGTGGTGGTACTCCCATGTATCTGCTGTCCTTGACCTTTTACATAAAAGTGGCTGTGGGTTTGGAAGGTGCTGTCTAAGGATCTTTGGTGAATTTTTGCAGTGTATCTTGCAGATGGTACACACTGCTACTACTGAGCAGTGGTGGTGCAGGGATGGATGCTTGTGGATTTAGTGGCAATTAAGTGGGCTGCTTTATCCTGAATCTTGAGTGGTGTTGGGGCTGGACTCAATCAGGCAAGTCGGGGGTATTCCATTATATGTCTGACTTGTGCCTTGTAGATGGTGGACAGATTCTGGGGAGTCAGGAGGAGTGTTACTTTTCACAGTATTTCTAGCCTCTTAACCTGCTCTTGTAGCCACTGTGTTTATGTGGCAAGTCCAGGTGAGTTCCTGATTAATGATAGCTCCCAGAATGTTGATAGTGGGGGATTCAGTGATATTAGCACCATTGAAGGTCATGGGGCAGTAGTTAGATTTTCACTTATTGGTGATGGTCATAGCCTGGCATTTGTGTGGTGTGAATGCTACTTACCACTTGTCAGCCCAAGCCTGGACAATGTCCAGATCTTGTTGCATTTGGACATGAACAGTTTCAGTATCCGAGGATTTGCGAATGGCGCTGAACATTATGCAATCATTGACGAACAGCACTACTTTCACCTTATGACGGAAGTAGGTCATTGATGAAACAGCTGAAGATGATTGGGCCTAGGACACTACCCTGAGGAACTCCTGCAGAGAGGTCCTGGAGCTGAGACAATTGACCTCCAACAACCGCAACCATCTTCCTATATGCTAGCTATGACTCCAACCAGTGGAGAGAGTTTGCCTCCGATGCCAACTGATTCCAGTTTTGCTGGGGTTTCTAGATGCCACACTTGGTCAAATGCAGTATTGATGTCAAGGGCTGTCACTCTCACCTCACGTCTGGAATTCAGCTCTTTTGACCATGTTTGAAACAAGGCTGTAAGGTGGTCCAGAGCTGAGTGGCCCTGATGGAACCCGAACTGGGCATCACTGAGCAGGTTATTGTTAAGCAGGTACTGCTTGATAACTCTATTGATGACACCTTCACCACTTTACTGACGATCGAGAGTAGACTGGTGGAGCAGTAACTGGCCGGACTGGATTTATCCTGCTTTTTAGGTACAAGACACACTCGGGCAATTTTCCACATCGTCGGGAAGATGCCAATATTGCAACTGTACTGAAACAGCTTGACCAGGGCAGCAGCAAGTTCTGGAGCACAATTCTTCAGTACTTTTGCTGGAATGTTGTCAGAGCTGGCAGCCTTTGCAGTATCCAGTGTCTCCAGCCACTTCTTGATATCACATGGAGTGAAGTGAATTGGCTGAAGACTGGTATCTGTAAAGTTGGAGACCACTGGAGGACCCACTCAACACTTCTGTCTGAAGTTAACTACGAATGCTTCAGCCTTATCTTTTGCACGGATGTGCTGGGCTCTTCTGTCATACAGGAAGGGGATAATTGTGGAGCCTCTTCCTTCAGTGAGTTGTTTAATTGTCCACCACCATTCATGACCGGGTACGGCAGGGCGGCAGGGCTTATATCTGATCTATTAGTTGTGGGGTCACTTTCCTCTGTCTATAACTTGCTGCTTATGCAGTTTAGTGTGTAAGTTGGTGGCTTCACCAGGTTGACACCTCATCTTCACGTATGCGTGGTGCTGCTCTTGGTATGTCCACCTGCACTCTCCAATGAACCAGGAGTGATCCCGTGGCTTGATGGTAATGGTTGAGTGGGGGATATGCCAGGCCATGAGGTTACAGATTGTGCTGGAGGACAATTCTGCTGCTGTTGATGGCCCACAGTGCCTCATGGATGCCCAGTCTGGAGTTGGTGAGTCTGTTCGAAGTCTGTCCCATTTAGCCCAGACAAGGGCATAGTTCCACACAATACAATGGAGGTTATTCTCAATGTGAAGGCGGGTTTTCATCTCCACAAGGACTGTGCAGTGGTCACTCCTACTGATACTGTCATGGACAGATGCATTTGCAGCTGGCAGATTGGTAAGGATCAGGTCAAGTATGTTTTATCCTCCTTGTTAGTTGTCTCACTACCTGCTGGAGACCCAGGCTAGCAGCTATGCTCTTTTAAGACCTGACGAGCTCTATCAGAAGTACTGCTGCTGAGCCACTCTTGATAGCGGACATTGAAATCCACTGCCCAGAGTGGTATTGCCATCCTCAGTGCTTCCTCTAAGTGTTGTTCAACATGGACGACTAAAATCTCTTAGTAGAAATGGTCATTGCCTGATATTTGTCTGGCAAAAATGTTATTTGTCTCCCACATCTGTTCATCTTTCCTATAACGACCTGATTGAACTTCTTCAATCAGGTTTCCACCCCACTACAGCATATTCAAAGCTAAAGACTGCCCTTGTCTGGCTCAATCTTGCCTATCAAATCATGGTATAGCATCTTCTATCGGCTCTTCTTCCTGTTCCTAAATCAATACCTCTGTAATCTCACAAGCATCATTTCTAGGTCCCCTCCTGTTTGTCAACCATATGCTGCCCTCAGCAACATCAGAAGACATGGCTTTTATTCCAATCTATATGTTGACAACATCCAGCTCCACTGTCAGCCTGTTTGGCCATTATCGTGCCTTTGATGAACTGCAATTTCCTCCAATTAAAACATTGGGAACCTAAAACCAAATGTTTTCAGATCCAAAACAAATTCTATTCCTTTGTCATTGACTTCATCAAATTTTCCTGGCATATTCCGGCAAAACTAGACTACTCACAATTCTGAACTGAATGTCCTTTCATCACAATTTGATGTTATAATTAGATAGCATAGTTGTTTCCAGCTCTGCCTACCTGATGCTCGATTTCAGAATTCCATTGATTAGGCACTCACATTTACATAACACTTTTGATGACACAGGGTTCCCAAAATGCTTCGCAGCCAATTAAGTGCACTTAGAGTTTGTATTGCTGTACTGCGGAAAATGAAAGTAGCTAATTTGAACACAGTCATCTCTCACAAACATTAACAAAGGAAGATAGGGCCAGGTAGATAGATAAATAAAATTTGTCAACTAATTTGTTTTTGTCATACTGATTAAGGAATAAGTACTGGCCAGGCCTTCCAAACAACTCCCAGGTTCTTCATCAAAATATTGGCATAGGATCTTTATATTCACTTGATGTGGCAGATGGGGTCTCATTCAAAAGACCGCACCTCCAACAGTGCAGCACACACTTAATATTGCATTGGCATATTAATTTTGATTCTTCTGTACCTGAGCCATGGACTGGAATTTCTGACCAGCTTCATGCCTTCTATTTTCCATAAACATACTTCCTTTATATCCCAGGTTTTGTGTCTCCTCCAGCCAGTGGATCTCAATTGTTGAATTTATGCAGGTCTTTTCTTTTAACATTCTATTGTAACCCATTTGCTGACTACGGTTGTTCAAGAATACTAGTGAGGACTTTCTTTTTCAGGGGTATATGATGGTTTTGTCTTTACAGACTACTTTCTATTGTTTGACTGCAAATTTATCCATTAAAATTTCAATTCAGTTTACTGTGGTCAATTAATTCCTCATCCAGTCAATCTTGTTCTGATTTTATGATTCCACGAAGCTCGTTGGCTTAGATTTAAAATATTTGTCTTCTCAACCTAGGTGTCAATTTCAATAATATTAATATAATATTATATTAATTATGAAGAGTTCCATTGTTAAGTAATTCTGGTTCATTACTCATTTCCAATGTAGTACAACTTGTTCCCTTGTTGGCTCTAAACCTGCCCAAAAAACTTTGACCCCTTTTTGTTTCTGATGAAGGGTCTAGGCCTGAAACATCAGCTTTTGTGCTCCCAAGATGCTGCTTGGCCTGCTGCGTTCATTCAGCTCGACACTTTGTTATTTCAAAAAACTTTGTCCTTCATTGCCTTTACTACATAAGCTGTACACTTTGTTTTATTTATTTGTGGGATGTGGGTGTTGCTGACTGGCCAGCATGTCTTGCCCATCCCCAGTTGCCCTTGAGAAGATGGTGGTGAGCTGGCTTTTTGAACAGCTGCAGTCCGCCTGCCATGGGTTGACACATTTGCCGAATGTAAATATTAATATCTGCTATTTGACCGTACAGATTTTGCTCTGTACTTCCCTAATGTCAGTATTTGCGCTTCGTCTTCTGAAGAGGGAAGAATGGTCAATAATTAGATCTCTCAATCTATCACTGCTTTTTATCTACCAATAGTATTTAGACTTTCATTCAAAACTGGAGACATTTTTCTTTCAAAAAACTCAGTAGGTCTGGCAGCATTTGTGGACATAAGTTTGAGTCAACATTTTGGTTAAAGAGTCATAGGGTAATACAGTATGGAAACAGGCCCTTCGGCCCAACTGGTCCATGCTGTCCATTCAGCTAGTTCCAACTGCCCGCATTTCATACATATCTATCTAACCTCTTCCCATCCATGTACCTATCCAAGTGATTTTTAAATGTTGCTATTGCACCTGTCTCAACCACTTTTTCTGGCAGCCCATTCCATACACACACCACTCTCTGGATGAAGAAGTTTCCTCTCAGGTCTTTCTCAAATTTATCCCTCTCACTTTAAATCTATGCTCTGAAGTTTTCAATTCCCCATCCCTGGGAAAAAGACTATATGCATTCAACCTATCTATGCCCCTCATGATTTTATACACCTCAATAAGGTTGCCCCTTATTTCCGTACATTCCGAGGAATAAAGTCCTATCCTGACTAACCTCTCCCCATAACTCAGGTCTACTAGTCCTGGCAATATCCCAATTAATCATTCTTTGCACACTTTCCAATTTAATTCTGTCTTTCCTATAACAGGGTGACCAAAACTTTACACAATGCTCCAAATGTGAACTCACCAGCAACTTATAAAACTGTAACATAATGTCCCAACTCCCATACTCAATGCCTCAACTGATGAAGGTAAGCAAGCTAAATGCCTCTTCGCCACCCTGCCTACCTGTGATGCTGCTTTCAACAAACTATGTACTTGTACTCCTCAGGACCTTATCATTTACTGTATAAGTCCTACCTTGGTTTGACTTTCCAAAGTGAAACACCTCACACTTAAGATAACAAAGTGTGTAGCTGGATGAACACAGCTAGCCAAACAGCATCTCAGGAGCACAAAAGCTGACGTTTCGGGCCTAGGCCCTTCATCAGACAGGGGGAAGGGGAGAGGGTTCTGAAATAAATAGGGAGAGAGGGCGAGGCGGGCCGAAGATGGATAGAGGAGAAGACAGTATAGGTGGGGAGGGCGGACAGGTCAAGGAGGCGGGATGAGGTTGGTAGGTGGGAAGTGGAGGTGCGGCTTGAGGTGGGAGGAGGTGATAGGTGAGAGGAAGAACAGGTTAGGGAGGCGGAGACGAGCTGGGCTGGTTTAATGATGAAGTGGGAGGAGGGGACGAGCTGGGCTGGTTTTGGGATGCAGTGGGGGAGGGGGAGATTTTGAAGCTTGTGAAGTCCACAAGCTTGTAAAGTCCGCAAGCCATTTTAACTCCCCCTCCCATTCCTTAGACGACATGTCCATCACGGGCCTCCTGCAGTGCCACAATGATGCTGCCCAAAGGTTGCAGGAACAGCAACTCATCTTCCGCTTGGGAACCCTGCAGCCCAATGGTATCAATGTGGACTTCACAAGCGTCAAAATCTCCCCCTCCCCCACTGCATCCCAAAACCAGCCCAGCTCATCCCCGCCTCCCTAACCTGTTGTTCCTCTCACCTATCCCCTCCTCCCACCTCAAGCCGCACCTCCATTTCCCACCTACCAACCTCATCCCGCCTCCTTGGCCTGTCCGTCCTCCCCGGACTGACCTATCCCCTCCCCACCTATACTCCCCTCTATCCATCTTCGGTCCGCCTCCCCCTCTCTCCCTATTTATTTCAGAACCCTCTCCCCATTCCCCTCTCTGATGAAGGGTCTAGGCCCGAAACGTCAGCTTTTGTGCTCCTGAGATGCTGCTTGGCCTGCTGTGTTCATCCAGCTCCACACTTTGTTATCTTGGATTCTCCAGCATCTGCAGTTACCATTATCTCTGATCACCTCACGCTTATCTGTATTGAATTACATTTGCCAATCCTGGGCCTACTTCGACTTCTGATCAAGGTTCCTCTGCAATTTTGATAACCTTCTTCACTATCAAGAATATTCCCGAATTTTGTATCATTCACAAACTTACTAATCATGCCGTGTACGTTCACATCCAGATCATTTATGTAATTGCAAATAACAAAGGTCCCAGCACCAATCCCGTATGGCACACCAGTAGTCACAGGCCTCCAGTCCAAGAAATAACCTTCAACCATCACCCTCTGCTTCTTACCATTGAGCCAATTTTGAATCCAATTAGCTAGCTCTCCCTGGATCCCGTGCAACCTAACCTTCATAACTAATCCGTCGTGCAGGACCTTGTCAAAGGCCTTACAAAAGTCCATATAGACAACATCCACAGTCCTACCCTCATCTATCCTCTTGGTTACCTCTTTGAAAAACTCTAAATGATTTGTCAGACATGACTTCCCACACACAAATCCATGCTGACTATACCTAGTCAGACCTTGACTATCCAAATGCTGGTTGATCTTGCTCCTCAGTATCCTCCCCAATAACTTGCCTACGACTGATGTCAGGCAAAAATCGCTGCAAGGGCCACTTCAATTTCTGCCCTTCTGTCCCACGGGTCCAAGGATAGACTTGATCGGGCCCAGGGGATTTATCCACCTTAATGCAATTTAAGGCTCCAAACTCCTCCTCTCTGGTAACGTGTAGGTGGTCCAAAACATCACACTTGTTTACCTCATTTCCTTAGCATCCACAATTCTCTCCTCAATGAACATTGAGGAGAAATAGTCATTAAAATTTTCTCCCATCTTCTGTGGCTCCACACATCGAAGACCATGCTGATCTTTAAGGGGACCTATTCTCTCCTTAGACACCCTTTTACTCTTAATATAGCTTAAGGACCTCTTGACATTATCTTTAACGTTATCTGCCAGATCCACCTCATACCCTCATTCTGCTCTTCTGATTTCCCTCCTAAGCGTGCTCCTACACTTTTTATAGTCACCTAGGGATTCACTTGAGCCCAACAGCCTAAACCCAATGTATGTCTTCTTCTTTTTCCTGACCAGGAGGCTCAATGTCCCTTGTCAGCCAGGGATCCCTAACCTGCTAGCTTTTCCTTTCACCCTAACAGGGACATACTGTCCTTGGACTCTTGATAGGACACTTTTAAAAGCCTCCCATTTGCCAGTCATTCCTTTTCCTTCAAACAAACTCACCCTATCAACCTCTGCTAGATCCTGCCTAATGGCCCCAAAATTGGCCCTGCTCCAGTTTAGTACCTTAACCTGTGGACCTGTCTTATCTTTTTCCATAACTATTTAAAACTAAGAGAGTTATGGTCACTGGACCAAAGTGCTATCTGACTGACACTTCAGTCACTTGCCCAACTTCATTTACTAAGGAGGTCCAAAGTTGCACCCATCAAGTACGGCCCTCTTTACATTGATTTAGGAAACTTTCTTGGACACATTTGACAAATAGCATCCCATCCAGGCCTTTTACATTCTGGTTGGCCTAGTTAACACAGATGAAATCAAAGTATCCAAGCAATACTACTCTATTATTCCTGCAGATACCTCCAATTTCTCTACACGTCCGCTCCTCTAGGACCCGCCCCCCCAGGCTATTTAGGGGTCTATAATACAGTCCCAACAGAGTGACATCCCCTTCTTGTTTCTAAGTTCTAACCATATGGCCTCATTTGACAACCCCTTGAGAATATCCTCACTGAGCACTATTGTTATGTCCTGCCTTATCACAAGGACAACACCCTTCCTTGCTTACTTGTACTTCTGTCATGCCTGTAGCTTCTGGATCCTGGAACATTTAGCTGCCAGTCCTGCCTTTCTCTCAGCCATTTTTCTGTTATGGCTATGATATCCCAGCCCCAGACCCAATCGATACTCTGAGCTCAACGACCTTACCAGTCAGGCTTCGTGCATTGAAATAAATGCACTTTAAACCAGAAGTATTTTCCCTCCCTTTACTGTGCCCCTGGCTATCCTGAATAGTAAACCTGCTCTCGACAGTTAATGTATTTTTCCCCGATTTCTCAATGGCCCTTCTCTTATTCACAGTCTCACCACCTGCCAAACTAGTTTAAACCCTCCCGGGTAACACTGGCAAATCCCTGTGAGGATATTGGAACTCCTCCAGTTCAAAGACAACCCATCACGTCTACCCCCAGAAGAGATCCCAATGATCCAATAACTGAAAACCCTGTCCCCTACACCAGCTCCTCAGCCACAAATTCATCTGGCCTATCTTTCTGTTTCTATCCTAACTGGTGCATGGCACTGGGAGTAATCCGGAGATCACTAACGTTGAGTTCCTGCTTTTTAAATTCTTACCCAACTCCCCACACTCATTTCGCAGGACCCCATCCCTTTGTCTGCCTACAAAAACAAAGTCGCTGGAAAAGCTCAGCAGGTCTGGCAGCATCTGTGAAGAAAAACACAGTTTCAGGTCCGGTGACCCTTCCTCAGATCTCTTTGTCTACCTATGTCATTTGTACCAAAACGCACAATGATCTCAGGCTGTTCACCATTCTTCTTCAGAATGTTCTACAACCGCTCAGAGATATCCTTGGCCCTGGTGCCCAGGAGGCAACACACCATCCTGGTGTCTCTTTTGCAGCCACAGAATCGCCTCCTGTCTGACCCTCTCACAATTGAATCTTCCATCAGTATCGCTTTGTCTGACCACACACTTTCCCTCTTGACCCTCAGTGCCAGTCACAATGCCACTGAGCTGACGGCTGCTGCGAGTTCCTGAAAGGTCATCCTCCCCAACAGTATCCAAAGCGGTGTACCTATTATTGAGGGGAATGGCCACATGGGAACCCTACACTATCTGCCTTCCTCAGTTACCTCTCCGGCAGCCTGCACCTTAGAAGTGACCACTTCACTATAGCTCTTATCAATGATGTTCCCTGCACCCTGGATGATCCTGAGAGCATCCAGCTTCGGCTCCAGTTCCCTAATAAATAAGAACATAAGAACTGTGAGCAGGAATCGGCCATCTGGCCCCTTGAGCCTGCCCTGCCATTTAATAAGATCATGGCTGATCTTTTTGACATTCAGGTCTACTTACCCGCCCACTCTCCATAACCTTTAATTCCTTTACCGTTCAAAAATTTATCTAGCCTTCTCTTAAAAACATTCAGCGAGGTAGCTTCAACCGCTTCACTGGGCAGGAAATTCCACAGATTGACAACCTTTGGGTGAAGAAGTTCCTCCTGACCTCAAGTCCTACATCTGCTTCCCTTTATTTTGAAGCAATGCCCTCTAGTCCTAGTTTCACCTGCTAGTGGAAACAACCTTCCTGCCTCCACCTTATCTATTCCCTTCATAATTTTATATGTCTCTATTAGATCTCTATTATGAAAACAGGTTGAATAGATTAGGATTATTTTCATTAGAAAGACAGAGATTGAGGGGGGACCTGATTGAGGTCTACATAATCATGAGGGGTATAAACAGGGTGGATAGCAAAAAGCTTTTTCCCCCAGAGTGGGGGACTCAATTATTAGGGGTCATGAGTTCAAAGCGAGAGGAGGAAAGTTTAAGGGAGATATGCGTGGAAAATTCATTACACAGAGGGTGGTGGGTGCCTGGAACGCGTTGCCAGCGGCGGTGGTAGACGCAGACACATTAGCGTCTTTTAAGATATATTTGGACAGGTACATGGATGGGCAGGGAGCAAATGGACACAGACCGTTAGAAAATAGATGACAGGTTAGACGGAGGATCTTGATCGGCGCAGGCTTGGAGGGCCGAAGGGCCTGTACCTGTGCTGTAGGTTTCTGTGTTTCTCCCCTCATTCTTCTGAATTCCAATGAGTATAATCCCAGTCTACTCAGTCTCTCCTTATAATCCAACACTCTCAACTCTGGAATCAACCCAGTGAATCTCCTCTGCACCCCATCCAGTGCTAGTATATCTCTTCTCAAGTAAGGAGACCAAAACTGCATACAGTACGCCAGGGGTGGCCTCACCAGGACCCTATACAGCTGCAGCATTGCCTCCCTGTTTTTAAACTCCATCCCCTCAAGTAGTGGCAGACAAAATTCCATTTGCCTTTTTACTTAAGTGCTGCACCTGCAATCCTACTTTTAGCGATTCATGCACAAGGACACCCAAGTCTCTCTGCACATCAGTGTGCTGCAAATTTTTACCATTTAAAACATAGTCCATTTTCCTGTTATTCCTACCAAAATGGATGACCTCAATTATCAATATTGTACTCCATCTGCCTGATCTTTACCCACTCACTTAAACTATCTATTTCCCTCTGCAGACTTTCCGTGTCTTCTGTACACTTTGCTCTACCACTCACCTTCGTGTCATCTGCAAATTTTGACACATCACACTTAGTCCCCACCTCCAAATCATCTATGTAAATTGTAAACAATTGAGGTCCCAACACTTATCCCTGAGGAACACCACTCACCACTGACTGCCAATCAGAAAAACACCCATTTATCCCTACTCCTTGCTTTCTACTGGTCAATCAATCCTCTATCCATGTCAATACATTACCTGTAATACTGTGGAACGTCATCTTATGTAGCAGTCTTTGGTGTGGCACCTTGTGAAATGCCTTCTGGAAATCCAGATACACCACATTTGCAGGTTCCCCACTGTCCACCACGCAAGTCATGTCTTCAAAGAATTCCACCAAATTAGTTAAACATGACCTACCCTTCATGAACCCATGCTGGGTGTTTCCAATGGAACAATTTATATCCAGATGTCTTGCTATTTCTTCCTTAATGATAGATTCTACCAATAGGCGACTGATAATACAATCTGTCAGGAGTTGCACCCTGGTGCGCTTCTCACAGGTGTAGCCACCAGGGACCCTGGAAGTCTCCCTGATCTTCCATATTGTGCAAAAGGAACATGCTACTGCTCTAACTGCCATCCCTTCTACCTTCAATCTAGACAGAAAGAAATAGTTAAAGAGCCCTTCCCTGTGCCCTTGAGCATCCTCAGGCTGAAACCTCTTGAGCAAAGGCCTCAGGGCTTCCACTCCAATTCTGGCCCACTCTCTTAATGGCTGCTCTCTTTTCCACCTTAACCTTGCTAGTCATCCTCCTCACAGAGCCCCTGTTTGTTTGATCAGAGGAGGAGGGAGGGTGGGAAGCAATGTCACATTTCAGGTTTAACCATACCTTGACACCAGATTCTCTCTGACCTACTGTACAGTCATGATGACCGTGACGATGTCGCCCAGAATTCCACTGTGATGACTCTCGGCCACCCCTTTGATTTGAGTGAACCTTCTTCAGAACTGATAGTATCTAGGAAAACGTCAATTTATATACAGAGGATAGGGTGGGAGGAGGACACAAGGAGTAGATGATAGTTAGAGATAGAGCCCAAACAGTGAGAACAGATGGTCAGACAAAGGAGAGACGAGACCAGGAAGATGAATAGCTATTAATGGAGATTTTTAGTGGCTAACAATGAATTGAGTATAATAGCAGACTATGAGGTAACATGGCCTGGTGTGTGGGATATGGGGTAAGGACATGGGAAAGTTCAAGCCCTAAAGTTATTGAACTCAATATTGAAATCTCCTTATAAATTTGTTTCTCAGTTTCTTGCTGACTATTAGGAGGTCTACAGTACAATACCAATAAACTGATCATTCTTTTCCTTTTTCTCACTTCTACCTAAATAACCTTCCTGGATGTATTACAGGAATGTCCTCTCTAAGTGAAGCCATAATGTTATCCCTACTCAAAAATGCTGCTCCTCTTCCTCTCTTGTCCCCCTTTCTATCATTCCTATAGCATATATACTCTGGAACATTAAGCTGCCAGTCCTGTACACCTCTGAGCCACGTCTCTGTAATTGCATTGATATCCTAGTCTCATGTTCCCTGCCATGCCCTGAGTTCATCTGCCCTACCTGTTAGGCCTCTTGCATTGAAATAAATGCAGTTTAAATTATCAATAATACCTACTTCTCTGCATTGTTCCTGCCTGCCCTGACTGTTTGACTTACTCCTTTTCCCAACTGTACCAGTCTCAGACTGATCTGTTTCCTCATTATCTCCCTTGGTCCCACCCCCACCCCTTACAAATTTAAATCTGCCTGAACAGATCTCCCCGCCAGTATATTAGTCCCCTTCCAATTCAGGTGCAATCTATCGTTCTTATACAGGTCACTTCTGCCTCAGAAGAGATTCCAATGATCCAAACATGTGAATCGTTCTCCCCTGCAACAGCTCTTCAGCAACATATTCATCTGCTCTGTTCTCCTATTCCTACCCTCATTAGCTTGAGGCAGCAGGAATAATCCAGAATTACTACCCTCAAGGACCTACTTATTAAATTCCTGCCTAAGTTCCTATGTTCTCGCTTCAGAATTTCATTCTTTTCTCTTCCTGTGTCATTGATTCCAATGTGTACAACAACCTCCTATTGGTCTGTCTGCCCTTTGAGAATATTCTGCACGCTCACCAAGATATCCTTGTCCTAGCTCCAGGAAGGCAGTACACCATTCTGATTTCTCGCTGTTAGATGTGGAAACGTCTGTCTGTGCCTCTGACTAGACAGTACCCTATCATAATTGATCGCTTGGGAGCTTATGTACCTGTAGTTAGGTCACAGCCAGTCTCAGTACCAGAAACCTGTCTGTCTGTGCAACTTTACCCTCAGAGTCCAATGCCCCTTACATTTTCCAAAACAGCATACTTGTTTGAGATAGAGATAGCTACAGGATACTCATGCACTACCTGCCTTCCTTTCCTTCTTTTCCTGGAGGTCATCCATCTACATGGCTTTACCTTCAGTTTATCTCTCTCCCCGTAACTGCCATCCATCACACCCCCTAGCTTCTGTATATTCTTCATTGCCTCTAATTGCTGCTCCAATCGATCCATGCAATCTGATAGAGTTCACAACCAATTACACTCCATTGCGAAGGAAAACCGGAAGTGAAGTAATCCAGCTCAATGGACTCTGGAGTTTAAATACGAGCCAGGAAAACACAACAGCGCTTCATTGGAGGCTGCACGTATGATATTACGCAGCAGGGTAATGAAACATCTGTGGAACAACAAGCCAGCTTGGGGAGCCAACCAGCCACAACATTCACAACCCAAGCTACAAATCCCCTCTAAAACCTTAATTGCATTTCCTGCAAACATAATCATCAGTAACATTGAAACTCTCCCTAATCTCCCACATCCAACTAGCACAAAATAGCACAGTCTACTGCTCTAAAAACACAGCTCCAGGCTAATTTAGTAGGTATGTTTTATATCTTTTAAAGTTTAATCATGAAACAGATCTAAATAAAAATATACAATCAAAAAAGTACCCACTTCACTCACTATCATAGATTTACAAGAAAACAGTAAGGTTACACTTTAAAACTAGCCACTTAACTGCTCCCCTCCTGTAAGCTCCTCCATACAGGTTTCTGCAAGGTTAATTTTGAATAATGCTGTTTGTTTATTTTTCTTAGAGTGAACTACAATGTCCAGAGAACTTGAAATCAAACAGCAAAGGCAGTTAGCTACGTGGGTTACTATTGAGTCAGACAGCTGTGCAGGTTTACTGCTCTGTTTGAATCACTTCACATGTGGTTATTGCCTTTGTCTCTTTTCCTCCTTTTTAAAGTGCTGTTTTTGATCTTTTTATCCCCAAAAGTTCCAAACCAATGCAACAGCTTAAAATAGTGATTATTGCTCCTATAATTCGAGAAAATCAGCTCCAACAGGGAAAATACCTCAAAAAAAGGAGCAGCTCTTACAGCCACAATTATTTCACATCCTCCATCTTGGAGTACCCAGAATCCAGTTGATAAAATGATGAACAAAAACAAAGTTGCTGGAAAAGCTCAGCAGGTCTGGCAGCATCTGTGGAGCAGGAAAAAAAGTTAACGTTTCGGGTCCGGTGACCTTCCTCAGAACAGATGGTGGCTGGGAGAACGTCAGTTTATAGCAGAAAATAGGGAGGTGGGTGGGGTAAGGAGTAAACGATAGGATAGAGCCCAAAGAGAGAGAAAGACAGTTGGACAGACAAAGGAGTTGCTAACGATCAGGCTGGGAGGGTGACAGTTGTTAATGGGGACTGTTAGTGACTAACAACAGGGGATGTGCAGGGGGTGGTAACAGGGCCTGGTGTGTGGGGTGGGGGACTGGGATATGGGTGAGTTTAGGCCCAAAAATTATTGAACTCAATATTGAGTCCGGAGGTGTTGTTCCTCCAGCTTGTGCTGGGCTTCACTGTAGCAAGCTGGAGACAGAGATATTGGCCAGGGAGCAAGGTCGTGCATTGAAGTGGCCGGCAACAGGTAGCTCAGGGTCTTTTTTACGAGCAGAACGTAGATGTTCTGCAAAGGGTCACCAAGTCTGCGCTTTGTTTCCCCAATGTAGAGGGGACCACATTGTGAGCAGCGAATGCAGTAGACTAGACTCTTGGAAGTGCAGGTGAAGTGTTGCTTCACCTGGAAGGTATGTTTGGGCCCTTGGATACTGGGGAGGGAGGAAGTAAATGGGCAGGTGTTGCACCTTCGCTGGTTACAGAGGAAGGTGATGTAGGGCTTTGGGACGGTGTTGGGGTTGAAGGAGGTGTGGACCAGGGTGTCCCAGAGGGAACGGTCCCTGCTGGTGGGATGGTAGGTGAGGGTAAGGGGGGCCCTATCGCTATTGCGGGAGGGAATAGAAGGGGTGAGGGCAGAGTGCAGGAGATGGGTCGGACCCGATTGAGAGCCCTGTCAACAACGGAGCTGGGGAATCCTCGGTTGAGAAAGAATGTGGACATTTCGGAGGCTCCCTTGTCAAAGTTGGCCTCATCTGAACATGTGCGACGGAGATGGAGGAACTGAGAGAATGGGATGGAGTCTTTACAGGAAGTGGGGTGTGAGGATGTATAGTCCAGGTAGCTGTGGGAGTCGGTGGGTTTGTAATGGATATTAGTGGTCAGTTTACCCCCAGAAACGGAAACAGAAATGTCGAGGAAGAGAAGGGAGGAGTCAGAGATAGACCAGGTGAAAGTGAGGGCAGGGTGGAAATTGGAGGTGAAATTGATGAAGTTTTCCAATTCTTGATGAGAGAGGGAAGCAGCACCGATGATGTCATCGATGTATCAGAGAAAGAGTTGTGGGTAGGGGCTGGAATAGGACTGGAACAAGGAATGTTCCACGTACCCCACAAAGAGACAGGCATAACTAGGGCCCATGCGGGTACCCATGGCAAACCCTCTTATCTGAAGAAAATGACGGGAGTTGAAAGAGAAGTTGTTGAGGGTGAGGACAAGCTCAGCCAAGCGGAGAAGGGTGGTAGTGGGTGGGGATGGTTCAGGTCTTTGCTCCAGGAAGAAGTGGAGAGCTCTAAGACCCTCCTGGTGGGGAATGGATGTGTAAAGGGATTGCAAAAGAGGAGGTGGCTGGAGACAATAAACTGGAAGCTTTGAAACTGTTGTAAGGTGTCAGATGAATCATGGATGTATGTGCGTCAGGATTGAATTAGGTGGGAGCAGATTGAGTCAAGGTAGGAAGAGATGAGTTCTGTGGGGCATGAGCAGGCTGAAACAATGGGTCTATCTGGGCAGTCCTGTTTGTGGATTTTTGGCAGGAGGTAGAAACGAGCTGTGCGGGGTTGGGGGACTACTAGCTTGGAAGCAGATGGGGGGAGGTCACCAGATGAAATGAGTTCCATAACTGTAGTGGATACAATGGCCTGATGTGCCATGGTGGGGTCATGGTCCAGGGGAAGGTAGGAGGAGGTATCTGAGACACTGGCACACAACATGATGAAATTTGTTCTCTGCATGAAGACAGAACACTGTCTCCTTGAGAACTGTGTAGTGATCCCTCTTACATGTAATGGATAGATACCTTGGTAAACCAATGAGAAGCAGACACAAGTGCATGTTCTCTCATATTATATCATCACCATCTACACATCCAACCAGGGAGCTATACCCTTCAGGACACAGCCAGATCAGCCAGTAATGATGTTACCTAGTTACTATTTGTAAAGAACATTGAAGATCCCCCACCTAGAGTATATGATGTGCCTTGTTACCTTGAATGTTTCATCCAAGTTCAACATGTCCTTTTGATGGAACAGGACATAACCAGAAATGGTGATGGAGAGATCCAGCATTGACTGGAAGGTAGGATTCTGCGTATTATTATATTTAGACTGTTACTTAAGCAATCTGGGCCAAAATTTTCTAAATTTTAGCAGATTACTCAACTTTAGCAAGGACTTTAAAGAGTTGCATGAGCTGAGGCATTAAGACCAGTAAGACAGTGATAGTTGACTGCATGTCTGGTGGTCGGTCACTTTTCTTATATTTTATTACTTATATTTCTTTCATTTTATACTTTTTGAGCTTAATACAACAGAATGGCTCCCTCAGATATTTCAACAGGCAGTTTAGAGTCAAATACATTACATCAATTATCACAAATAGGTCAAACCAAGTAAGGGTAACAGATTGCCTTCTCTGAAGACTATCCGGAAACCAGAGAGATTTTATGACAAGCCAGTAGCCGCAGGCTCACTATTACTGGCATTAGTTTATTTACTCAACTGAATTTAAATTCCTCGACTGATGGGATGTGAACTCGTCTCCAGATCAGTGGCTCAGGCCTCTGGATTGTGATCCATGCAGAAAACCACTAAACCAGCCAAATCCCTAAACGATCACACACCTGACAGGTTCTGTTAACATCAGACAGCACAGGGGTCACTGGACGGTATTACGCTTACTGCCCATTGGATCACGTTTCAAGGGGTAAAGATCCATTCACCACTGACCGAAAACAAACAAAAAAAATAAATCGGATCTCTCGCGTATGAGACGTTCGACCATTAAAAACTATCGTCCCCCCTCAGTTTAAGGAACGACGTTGCGGATGATAATTATTGTCTTACCCAGCGAAAAGTGCCGGTGGTCGGATTTCAACGCTCGATACTACGAACTCTGACAGATTCTGCATTGAGTAACATGATCGCTCCAGCGGTGCCAAGGTAAATAACTGCGCCCCCGCTCGCGCTCTGACTCCTCCGCCGGACGAAGGAGGGCTGACAGCAGTGCGCAGGCGCCGCCTCCAGCGGCCTAGCTCGAGCTCGGTTTGGTTAGCTGCTTGAAGCGGGAGCGGTTTAACTGACTGGGGCCACTTTAAGTTAGGGCATGATTGTGGTAGTAATTATGGTGCCACTCTAAGTGGGTCGTTCTCAGGATGAAAACCGAAAGAACTGCGCATGCTGTAAATCAGGAAGAAAAACAGAAATAGCTGGATTAGTGGGCAGCGTCTGCAAAGAAAAAAATCAGAGTTAACGTTTCGGGTACTCGTGTATCAAAGAAATACAGGCTGGCACTTTACAACAAAGATTGAGGGAGAGTAGTCTGTTCTTTTGTGCCCCTGCCCCTATTTTGTGTTTTGAGATGTCCTTAAGTCGTAATGTAGGTTGGTTCTGTAATCCATTGGACATTGTCACGGTTAGGGCCAAATTGGGAAGGCCTATATGCTGAAACCTCAGCCTTCCTGCTCCTCTGACGCTACTTGGCCTGCTGTGTTCATCCAACTCTACACCATGTTATCTCGGGTTGGTTTTGTAATTGGTTTATTGAACGATCTTCGTGGTGGCAGGTGCAGGGTTGTTATAAGTCGTAATTCATAGCAGTCATAGACAGTCATTAAAATAGAAAAGTGCACATCAGAGAGGTTTCAAACTTGATAATTTCAGCATACAAATAATTATAAAGTATTACAAAATGCAGTCTACTGCAGTTTGGTATTAAGGTTCTTATAAGTTGCCAAATGAAGTTCTCAATCACTTACGCATTATTTGAGTTCATTAGTGAATCGGACTATTGCTGTACAATTATTGTTTTTTTTAAATTTCATTATACACTTACTTTCGTGTGATTGTGGCAAGTGACAGTGATAATATGGGAAATTCAAATTCAAAACTTTTCCAGCGATGTCTCGACGGCTTTTTTCATCTTTTTCAGCAAAGGCACACATAACGAGTTGTTCACGTTTTGGTACGTTATACTTAGAATATAAATTGTGTATAAAGGACATGTGAATATACGAGCATGTTAAATAAGAAACTGAGCAGACCTAGCACCATTTGTGAAGAGAAACCAATTAACATTTCGAGTCCAGTGCCCCTCCAGAACTAATAGCTGCCCGGAAAATGTTGTGTTTCTGCTGGTGATGGGGTTGGGATGTGTTGGAAGGAGTGAGCGGATTAGTGGGCGGGGTAGGCAAACGAAGGGTTGATGATAATGGGTGTATGAGCAGTCATAGTCATACAGCACAGAAACAAATCCTTCCATCCAACCAGTCTTTGCCGAACATAATCCCGAATTAAACTAGTCCCACCTGCCCGATTCTAGCTCATATCCCTCCAAACCCTTCTTATTCACGTACCTCTCCAATTATCTTTTAAATGTTGTAATTGTACCCGCATCCATCACTTCCTCAGGACGTTCATTCCACAGGTGAACCATCTGCATAAAAAATTTAACTGATGAACTGTTTTTAAAACATCAAAGTTTATTTATCTGCATCCTCTAGACCCCATTTCTTTCTCCTCAGTAAAAACTGACACAAAATATTCATTTAGTATCTCCCATGTCCTGAGGTTCAAAAAAAAGTGACCTTCTTGATCTTTAGGAGGTCCTGCTTTACTTTTAGTCAACCTCTTGCTCTTAATGTATTTGTAGAATCTCTTTGGATTCCATAACCTTATTTGCCAATGCTATCTCATATGCCCTCTTTGCATTCCTGATTTCTTTCTTAAGAATGCACCCACCCTTTATGTTGATAAAAGAGATTCAACTGAACCAACTTGTCTGCACCTAAAATAAGATTTTCTTTTATTCACGACTAGAACCTCAATATCTTTATTCATCCATTTTTCCTTAATTTTATAAGCCTTACCCTTCACTCTAACAGGATGGTAATGCCTCTGAACTCATCAGTACACTACTGACTGCCTCCCACTTGTCAAACATCCTTTTACCTGCTTTTGAAAGTTCTTATCCGATACCATTAAAATTAGACTTACTCCAATTAAACACTTTTAACTTTTATGAAAGGCTTATCCTTTTCCATAGCCGTTTTGAAACTAATAAGAATTATGATCACTGAACCCAAAGTGCCCCCCACTTTTACTTCAATCACCTGCCCTGCCTTATTGCCCAAAAGAAGGTCTAGTTTTGTGGCTTCTCGAGTGGGAGCATCCACATATTGATGAAGGAATTTTTCTTGAACAGATTGACAAATTCTTCACCATCCAAACCTTTGATTTGGGGAACCGTAGTGTTAATGTTTGGAAAATTAAAATCCCCCATTATTACAACATTCTGCTTGCATATATCTAAAATCTCCATACATGTTTGTTTTGCAATTTCCGTCATAGTATTGGGGCCTTATAGTACAATCCCATCAGTGATATTTCCTTTCTTAGTTCTAATTTCTACCCATATATTTTCACTGGATAATTTTTCAGAAATAGCTTCTCACATTACAGCAGTAATGTATTTCTTAATCAAAAATGCCACTGTACCCTCCTTTCTTGCCTCCTTCCCTATACTTGGTCTAGCATCGAAAACCTGGAACATCAACCTGCCAGTCTTGTCCATCTCTCTTCCAAGTTTCTGTAACAGCGATGACATCCTAATCCAATGTTCTTAAACATGCCATGAGTTTATCAGCCTCACCTGTAAGACCCCCTACATTGAAATAAATGCAATTTAGTGCTTTGGAATTACTACATACTCTGCCCGTCGAGCTTTCTTTTCAAATTGACATGCTCTCTTCATATTCAGGACCTTCCCCATCAATTCTTCTATTTACACTGCTACTTAGAATTCATCCACTCCTCCTCTCTATCAGTATAATATCTTACATAATGGAACAAGCAAATCTCCATGCTAAGCTTCTGGTCCTTTTCCAGTTCAGGTTAGACCTATTCTTCTTGAACAGGTCTTTGCTATCCCAAAGACATTTCAATTGTCCAAAAACATGAATCTCTGAACAATACATCAGGTCTTCAGCCATTAATTTATCTCCTTTATCGTTTTCTTCCTTTTGTCCTTTGTGTTTGGCATTGGGAATAAACCAGAAATTACTACTTTTAAAGTTCCATCTTTCAATGTTCTACCTAAGCTCTTAAATTCATTACATACTATCTTAATTTTTTCCCTAAAAATGTCTTTCTGACTAACGTGTGCAATAATTACTGGCTTCTTAGTCTCACCTTTAACAACATGCTTGAAATATTTACAGATGTCCTTTTAATCCTAGTGCCAGGAAAGCAACAAACCAACCTAAATTTACACTCGCTGTCACAGAATCTCCCCTTCTATGCCCCTGACAGGACAGTCCCCTATAACAATAATTCTATTAAATCTTGTCAAACACTGCTTAACATAAGAATCATTCCAAGTGTCCAATAACTGACTGTCTCTTCCATTTTCCGCCGACAGACCATCCCCTTCAATATTTCTAAAAACTGAATATCTATTTGATAGAGGAATAATCACTAGAGACTTTTGAACTATCTTACCTTTTCTGAGTCACTCATGTATCCGACTGATCCTGCTGTGTAATCACTTTTCAAAATCTACAAGCCATCTCACTGTGTACCTCATATATGCCCTTAATAACATTAAGCCTAAAGAAAGGAATTTTCAATAACACCTGATGTATAAAATAAACTTTCATTACCTACAGAAAATAATGTAAAAATGCGTAAAAATTAAAATATCAAATCTATAAAACTTACAAAATTGACCACTTAGCTGATTAACTGAATTATTTAAAAAAAACTCCTGTTCAGTAAATTCCTCAAAAAAATCTTATGTAGGACTCCAAACTGAAAACCCAACTCCTTATTTTAAAAAATAAGTGCAAAAATTCTGTTTTGAAAACCAGAAACGTAAAAAACAAACCTCTTTGAGGCACAGTCTTTTTTAACTTATGCATTTAGAATTAAAAATCTCAGCTGTTCACTACAGACCGTGAAAAGCTCATTTTTTAAAAAAAAAGTACGTTTGAAAAAACAAATCACAATTTTTCAAATGCACCTTTTTCTAAAACAAGATTTTCAGGGTCACAAGTTTTTTTAAATGTTAATGAAACAAAATAAATAAATATCTTGTGAAATATAACTAATAACTTTTTAAAATAAAACTATAATCAATCTTTAACTAAACTTGCAAACCCAGGAGCAGCTGCAAGATCCACTGCCTCCCAGGTATTTAGTTGAAAATGGATTAGCAGTGCTGAAAGCAACCCACCTGAGCTGGTAGATAGGAATGGCATGGCATGGAAGATGGTATTTATGCTCTAAGGTTCTTGCAAAGATCTGTAACTCAGGTTGTGAGTGAGATCATTGATTTGCTTGCCAAGTTGGCTGGTAATAGTTAGGATGTTTCGTCACATCAGTGGAGCTTCAGATGAAGCAATGTTGTTCTACCCTGCTCAAGTATTTATATGATCCAATCGGTTGAGATGCTTTGTGTCATTTCTGAGTGTTTTTTGCAAGGGTTTGTAGATGGACGTCTAATTCCATGTTATTGATTGCATTATGGGTGGAGAACCAGGCCTCAAAGAATCCCCGTGCATGTCTGTGTTTGGTTTGAGCTAGGACACTCACGTTGTCTCAGTTAAACTGATGGCCTTTGTTGTCAGAGTGTACTAAAATGAAGGAAAATTTGTCGTGTTGTTTTGCTGCTAGCTGGTGTTCATGTATCCTGCTGGCTAGTTTCCTTCCTCTCTGGCCAGTGTAATGTTTTCAGCAGACCTTGCATGATATTTTGTACACATCATTAGTTCTGCATGTCATGGGTAATGGGGTGTTTGGCATAGTGTGGCTGTGGGTTTGTGTGGTATCCTGATTCCTAGTGACGAAACATCTGAACTGTAACCAAATCAACAGCCTCATTTATGCTCTAAAATTGTTAAGTTCCATGTTGGGTCAGACACACTAAGATATAGTTATGCTGTCCAAGCAGATGAGGTGCTGTTCATCCAGCTTGCCTTGAGCCTTGCTGAGTACTACAGCAGGCCAGTGTGAAAATATTGGCAATGGGAACATTGCAGTGTGATGAAGTGACAGGCAATTGGAATCTCTGGATCATTTTTAGAGACTTTGAGAGACCACTTTGTGGAACACCTGCCTGTGCCCTCATGCAGAGGCAAGCATTGTAAACACTGAATACAGTAGACTAAACTGAATGAAGTGCAGGGAAATCACTACTTCACCTGAAAGTTGTGTGAGGGACTTTACCTCCTCCCTCCTTATTAACCAAAGGTGCAAGTGTTGCACCTTTTACAACTGCAGTGGAAAAGGTGCTGTGGGCCGAAAGTGAGGTCTTGGGAGTAGAAAAGGTCATGCTGGAGGAAACAATTCCTATAGAATGCGGAGAAGGAAGTGGAGGGGAATGTGCGTCTGGTGGTAGCAGCTTATAATCTTGTGGATGCAGAGGTTGGCGAGGTGGAAACTGAGGACTTGGCAACTCTTGTAGGAAGAGGTGAGGGCAGAAGTGCAGGAAATGTGTTGGACATAGCTAAGGGCCCTGTCAACCATGATCGTGGGGAATTCTCAGTTGAGGAAGACAGGCATTTGAGGATCTCCTGTAGCATTAAATAAAGTTAGTGGGCTGCAGTTGTCAGTAGGTGCATATCAATGTAAAATCCTGATAAGAGACTAGCCAAAAGGGAAGGAGCTGACTTAAATATTTCTGGACACAAGGGCCCAAGTTTTCTGGTGGCCAGATAGTCATTATTCCAGCTTAGATTGGATTTGGTTAGTGGAGGCATTGAAGATATTGCCCAAGAAATTGAATTTTCCCCTCATCAATTTCCCTACAAAGTCACCATTTAAAGCAGAGAATTTGGAAGGTTCTGATGAAATTGAGTAAAATAATTATTCAGGAAAATTTAGACCATTAAATACATCATCTAAATCCTTAGTTACTATTCAACTGACCCCATACTTCCTTCACATCCCCAACTACACCACCCCAGACCACTTACACTCCCTATAGTCTTGCCCTGGTCCAGACAAGAACCCCTTCACTCATTTTATACAAGGCTCTCCCGACCCCTTCACCCCACAAAAGCTGACCCTCTATCTGCTGCAGAATTGCTCCCGGGATTTCCCCCCATTCAACCTGACCCACTTCTCCCACTACGGACGGACCCGATCCGTGCCCCAACTTCATTCCATTGTTGCCAAAACCTTTCCCCCCGAACCTAGAAACTAGCCCTTCTCACCCACCGTGCACCCTCAAGAGCAGAATCCTTCCCCTTGCTCTGGCTGTAGGCCCATCCCCCTTTTCTGCTTTGGGCCTGATCCGCTGTATTTGGTTTTGGCAACCTGATTCCCTGTTCACCCACTCGACCTCATCTGGAGCTGACACTCACTGTCAAACCATGCCACACCGCACGCCCCCCATCACTCAACCCAGAGATGACTTGGCATCCTACCCACCACATCCAACCCACTTTGTAATCTACCCTAGTCATTTGGCACCCTGTCCCTAACTGGCAATCTAACCTCACATTCACCTTATATACTTATCATTTTACAGCAGCTATCAAACTTGCTGGGTCTTCCTTGATAAATTCCAGAATATGGCAGCCGACTGCTGTGAAAGAGGAATGTAGTAAGCCTTTCATGGTAATTCTGCACTACATAAGAACTGTCAGATGTCCAAACAATTGGATTTGTTTATGATTTTGTTTAGGACTAGAATATATTGTTCTGAAAATTCACAGAATGAGTTTCTTTGTAGTCTAGAAATGGAGCCCTGCTGAAAAACGGTCCTGTTGTTGGAGCTTTTCAAATTGTACTCTTCAGGTCAGACAGAAGATCTTTGCCTGTCACCCAAGATTACAATTCACCTTGTCTCATTACACAATTCTAAATAAACTACAGCTTCCTATCTAGTTCATTCACATTGTTCTAGAAGGCTGAAAGCATATCTTAAATCTTGTCCACAGTATCTTTGCTAATTTAATTTCTACAGTTTGAAAATTAAAATTAAAATAGTTGATGGACTACTAAAACTATACAAGGACTAGAAAAGGCAACTTATGTTAAAAGATTTGCACAGGCAATAATTTAAATGCTGTAATATTTTGTAAATCTAAAATTTCTATTCCAGTGCTTAGGAATGTTTGAGAGATGGGAAGAAATAAAAAAAACTAATAGTTTTCTTTTGCGATCATTAATTGAACTAAATCAAGTAAAGAATATTTATCAATAGCAGCTAACAAACAACTTGTTATTTATTGATACACAGGCCAGCAACAGTACATTTGGAATTGTCTTTATTGGTGAAATAAAAATCAAAGCAAATGACAATATTTTTCTCCAATTCATATCATTCCTGGCTCAAGTCTCAGAAAAAAATTTGAGGAAAGAAAAAAATTGAAATAAAATCATATTTCCTTTCATTGTGCTCATCTTTACAAAATGAGCATAATTCTGCAGTTTCGCTCTTAAATAATTTTACCAGAGTTAAAGTACGTACGATTAAGGAAACATGCAACATAACTAGGAGTGAAGTATAAATGAAAACTGTTCAACTTAACATGCCACCTGTAGATATACACAGAATCAATTTTAGAACTTGTGGCTAGTGCATTGTCATTGAAGAGTTGGCAGTTCTTTTAAAATGTAGGCGGCCAGCTTTATACTAAGAAGATGTTACAAGTTAACATTTCATGAACATTTTTAATAGTGTCTTAACTGGGATTATCAGTAATTGGTTTTATGTCAGACAAGAAGTTCTATTCTAATACACGATGAAGTCAGCTCTCAGTAATATCAGTACTTCCGTTAAGAACAGGTTCTTCATTTTATCATGCATTACATAAATGGAGTACAAAGGCGATTAACTGAAAATTTCAGTAACTTTATACTAATTACAAATCAGTTAGGGTAAGACCGTACTTTCAAAACAAAAACATTACCGTGAATGTCACATAACTCAAATATGCCATTTCACCTGTTAAGATACAAAAGATAAATGAGCCAATCAAATTAGCTGAGAAAATAAAAATGGAAGAAAAACATTTAATTGTAGATGGTTCATCCACCTTACAACTATTATAAAAGACTCTTCCACAAAAATTCTTGGAACAGGAACAACCATCACTTCAATGTTAATTTCCAGTTCATTTTCAAAATCTACATTTAAAACAGTGTCAAGTGAGTTGCTAATGCTAAATGCAGAGAAATTTTGTAACAAATTTTAAAATGAAGTTACTGGTTCCCATTATTTTCTGCTTCTGAAATTTTATCCGTCTAGACTTAGCAGACTGATGTAGATTTTAAAAAAATCAAAATGTATGCAGTTATGTAGGTCTGGTTGTCTTGACATGCATTAGAAGATAAACGTTCATACACAAAACTGGACAGTCAAATTTAATATTAAACAATGGCATACAAAATATTTGAACAAAACTTCAAAAGGATCCTTCTGATTTATTTTAGTACAGAGAGCACTAACTGTCAGTATACAACATGGATAAACAGACTGCTGCAAACTCAATTTATTAATTCAATTTCTGAAAAGGTTAAGGCATTTCATAACGAACGACCACAATCAGTTTGCACTTCTTTCTACCACAATCAGTTTGCAGTTCTTTCTATCACAATCAATCAGTTTGCAGTTCTTTCTACCACAGAATGCATTACAAAATTATGCAGGTTGGCTAAAAGAATTTGTGGCAGAAATAATTTTGTGGGGTATAACTTTCACCATCAGCAGTTATCTAGGAATTGTATTTAGCAGAAACATCTGGCTACCAATTTGTTATAGTTATTATCTTGGCTTCATGGAAGTGTTCTTTTTAAGGTGAGCAGCCATTTGCTAATTTCCACTATGCTAATGTTGTTGAACACCTTACAACTAAAGACACACTACAAGATTTTTAAAAAAAAAACAACATAAAAGGTCCATTTTATTCTATTAAGCACGAGTGGAAGCTAACCACAGCCTGCCACTCTTCACATGTCCTGAGCTCTTGGGTCAAAGAGTGGGGTTAGGACATTGTCTTCATTAGTTTCTTCTATTGGTGTGGTGGGCTGTGGTTTTGGTTTCTTGAAAAGGGTGGGCAAGTTTTTGATATGCACTTCTTTTTTGAACTTCTGCCCAAGTGGCTTCTGAAAAACACAACAGAAAAGATCAGTTGATTAAAGAATGGTTAATAATTAAATAAATTGAAGAATATGTGTGCAGAATTATAACAAAAATAATGTATGCACAACTGATTATTGATTTCATCACAAAGTACTTTAAAAGTCAGGAATGTGGATTATAATTACAATTAGTGGGGATAAATTAGCACATCCCTCAAAAAGAGTAAAGGGCTGTGCAGAGTTGAGGTACTATGAGGCTGGAAACTTTGGAGGGAGTTCTCCAGAGATGAGGTCAGTGACAGTCCTGGAAACAGAGTTCTGAAGAAGAGTCATATCTGACTCTGTCAACTGTTTCTCTCAAATGCTGCCAGACCAGTTGAGTTTCTTCAGCATTCTCTTTTTAGTTCAGATTTCCACAATGTGCAGTATTTTGTTTTTCTGCAACAATAACCAAGGAGATTATTATAAGACAAGACAGTTTGTAGCAAAAACGTATTATAATGATAGCTTTCATCTTCCCAATATTTAATTAAGAGGAAGACACAACTCATCTAACATTGAACACTGGATGAACTGTTTAGCAATTCAGACAGACAAAGGAAGTGGGTTGGTAAAGCAACTGTAGTCAATGTAAAAGTCACTTTCAACAATGTTGTTTTGAATAATGTCAGTAAAGGGACATATACTTGAAGGACTCCAAAGGCAATGGTGTGGGAGCAAGAATAGGAGTCAAAATAGGTGATTCTGTAGCTATGACAAAATAGCGAAGAACGGAACCAGATCAGTGCTACTCCAATTCAGATGTGAAGTGATAATTTTATCTTTATAATCTATGACAATAGAAGCAGCTTCAGTAGGGTAAAAGGGAGTATCAACTTGACTGGAGGAACATAGAGCTCTGGCGAAGAGGAGTGCAAATTTGGGGTCAGTGACAGGTAGGCAATGGGGTGTCTATTTAAAAAGGCAAGGCAGGGTTTTAAAAGTTGTTCTTTTTGAGAGATGGATATAAGATTTGAATGAGAGGGGTATAGTACCCGAGGACAGAACCACTGACATCAGAAAGTAACATGAAAACAAGGGAGGGAGGTTGGGTAGCCAGCAATGTGGTGGACCAATTTCACTCCATGTTAAACGTGCTTTGAGATTCTTCAGCCTGATAGTTTTCAATACAACACATGTATAACAATTTTTCGTATTCCTCCGGGAATGTAAAAATAGCCCTTCTACATAATTTAACCACCACTGCATAGAGTTAGAGAGTCCTACAGCACGGAAACAGACCCTTTGGTCCAACCTGTCCATGCCAAACATTATACCAAACTAAACTAATCCCAGTCCATATCCCTCCAAATCTTTCCTATTAATGTTTTGTCCTGCCAAAATGTCTTTTAAACGTTGTAATTATACCCACATCCACCAATTTCTCAGGAAGCCCATTCCACACACCAACCACCTTTTTTAAAATAAAAATTGTCCCTCATGCCTTCTTTTAAAGTCTCTCCTTTCACATTAAACATGTGCCCCATCGTCTTGAAATCCCCCATTCAAGGAAAAGGTAACTACTCTCAACTCTTATCAACCCCTCATTATTTTATAAACTTCTATCAGATCACATCTCAACCTCCTACGCACCAGTGAAAAGTCCCAGCCTTTCTTTATAACTCAAACATTCCATACTTAGCAACATACTGAAATTTCTTCTAAATCCTCCCAGCTTAATAACATCCTTCCTGGGAAGTGGCTGACCAGAACTGGACACAGTATTCCAGAAGAGGCCTCACCAATGTCCGGTACAACCTCAACATGACTTCCCAACTCCTATGCTCAAAGGACTGAGCAATGAAGGCAAGCGTGTCAGATGCCTTTTTAACCACCTTGTCAAATGTGATGCAAACATCAAAGAATTATGTACCTTCACCCTTATGTTCCTCTGTTCCACAACACACCCAAGGCTCTACCATTAACTGTATAAGCCCTACCATTGTTTATTGTACCAAAATACAATAGCTCACATTTGTCCAGAGCGAACTCCGTCTGCCATTTTTTAAGTCCATTGGCCCATTTGATCAAGATCCCTTTGTAATTTTGGAAAGTCATCTTCACTGTCTACTATGCCACCAATTTTGGTGTCACCTGCAGACTTACTACCTATGCTTTATATATTCTATAAATGAGAAACAAAACGACACAGAACTCATCCCTGTGGAACACCGCTGGTGACAAGCCTCCAATTCAAAAAGCAACCTGCTGCCACCGCTCTGTCTCCTGCCGTGAAGCCAATTATGTATATAATTGGTAAGCTCACCCTGAATTCCATGTGACCTAACTACTAATTAGTCAATCATGCAGAACCTTGTCAAAGGCTTTAGTAAAGTCAGGTAAACAACATCTACTGCTCTGCCCTCAATCTTTTTTGTGAATTCCTCAAAACGTCTTCAAATGTTACAAATAACTGGAAGAAAACATCATACTCAATTTACCCCAATGCAACCAGACAATAGTTTTTTGAAGAGGTCCTTTCTTCTTTTGTCACCCATTTTATGAGATGATGGGTTGAGAAGTTTTGTATCAAACTGGTCCAAAGCATCTCCAGAGATTTGAGGAACTTGCTGCATAACTGTTTTTAAATCGGGATATCGTGGTCTCTACAAATGCAATTCAAAAAGAAAATACTTTGCGTCATTAGGATATCACAAAATATCAAACCTATTAGTCTCTCCACTGTGGTCATTTTACTCCCTTAATATATATGTCCTATGCAAAAAAATTTTAATCAACCTACTCAGGGATGTTCTTATACACATCTGGAGCAGATGAAACTTGAACCTGAGCCTCTTGGCTTAAAAGTAGGAACACTACTACTGTGCCACATTATTTAGTACTATACTAATGAAACGATCGACCCTCGTGAATATTTCCACGCCAATTATTGCTGCTGTCATCCTGAAGAAAGAAAGGGAAGTGGATGAAGGCTTAGCCTTTGAAGAAAACATGGCTGTAACCATGGTCCAGTAAGAGATGCATAACTCAGGCTCTGGAGAAGAGCAGGAGGAGGAGGATAAGAAAATGTCAGTCACTGCCTAAGTCCAGCTGATGCATGCTACAAGGCACAGCCTTGGTTCGGTGGTAAAATTTCCACCCAAGTTAAAAGGTCATGCCTTCAAGCTATACGTCCGTGACACCACCCACGCCCTCCACCTCCTCCAGGACTTCCAATTCCCTGGCCCCCAACACCTCATTTTCACCATGGACGTCCAGTCCCTATACACCTGTTTTCCTCATGCGGATGGCCTCAAGGCCCTCCGCTTCTTCCTGTCCCGCAAGCCCAACCAGTCCCCCTCCACCGACACCCTCATCCGCCTAGCTGAACTCATCCTCACCCTCAACAACTTCTCTTTCGATTCCTCCCACTTCCTACACACCAAGGGGGTGGCCATGGGCACCCGCATGGGCCCAAGCTATGCCTGCCTCTTCGTAGGTTACGTGGAACAGTCCCTCTTCCGTACCTATACAGGCCCCAAACCCCACCTCTTCCTCTGTAACATTGATGACTGTATCGGCGCCGCCTCTTGCTCCGCAGAGGAGCTCGAATAGTTCATTCATTTCACTAACACCTTCCACCCCAACCTCAAGTTCACCTGGGCCATCTCCAACACATCCCTCACCTTCCTGGACCTCTCAGTCTCCATCTCAGGCAACCAGCTAGTAACTGATGTCCATTTCAAGCCCACCGACTCCCACAGCCACCTAGAATACACCTCCTCCCACCCACCCTGCTGCAAAAATTCCATCCCCTATTCCCAATTCCTCCGCCTCCACCGCTCCCAAGGTGAGGCATTCCACTCCCGCACATCCCAGATGTCGAAGTTATTCAAGGACCGCAACTTTCCCCCCTGCAGTGGACAAGAATGCCCTTGACCGCGTCTCCCGCATTTCCCGCAACGCATCCCTCACACCCAGCCCCCGCCACAACCGCCCTAAGAGGATCCCCCTCGCTCTCACACACCACCCCACCAACCTCCGGATACAACGCATCATCCTCCGACACTTCTGCCATCTACAATCTGACCCCACCACCGAAGACATTTTTCCATCCCCACCCTTGTCTGCCTTCCAGAGAGACCACTCCCTCCGTGACTCCCTTGTTCGCTCCACAATGCCCTCCAACCCCACCACACCCGGCACCTTCCCCTGCAACAGCAGGAAGTGTTACACTTGCCCCCACACCTCCTCCCTCACCCCCATCCCAGGCCCCAAGATGACTTTCCACATTAAGCAGAGGTTCACCTGCACATCTGCCAATGTGGTATACTGTATCCATTGTACCCGGTGTGGCTTCCTCTACATTGGGGAAACCAAACGGAGGCTTGGGGACCGCTTTGCAGAACACCTCCGCTCAGTTCGCAATAAACAACTGCACCTCCCAGTTGCGAACGATTTTAACTCCCCCTCCCATTCTTCAGACATCATGTCCATCATGGGCCTCCTGCAGTGCCACAAGGATGCCACCCGAAGGTTGCAGGAACAGCAACTCATATTCCACTTGGGAACCCTGCAGCCCAATGGTATCAATGTGTACTTCACAAGCTTCAAAATCTCCCCTTCCCCCACCGCATCCCAAAACCAGCCCAGTTCGCCCCTCCCCCCACTGCATCACACAACCAGCCCAGCTCATCCCCTCCACCCTGCATCCCAAAACCAGCCCAGCCTGTCTCTGCCTCCCTAACCTGTTCTTCCTCTCACCCATCCCTTCGTCCCACCTCAAGCCGCACCTCCATTTCCTACCTACTAACCTCATCCAACCTCCTTGACCTGTCTGTCGTCCCTGGACTGACCTATCCCCTCCCTACTTCCCCACCTATATTCTCCTCTCCACCTATCTTCTTTTCTCTCCATCTTCGGTCCGCCTCCCCCTCTCCCTATTTATTCCAGAACCCTCTCCCCATCCCCCTCTCTGATGAAGGGTCTGGGCCGAAACATCAGCTTTTGTGCTCCTGAGATGCTGCCTGGCCTGCTGTGTTCATCCAGCTTCCCACTAAGTTATTCAGCACAGTTTACTTTTCTAAAGAACTGCTGAATTCTTGAAAAGTGCCTTCTCTCAGAAGAGATGCTAAATAGACAAATCTATCTTGGCATGTGATCAATAAAGACTCCTTCCATTGTTCAAAGAGGAACAAGGGAGTTCTGATGTCCTGATCTGAAGTAAACCCTCAAATCAACACCAGATATAGATCATTCTCTCACTTTCCACAACAAACACATTTCAAAAAGACTAATTAATTTGGCTGTAAAGCATTTGGAATATCATGAGGATATGAAAGAGACTATTAAAATGTATTTCATAGTCTAAATGTGATGTGCAACTTGCATTGTTCATTTAACATGCAAAATAATTTAAGTTAGTTGTATAAATGAGAAATAAATAGACTCAAAGTAAGAAAAAAGTAAATAGGGCCCAAAAGATTCACCGAAAAGGCGGTGTTAAGGAGGATCTGAAGAGGGAGAAATAGAACATAGAACAATACAGCGCAGGGCAGGCCCTTCGGCCCTCGATGTTGTGTCAACCTGTGATACCAATCTGAAGTCCATCTAACCTACACTGTTCCACATCATCCATAGAGGGACATAAACAAGGAATTTCAGTCTGCAGAATGACCAAACAAGCCAACTGCTAAAGCAATTTTGTTTGCATGTGTGGGAGGAGAGGGAAGCATTACATAAAGTTGGGGAAAGATTGCAAGGGAATTTAATGACTTTTCCATGGCATGTGTCTGGGGCAAGAGAGATTTTTTAAAATTGTCAGTAAATCGGAGAACAAAGTGAGAGAGAGTTTTTAAAAAAAGGGAAACCTTGTTACAACTATACAGGGTGGGGGGAGGCTGTGCTTGGAAAACTGCGTATAATTTTGGGCCCGATTTTAAAAGGAGGATGTACTGGCATGGGATATTATTCAAAAGAAATTCACTGAGGCTGACCCAAGGATGTAGACCTTATCAAGAACAGTTAAACTGGTTAGGGTTTTATTAATTAAAGTTCAGAAGAGTAAGATATGTTCTTTTTGAGAGATAAAATGATTCTAAGGATGGCTTGACAGGGTTGATGTTGAGATGATGTTTTCACCAGTGGAGGTATCTCAAGCTAGGTATCTAATTACAGAATAAAGGATGACATTTAACATTGAGGTGCAAAGTAATTTCTTCTCCAATTGGTAGTAAGTATCTGGAATAGTCTACTACAAAGAACTATGGAAGCCAAATGATTAAACATAATTAAAGAAGAGGCAGATAGATTATTGAAATATCAGGGACTTGATAGCTACACTGAGCTGGTACCCAAAAAAGGATCAGAAGCTTAGGTCACTTCAGCTACATGTTGAATGGTGAGGCAAGCTTGACGGGCCAAATGATCAGCTCCTACTCCAACTTCTTAAGCTGTTATGTAGATTGTATATAATCATAGAATCCCTACAGTGTAGAAAGAGGGCACTGGGACCATCAAGCCTGCACTGACCCTCCGAAGAGCATCCCACACACTCCATCCCCTTAACCCAACATTGACCATGGCTAACCCATCTAGCTTAAAATATCCCTGGACCTTATGGGGCGATTTAGCATGGCCAATCCACCTTAAACTGCACACAGTTAGACTTTGGGAGGAAACCCACATAAACATGTCTGCAAAGTCAATCGCCCAAGGCTGGAATAGACCCTAGGTCCCTAATGCTATGAGGCAGCAGTCCTCCTCTTAATGAATAGAGGATGCAAAACAGACAGCCTTTGAATCAACCGTTTTTACAACACACCTCTCTATTCAGAGACTACTTACAAGTGCCTCATAGATCATGAAAGCAAGATTGACGAGTGCTGCAAGGCATCCTTCATGTTGTCCATGCATTTGCAGTCCTCTCAGCACGCTCATAAAGAACCAACTGGCTGCATCAGAATGCAGGGTTGCAGACAATACCTGAATACAAGGAATAATTAATTCATTTTGGCCCAAATAAAAATTAAGCAAGAACTAATAGTAGCTGGCTAAAAGATAGAATCATCAGGACAAACACTGATGTGTAAATGTGATGATCAACCCAAAATTTAATTTAACGTCTAAGATGTGCAATGCCTAATTTCCCAAAAACAAAACTGCTGAAAAAAAATTGTCCAACCGTAAGAGGAATAGTTTTAGTTATGTCTGACAATTCCTTGAAATATTTAAGCTCTTTTTTGAGCTAATCAAACATTTCATTGAATGAGATAGTAGGAACTGCCAATGCTGGAGAATCTGAGATAACATTGTGTGAAGCTGGATGAACACAGCAGGCCAAGCAGCATCAGAGGAGAGGAAAGTTTGACGTTTCAGGTTGAGACCCTTCTTCAGACCCGAAACGTCAAACTTCACTGTTCCTCTGATGCTGCTTGGCCTGCTGTGTTCATCCAGCTTCACACCATGTTATTGCATGGAATGAAGCAGCTCTTTAAATTAGGTTTTTTTTGGGACAGACACGATATTTAAATAGAAGGTTTCCAGACACTGGACATGGAAGATTTTTCTGATGTATATGGCAGCCCTTTGTTAAATATATTGAGGGTTAACTAATGTTGCACACAAACAAAAATCCTTGATTTGCTAATGATGGCAATCATAAAATTAAATAAAATGACAGTGGTGTCATTAGGAAATGCATATAGCTCTTGTAGAAAATACCCTGTAATACATAAGGATAATGTCTGCAACACTACAAAGCTCTCACTATTGCTAGACCCACAAAACAAGATATTTAAATAATTTTTCAAACTCAATATAACTAGGTTTGTGAAAAAGTTAGCAAAACAGTGCACAAAAGCAGGCATGCCGCGCATACAGCAAAACATAAAGATGAACAGTAAATAGATCTAAACAAGATAGCAATCACAGGAAAGCCTATTTAAACCAACTTGACTTGAAACTGTAAATACTCTCCCTGATTTTGCTGATTAAAAAAATACTAATCAAACTCAGCCCCGTCGCCTAGACTGGAAAGTCTCTACTACAAACTCTGGTATACACTAAATTGTTGTCCGATTACATAACAGTATCGCAAGTAGCCCAAAAGTGATGAAAACAGGGAAACAGCTTCAATCTCACTAATAATCATTATCCAAATGATCCCCAAGCCTCAGGTTGCTGTAATGCCCTCGATAGTAAAATAATCATCTAACTCATGTAAGTATTCTTTTAGACACATTATGAACTTACTCAATTCAAAATTTTCTGAATACACACTAAGTGTTGAACAGAACAGTGTTTAAGTACGCTCTTGCCTCCTGCGCTGCGCAAATTCTGTGCATCTTTAATACACTGTTATAACCAATGAAATTCAGATTCTCACAAAGACATTCACAATCATTCTTGGTCCACTTCTATACTTGCCTGTTTGATCAATGGCCAGCAAAGTTGGAGTGTTGCTCGCTGACATGTAATGGTGTCACTCCAAGTGATTGCACTGTAGGCAGTTGCTAACAGTGCCTTACAGATATCCTAGATGGAACAAAGGAGATCTGTCAAAGCTATTAACATTCCACTTTAGAGTTGGTTTCTGATCTGCACCCAAACAAATCCAGAAGTGAAAATATCACTAGTACATACCAAAACAGATATTCAAATCAAGGCTTGTGCTGAACACTCCTCCCCTTTAAAAAGCTAAAATTTTTTATCTGGTATTAAAGAAAATCAAACTGTTTACCTCAGACTTAAGCAGACATTTTCCGAGGTCAGTGAGTTCTTCAGATCCAACATGTGGCCCATCACTTGTGTTCATCATTTCATCATCTACTTAAGAAGACACATATGATAAAAATCAACTTTCACAGTAAGTGAAATACTGTTGGAAACACACAAACCGTGCATCACTTAAAGTTCAAATGGAATCTATGAGTCTAAGTCCGCGAGAAAGTAGTAGATTGTACTAAGCTTGATATGAACTGTAAACCTTTGAATTTTTCACAACATATAGGGAGATGTTGACATCTTATCAATGGCACTTGATTAGTAATCCAAAGGCCCAGGTTGATGACCTGGAACAGGGATTCAAACAACACACAGCAGCTAGTGGAATTTAAATTCAATTAACAAAAAAAAAAAATCTGGAATCGAAAATTTCTCCTCAGTAATAGTCACCATGAAAATATCAGATTGTCATAAAAATCCATCTGGTTCACTAATGTCTTTTCCAGAAAGAAATGTGCCATCATAAATTGGTTTGCTCTTCATGTACAACAATATGGTTAACGCTGTTCTCTGAAATGGCTTATCAAACCACTCAATACAAGGGCAATTGGGCCTGGGTAACAATTCCTGACCTTGCCTGTAATGCCAACATTTCATGATAGAACAAAATACACTTATTCAAGAGCACGCATTCAACTCAGTAGTTAGCTAAGGTCAGGGGTAGACCAATGTTGCATGTATTGGCAAAGACCAAATCTTTGGTTTCCTCAGGCTACTGAAATGCATTAAGAACAGTCAAGGTTCTCACAGCCTGTACTCCCAAACATGAAATGAGTCAGAAAGAAGCCATAAGATGTAGAAGCACAAGTAGGCCAATTGGCCCATTTAGGCCTCTACCCTATTCAATGAGATCATGGCTGATCTGATAATACTCAACTCCTCCTTCATTATTCCGACAACCCTTCATTCCCTTACTGATTAAAAATGGATCTATCTGCTTTGAATATACTTAAATTAACCAGCCTCAACAGCCTTCTGCAATAATGAATTCCACAGATGCACTACCCACAGAGAAAAAATTCCTCTACATCTCCCTTCTAAAAGGATGACCCCTTATATTGAGATTACGCCTCTGGTCCTAGACTCGCCCACAAGGTAGGAACAATTTTTGCACATCAATCCTGTCAAGACCCCTATAAATCTTGTCTGTTTCTATAAAGGTCTTCTGTCACTCTTCAAAGATTCCGTGAATACATCAATTAATATCAACCTTTCCTCAGAAGAAAATTTCTACATAACTGGGATCAGCCCAACAAACCTTTTTTGGACAGCCTCCAGTGCCAGTATATCTTAGATAAGGGGACCAAAATTATTCACAATATTCCAGCTATGATCAGATTAGTCCCATGTATAGCTTTAGCAAGACTTCATTCAAAGTTAGCATACAGAAAAAGTCTTTCAGAAGGGCAATAGTCACTACCAAATTATTGACATTTTTAAAGCAAGCAGTTGCTTGTACAAGCTATACAGTGAAAATCAATAACCAGATGCATTATTCATCAACTTCATACTCGTAGGTCAGAGTTGTAAAAGAAAAGTATAAGCTCTTTATTTTGCTACACAGTTACATTTTTTCAACAGTTCATACCACATTGTAGTGTACTGGATCCCCATCCAAGTGATTCATAGATGATAAAGTTTGAGAACCACTGGTTAACATTAAAGGTAGCTGTACATCATACAGTCTTGTTTAGTTTCTTCAGTAACAGAAATTTTAACTGCATACAATAGGATATTCACTTTCACATGAACATGCCTACAATAAATGTTGATTATATCTACCAATTTCAAGGATGGCTAACTTGCAAAGCAACTTTACTAACTTGCTTCATAAGTTACATCCAGCAGGGCGAAACTGGATTTAGTTTCTTAACTCAAAGAACTTGCCTTATTAACATATCAGTTTATTGGTATATCTTGAGGCAATGAGCTCAAAAAGTATAGCTAACCATATAAAAAGACACTCGATCTGCTCCCACACTGTTTATATTTTTAAAGATCTGTTCCAGCTTTGTAGTATGTAGTAGCAGAGAATCAAATCGGATAATGTGACTTTTTTCCCCCAACTTACTCTATATTTAAGTTCAAGAATATTTGCAAAATATTTTGTACCTCTTCCGGCTGCAGAACTGCAAAATGTTCAAAACCTTAACATTTAAAGTTTTCTTGTTTTCTCTGCTCTTTCCATGAGATTTGAATTAGAATATGTGGAGACAAAGGCATGATATACTTCCTCCACACATACACAGCATACGGACTCTTGGATGTGAGAACATTTCAGCCACTGGTTTTACACGCGCGCACACACAGAGAAAAAATGTTCTTTTCTTCCAACTTGAAACATTTAAGGTCAAATACCACATGAGTAAAGTCTGAAAAACAGCTCATTTCCTTACCATCCATGTCACCTGATATGGACTCAGGGCCCTTCTTAACACAACAGCAAACAGCTGCAAAACAGAAACTGACTGTAAATATTCATAATCAGCCATCTCAAGCATTTAACACTTGAAAGCTACCATGGGTGCTGATGGATGGGAAGTATTGTGAGGGCCACAACGCTCAGCTGAACAATTGTGTAAAGCAGGAAAGATGGACCAGCTGGTCGGTTTCCTGCATACAAATTTTGTGTATGCCTAAATGAGATGCAGACAAATAGTGAAAAACAACATGAATGAAAAGGATGGGGTAGTGGAAAAGAGAAAAATCAGGGAAGAGAGGAAAAAGCAGGAAAAAAAAGGAAAAGGCAGGAAAAAGAGAACTGAAGACAAAGAACTCAATCTGGTCCAAGAATGAAGATTTGTGTTGTTTCACTTGACATATTTTAATATGGAAGACAGAAAGTAGCCATTAATTGCTTATTAACAGTTTATGTACAATGATTTAAGCTTGACAATTGGTTCACGTTTTCAAAGTAACTTTTGGCCACACTAAAACAGGGGTTGGATTATTTTACAAAGCTAAAAATGTTCAGATTTTACTTCAGTTGTTCAGCACCCAAAGTCAATAGTTCTGGCTCCCCTATTTGGCTGAGTCCTAGAGAATACATAATACAATTGCACACTTCTGCAACAAAAGCATTTTTACAAAATTCCCACTTTGAATAATTCAAGGTAATTTTAAATTGGTAATATACATCAGATTTTACTCCAGATTAGCTTGTCTAGATTTTTGTCCAGACAGTTTTTTTTAAAATTAATAAATTTATTATACAATAAATTATTATCTGAATGGGTAGTATACTCCATACTCATTAGATCAATAGATTCGCGCGTGAGAAGTCGAGTCAGTTGCTCATCCAGCATTTCTTGGGATTCAGGATTCTCCTCAGGAGCGCCACTTTCAGCTCTAAAAATAAACATAACATTATAATCCTCACAAGATTGGGTTTGCAATTTATATCACGTCAACGCAATGTATAACTTAATCTAAACAAAGAAAAACACAAAAACTGCAGATACTGTAAAATCAGAAAAAAATAAAATCATAGCTGGAAAAACTCAGGTCTGGCATAACCTGTAGGGAGAAAAGCACGGTTAACACTTCAGGTCCCTTTATGATAAAGGGTCACTGGATGTGAAACGTCAACTCTGCTTTCTCCCTACAGATGCTGCCAGACCAGCAATTTCTGATGTTTTTACTCTAACTGTATTCATCTTTGTGAATCAGCCCATCAATTAAACATACTCAATTTAAAAGTACTATGAAAAATAAAGTTCTGTATCATCTTTTACCAGCCTTAATTTAGCAGGGAATTAAAATATAAAAATACTAAGGTCACAATTCAAAGAAGGAAACATTCGCTTTTATGAAAAGTGACTTACATGAATTCAAGTTGGCAAAAAGTGTTCATAAACAAAGTATATAATTAAACAAGGGTAATCACAATTTGTGCACACCATAAATATCAATGAGAGAAAGGGTCTTGGTAACAGGCAAAAACCAAATGTTGGCCAGGACAACAGGAAAAAAAACTCATGCTCTTTTCTGAATAAATGCCATGGGACAGCGATGGCCTAGTGGCATTACCACTGGACTGTTCATCCTGAGAGCCAGGAAATGTCCCAGGGATCTGGGTTCATAGCAGATGATGGAATTTGAACTTAATTAAATCTCTAGAATTAAAAAAGTCTAATCATGAAAGTGTTATTAATTCCCATATGAAAACCTCTCTGGTTCACTAATGTCCTTTACATAAGGAAATCTGTTATCCTTACCTTGGTCTGGCCTACATGTGACTTTAGACCCACAGCAGTGTGGTTTACTCTTAAATGTCCTCAGGGCAATCATAGATGGGCAATAAATGCTGGCTTAGACTAAGGTGCCCACATCCCATGAATGAATAAAGAAAAAAAGATGTTGTTGCATTTGAAACTCTGCCTAAAAGACATCACAAAGGACAAATGAACATTCCTCAATGATACACTGAAGAATCAACCTAGATTACAACATCCAGAGAGTGTGTTTTGACACCCAAAATCCTCTATTCATAGATGTGATACCACTGAGGAAAGGTGCACAAGAAAATGCAAAAACCTAAGGACAGAAGATAGTCTATCATAAATTACTTCAGTGGCTAAGCAATGGAGGTTTGCAAGCAGGATTTGCCATTTTTAAGGTGATCATAACTCTAAAAATGGAAAACAAAATTGTTTTAATTTGCAATTTTGTTAAAACAAATGAAATAATCACTGGTTCCAACATGTGTAACTCTGCATTTGCAAATTCGAGTAGACTCTCTACTCAACAGAAATCAGAACTTTTCCAATCAAATAAAAACATTTGTTTCATATTTTAGCAATCTTCAAGACAATAAGAAGCCCCAAAATCCAAAACTATGGTCATAAAGTTTGACACTTACTCCAGCAGGCCCCTCTGATTGATGACAACCCACTTGGCACTTAGTCTCTGGCAGACAAACAACAATGTTACATGTTATATTGACAGATGGGAAAGTTCTAAAATTTGAATTCCAAGCGTACTATTCTTAATAAAACGGTTTCAAAATGTAGTTTAAAAAACTCAATGTATCTGGAGCATTTTTAAACACCAACATTTCAAAATGTATGTAAAGAATTCAAGTTTTGATTAAGCAAAATTACATTTGTTTCAGCCATATCTCGACTATTAGTCTAGCTGTCTGAGAGTAAAGCTTGAATTTACGAGGCAAATACGTTTCTCTGCTCTTTTCAGCTTCACAGCATTTTTCTACAGCTCACTGATGGCAATGAATATTAAGTACTGTAATCGGAAAGAACAGAAAATGTTGGATCTTCAATCAGAATCTGCACAGAAAAGACAGTTAACAGTCCAGATGCTTAGGTGGCTTAGTACTAATATTACACAGTATTTTCTCTCTCCTTCATTCCATAGAGAATTTAGATTGCTCAAGGAATGCTAGCTTTTTGGGGTGAACTGACTGACTGCTCTTGCCAGAATATTCCAAAATACAGCATCCTAGCTTTGACCTGAACAAAGATTATAGAAAATGCATAAAACCTATTTTTCTACTTTACACTGCTATTCTCTAATTTGCTATCAGAATAGAAATCCACAAAATATTTAAAATGTTTGCAATACTAAGAATCCAACCAATCAACAAATAACCTCCGAAATCTGGGGTAATTGTAAAGCAATTTATTAATTAAAACAAAAATACATCGTAATTTTTAAGACATACCTGCAGCAAGTAAGAGAACAAAGGTCCAAGAATTGGGCACAACACAGATTCATAATGTTCAGGTGGGCAGGACTGGACTAATGGTTTCACGAATACACGTACATACAAGTTAAGTAAATGTCTTCCATTTTCTTCAAGTAATGCATAGAAAAAAGACAAATCAACAAAGACTGCACATTACTCAGTGTTCTTCCCTCCAGGTTACCAGGTATGTATCCACGATAAGTGTACAAGAGGTCTTGCTGAGGAAATGTAGCTGCAAAACTTGCATCACAACTCAACAGTACACCAGGCTCAGTGTTGTGCCAAGCCATGATTTTTCATTCTCAGTTGTACAGCAAATTTGTGGTTATCAGTCAAGATCACAACATGCCTGGCCAATCCAGATGGTAACTAAATGTAGCAGAGATTTTCACCTTTTTTTGGTGACAAGGCAAAAATGTTTGAGCAAAATGTGTTACATTTATACTTATTGAAGCCAAAGGTAATTCATTATTTGCTTCCAACTCCATATTTTTTATTTCACATTATTAACATTTTTGAACAAATTAACCAAAGAAAAACTCCAATATTTTCTCCCCTCTACTCCTAATTAACTTTTAGCATTTTACAGATTCAAGCCACAAGCCAAATGTAGAAGTAGGATCAATCACAGATTTGAACTCAGTCTAAGTGCAATTCAAGATTACAAAACACTGTACTGTTTTATGACTTTAGAAAACTAACACAAATCAAAAAGGATATGTAGCACTGGACGGAGCCTGTAGTCAGGAATATTCTCCAGATTCACAAAAGCTGAGTTTATTACGGATTCTGCAAAATTGGTTATGTCAAAAAAGTCCTGAAGCATACTTGGTCCAGCATTCCCCAGGATATGAAAACTGTTCAAAAGGAGAGTTAAAGCAATGTTTCAAGTTCCAAAATGTAATTTAATGCACTAAATGGTTACAGAAAAGAAAGATTACATTTGCAAATAGTTTAAGCTTGTACACACAAATAGGCGCAATATCAAGCTATAAAGATGGAAAAGACCACAGTTAAAACTCATGTCAAGTCTGCAACAGAAATGTTACAGTTTGCTGTGGTCAAAAATATGAATTAAGAAAATAAGTCGAGCAAGATTACTATATCTTGACTTATGTTGCCCTCTACTGCTGAATGAGCTAGCAACCTTCTATTGCCTCCTGTATACTTGCAGCAAAGCACTCAGGGGCTTTGGCATAAGGATTCCTTGACACAAACCACCATCACTAAGGAGAGAATAGAAAATTTAATTATTGGTAGAAAAATTGACGGGTTTATTTACGACCAAAGCTTGCTTTGCATGGTGTACAGTATTTTAACTGCAGCATGTGTATATAAAAGCACAAGTAGATCACAGATATGCATGTTTACGACTTGGCATTATGTGATCACATCACAGCAGAATCATGAATTTATTGGTGTCTCCCACTCAACCGCATACACAGTCCCCCACTTTAACTTTCAGAGCATGTTTCTGCATGACTGACTGTGTGGAGTTTGTACATTCTCCCTGTGTCTGTGTGGGTTTCTTTCCACAGTCCAAAGATGTGCAGGTTAGGTGGGTTGGCCATGGGGAATGCAGAATGATTGGAGTGGGTTGGGGTGAGATGCTCTTCAGAGAATCAGTATGGACTCGATGGGCCAAATTACCTGCTACCACACTGGGAATTCTTTGAGTCTATGTTGCTCATTAAATGTTTATGAAAGTAGTGACAAAAGAACCTCCTACCAATTGTCATACAAAGTACAGAAGAACCCTTGCATTCGTTCCAACACAGATTTGTACACTGGAGCATCAGCATGATCGAGCAAAGGCTGTGGAATACCTGCATGGAAGGTAACAAGAAACCACTTTTGTGGCATTAAAGTTACAAACGCCTCTAAAAAGCTTACGGAACATTACAAATTAGAAACTTATACAAAACCTAGCACAAAGATCAGGAGTATTACATTTTCTTTTAAACTTGAAACTAGTAAAATCAAACCAGAATTAATTAGAAATACAATGAAGTGAATAGCACTAAATCAAACTTTTTTTTATAGTTTTATATTCTTTATAAATATTAGTCAATGATTTTGTCAGGTGTCATTAAGGTCTGGAAGACATACAATTTATCTGAGGGGAAAAAAAACATGGTTGCTGTTAAAATAGGGGAAGATGACAGTAGCGTGATGGCAATGTCACTGGACTAGTAATGCAAAACCCCAAGCTTATATGTCCTAAAGACATGAGTTTGAATCCTACCAGAGTGGAATCTGAATTCAATTTAAACAAAATGGAACAGAAAACAGGCCAGTGGTGACAATGTAGCCATTGTCCATTGGCATAAGAACACATCTGACTTATCAGTGTCAGGATATCTCCATCCTTACCTGCTCTAGTCTGCATGTGATTCCAGATCCACAGTAATGAGGTAGACTCTTAACAGCCCTCTGGGCAATCAGGAATGGGCAACAAATGATGGCCCAGTCACTAAGATCCACAACCCATGAATGAATAAAAAACAATTTTTTATACTAATATAGTAACAGTCGGTCAAAAACACCAAGTCTGGAAACTTCAAATTATTAGTACAGCCAGACACTCCTAGTTTAAAACAATCATGAAGTAAGATTTCAGTTTTGTTTTACTAAAACATATATGATATAAACAAAAGGAGGAGTATTAAAATAACACAAGTCTTGAGGCAACCTGATGTGCAACCTGATGTGCAACCTGATGTGCAACCTGATGTGCAACCTGATGTGCAACCTGATGTGCAACCTAGCAACTAATATCAAGAAAAAAAACTTAGCAAATGCCAAATATTGCTGAATTGCTTCAGTTTAAATGAGAATGACATTGGGAAGACCGACAAGACTCAATGGCAGGTGCTTAAAATTAATAGATCTTACAGCAGGCAGCATAAGAACCTAAGAACTAGGAACAGGAATCGGCCATCTGGCCCCTCGAGCCTGCTCCACCATTTAATAAGATCATAAGGCCCGCCCACTCTCCATAACCTTTAATTCCTTTACCGTTCAAAAATTTATCTAGCCTTCTCTTAAAAACATTCAGCGAGGTAGCTTCACCCGCTTCACTGGGCAGGAAATTCCACAGATTGACAACCTTTGGGTGAAGAAGTTCCTCCTGACCTCAAGTCCTACATCTGCTTCCCTTTATTTTGAAGCAATGCCCTCTAGTCCTAGTTTCACCTGCTAGTGGAAACAACCTTCCTGCCTCCAACTTATCTATTCCCTTCATAATTTTATCTCCCCTCATTCTTCTGAATTCCAATGAGTATAATCCCAGTCTACTCAGTCTCTCCTCATAATCCAACACTCTCAACTCTGGAATCAACCCAGTGAATCTCCTCTGCACCCCATCCAGTGCTAGTATATCTCTTCTCAAGTAAGGAGACCAAAACTGCATACAGTACTCCAGGTGTGGCCTCACCAGGACCCTATATAGCTGCAGCATAGCCTCCCTGTTTTGAAACTCCAACCTTCGAGTAGAGGCAGACAAAATTCCATTTGACTTTTTAAATTACCTACAGCACCTGCAATCCTACTTTTAGCGATTCATGCACAAGGACACCCAAGTGCCTTTGCACAGCAGCATACTACAATTTTTAGACCATTTAAAACATAGTCCATTTTCCTGTTATTCCTACCAAAATGGATGACCTCAATTATCAATATTGTACTCCATCTGCCTGATCTTTGCCCACTCACTTAAACTATCTATTTCCCTCTGCAGACTTTCCGTGTCTTCTGCACACTTTGCTCTACCACTCACCTTCGTGTCATCTGCAAATTTTGACACATCACACTTAGTCCCCACCTCCAAATCATCTATGTAAATTGTAAACAATTGAGGTCCCAACACTTATCCCGGAGGCACAGCACTAGCCACTGACCACCAACCAGAAAAACACCCATTTATCCCTACTCTTTGCTTTCTACTGGTCACCCAATCCTCTATCCATGCTGCAGTCTTTGGTGTGGCACCTTGTCAAATGCCTTCTGGAAATCCAGATACACCACATTTGCAGGTTCCCCACTGTCCACCACGCAAGTCATGTCCTCAAAGAATTCCACCAAATTAGTTAAACATGACCTACCCTTCATGAACCCATGATGGGCGTTCCCAATGGGACAATATATATCCAGGTGTTTTGCTATTTCTTCCTTAATGATAGATTCAAGCATTTCCCCCACCACCGAAACAGTAAATAGCCACAGTTTGTAAAATAAGCATATTTTAAAATTTACTACATAAAGGCTAATTGTACCCTTGCATTTAGAGACTAACATTCAAAAAGAAACTAAGAATATAGAACTTTCTTTTTTTACCAAGAATCGCATTCTTTTCCACTTCAAGCATGTCATGGGCTTTTGTAAAGTGTGGGCTGAGCTGTGCCAACATCTCTGGCAGCCAAAGGTTATTATGTGTCCTACAAAAAAGAAAACATTACAGTTCTAATAAGTTACAGCTTACTTTAACTTTTCTAATCCCTTGAGGGTTTTACACCGTCATAAAGGGATGTGCAGTTCTAATGCTGGGAATAAAGAAAAGACAACTATTTAAAGAAAAAAAAATCAAAAATTAAAAATCAATAAGTGCTGTTGGAAGTTTGAGGGATATATGCTGAAATAATTAATTCCCAGAACTCTGATCACTTTGATCTTGCTGTTCCTCCTCTACACCAAGCATCTGTTAAAGACAAATGGTGGGAACCAAATCAGGGTAAACGTTGGGAGAAACCCTTCAAGGCCTCCACTTAAAACAATTTTTGGAACATGTCTGCAAATCTAATGGAAATCTGGTTACATAAGGGTCCAGAAATCAAGGCAACAAATCTCTGCTGCTCAACAGGCTGTAATTGCATGGAACATATCCTGTTATCAGAAATTGAATTATTCTGATTAATCATAGTTTGTGTCAAATATTTGATACCAAAATTGCAATTAAGGCAAAGAAGAAAAAGGCAAAAATTACAAAAACCAGAAAATATGTTGAACACGTGCAAATTAGTCAGCATGAGCCCTGACGTTTTCCACCCAAATTACTGGCACTTTTATATACAGTCAACTTGTAACTGCAATTGGGGAATACGTTCCCTTAAAAACTAAAATCTTAAAACCAATTTATAGACAGTGATTTAACTTTTTTTTTTAAATTTTAAACAGTTTCAACAGTTTCTCCAATTCAGTTGAACAAACCATGCCACAAAATTCTGGATTTGCTGAAAATTTAATTTTTACTGCTAGCATAGAGAGATTTTCACTTGATCCCCATCAAGTAAACTTACTGTCCTTTTACAATGTCCTAAAATATCATGCAAAGCACAAAAACTCTTGCTGAGAGAACATATTCATCCTATTTCCCCATTCTAACTGATAGATTTCAGAGCCTTAAACTAGGATCCCAAGAATAAGCATGTGTTGAATGGTGGAAAAAGTCAGTAACTGCCACAAATCACCCATGATTAGCATGGCAAAGAAGAACATTTATAAGGATACATCCTCATAAAAATGGACAATCATCCAATTTGATAATAAGTCCCAAGTTTTTGTCCACACATTTTAAGATTTCCAAATTCAGTAAAGATTGAATCATCCTTTCCCATCAACAGAAATGTGTTTGGATTCTTCCATGCTTGGGTGCTTCAGTGATTTAATACACTAAGCATCAATTACAGACAACATCAAGGCCTGTGTTCACTTTAGATTTTCTTTGTTAGATCAGTATGATGCAACCTGTTGAGGGAAAAATCTTGGGTCTTGGATGAAGAACAGTTTAACTTTATCACTGCCACATTAATTAAGAATGTTTTCCATTGGAAATTCTCTCAATTAACCTTTGTTGCCTTTCATTTAAATACATTCTAACCAGTAATTGCAGCAATGATATTCCTGGACAACATTCTAGTAGCACAACAGCAATTAGTTTTCAAACATGAACACAAGAATTGACAAATGAAAGGAATATATAAAAAAAATTAAAAAGTAAGAAAAAAGGAAGGATGGTTGTATGCAAACCAGTCAACCACAAAAACTGTTAGAATTCTGGAACCACATCACTTACCTGCAAACTCAATCAAAATTTGTACATTTATTACAATAGATTCCAGGTATTCAAATTTACTTCACGTTGTACGTTAACTACAAAGGATGCTTCAAAATAGTTTGAAGTGTTTACAGACAAGGACAAACTTCAGAATACACTTCCAGAAACTGAACAGTCTCACATATATGGTTAAAATATCTCACCAAAACAACTTGCTATTTTAACTTACACATACATGTTGTACTGCACTACCTCTACCATTCAGACTCAAGCTAAACTATCAACCCAAGGAAACACTTAAAAAATGCCAAATATCTTTTAGTTTTCAATTTACTTCCTAGCATTGAAACACTAGCCATACACCTTAAAATCAGGATTACTCAAGAAATACGTCAAACAATTTCAATTTCAGAATGATTATGCAAATTTATTTTCAGCATGCAGCCAATACGCTCCCAAAAATACCAGTGAAATCACAAACAACTACAGCTGAAGTTTCACAATGATCCTGAGTAAATGAAATTCCAAGCACATCTATTCTTCCAATTCTAAAGCATGTCAATAAAACAACTGACAGTCACAGTACATTCTCAAATTCAAGACACCCAAGCTGAAACAATGAAAGACATGCTTCTGAAAACTAAAAAGTGGCAAAATTCACACATCACAAACCAAGAGGTATGCCATGAAAAGCCAAACTAATATTTAAATATACGAGTATAAAGGAGGAAAAGAACTTGCATTTACAGAACTGTGCACGACTTCAGGAATACCAAAGTACTTTACAAACAATGGCGTAGTTTTGAAGTGTCAAGTGTGGTCACTATTGTCAAAAACACAAATCGAAATTTGCACAGAGCAAGCTCCAATAAACTGTAATGTGATCATTTTAAGCCGAGGGGCAAATATTGGTTTACCAGTCTCCTGTTCTTCAAAATATCGCCATGGATCACTTATTCCCACTTGGAAATATGAAAACAGGGCCTCAATTTAATAATTTTTTCAGATGAGATGTTAAACACAAAGAAGCACAACAAATCACAAAAAGAAAATGTGTATATGAGTGAAGAACGACTTATAATTGCTAATTTTCTGAAAAAATATCTTAACTGAGCCAAGTTAAATTGCCTGAAGCTAATTTACCAAGGTCAGACTTCAGGTAGGTAGTTGTTCTTAAAAAAGTAATTTAGCAAGTTACGAATTGATTGTAGTCTTGCTTTTGATATTTACTAATTTCCACAATATAGAGTATTCAACTAAAAACACTTGTTTGGAACCTTCAGCAGAGAAACTAATCAGTTGGGTCAAATGGTCTTCATTGCCATTTATCTCCCAGATTCTTGTTCCAATCCTCTCCATGTAGCCTGACAAAAAATATCCTATTACTTTCTCCGTTATGTGTTTTCTAGCTTCCCTTTAATAAGGCACGTATGCAATTCATCTCAACAACTACTCCTTGTGATAATGAGCTTTAGACTCTTACCACACTTTACATAAATAGGTTCTTCCTGAATTGCCTTGGTTGATTTAGCACTGACAACGTAATATGTTTTCATTTCTCCAACAGCAGGGTCATGTCCATAATTTTATCCCCAGACTCCTTCATAATGTCAAACAAGTTTGCTATCGGCAATTTCAAGCCGTCCAAGTTAACAAACCGCAATGGTTTATAGTATTACAATAAATTTTATAAACTGCATACAGATTTTCCATATTTCCAAACAGCAAGGTTTAACTTCCACCACCTCTATATCAAAAGGTAAACTCTCTAATCAGATGTATGAATAATGTACAATCAACATGATAATACTTAACTACAATAAGGTAAAGATCATCCAGTATGGATATTGCAGAAAATGCTGGGACCAAGGCAACACTTGCAGATGACTAGGAAGCCCTGAAATTGGGGACCAATTCTGCAAATGTGAAAAACAGAGGGGTACTTGCTGTGCAGCACTTCCCATTTTGCTGAAGACCTGTGACCTCTAATCCAGCAGGCATCCCCTCTCAAATTTCTGCTGTATTCAAAATTACAATTTCTCCAGATATCAGACCACAGAATATATGCAACTTTTCTGCATGCAAATTCGCCCATATTCATATTTAATCCAGTATGCAACATATATCATTTGATTCAAATAATATTTGGTTTGAAAATGCTACTGACTTCAACCTGTATTGCAGCAGGGGGGAAAAACATTCCTGATGATTAAACAAGCTCAGCTTTATAGTCTGTTAAGGATTCAAGATCAGCTGCAATGTGCTTCAGTAATCCTATTGTACGTCACAAAATGGTAATGGCTACCTCTCATAACTGTTAATCTGTGTTCCTAATGAGAGGTGCGTGTGCCAATGCTGGAAGGAGAAGCATTAAAGCTTAGTTACAACTCTCCCTCAAATTATGAGGAAACAGGAACACAACCATTTTCTTTCCTCGCTTTGACAAGATGTCTGTGTACACAGGCTCCAAAGACCAATTCAAGGGATCAACAAATTATTCCAAAATAAAAACTGACAAAATAAAACAGCATTTTTTTTAAAAAAACTGCCCGGCTATAATCATGTGATCAGTCAACTCAACTTCAGTGCAAGAAAACTTCAAAAGACCATAATCCAAGAGCAAATAAATATTCACACGGAAAAACCTACATTAATTAATGACACCTGAAACAGATAAAACAAGTCGTGCCTGACAAACCTGATTATATTCAATGAATTACCAGTACAGTAAAGTACTGAACTTGATGTATATCTGGATTTTCAAACACTTCACAGGGGCAATAACAGAATAGAGAGTAAATAGATAAAAGACAGAAAGGTGAATGTAGTGGGGGGGGAGAGAGAGAGAGAGAGAGAGAGAGAGAGAGAGAGAGAGAGAGAGAGAGAGAGAGAGAGAGAGAGATAATAAAATGTGAGGCTGGATGAACACAGCAGGCCAAGCAGCATCTCAGGAGCACAAAAGCTGACGTTTCGGGCCTAGACCCTTCATCAGAGAGGGGGATGGGGAGAGGGAGCTGGAATAAATAGGGAGGCGGACCGAAGATGGAGAGTAAAGAAGATAGGTGGAGAGAGTATAGGTGGGGAGGTAGGGAGGGGATAGGTCAGTCCAGGGAAGACGGACAGATCAAGGAGGTGGGATGAAGTTAGTAGGTAGCTGGGGGTGCGGCTTGGTGTGGGAGGAAGGGATGGGTGAGAGGAAGAACCGGTTAGGGAGGCAGAGACAGGTTGGACTGGTTTTGGGATGCAGTGGGTGGGGGGGGGGGGGGAGAGCTGGGCTGGTTGTGTGGTGCAGTGGGGGGAGGGGACGAACTAGGCTGGTTTAGGGATGCAGTGGGGGAAGGGGAGATTTTGAAACTGGTGAAGTCCACATTGATACCATATGGCTGCAGGGTTCCCAGGCGGAATATGAGTTGCTGTTCCTGCAACCTTCGGGTGGCATCATCGTGGCAGTGCAGGAGGCCCATGATGGACATGTCATCTAGAGAATGGGAGGGGGAGGGAAATGGTTTGCGACTGGGAGGTGCAGTTGTTTGTTGCGAACTGAGCGGAGGTGTTGTAGCGGAGGTGAATGTAATGGTCAACGGCTGTTATTTAATTGGAGGGAGTTTCACTAAAACACTGCTATATTGGATATATTACTGACCTGAACTTAGATACAGAAGGCACAACTTCAAAATTTAGAAACGTAGTAAACAGCATGAATGATAATAGTATACAGTAGGACAAACTGGCGAAAACAGCAAGGGAAATTTAATGCAGGAGTGTGAAGTGATGCATGAGAAACAACCCGGGGGCGCTCTCTCACTGTCTCTAAAGCACACACAGATGCAAAGTGAGCAAGAAACAGTCATATAATTAGGACAGAATAAAAGTTGAATTTGTTTTCTTTGCAACAGAGACAGATTTAATGTAGGTATTCAAAGTTATTGAAGAGATTTTAGTACAGGAAATCAGAACCTGTTAGAATAGCAGAAGTTTCATTAAGTGAAGGACTGTAAGTTAAGATAATTGGCAAAAAGCAGGGAATAAGGTTTTTTGAAAAATGTAGTTCATCATGATGAACTGGCGTGCACTGTCTGAAAGAGTGGCAGCAGCAAATGCAATGCTGACTTTCAAAAGGGAATTGGATATACACTTAAGGAATGGTGCTGACAGTGCTATGCAAAGGGCATGAATAATTGAAGAGCAATTTCAAATTTTGTACTGGAAATCAAAGTGCTTTCATTACTCAGAATGAAGATTCCAAATAGATTTTTGTATATAAAAAAAACGTGATAATCTCAGGCATATTGTAGACATTAGTAACTGGTGACATCTAATGGCAGGAAGCAATCGATCTCTGCAAAACAGCTGTATTAAATTTGAAAAATTTACAGTCTGATCTTTTGGTGGCCAACTTCCTGTCCAGTCAATCTCGACAGGAGGCAAAGTCCGTGAAAACGACTAGGCTTTTGTGCAACAGCAGCCCAAGTCAAATTTTATTTCAGAGCCTGAGAAACACTTCTGCTACTCCCAGTTTTCACAGAAATGATTTAAAAACTTACCTTCTGCACTCATCTTTGGCTGGACAGCCAAAATGGCATTCAGGATCTACATACTCCTTAGGACCTCAATTTGAATATTTAAAATGCTAAACACCCGACCCAGAAAGACTGTCCAGCTATCCAACGGTTGGTCCTGGTGAATGTAGGGATACCCATATTGGAAACAACACGACCTCAGTCCCCACCACTTCTGGAGGGCTTCTGTCCCATATCTGCTGAGCTGGAGGCTTCAAATCACAATGTGTGTGGATGAAATGTTGTTACAAGTCTAGTATTACGTGAAATGCTGGTGTCTGCAATCTACAATTTATTAAAAGCCAGCTGAGGTTGTCGATTTATTAAGCATTTTCTTCAAGTTTTAAACATAAAGCCAGGTGAGTCTTGCATTTCCAGTCATTTAGTAAATACTGTACGCTAAATTGGACATCTGTGGAAAAAGATGAAAGTCAAATGCATTTATCAGAGTTGAACTAAAACAAAATTGAATTGAAGATTTAGCTACATTCTATCAAAAATGGAGCAGGTTTTATGGGCTTAAATGAGTAGTCAATTCATTTTCAAAGAGTAAAGAATGTGAAATGCTCTGGAAAAAAAGTAAAAAAGTCTAAACTCAAAATTGAGCAATAGAAATATTAAAAATGTTACCAAAGTTATCTGCTCAATGGGAACATTTAAATGAGGCAACTGAAGATGCTTAACACATCATGCAAAATGCATCAACTGAAGATGATTTTAAAAAGTATTACTTTCAAATTCCATCAGTGAAAGTGACCATATCACTGGCAAATTGTAGGAGATAAGTTCTGTGGTCAAAAGTAGTTGATTTTTAAAATAAAGTAGAAACGCACAGAACAATGTGTCCTCAAAAATCTGGAATATACTAATTATTGCTAGCTCCATTTCACACGACTATAAGCATCTCTAAAGAACCTACTCACCTTATAACCTACCTGAATTTTCTTCAGACATGTTTAAACAAGGCTTTGCAGAAAAATTTAAAGTTAGGCAAGATGACTAATTTGAAGAGGAATACTTTCTACGTTTATAAGCTATATGGTGATTTAGGCAATGCAAAACAAATCACACCGTCTAAATTATTACTCCTTATTTTCCTAAACCTTGATGCACTACAAAGGTTCAAAGCAACAATATCCAAGCTCAATATGAAAGACTTTGTAAAGATCACTATACAGACGAGCTGATAGTGAACTTGTCTTGACATTTATTTTTCACTGGTTCAAGACCAGGTTTTCCTGGCCTAGATCCAGTGTTGGTATAATGGCTTTGGTTTACGTGCTGCTACTCTTGTCCAACTTGATTCACCTTATCAGGGCGAGCAGGTTGTCAAGAAGTTTGATGACATGCTCAGTGCAGGCGTTGCGGTAGATCGGAGACCCGCTGGGTGTGAATCCAACCACGAACCCTCCGGCCTTTGCCTCCTCCAGGTCAGTAGGCCAGCGAGCCCGCTTCACAACTCCAAGTATGGTGTAAACACACAAGCTGATCTGTCAAAATAAGGTAAAAAGCAGAGATGAAAGCTCTCGCAACATGTCACTGATCTTTACCAGTAGCACCTGGGGATCAACTACCTCCAGGCAGCTGTGGCAACAAATTGCTGACTGCAGCAGTTAGGAACAGTGGGCTTTGCTCAGGAGTTTTTTTTTGTGGCGGGAAAGGCTGGCAATGTGCATGAATGTGCCAAGAATTTCAAAATGCGATATTACACAGGTGCTACGCAGATTTTCAGTACTCCACGCTAAATGTACTATAAATATGCTATAAGTATCTTTGACTTCGGAATCAAACAGTAAAAATACGATCAAGTCCAGATGCAGTCCAAATCTACTGCTTTTACAAGATATAGAATTGGCACTATAAGATTGCAAGAATAAAATCAGACTTTTCCTATTTTCTCCTGTACATGGCCTGTACATTTTGGTCCAGTAACAGTCTTAAGCTATGCAAGAACATTTTGTGAACAGAGATATTTTTCTGCTCAACACGCCCCTCCCAAAAGGCACACCTGCGGCATCTCCTGCCATTAAAATCTGAAATAAACAACACAACTTAAACTACGCTTCAAGGTCCTTATTTTTATCATACCAAAAATATACCAATTATTCCACAACAAATCCAACATAACAGATTCCATCCACCATAACGGAATGCCACTCCTGACAAATGAAGCTTATTTCCAATTACAAAACAATGTTTTCATTGTCACCAGTACCTCAAGGTTAAGCTACTGAATTGTACAACCCCAACTCCCTGTCCAAATGTCACCATACTGTGATAAATTTGACATAACCTTTCTTGTAATTCAAAAATATATTTCACACAGCTTGTTTATCTCTCGCCCACCTCCCTGTTTTTACAAAAGAAAAACACTTCACGGTACTTCAATATTTGTAACATTTTGTTCAGGACTACTGGTAGAAGTCTTCATCACAGATCGTGAACAGCAGGCCTTGATATGTTCCATGACCATCCCTTAAGAGGATTCCTGTATTACACGGACTCTAAAATTAAGATTGGATACAAGATGATTTTTGATAAATTATCTGAACATTCATAAAATGTAGCAGGACATGTGTTAGTGGTATTGTAACACGAAAACGATTTTCCAGTACAACTGAATTTAAACAGCATGAGCATGATGGCAATAAATTAGCCATCCTCCTGGAATAGTACACAACCAGGTAGATATGTAGTTCCACAGGCATAGTTTAGCCACAAAACATACATACCCGAGATCTGTTGATGCCTGCTGGATCTTCTCTAATGGGATCATCTGGAGTGACATCGGCACCAATGTAGGAAAGAAACATCGCTGGATCTGAAAGCACTCTGAAACACAAAATAATCATTAAGTTTAATGCACTAAAAGAAATGGTCAGCTTCAAAATTTACACTGTTCATCAAATGCCCCATGCTCTTAAAATGCCAAAACCATAGAACTGCAAAGTGGTTAGACTTCCAACTGAAATACCACTAATAAGGCTCAAAATTGTCTTCAGTACCAAAATGTTGCCCTCAGCAATATTTTCTGCAAATCTCAAATCTATTCAAGACTTAGACCCTATTGTTCTAGGCAAACAGGGCATTTCACATCTTTTGCCGTTTCAGACAATCAAAATAAAAGGGGATGCCAGAATTATCATGAGAATCACTATTTTCTAGCTTTGAGAAAATCAAAATTTTCTCTTTTCTGAATACCCCTCTCATTCATTCAAAGGTCCAGATACTTTGACCAACTTAGCCCTTTGTTCCCTCTATAAATTACCATTAACTGAAGCAAAACAATTAAAAAACTCATTTTCTTATTGACTCATTGCTTGCCCCTAAAATCTACATGATTTTAAAAGCAAAATTTCAGCATCACTACCACTATAATTACAGATTGCATAATTCCTATATTTGTGCATGTGGGATGGAGGTGGGTGAAGGGAGCTGATCACTGAAAGAACATCGAGAAGCAAAAATACGATGAACAAATCAGCATGGACTTTAAATTGGAAAATTTTGCTTTGTTTTTCTTGAAAGTTTTTGATTATAAACGGAAGTAGCTGAAAGGATAGACATTGGCAATAGAGCAGACAATTTATCTGAGCCTTCATACCACACAAATAAAAAATTAAGAGAATAGATTGCAGGCTGGAAAGGAGAGCGTGGGGAAAATAAAAGGTTATTAATTCACAGTGGCAGAAAGGTGAGAAGTAGTGTCCCACAATGATCAATCCTTGGCCCACTACAGCTCGTAACACACATCAATGTGAACTTTGGAGACAATAGCAAAATTTCTAAATTTGCAAATGCTGAAGACAACAGCCAGAAATTATTGGAAAACATAAATGAACTTGAAGAATGGCAAATGAGGCTCAACATAGGAAAATACGAAGTATTAAACTCTGATAGGGAGATTTTTTACTTGGAAAGTGCAAGTTTACATAGAGTACAGGATGAAAAGGACCTTGGATCACAAATATATCAATAGATTACCAAAGGCTGCATTATAGATTAGCAAGGTCATATAAAAATTAAACCAAGCACTATACTTCACATCAAGAATCATAGAATTGAACAAGAAGGGAAGGTATGCTAAACTTGTAATTAACCTCCTGGGCCTCCTGCAGTGCCACAATGATGCCACCTGAAGGTTGCAGGAACAGCAACTCATATTCCACTTGGGCACCCTGCAGCCCAATGGTATCAACGTGGACTGCACAAGCTTCAAAATCTCCCCTTCCCCTATTGCGTCCCAAAACCAGCCCAGCTTGTCCCCGCCTCCCTAACCTGTTCTTTCTCTCACCTGTCCCCTCCTCCCACCTCAAGCCCCACCCCCATTTCCTACCTACTAACCTCATCCCGCCCCCTTGACCTGTCTGTCCTCTCTGGACTGACGTATCCCCTCCCTACCTCCCCACCTACACACACCTTTACTGGCTTCATTCCCGCCTCTTTGACCTGTCTGTCTTCTCTCCATCTGTCTTCTCCTCTATCCATTTTCGATATATCCTCCCCCTCTCTCCCTACTTATTTCAGAACCCTCTTCTCCTCCCCCATTTCTGATGAAGGGTCGAGGCCTGAAACATCAGCCTTCCTACTAAGATGCTGCTTGGCCTGCTGTGTTCATCCAGCTCCACACCATGTTATCTCGGATTCTCCAGCATCTGCAGTTTGTATTATCTCTGACTGTAATTAACCTTGCTGGGCCACAGGTTGGCACAGTGGCTCAGTGGTTTGCACTGCTGCCTCCCAATACTAGGGACCCAGGTTCAATTCCATCCTCGGGCAACTGTGCGAACTCCACCCATTCTTGTCATGCCTGCATGGGTTTCCTCCAGGTGCTCAAGTTTCCTCCCACAGTTCAAAGACGTGCAGGTTAGGTGGACTAGCCATGTTCAATTGTCCTTAGTGTCCAGCAATGTGCCAGCTAGGTCCATTAGCCATGGGGAATGTGTGGGACGAAGTGAGATGCTCTTCAGAGAAAGGGTATAGGCTCAGTGGGCCAAATGGGCCTGCTTCCACACTGTAGGGATTCTACGGAAACCACTATTTAGAGTCTAGCAAGCAGTTCTCGCTGCTTTATTACAGAAAGGATGTCGAGCTACTAGTGGAGGTGACGTGGGTAAGATTTACAAGGGCAAAATGCACAGATGTGTGTCAGGAAATTATTGATAAGGTATGCTTCTTCTCTTCAGATAAAAAGAAAATGACAAGGCGACCTAGAGTACTTTACACTGAAGAAAGTTGGTTCAAAAGGCAGCCCATGGGCCAAGATGTGGCCGATCAAAGATTCCAAATACAAGACATGCAAGTGGAAGATGCTGAAAGGAGATGCTCCTCCAATCAGAGACCACATCACTCATGTTTTTTTCCTTACATACTAGCCAGCAAATACAAAGTTTCCAAATGGAAGAGCAGCAAGCTGTGAAGACCAGAGTTGTTTAGCGCAGCCTGAGGTCAACACATCACGGACAGAGAGAGAGATTCTGGTCTGGCAGAAGATATCAAAAGGTGAGATTTGTGGTAAGGATGCAGAAGAAAGAGGTTTCGAGTTGACAGGCAGACATGGAACAAAAGCTCAGAATCCACAGCAAGACAAGGCTCTCAACCTCTTCGTGCAGGTGCTGCCAGAATTAAGGAAACATTTAAAACTGCAGTGGGACACCAAATCAAATATATTTAGTACTACACAGATTTTTGCGGCTCTGATTAGGTAGCATTACAGGACACTAACTGGCGACTTGGTCAGGAGAGTAATCACCGATTCAAACAGTGTGCTCAAAAGTGCCACTTAAGCCTAATTTGAATTGGGGGAAAAAAATGGCCATTCTGATTTCAATATCAAATGTTTGCTGTAAAGTCAATTACAATGCTTGTGATAGCAGACAGTTTTGAAGGGTAAAGCACAACAAATGAACTTAAATCTAGCATTTTTTTAAAAATTCATTCACAGGATGTAGGCATGATGAGTTAGGCCAGCATGTATTGCCTATTGCCAATTGTCAAGAGAGATCACATCACTGCAGGTCTGGATTCACACACAGGTCAGACCAGGTCAGGATGGCAGATTTCCTTCCCTAAAGAAGGTTAGTGAACCAGATGGGTTTTTCCTACAACAATCGACAACAGTTTGACAATCACTATTAGACTCTTTTCAGATTTTTTTGCTCCCCCTCCCCCCGACCCCATTTGAATTCAAATTCCACCATCTGGCAGAATGCCCCAGCTCACCAAACATTAACTAGATCTCTGGATTAATAGTCTAGCAACAATAGTAGAGAGCAGAGAATAACAGCAAAAGAGAGAGAGTGTGAGACAGCCACTCGCCCCACCTCTCATTATCACAAGATCTTTTCTGTCTCTCCCTGGATCTGCTTTCTAATTAAAAAGACAAATTGCCTGCTGCTCAGTACTTTTAAACAGACATTTTTATTAATGAGTCTCTCATTTAATTTACAGCTTTACTTTGGAATTTTTTTTCCCCTGAAGGTCGCTTCTCTGTTTTGTCAAACCTTCTCTTTCCAAAACGTGTTCACAGAGTCCACCAATTGACAGAAATTTGGCCTACAACATCCCAATGCAGACAAGTCAGATCAATGTCGTGGTAGAATGATTACAGGAACAATGCTTCCACATGGGTAAGAGGATGACTGGAGGCCCTTACCATAACACAGATACCAAGAAATCCAGTAAGCAATTCAGGAAAAAAATTAGCTTCTTTACCCAAAGTATGATGAGAACACTGAATTTCTTACCAAAAGTGATAGTTGTAGGGAATAATATAGATGCATTTAAAAAGGAAAGCTAGACAGGATTTAGATGGGAAAAAAAAAGACAGAAGGTTCATGTGCAGACCAGCATAGACTGGTTGTTTGATATGACCTCTTTTGAGCCATACATCCATTGCAGTACGTCTTCTTACATTTTTATCCAAGACCAGTGCTGAGTTGGCCATTCAGCCATGTCTCAAAATTTAATCAAATCATTTAGAACCAAATTTATATAAATTTTGTTTAAAACAGTCATGTTGGCATTTAAAGTCAGGTTTCATTTGTTCTAGATCTCAACTTAAAAATGGTTGTAACTTTGAGTTAATTACATAAAGGCATATTAATTTCAATAATTAATACACTTCAATATGCAGCATAGAAGTTATAAACAGGCACTTCTGTACACCAAACATCACCCACAAAAATATCTGTTCAAAAGCATACCTTTGCATCTCTTCAGACAACCAAAGGTTAGTAACAGGGGCCATGAGTTCCTCTAGGAAGGCCTTCTGTCGCTCATAATCCTTAAACTGATTGCTCAGGAGAACCAGGGATTCCATTAAAGCACACTTCTCCAACTGTGTAAGTTGCCGTTCGTCTTGCTGCAGACGCTTGACATGGGCATAGAACATTTCAAACACCGGCTAAAAATAGAACAACCATTTAAATCAAACTTTTGCACTTTTTAGAAGGATAAATCCTGTGCAAAGAATAAGAATGGTATCACAGTTAAGCAACACTTTGGCTTCCCTTCTAAAAAGCGAGACCGAATTTGTCCAAGTGGCTGTACTTCACCAAGAAGATGATTAGCACATAGTATGCAAATTTCAGTACTCTGCTAACTCAGCCTCCCCTACTGACACCTTTGTTTTATAACAAATTGCATATTCTCAATGCAACTATGGCACCATTATCCATCTGCACAGAAGTGCAACCCTGATGTCACACCATCTCCTTTGTTCTATCCATGTATGCTCTTAACTCAGAAGGCTAAAATGATGAATTTCATTTCCATGGGGAACAAAGGCAAATTGTCTACCTATAGATTATCTGCCAGAATCACAGGTGCCTCTGCCAACAAGAAACAGCCCAGAAACATAAAATGGGAGTAGGCATGCTGCCCATTGAGCCTGCTTTGCGTTCACTGATCATTAATGATCCTCTCTCAGTGCCACACCTCCACCCTCTCCCTATACCTCTGTACACCTTTAGCCACTAGCAATCTCTTTCTTTAACATTGTGTCAATTTGCCTCCACAGTCTCACGTGGTAGACAATTCCATAGGTTCACCACCCTCAGAGTGAAGAAATTTCTTCTCATCTCAATCCAGATTGGCCTTTTCCATATCCCAAGATAGTGAACCTTTGTTTGGGAACCTCCGCCCATGTAGAGGGAAACATCATTTGTATATCCAGTCTGATTAGCCTCATTAGAATTTAGATGTTTCTTGTAGATCACCTCTCAATTCTTCTAAACTTGAGTGAAAGATGAACCAGTCAATTCAATTGCTCCACGTACACCAGCCCAGGAATCAGACTGGTGAACTGTCAATGCACTCACTTTATGGCAAGTACATTTTTTTTGATAAGGAAAACAAAAGTGCACATAGTACTCCACATGTGCTCTCACCAAGGCCGCATAGAGGTGTTCAGACTTCCTCCTGCCCTCAAAGCCTCCGATAATGAAGGTCAATATACCATTTGCCTTACTAGCTGTTTGCTTCACCGGTAGGCTTGCTTTCAATGTCAGATGTACAAGAACACCCAGGTTCCTTTATACATTCGCATTTACTAATCTAATACTTAAACAATGCTTGCCAAAGTGGACAACTTCACACTCACCCACATTGTACTACATCCACCATGCATTTGACCAGGCACTCAATTTGTTTAAATTGCATTGAAGACTCTTGACACACACTTCACCAGTGACCCACCCAGTTTTGTGTTGCCATCAAATTTGTGAACATTAGATTACATCTGAATTGTTGATAATATCTTGTGAATAGCTGTGGCCCTGCACTTATTCCTGCAGTACCATATTTGTCATCACTTGCCACTCTCAAAAAGGACCCATTTAATCCTAATTTCTGATTACTGTCTGCTAATCAAATTGCAGCCCATGCTAAATATCTAAAAATATTTTTTTCCAGCAAAGACTACCAAGGAGCTTTAAAGAAATGATCTAAACTGTTTCATAGAACCTCCACTATGTGGAAGCAAGCCATTCTGCCCATCGAGTTCACAACAACTCTCCAAACAGCTTCCCACCCAGCCCATCCCCAACCCCTGTAACCCTGCACTTCCCCCAGACACTACGGGCAATCCATCTAACCTGCACGTATTTGGACTGTGGGAGAAAACCCATGCAGACATGGGGAGAACGTGCAAACTCCACACAATCGCCCAAGGCTGGAAGTGAACTTGGGTCCCTTGCACTGTGAGACAGCAGTGCTAACCATTGAGCCACCATGACCCCAGGTGAAGTGCAAAAGTAAGCATCAGGCACAGCTGTCATTATAGAACGTAGCAACAAATTTAACAAAATTCAGAAATTTCCTGAACCAGGAAAACAGTCCGAGAACCCTGTGGCCAGAATAGATAGGCTGAAAGACATTAATTCATAATTAATAAGTTATCTATCTTTTCATAAGCTTAGAAAGAGACAAAAATCGCTCAGCCACAAAACAGTCTAGGTTCACAAAGGAAGGCCACTTGGAGGGAGTATGGGAAGAAGCCCAGGGCCATGATAGATGCTGCAAAGAGTAAACATAGTTAGGGGAGGTGGGAAGAGGAAAAAGAAAAGAAACTGACCAACTGAAACGTTTACACCCCAAATATTAAATGTTTCAGTCTGGTCAGCTTGGGACTGGAATTGCTACATAACACTTAGTATATGCTGGTTTAAGATAATACTTCCAAATATCGCCAAGGGAAAAAAAAAAACAAAAAAAAACCTGAGTGAGCACAAAATGAGAACAGTAAGATCTTCCAGCACTTACCATTATCAATTCTGGGTGATCTCTGCACATCTTGAGAATAGACGAACAAGCATGCCTACGAACATTTTTCACTGCTCTTGTTCTTGGAGCCTGTAACCCCAATAGAGACACATTCTAAATACAGACCTGCTATCAATGTTTTGCTATTTTCTTCTTTAATTGAAGCAAGTTTACCTACCTGGCTCTCCTCGACCACTTCGAAAGTTGCAGATGCAAAGAGCTAAAAACAAAATTAGAATAAATTTAGAGCAATTAGGCTGAAATTCACATGATTACTAACTTTTGATTGTCCACCCCAGAGGGTTGTGCACTAACCATACTCAAGGATCGGATAGAAAAATTATGTTAGGGCTACATGAAATATGGGTACAAAAGTAGTAGCAAGGTGGAGGATCACAGTCTGAATGTGGAGCAGACTCAATGAGCCACTGAGCTTCTCTTGTTCCTTTTCCATTGGGTCTTATCACCAGTGTATTAACTGATGTAAATGGGTAAATTACAGGATAACGAGTATCATTAAAAGACACTTGGTACTGCAGAACCAGAGTGCATCTGAGGGGGAGAAAAACTCATTTGAAACTTTTCCTGTTATATTCATCAGGATACGTGCAAGGATACTATTGTAAAATGAAAGCAATTTACACTGTACATGTAGACAGCAGTGACTGGTTGGCAAATATGAGACTCAGATAGGTAGAAGCACTATCATCGAGAATGCACCCCAGTTCAACAGTCACTAACAATCAACTACCAAGCTTTGCTTCAATTTAAATCATACAGATTGACACTCGTCAAGACATGGCTCTGGGGAATAAACCAGAGAATGGTTGTTGAGCCTGTTTGAACTAAATAAGATAAGCAATGTGCATATATATTATTTGTGCACAAAGAATATGGTAGTGCGAACTAATATATGTAGCTATCAACATACGCAAAACCCACACTGCATGCTTGATTAGCTTAAATTTGTATATATTCATTGTCTTATGCTCATCATGATAATTTTTAAATGGGTAAAAATATTGAGGCATATTAGCATGTGGTGTGAAATGCAATATAATTCATGATTCAAAGCTGAAAATAATATTCAAAGCCCCAAGACAAAAATTAATTGTTCAAATACCAAAATCCATGCACCAAATTCAAAACTACCAAAGGCTGGGATCAAAGAACACAATTTTCTTTATCAGAGTGGAAAAGCGGACAAACAGAACATAGAATTGGCCCTTCAGCCCACCATGTCTACACCTATCATGATACCATTCCAAACTAATTCCATCTGCCTGCACTTAATCCAGATCTTTCTATTCCCTGCCTGTTCATGTGTCTGTCTGAATGCTCAAAGTTGCTACTCCATGTACTTCTACCACGTCCACTAGCAGCACATTCCAGGCACCTACCACTGTGTAAAACAAAACATGCTTTGCAATCTCTCGAGCTCCGCCTCACCTTAAACCTCTGCTCCCTAGTATTTTACATTTCCACTATATCCAATCCTCATAATTTTAAATACTTCTTTCAGACTGCCCCTCACTCTCCGACATACTAGCAAAAACAATCCAAGTTTGTCTAACCTCTCCTTACAGCTGATACATTCCAATCCAGGCAACATCAATATAAACCTCTCTTGTATCCTCGTCAAAGCCTCCATATCCTTCCTAGGGTAGGACCAGAACTGCACACAATACTCCAAAATGTGGCCGAACTAAAGCTTTCTTCAGCTGTAACACGTCTTGTCAACTTTTATACTCAATGCCCAATCAATGAAGGCAAACACGATGTAGCCTCCTTTACCACCTTATTCACTCATGTTGTCACTTTCAGACAGCTATGGACTGTAACCCCCAAATCCCTATTTATATCAATGCTCCTAAAAGTTTTGCATTCACTGTATATTTTCCTCCTCCAGTTGACCTCCCAAAATGCATCACCTCACACATTAATCTCCAATTGACATTTCTCCAACCAACTTTCCGACTGATCTTGCTGTATCCTTTAATAACCTTCCTCACTATCCAAAACTCGGCCAATTGTCATGTCTTCATATCAATCAGACCACCATATTTTCATCCAATTTATGCATTATAATAACAGGGATCCCAGCACTGTTCCTTGTAGACTATCAGCAACAAATCTCCTGGAAGAAAAACACCTCTCCACAACTACTCTGTCTTTTTATGATCAAGCCAATTTTGTATCCAATTTATCAACTCACCTGTGTATCCCATGTAAGTTAATCTTCTGGACGAGTCTACCATAAGGGGTCTTGTCAAATGTTTTAGTCAAGTCCATGTAGGCAGAATCTACTGCCCCATCCTCAAACATCTTCATCACTTCCTCAAAGTCATAAATCAAATTTGTAAAACAAGATCTCCGTTGCACAAAGTCATGCGAACTATCCCAAATACCTCCATTCTCTTCCAAATGCAAATAAAGTCTGATTCTAAGAATCTGTTTCAATAATTTCCAAACTACTTCTGAGGGACTCACCAGCCTATAACTTCCTGGATTATCCCTTGGCCCTTCTTAAACATAGCAATAACACTGGCTATACTTCAGTCTTTTAGAACCTCAGGACAACACCACTTCCAGGCCACCACTGCATTTCCATCACCATAGGGCTTACTTAGGTTTTGTAATGTGACAAGACAATCACTGAAAATAACTGTACTTCATAATTCAAGTATTCCCAATCCATTGCACATTTGATGGAATTTTTTTTTTAAGTAGAGCTAGACCTTAAGGGACGACAAGCTGACACCCAACTGCACATCTTAAATGTAGTAAAGTCCAGTTGATCACAGGGAATTCACTCTGGGACAACAGCAAGAGTATGCAATGCATGATACATGCATAAAGTACAAATTTACTCCTTAAAAAGTAAGCATGAGCAACACTGAAGTCGCAAAGGGTGTAAAACGTATATAATAAGTACTAGATAACTAATTGAGAAGCTGGGTGACCCTTCAAGGATCTAGGCCAGAAACGGCAGCTTTTGTGCTCCTGAGATGCTGCTTGGCCTGCTGTGTTCATCCAGCTCCACACTTTGTTATCTCGGATTCTCCAGCATCTGCAGTTTCCTTTATCACTGATAAAGTAAGTACTATACAGATAAGCAAACTCAAAAAGGACAGACATGCAAATTGTGGAATTTTACTGCACTTTTTCTCCTTTGTCCTATGCAAGGTTAATGGGTTACAGTTTACAACAAATCATCTCCAGTAAGACTTAGAACAGCGGATTTGATTAACCTTTACAGGGTCTGCATTTCAGTTGTCAACATTTTTGGAACTATGCCAGCAAATTTGAAGAAATCAGTTTTTCCAAAAGTTCTACAAATTGGCACACAAAAAATAAAATACCTTTTCGAGGACTTGTGGTAAGACAGTGGCATCGTGGAGAAGGAAAGGAGAAAGTGTGGACACAGCTGTTAGGATGCATGATAGAATGAGCGGATCATGGGTTTGATAGCTTAAAACAGCTTTTAGCAGCTCAATTCCATCTGCCACCGGAAGTTGCTGCAAAACAAACAAAAAGTTAGGTATCTAGCTGCCATTTCTCATCTTCACAACAGTCAAACAATATTCAATGGTAACTAAAATTTTAAAGGATATTCTGAAATTCTAATTGGTTCCATTAAGGAACTGGGATGTTTAAAAAGTATTTTAAAATTATTTTAAAAATTATACTTCCCAATTTCTCTCTCCACACAAATAAAAATAGTAAGCATGAATCACAGCCAGATTTAAATGCTTGGTTTTTGAAGATATACAACTCTAATTACAGTAGTGTGCAAAACCAGGACATTTGCTTCATCTCCAAAATATCACCCTAGACTTGTCCATAATACCTCAGCACCACCAAGTTCAGTGAAAGCCAGCAGCCAATGGGTGAGAAAAGGCACAATATCCATCTCTCTGGTCGAAGCAGAGGAGAAAAGGGATGGAAGACAAAGTAAAAACACTGCCACAGCTTTAATTCTGGCTGAACGTTTGAATAAAGCTGCTGCCAAGCATGGCCATAGTCCTGTGACAATGCACCAAATTAAGGTTGGTATTTTGTTCCACACAGCCCTTTCTCAAAAGCAAAAGATAGAAAATGGGAACATAGTGAACCCCCAATATATGGCATTTGCTCAACAGGCAAGGACTAGGCAGGAGGAAAAGGACTAACATTCTAGTTTCTTAATTGCAAACTTAAGTTCCTGTCCTACGATTAGGTTTGAGGACTACCAACAATTGTGATCTTAATGAATCATAAAGTAATGTTTCCTGAAAACACACTTGGAACTGTATGAGCATCAAATGAATTACAAACACATTAAAGTCAATGCAACAAGTCTCACTAGACTGACTCCTGGGATGAGGAGTTGTTCTATGAGGAGAAATCAAGGGGGTTAGGAATATAGAGATTAGGAAATGAAAAACTGTCTCATTAAAAACAACAAAACAATTCTTAGGAGGACTCAAAGTAAATCCTGAGTTTTCAAATGGCTGAAAAAGCAGAACAAGAGGTGCGGCCATTTACTACTTAGACATCCAGAAATTTCTTTACTCAGAGTATTAAACCTTTGGAATTCTCCAGCTTAGAACACTGTGGATGATCAGTCTATGAGTATATAAGGTAATTAATTTTTGGGCATGAAAGAAATCAGAGGGTAGGGTAGGAAAATTGAGTTGACGTACCAACTCAGCTATGATCTTATAAATTGGCAAAGGAGCTATATGGCTTACTTCCATTCTGTATGTCAGAACTGCAATTGGAATGATTATTGCCATTTAACATGGAAGGTTGCCCAGTGGAGTACAGACTCTGATTATTCACGCACCTCAGGCTCCATGGTTCTGAATAGCTGGCTCATCACACTCTCCATAAAGAAGGTCAGTGCATCCCACTGCACAAAAGATGGTGAAAAGATAGAGCACAAACCCTTGCCGGTCTTAGCTGTGGAAGGAAAAAGAACGTCTAAACCACTAGCAGAAGAGAATCATTGAATAGTTTATCTGTCAGATAGAAATGTCTAAAATGATGCATTGAACCATGACCGTATGGAACCACAAGTTTATAAAGCAAATAATGAATTGAGTTCACACAAAATCTAATTTGTATTAAAACAGTCCACCTCCGAGAAATTAGTGCAACCTAACAACAAATTCATTTTATTTACTTTTTTTTTTTAAAAATTAATTCACAGGTTGTGTACACCTCTGGCTGGGCCAGTATTTATTACCCATCCTCGGCGCTGTCAAGAAAATGGTGGCAACTATCTTCTTGAACAGCTACATACCATTTGGTGTAGGGAGAAGTGCGGTGTTATTAGGGAGAGAGTTTTCTAGCTACTGATGAGGGGGCAATGAAGGAGCAAAGATATATTTCAAAGTTTGGATGGGTGAGTAAACTTGCAGGTGGTGGCCTTCCCATTTATTTGCTGCCCTTGCCCTTCTAGATTGTATGGAAGGTGCTGTCGAAGGAACAATACTGAATTTCTACAGTGCATCTTGTAGATGATGCACACTACCACTATTGAGAGTCAATAAATACCTATACTAACACATAATGCGGGGTAAAATTGTACATTGAGTGGCTGCGATTGCCACTGTGTAATATTTCAAAACAAAAAAGAACAGCACAAGGACACAACAATTCTTGATTCTGGGTACAGACAATTGGCACTAGGTGGATTTTCCTCTTCAAGTGCTGTAAAGAGTTCTTGCAATGGGGAGTTTGATGTTTGGACGACTGGCACATAGACTGAAAACTGATACATAAAGGGATTTCTGGGGTTCAGGCTGACAGAGAACCCCAAGTAGACACGGAATCCTGGAAGAGATCTGTCAATATGGGAGGAGTCAGAGCACAAGAAGGAACTGTCTAAAAGCCAAGCTGAGTTTTGTTCACAAAGTATAGTAATTGAGCTGGCGAGTGAAGCAGGCCAAAGTCATAACCAATGACTACTGGCAGATCAGACATCATAGCAGCCCAAAGTTCTACCACAAAAAAGCTAGTAAACGGTAGACAGAGTGAGGAGCTATCCTCAAACATTTAGCAGCTTTGCAACAAGCATACAAGCAACTCAGGGCTAAATCTTAAATGATGCCACCTTTCACTAGCAAGAATCATGAAACTTAAAGAGAAGACAGGTGTCACGCATCGAAGCATTCAACAGTTATATGCACGGTCAGCTGAAAGGAAGATCGATTTTTTTCAACACCAGCTAAGCCACTCAAAAGTAAATCAAGGTCAATGCTGGTGGACATAAAAGATCCAGAGACATTGTTTCCAGAAAGACAGCAGAGAGTTCGTCCAGTGTGTTGGCTGATAAACACACGAATGTAGAGTAGGCCACTTAGACCCTCAAGCACACTCCAAATTTCAAGATGATCACGGCTGAGCCAATTACTTCACTTTCCCACAGCCCTAATAATCTTTCATCCATTTATTTATTAGGAATCTATTTACCTCTATCTCAAATATAGGTATGGGCTCATTACCCTCAGTAAACAAAAATCTTGTCTTAAACACAGTCAACCTCACTCGTAATCAGTGATCGACATTCTCTGAAGACGAAGCATCCTTTCCACTAATATCCTGTCAAGGACCCTCAGGATCTCTAACATATGTTTCAATCAAGCTTTTCTAGATTTCAGCAGGTACAATCCCAGCCTGAACAATCTTTCCTCATAGGCAAATCTTCCCATTCCAGGTATTAGTTTAGTCTTGTGATCTCAGCTGACGGTCATATTGAACAAGCTAGATTCTGGAGTGAAACATATTTTGAAAGATCGCAAGTTTTACTTTTGTAATTTGATTACTGTGGTCAGTTTCTGAACATATTCACATGTTATTAATGCACATTTAACAAAAGAACAAAAATGGATAAGGTAACACTTACTTTTAAGAGGGATGACAAGCAGAAGACGGGAAATATAGGGCTGTTAGCCTGACCTCAGTCATTGGTAAGATTTTAATGTAAATTATATAAGTTGAGATTGTGAAATACTTGGAAGCACAGAGAAAAACATGGCTGAGTCAGCACAGCTTCATCAAGGGGAGTTCATGCCTGACAAATATGTCAGAATTATTTGAGGGGTAACAAGCAAGTTAGTCAAAGGAGAAACACTGAAGGTGACGTATCTGGGTTACCAAAAGGCCTTTGACAAGGCTGCTAAATAAAAAAAGGGTCCACAGTGTTAGGGGAAAGGTACTAACAAGGCAATATGATTGGCTTACTGGCAGAAAACAATATTTAGGGGAAAAGGGGGGCTTATTCAGGTGATCACTTAAGTTCTGCAGGGGGTTAGTGTTGGGACCACAACTATCCACGTTATACATGAACAATCTGGATGAAGGAACTGCAGGCATTGTTGCAATGCTTGCAGATGACACTAGGATCAGTGGATGGGTGGATAGCTTTGAAGAAGTGGGGAGGCTGCAGACGGACTTAGACTAGGAGAGTCGACAAAGAAGTGGCAGATGAAATAAATGCGGTAAAGCCTGAGGTTATACACTTTGGTAGGAACAGTAGAGGTGCAGACTATCTTCTAAAAGGAGAAAGGTGTTGGAAGTCTGAAGCACACAAGGGTCTTGAGAGTCCTAGCTCAGAATTCTCTTAAAATTAACTTCCAGGTTCAGTCAGCAATTAGAAAGCCAAATGCAACATTAGCATTCATTTTGAGAAGGATAGAATACAAGATAAAGGACGTACTACTAGGGCTGTGTATGGTGCTCGTCAGACCACATTTTGAATAACGTGAGCAGTTGTAAGCTCCATATCCAACGAATACGTGCTGACCTTGAAGGGGGTCCAGAGGAAGTTCACAAGAATGATCAAGGATGATGGCCCTGTCCCAAATGGAGCAGTTGATTATTCTGAGTCTGCACTGGATGGAATTTAGACAGATAAGGGGAGATCTGATTGAAACAGAATGCCGATATACACGGGAGAAGCTGTTCCCACTAGGAGAGACTAGTAGCAAAGGGCACAGCTTCAGAATGAAGGGATAACCCCTTAGAACTGAGAAGAGGAGGAATTTTTTCAGCCACAGTGATGAGCTAAATAGCATATTTCTGCTCCTATATATTATCGTCTTACAGTTCCTCTGGTCAGTTTATTTCTTTACTTGCCCCAACATCACTTACTGTGACCTTGGACCACAAATCCTTCATTGCTTACCCACCCCGACACATGCCCTTCAATTTGCTGTTTCCAACAATCTCTCTTTCCATATGTTTGAAACACGTTACACTTATAAATTGGCCCAACTCATTCTCTCTACAGATGCTGCCTGACTCACTAAGCAGCTGCCAGGTTTTTGGCTTTTACTTCAAAAGTGCTTCATTGCAAAGTTCTTTGGGGTTCCCTGAAAGACAATATGGTATCGTAAATTATTTATATTCTGTTGTTAAATGAATAGAAACATAGATAATAGCTTGAAGTACTAATACTGTAGATTTCACGCAGGCTGAACGGGACTTTAATTGCAGACTTATTTGAGAATGACAATGGGAATTTCCACTTCATATCATCTCTCACATGCAAAAACAAGTGTCTACAGACTAATTTTTTTTTGGTAGGATATTGCTGATAAAGCACAATAATTTTTAATCTGTTCACAAGAGATGAACACTGCAAAAAGTACGCAAGCTGTTTGAAGCAGGTGATACCTAAATTTATCCCGGAAATAATTTCAGAACTCTAGGCAGAAATACCCAATCACAGTTAAAAAAGCTTTGCAATTTAAGTGAACCTAAAGCTTCAACTCTTCATTTAGAATTTGGCAAGGTTCAATAACCAATATAATACATAACTCAAACAATGAATTATAATATCTAAGCAATTCTAACCATACCTAATATTTCTTAAACGTCTCAATAACTAAAACAGAAAGGGAATGCTTAACAGCTTACACATTGTAGGGCCAACATCAATGACTGCCGTAAGCTGATACTGCAGGGCCTCGGAAGCCATGTTGAATCCAGTCATTGGTGACAGACGACAAGAGAGTCGAATGGTCTCTCCTTGTTGAGCTCGGAATGCTGCAAAAACAAGAAAGAGTTAACTTGAATGAACAAAAAAACTTGAAAAAAGCTTCAATATGCTACTCAATTAAATATACTGTTCTCTACGTCTAGCTCAATTATCCAATACCAAGAGGGTAAACTGAAAATGCTATGTTTTCTTTTCCTTTATTCATTCACGGGATGAGGGTGTCACTGACCAGGCAGAATTTATTGCCCATCCCTAAATGCCCCAGAGAGCATTTCAGAGTCAGCCACATTGCTGTGGGTCTGGAGTCACATGTAGGCCAGACGAGGTAAGGATGGCATTTTCCTTCCCTAAAGGACAGTGAACCAGATATGTTTTTCCGACAATCGGCAATGAGGTTGTGGTCATTAGATCCTTAATTCCAGGTATTTTATTGAATTCAAATTCCACCATCTGCTGTGGTGTGATTCGAACCCGGGTGCCCAAAACGTTATCGGAGTCTCTGGATCAACAGTCCAGCAACAATACCATAAGGCCATCACCTCCCCAAATGTGTTGTAAATTCTAAAGACAAGCAAAGTTTGAAACAAATACACAAATTGTTGGAGCATTATAAATTAGTCTGTTTAAAGAGCATGTTAAAACCGTAACACTTCCACTCAATTTTTTGCTATGATGCAATACATTAAACAATACACCACACCGAACTTACAGTTGAAAAATGCATTGAAGTCTTCATCATTGTCAAAATCCACCCGAGAATATTCACAACTTGGGCTGTCACTCTTGGAAGGAAATCCAACCTAGTCAACAGAGAAGTACATTACAAAAAAATAAATCTGTACAATTTCTTGAAATGCATTTTCAACCGCATTCAATTTCAAACAAGTCAATGGAGGGAAATGCAGGGAACTTCAAAAAGTCGAAGTTAGTGGATGTCTGGGTTGAAATCTTCGATATCCTGCCCCCGCTACAGCATGTAGACTGCAATGGCAGCTCACCATAACTTTCTCAGAGCAAACTAGGGACAGGCAATAAATGCTGGTCCAGTCAGCACCATTCACATTTCACAAGAAAACAAGAAAAAACTATACAAGTTCAATGCAGAAGGGATGATACAACCACGAAGCTCAAGAGACAACTGGAAATTCAGCACTGGAGTAGACTTTTATTCCTCTCAGCTTAGGATCGGAATTTTATCCTCCTGGTAGGGAAAAACGTGAACACGACTAACGCCAAAAGGAAAGAATTCAACTTGCCTTCGTTTCACTTCAAAAATCTCAGGGCCACAATTATGCTGAAGTTGGCTTCCATAGTCAAAGAAAGACAACCGCTGCAAAACTTAATTTTTAAAAAAATGAATCTCCGTGACTTTGCTTCGAGTTAAATGATCCAAATGATCATTTATTCGCTTAGTAATTTATTCCCAGCTCCAAGCTACTCCGTAGCCTGAAAACCAACATGTTATTAATGGGCAAAAAAAAAATTTATGACAGATAAAGAGTGACTGGTCCACAGGCTAATCAACTCCTTGTTGCCAGCAAACATTGCATCAGCACCCACTTACGCAACCAACCAATCCCCAGCTCCAAATCATCTGCAATTCTACCTTTAATTATTGCTTGGTCCAACAGTTATTTTCATGATGCCTACAATTGGTGTCAGGTTCCTTGCTTGGAAAACTTTAGCCACTCTTTGAAACACTTTAAGCAATTCTTTCTTATTTCAATTCACAGTTTTTAAAAATGCAAAGTAAGACAACAGTCTTTACACTCCTATAAGAAGAAAAAACTCAGAAGAAATGGAAACTGCTGGTGTACGTACCTTCAAAAGATTAGCCATTGTTGCATGCAACAATTGTGGAATGACCTCCAGCAACACAGGGTCCTTTGAGACATGCTCATGTCTTAAAAACGAACACCAGGCTATCTGAGTTGATGATCTTAAATACTGAACAAAAGAAATAGTTGACATCAGCTTTCTTCAAACTCTACCTCATCTACTGTCAGAAGAAATGTCATTCTGTACATTGTGTATAACTCTTCACTTTTACAAATTTTATTAGCTTCTTTATTTATTGGGAGAATTTGGTTATGGTTCACCATCAATCTGCATCTAACCTAAACACCTGTCTCCTTCCTACCTGCCTACTTCAAAACATTAAAAGGCACAAGTATTGTGACAACTGGGCTACTCAAATTCAGGCAATTACTTTAAAACATGATCACGCAATAATCACAACTGGAAGGCTAATCAGTTACTTCCAATTCACAAGAACATTTTAACAATGTTGTACGTTAATGTTTTATAATTTAACCTTCATCCTACACATTGTTGAACAACAAAGATTTCCTGATATCAGCCCTAAAACTTTAATTTACTAGTTTTAACCCATGATCACTAAAATAGGCCCCCCATTTAGATTTTAAATTATACTTTTGGCTCTCTATCTTTTATTCTTAGATATTGCTGCCAGATAACTACTCATATGTCCATTGCAGTAGGGGTTTTGTCTATTTCCTCAAACGCAAAACAACTGACACTGACTACAAAGCTGGCAAATGCTTGAACATTTAGTACAAAATCCAGTTGGACAACACTGTGCAGTTTGACATAATCACTTCATACTTCTGCGGTTTTGGCAAAATGCTTAACCAGGTATTATCTCATTGTTGTGACGCTGCAATAGTTGAGTATGATGGTCTTCATTTGATGCTACTTCAAATCCCTTTATGAGGAATGGAATTCACCTATTTTTCCCTTTTGGGTGCCTTCGTTAAATTTCAACTGCACTGTTCATACTTGCATGCCTCATCCAACTTTCTCAAAGTTCTGATCTGCAGTTCCTTTTCATATCACTTGCAATTTTAAAAACAATTTTACATTAAGATTATGAATCCAGACCATGTATTAAATTTTATCTACTCCCACCACACATGAACTGATGGCAATCATGAATGTTGTACATTCAAGCACTCATTGTTGCCAAGAAATTCCATCATATACAAAGAAAAATACCTGACTAGGGTGATTGGTGAAAGCCAAGAATGCTTGTAAATATTTGTTGAAATTAGGAGGTTGGCCAACATCTTTATCGCTTCCCTGAAAATAAAATTCAGTTCAATTTTAGACGAGCGTCCTAAACAAAAAAAGACTCATGGAAGTTAAATTCACCTTTCATTGTTATGGAACGGTTGATTAAACAACATGGTCTTGCTGAGTACTCTCCAATAATGACTGATTGAAGCAAGTCACACAAGCACCAAAAGTATTTTAGCTGTTACAAAACTTTCTTGAAAGCTGATTTTTATTTTGTCTTTACAGGCTTTAAATCAACAGACTTTGAAACAAACAACAAAACCTTTTCACCTACCACATAAATAAACCTACAATTTAGTCTGATGAATTTTGAAAATATTTAGAGTCTGAAACAAAAAGGTATTTATGTTGAGACACACACATCTCAGGAAGAATCAACACCAATTGTATTTTAATGTGAAATCAATCAACCAACAGAAAATCTGACAGTTTAACATGTATCCTCATGAGCTGTTTCGTTGAACTGAAACCAGAGATAAGCACAGATCTGCATATCACTTGTATTTATAGCCAATCTGAAATCGAATGAATGGACAACATAATACAACAAATCAAACCAAATATTAAATAGTACAAACAGGGACAGATTGGTCAGCATCTGTGGAGTTATTGCTACGTTCCACCAATTTGTCTCAAACACATCTTAGTGCAGCTACACAAATACATTCTACTGTAAATAAAGTGGTAATTTAAAAAGAACCATTAAAAGTGGTTGTAATATGCTCAACGTACCCACAGTGCTGTCAGCTGTCCACCGAGTGCAGTAAGAACTTGACAAAGCCTCTTTAGAAACATGTAGTGTTGTTCCACAAGCCCTGCTCCGTGAGCTGTTCTGTAATATGTGAGAGAGAGAGTCAGACAGAGAGAGTCAGACAGAGAGAGTCAGACAGAGAGAGTCAGACAGAGAGAGTCAGACAGACAGAGAGAGTCAGACAGACAGAGAGAGACAGACAGACAGAGAGAGACAGACAGACAGAGAGAGACAGACAGACAGAGAGAGACAGACAGACAGAGAGAGACAGACACATAATGGTATCAGTCCTGATATATAACCATGAACCAGCAGTTCCCACGGCATTCCGTAGAATATAACATTACAATGCGGAATGAGAGTAATAAGCTATCAGTTCCCAAGAAGGGTCACTGGACCTGAAACGTTAACTCTTGTTTTCTCTTCCACAGATGCTGCCAGACCTGCTGAACTGTTCCAGTAACTTTGTTTTTGTTCCTGATTGACAGCATCCGCAGTTCTTTTGATTCTTAATAAGCTATCGTGTCTGTAATGCATCTTTTAAGTAACTGTTCAATTTAGTCCACAACTAGTGACATTATACTGATTATTTTGCGCTTTATTCCACCCTGCTTTTTAACAACAGGGAAGTTTCCATGCTTAAAAGGTTATTACTTAACAAAACACTTAGAAAGCATTAACAGGGCAGCTTGGTGGTTCAATGGTTAGCACTTCTGCCTCACAGTGCCAGGGGCCCAGGTTCAATTCCACCCTCAGGTGACTGTTTGCACATTCTCCCCGTGACTGTGTGGGCTTCCTTTTGGTGCTCCAGTTTCCTCCCACAGTCCAAAGATATAAAGGTTACGTGGATTGGCCATGCTAAATTGCCCTGTAATGCCCAGGGATGTGTGTCTTAGCCATGTTAAATACAGGGTTATGGGGATAGGGTTTATGGGGTGGGGTGGGGGGGTCAGTGCGGACTCGATGAGCCAAACGGCCAGCTTCCACGCTGTATGGATTCTATGATTTTGAAAGTTTCTGTGACCACACAAATTCATGGGTTTATTAAACTGAAAATCACGCTTTACGGAAATCTAAATCTTAAATGGAAATCTACTGGAGGTTCTGAAGGTTATAACTAAAGTTTAAGCTTTTACAGCAAAAATAAAGGCCGATGGGACCATCCTGTCCTCACCAATCAAACATCCATCCATTCAATCCAGTTTTCCTGCACTTGACCCATAGTCTTGTACGGTGTTTCAAGAATTCAAGGCTCCCATCTCTACCATCATTAAGGCAGTGAGGTCCAGATACCTGCCAATCTCTGGGTGAAAACATTTTTTCCTCAAAACTTGATGCTCTTTATCTCAAAACTCTGTCCCTCGTTATTGACTCTTCTACTAAGGGTTAATGTTTTGTCCTGTCTAATTGCACCTATGCCCATCAGAACTTTGGGTATCTCAATCAGATCACTCCTTACTCTCCTATGCTCTAAGGAAAACAACCCCAGACTATCCTGTCTTCATAGATGAATCACTCCACCCAGGAAACATCCTGGTAAATCTCTGCTGCATGTTCTCTATTGCAATCACATCCTTCCTATAGTGAGGTGATCATACATGCACCCACTACTTCAGTGTGGCCCAGCTAAGATGATATATAACTCCATTACAACCTCTTTGCTTGTATACCCAATCTCTTGGCTAATAAAGGCAAGCATTTATCCTATCTGCCTGCTTAACCACCTTATCAACCTGTCCTGCTGCTTCAAGGATCTAGGAACATGCACACCAAGGTCGCCCTGATGTTCTGTTCTACCGAGGGTCCTAATATTTCCGTGTATTCCATAGTCTAGGAGAACAGATTGAGGGAAATCCAGTGGGTGTGGTTTATTTCGATTCCAAGGCAACTTTCGACAAAAGTCCCACATAACAGATTGGTGGACTAAATTAAAGCACACAGGATTTGTGTTAGTCTATTGATATGGATTGAGAACTAGTTGACAGACAGAAAGGAATGGTAACAAATGCATCTTTTTCCAGGTGGCGGCCAGTGAAACATGGTGCAATGCACGGATCAGTAGTTTTGCTCTAGCTAGTCGCGATATATGTAAATGACTTGAATGAGGGAATCAAATGCAGAATTTACTAATGACATAACGGAATTGAATTGAGAGTTACAAGTAGCAAACAAGGATGCTTCAGGGTGATCAAGACAAGTTGGGTGTCAGGGGAAACATACCTCAGATGCAATATAATATGGACTAATTTGAAGTTGTATACTTTTATACAAAATAAAAAGCAGTATTATTTAAATGGCGATACCCTGGAAATATGGATGTACAAAGGTGCCCTCGTACACCACTGAAAACAGCCAGGTGCAACAAGCAGGTAGGAAGACAAATGGCATGATGGCCTCCACTGCAAGAGGATCCAAGTTCAGATGCAGAGTTTTTTTTTAAAAACGGCAGTTACATAATGCCTTGGTGAGACCACGTCTGAAGTATTGTGGCGAGTTCTGGACTTGCTACCCATCTTCCTTATAGAGTAATAACAAAGAACTGCACACAATACTCCAACCTGTTTTTTCAAAGTCCAACCAATGAAGGCAGCATAACATATGCCTCCTTTACCATCTTAGCTACTTGTGTCGCCACAATGTAAATTATTTAATGTACAATGAAGGTACACTGATAATGTCTTAACGTTAATTATTTAATGTACAATTTGTTAAAAAAACAAATGACATGTCAAGTAAAGTGAACTTATCCTAAGATCCCATTTGTGACTCAAAGGAAACCACTTACTGTGCAGCTGATAAAATGCAGTGCATAGCAGCATCACTAAAGAGGACCAAGAGAGGCTTACGATCCTCCAGTTTACCCTAGCAAAAAGAAGCAAGCACAAGTCATTCAGCCTGCATTATGTAAATTTATGCCATCACACCAAACTTCCACCTTGCACATAAAGTAAATAGAAGCAGGGAAGAAAACTGATAAAATTAATGCTGTAACCTGCACTAAAAGTTTCAAATAGGCGTGTATGTGGAAAAGCCTATCAAAGGACAATTTAAGAAGCCTCAAAGCAAATTCAACCTTTTACATCTATTTTTGATCAGGTACATTTAAGTACTGAGATCTCACTCATGTTTACCAAGCATTTTAACTGAAGATTTAAACTGAAAAATGAAATACAAGCCAATTGTTAGGCTGTCAGTTCAATTTGTTCAGTTAGTGTCCACAGATGTAATTCAAAAGAAATATTAAGCTATAAGCACAACACAAGAGCACAACTGGAATACTGAAAATGCAAGAATGTTCTACATATTTAAAGTAATTTAGCCTTCAAATACTGCTTACCCAACATCCGCAATTTAAATCTTGACCACTCAAATTTTGATTGCCCCATGTTAACTCAACTAACTAAATGCCCAAAAGACTAAAAACATCCTGCACAATTTTAAAATGCTAACTTAATTTACAGTTTTTTTTAAACTTTACTTTTAAAAAAAAACTTAGAATAACGAGAAGTTCATTCTACTTTGGGCTTAAACTGAGATTTCAAATTCCCAACCTAAAACAGCCAACTTCAAAACTTGAACATTTATCTTATGATTATTCTGTCACTTCAAAAGGTTATTTTATCCTGTTCTGTTGAGGAGAAAGGTTGTGAAGCAGAGGCAGCGGGCAGTCTACCGGAACCACTAGAATAAACAACTTGTCAGGCCTTGAGTTTTTGTTTTACAATTAGCCTGATTGGGTGTGGCCAGCTCTCACAGACCAGGCTTTCAGTTTTGTTTTTTTGTAGCTTTAAGCAGTCAGAACCCATTCAGAGGCTCGAGAGTCAGGGGCTTCAACAAACATCTCTTAGCTGCTACACTCTCTGAAATCTTGACGTTTCTTCCTCTTGGATTGAAGAACTACATGTAAGAATCTGTGTCTAAATTTGCCTTTTTGTGCCAAGGGGTGAGTTTATGCGATGTCACAATATTGGAACACTTAATTAGTAATAGGTACTGCATATATTATTCAGTTAAGTTTTCCAGCATGTAAGTTTCTATATTCCTCTTCCTTTTGTTTGCATTTTAACTACATTGTTTAAATCAATTGTGTTTTGCTTAACATCAACTAGTTTGACCAGTCGCATTGCATCTGGAACACAGCACTTCACATCAATCTTTACAATTAATAGTAAAGGTCTAGGCTACCTTCTCAAAATATTTTAGGGAATCTGGTCGGATCCATAACAGTTTTTTTACTAGAAGATATTACCTTTCTGCTGATGGCAATAAGGAGACATTCTGCTGCTTCAAGCTGCAATTCAGGTTCTGTTAATAACATACACAGAACCTCAAGTAGCTTGCAGCTATCAGCTGTAATATGGTGCAAAGCAACCCAGTCCACATATCCAGCCAGGGTATTGAGAGTAGCTACTGCAACACGACAGTGTGCCTTGGCCTGAGGAAAATAATTTTACAGTTTAGAAAGTCAGATGCAAAGCATTCAAACATACAAATGCATGGCTTATTCACCATGTATGGAATCTATAACTACATTTAAAAACTGCTGCAATGACTGTTACACAATTATTTTATTCAATTTACGTTTTACAAATTGGAGGTAGCAGTAGCAAGGTATCTAGTCATGGTTGTTTAAGCAGCAGGGAGAAACACAAAATAAATGGAGTAAAAAAAAACAGCTCCTTAACCTTCCAGCAACTTGAGCTTCGCACAACACCTTAACACCTGAAAAACTTCTTTGCAAAATTCTGCTTTTTGGTAAATTTTGCAGGACCTCCAAGGTGCTCTTGAAAATCAACTCTAACAGTATAAATAGCATAAATGGATACCCACCTTATTTTCTTGAGTAGTATCTGCTTTCTGCAAGAAATTAAAAGATATTAGAAACAGTTATTTTACAACTGGTGAAGATACTAAATAGGACGTGGAAGTGACCATTTGTGAGTTTGTCAGCTCAAGCGCTATATCATACATTAGATTCTGATTGCTCCAAAGGGCAACTTATAAAATTCAAGAGTTATTCCAGTATTATCAGCAACAGACAATTATATAGTAATTACCAGCTGTTTGTAGCTCTGTGTATGCTCTTGCAAGATGTCCAAGAGAAAACTGAACAGCTGCATCATATTTTGAGTTAATGCATGCTGTATGTCCTTACGCCGCTGAGCAGGAATAGTCTGGAAAGTCACAACATCTTCTACGAGGCGCAGAAGGATCAACATCACCAGCTCAGTTTGTGTCTCCTAAGATAAATAAAAAGTTACACTGCATACATGGGGAGAATTACAAACAAAAATAACAATTATTTGAGGATTTGAAAATTTGCACACCAAATGTTTAACTAATTTTTTTGTAACTTAATGAACGATAGTAACAAGTAATTACAATCTATCTTCTTTCATAAGTTGTCAGCTGACGTATGTACAGTAGCATTATTTATGTCATAAAATACTTTCGAGTGGACACACTGAGTATTTCCACTCAGGAAGGGGGAGGAATATTAGAGGTCAGCATTATCATAAAATCGAACAGGATAAAAATCAAAAAGAAACTTGTTCAGACTACTTTCTGATTAAAGATGCCAGGAGCACTGAGAGTGTTGATTTGAACTCTATACTCATGTTTGAGGAGAAGCTAAGCATGACTGATAAGGAAATAGAAGATTATGCTGATTGCATTAGTAGAATAAGGAGTCTCAAGTGGTACATGACCAGCAACATAGGCTAACTGATGATTTTTTTGTGCAAAACATTACTTGTTATTGTACATAAATAAAGATAGAAATGAGAGAGAGGCAAAACAGAAGTAGGAATTGCAAAAAAAAAGCAATACAATATTTTCATCAACTGTTACGAAGGAACATATTCCGTTTGGAGGACCTGCTGCTGGTAGTTTTGGACTTACCCCCATGGCAGTTAGTTTATCCATTTCATTTAGCATGTCTGGCCACTGTTGTGGCCATTCACGCTTGATCATTTCAACTACAATTCGGGAAAGTGCATCCTTAATGTAAGCCTCTTCCACCATAATATTATGAGTACCCTGAGGATGCAGAAGAAATGAGTGATCAACTTTTTTTTCAAAATTTTCAAGTTTATGAAGATTTTCAAAATCCAACATGTGTTTGAATGCAATTACAGTTCTACGTTAAGCAAAAAAACGAAGGGTGGGTTTTGTCAAAAGAGGGAAAAAACGTTTTTGCACATCTTAAGATTGATGTGGAGATTGCATCAATTAATACTAATTGATCGTTAATAGCCAACTTTGCTTAAACTTCAACATACCAACAAGCTTGGTTTGTTGGTTCCCTCATGCAAGTAATTGTTACAGATCATAAATAGCTGAATTACTAGCACAAATTCTTGGGATTCGTTGGATATCGCAGTTGTCAACACAAAAATGACCCACCTGATTTCTGTTTTCTACTGACTAATTTTCATGCTAATTTGTTACTTCTATTACCTTAAGCCATAATTTTGTCAACAAACCCATGTGCCATCTTTATCTAATCACTGTAACCAGTGACTACTTGCTTATCTAATCTCCTAACTACAACCTCAAAAAAGTTCTAACAAATTTGCTATTTGTAATTTTGTTATCGCATCTTAAATAAGTGAAAGATCCCCGTTTTCTCTGTAGCTCCCATCTTGAATAGCATGGTGATTTCTGGAAAATAAAATGCATCTCATTACCTCGAGCTACTTCAAACTAGGAATCAGGCCCTTGAGAATGAGTTGTTGCTCAATTGTTGAGTTTATACAAGCCACACAAATACAGTTTTGGAGAAGTGAATATGGGATATGGGATATGGGATATTGGGTTGGTGGAGACAGATGGAGTTGAGGTCAAAGATCAGCCAGGATTGTTTTGCATGGCACAGCAGGCTCCAAGGATTGAACAACCTACTTTCACTGCCAATTCTCATGTTCTCATTAACAGTTCTTTTCACAAATGGTACAACTGTCATCTATGACCATTCTCAAACACTCCAGAAAGAACACACACACACGATGTGCATCAGGGTCTTTAATTTGAAAAATGCTCAATGTACAGACAGTAATCTGGATGAGACAGATATTGTATGTGATTTGTGGCATCACCTGCAGCATTTTCTCTTATCCTACCCACAATTTGGCTCATACCTGAATCTAATTGAAATATTAGATCATGGGGTTTCCCAGTTCATTAGCTTCCATGAAAGAAAACATTCCAGATTCTGTGATTTGATACAGCAACAGACAGTGCATGGCTATGCTGCGATATGCTAAAGTACCTCGGTGATCCCAAACAAGTTTGGGGAGATTGCAGACCTGTAGATCAATGCTAAGCAACAACTGTGTGCTACAGTTTCTAATGTTACAAGTACTAGGGGTGTTTAATGTTCAGTGTAGTCAAGTCGCCAACTTTGATCGGAGGTATTCCTGAAGTTTGAACACATGGTTTTGGATTACCTGACTTCTGTCAGTATTAATGGAATTATCACAGCTTGGGTTAGCTGTAGTGGATAATCATTTGTTGTTTCACATTAATAGCTGTTACAAGATGTTCTAAGCAGCAGGTGATCACCAAAGGAGGAAAATGAGAAAACAAGGGGAGACAAGAAATTGTGTTTCTTTACTAAGATCCCAAGCCCCAATTCCTCAATTTCATTCACATCCCCAAGTCACCAATGTCTTCGTTCAGCCTCTCAGGTGATTATTGCTCCCTGCCTGCTTGTCTGTCCATAAGCGGTTTCCACTTTCTGTGATGCAGTTTTCCACAGCGAAAGAGTAACTTCTGCTGTCAGTGATAGAGCTGTGCAAAGACTCAAACTCACAGAGACAGAATCAAAGACGTTTATCTACCATCTCATACTTAGCAGTGCCTTCAGCATTCTAAGTTGTTAAACGATATAGTTCACGTAAAAAGGTATTCATTATTTACAAATTGAGATTGTCCATGTTTTCAAGAAGCAGTTCATTTGGATCTTTTCATGGGCACCCTTTACTGGGAAACAATAGTTTGTACAAGTTACATTGTAAAGTGTACAACCAGTTGAGCGAAGTCAGAAAAGCTAATAAAACAACTTACGCGGGATAGAAGAGTCATCACACTATTTTTCAGTTGAACTTTATCACGGTGTACCATACCATTCCAGCGAAACCTAATTTTGAAAAACCAATTAGGAGTTGTCTTTACTACATTATTCTGAAAATACCACATACCATATAACAGGACTGACTCAAGGAACGAGGGGGTTTTCTATTCAAATTGACTTTGAATAAACATTTTGTGCAAGAGGAAGGAAGTGTACTTGTGTTCATGTATCTATCATGCTGGAAACGAAAGGCCAAATTTGGCAGTGGAAAAGGTGAAATGGTCATTTTCTTGTTGCTTATTTATTTTACTGACCATTAAACTATTGTAAAACAAATCTCTCGAATTACACCTTAAATGAAGGCTTAATTGGGTTTTTTAAATGGCACACTCACTTCATAATTATTATGAACCATCCTCGTTAACCCTGAAATGGTAATTTTGTACTGTGGTGCATCAAGCATCTTCATTACAGTAAATCTATTCCACTTTTCTAAAATTCGTTTATATCAATACTACATTCCTGTTTAAACCCAATTCTTTATTGGCCCATTTCAAATTAAACTTCCTGATTGGCTGTCTGAGAAAATACTTGTGATAAGCATCCACAAGTTGCTTCAACTGTCTAAACCCTGAGATTTAGAACTACCCTTCTTTTCACCCTCTAAGAGGCACTTCAATGTTATTCTCCAAGTACACTTTTGACCACTTGATTTAATATCTCTATTTGATTTAGTGACATATTGAATTTTATAAGGTTCCTGTGAAATGCCTTTGGGCCTCTTTATTACATCACAAGGAACTGTAAACATAAGCTGTTTTCACTTTTTGCTTGTCCACATCACTGTTGTCAAATGTCTAGGAATTACTTTGGTTTCTGCATTAAATTTAAACCGCCCCAGGAAACAGGATGTCTACATCAGAGATCACCAGATTTTTGGAGAGAGTTGCCTTCTTACATGATCTAAGGCAATTACCATTCATTTACCATTGACTGGAATTTTTTTAAAGCCCCGGCCATCACTACCTTCCACTGAAATGTGGATGTGTCACAATGTTCATTCAAATAAATGAACACCATGCAAGATAAGGATTTATAAAATTTAAGATTTAAAAACAAAGGTCCTTACTTGTACTATGTTTTGTAAATAGCATTATTAGTACCATAGGATATTAACTGCGCAAGAAAAAACAACTCACTTTATAGAATGCTCCAGAATCTGAAGACCAAAGTGACGGACAATCCCAGTGTTATTTTTCTCAGCCAGACGTAGCCCACACTGCACAGTATGTGGACATTTCTCCTTAAACTCTTCACAAAACTGTAGCATTAAAGAGAATTGTACATCAATTCAGTATGCTTGCATAACCTTGCTCGAAAGAATTTTTCCATCAGTAAGGACAATCACAAAAAGTCAAATACCCAGAGTAAATCTCTCAGCAAGCCATCTTGGAATCAAAAAACTATGACCATATATCAAACTGAATGCTGAAAATACAAGCACGCAAATTCAACATTGAAACTTCGGCTCAACAGGTGTGTATCACAAGTTCAGTTTAGCATGGAGGGAAGTTTGGATGATCTACTAAGCTTTTTAAATGAAATGTTTTAGATACACAAGGAATGGTCAGCCACCAACCAATTAGAATGATGGATGGCTATTCAATACATCATAACAAAATTTAACAAGCTGAATAAAAGGTTACAAAAAAACCTGTTATTTAGAAATTCGTAGTTCGATGCTTGCTTTCAAACAGTTCGACAATATCTGGTGTTAACTGGGGAAAAATTCTCAAATATTTTTGATCAAACGCCTCAACTTTGAGGAGGAAAAACAACCTGTCAATTTCTGGAATCCTTATAGTCCAAATGGGACATTCAGCCACGTCACAAAAGACAGAGGATTCAAGACCAAACAAATGCGGGAAACATAACAATACAACAGAAGAACCATAGACAAGAGTAGAGGATAAAGAACTTTTTGGCACATTTGGCTGGTGATAGGAATGGAGTAATAATGGAAATGAACCCTAAAAATACCTGTGCAATTACAAAGAGATGTTTCAGATGTGATTTGAAATGTCATCATGCAGTAAACTGCCCAAATTGGACCTAGTGCCTGAGGCAACCCACAAGAGGGAAGGTGGGATTGGGCACTGATCAGCACTAGGGATACATGCATGTTCAAAGCAGCTTCACTCTGATAAGACAGGAGCATTAGTCACAGATTCATTAATTGCACTGTGTTGTACAGTGTTTGCACATACACAGCAGGTAGAACAGACTGGTTGAAATTTATTTGGGATTCACTCAGAAGGAAGGAACAAGCTTATGGATGAGGGAGAAAGAACCTTAAACTCTCATCATTCCCATCCTTAGGTCCTCAGAGGTGTACATTTGTGGTGGATGAACTTTGAAGACGCCAATGATGTGGGCTTTTTTTGTTTTAAAATCCTGCATTATGTTTGGTTTCTTGGATGTTGCCAGAGCTGCATTCTTCCAGGGTGAATACAGGGTATCTTATCGTAGTCCTGAATTTAGTCTTCTTTATGGTGGGCAAAATTTGGGAGTCATGAGGTGAGTTATTTTTTTCTGAATGTAGGCCCTGATCCTCTTCATCAGTACTAGCAGAGAATGTGTCCACCTTCAAAGCCCAAAAACCCAGTGGGCAAAGTATGTTGGGGTAAATTTCCACAATACCAGACAGATGCTCATTCTGGAGACATACTATAAAAACTCTGGAATACAAGTACATAGGAGTACAAGTTTTAGCACAATACTTTCAGGGTCTACAGTCTCCAGTACACTTTGGCTTGTTTTAGGAGAACACGGTAACTCTGAAAAATTGAACTATATTTACTTCAATGCAAGCGGCCTGACAGTTAGGGAGGATGTACTCAGGGCAAGTATGGGAACATGGGCCTGGGACATCATAGCTATTCCAGAAACATGACCAAAACAGTGCTTCTGTTTCCTCCCACATTCCAAAGATATTCAGGTTAGGTTGACTGGCCACAATAAACGTAGCAATACAGCGACAAGATAGGGATCTGCAAAGATGCTCTTTGGAGGGTTGGTGCAAACACAATGGGCCAAATGGCTTCTTTCTGCACTGTGGGGATTCTATGATTATATGGGTTATCAGTTTAATCCAAGGTTTTCACCAAGGAAATATTTTAATTTTGGGAGAAGTCCTGTTTAAAACAAAGGCTGTTAATCCAAAGACCAGAAAGGACAAAGCTTTTTTTTCTGGCTTGTAAACATGATTAATTAAATATTTGACCATAAAAACAGATTAATAGCATTTATCAACAGAGTTTCACATGGCTCCAAAAGGATTCTAAACTACTTCAATAATACATAGCATCTTGCCTCCAAGAAAAAGCAAAAAACCTCCTTCAATATAGCTTAAAACCAAACAACAGTGAACAAAAACCAACCCCAGCCAACAGCCAACCTCATCACTGGCTCCAAACTGGCACGGGACTCAACAATATCTACCGGCTTGATATCAAAACAACAGAGCCCATCGCGATTTACTTCACACACTACATAATATTCAACATCAAGTGTTTGCTTTTGTCCCGCAATAGAAGTCAAATGAGAGGCAGACATACAATACAGATTCAACAAAGCTCTCTATTCCTGCAACGAATGAGACAATTTTTGCTTTGTTAGCTATTTGAGAATATGTCAAAAAGCCATAAAGCTGAGGCAGTTTCAGAAAGGAAGGATCAAACATTATAGGAAAAAGTTGCACACTGCAAGGAGCACATACAGTCCTGAGGACTTTGACCGGAGAAGACACAACCAGGCAGCAAAGATAACAGGGCAACTGTTTCATCCATAGCTTGCAGAATAGTCAACCCAACACCATTTGGATTGTTGCCCCACATATCCCGAACGTTTGAAGGGGCTCAGTTCGAAGAAGTCTGAAGTAATCTACTTCATTATTAGTCATAGAAGAACATTTCTAAATCGGTTGTACCGTAGTGTAATTTACTGTTTATGGTAAACAATACCCTTATTATTCAAAATCTGAAAACTGTGTCAAAGTCATAGAAATACACAGCACGGAAACAGATGGTTCAGTCCAACTCATCTGTGCCAACCAGGTATCCTTGATAAATACAGTCCCATTTGCTAGCATTGGGCCCATATACCTCTAAACCCGTCCTATTTGTTTACCCATCCAGATGCCTCCCTGTAGCTCGTTCCATACATGCACCCTGTGTGAAAAAGTTTCCCCTTAGGATCCTTTTAAATCTTTTCCTTCTCAACTTAAACCTTCGCCCTCCAGTTTTGGTCTCCCCCAACCCAGAGAAAAGACTTGTCTATTTGCCATATCCGCGCCCCTCATGATCACCCCCTTAGCCATCGACAGTCCAAGGAAAATAGCCCCAGCCTATTCAGCCTCTCCCTATCGCTAAAATACTCCAGCCCTGGCAACATCCTTGTAAATCTCTTCTGAATCCTTTCAAGTTTCACATCCGAATTCCTAAAGCAAGGAGACCAGAATTGCACACAGTATTCTCAAAGTAGCCTAAACCAATGTCTTTTACAGCCTCAACATGCCTTTCCAACTCCTCTACTCCATGCACTGATCAATATAGGCAAGCATACCAAAACACTTTCTTCACGATACTATCCACCTGTGACACCACTTTCAAGGCACTATGAACCTGTACTCCAAGGTCTCATTGTTCACTAACACACCCCGGGACCTCACTATTAACTGACCTTTTATGCCTTTCAAAAATGCAGCACCTCACATTTACCTAAATTAAACTCCATCTGCCACTCCTCAGCCCATTAGCCTATCTGGTCAAGATTCCAATGTACTTGGAGGTAACATTCTTCACTGTCCACGATAGCTGCAATTTTGCTGTCATCTGCAAAGTGACAAACCAAACCTCCAACATTCATATACGAATCATTTACAGATGAATGGTAAAAAGCAGTAAAAGCCTTGTGGCACACCACTGGGCACCGGCCTCCAGTCTGAAAAGCAACCTTCCACACCACCCTCAGTCTTGTACCTTTCAGCTAGTTCTGCATTCAAATGGCTAGTTCTCGCTGTATTCCACGCGATCTAACCTTGCTAACCAGTCTACCACGAAGAACCTTGTCGAATGCCTTACTCAATCCATATAGATTACACATACCACTCTATCCTCATCAATCCTCTTGGTTAATTCCTCAAAAAAAAACTCAAATTCAAGTAAGTGAGACACGATTTTCCACGCATAAATTTATGTTGACTCTCCTTAAATTAGTCTTTGTCTTTTATGTAAATACTCAGGATTCCCTCTGACAACTTGCCCACCACTGATGTCAGGCTCACCAATCTACAGTTCTCTGGCTTTTCCTTACCACCTTTCTTAAAATAGTGGCACCAACCTCCAGTCTCCCAGCACCTCACCTGTGGCTATTGATGGTGAAAGTATCTCAGCAAGGGACCCAGCAATCACTTCCCTAGGTTCCCACAGGAGTTCTAGGGTACATCCGATCAGGTCCCAGGAATTTATCCACCTTTATACATTTCAAGACATCCAACACCACAATCTCTGTGACACGAACACTTTTCAAGATGACGCTATCTATTTCCCACATTCTACACCTTTCATATTCTTCTCCACATTAAACACGGATGCAAAATACTCCTTTAGTATCTAACCCATTTCCTGCAGATCCACACATAGGAGGCCTTGCCCGTCTTCAAGGGGCCCAATTGTCTCCCTTGTTATCCTTTTGTCCTTTATCTATTCATAAAATCCCTTTGAATTCTCCTTAACCTTATTTGCCAAGGCTATCTCATGTCTCCTTTTTGCCCTCCGGATTTCCCTCTTAAGTATACTCTGACTGCCTTTGTATGCAAAAGGATTCACTTGTCTCTGCTGTCTAAACCTGACATATGTCTTCTTCTTTTTCCTTGACCAAAACCTCAATTTCTCTCATCATCCAGCATTACCTACACCCATCAGCCCTGTCCTTCACCGTAACAGGAACATACTGCCCCTCAACTCTGATCATCTCATTTTTGAAGACTTCCCCTGTTCCAGCCATCCCTTTACCCGCAAACAGCTGGCCCCAGTCAATTCTTGAAAGTTCTGCCTAATACCATCAAAATTGGCCTTCTTCCAATCAACAACTTGCACTTTCAGATCTGGTCTATCCTTTTCCATCACTGTTTTAAAACTAACAGTATTATAGTTGCTGGCCCCAAAGTGCTTCCCCACTAACACCTGCCCTGCCTTAGTTCCCAAGAGTAGGTCAAGTTTGGCACACTCTCTGGTAGGTACATCCACCTAATCAGAAAATTTTCTTGTACACACAAAATTCTCTCCATCCATTAACACTATGGCAGTCCATGTCTGGAAAATTAAAAATCCCCTTTCATAACCATCCCATTATTCTTACAGATAACTGAGATCTTCCTACAAAATTGTTTCTCAATTTCCTGCTGACTATTCAGGTGTCTATAGGCGAAGTGCAATAAAGTGATCATCCCTTTCTTACTTCAGTTCCACCCAAATTACTTCCTTGGATGCATTCTTAGGAATATCCTCAAGTACAGCCATAATGTTGTCTATCCCTAATCAAAAGTGCCAGTCCCCCTCCCCCGACCTTTTCGATCCTTCCTATAACATCTATGCCCTGGAATATTAAGCTGCCAGTCTTGTCCATCCGTGAGCTACATCTCTGTAATTGCTATGATATCCCAATCCCATGTTCCCAGCCTTATCCTTTTGGGCCTCTTGCATTGAAATAAATTCAGTTTAATTGCGGAGTCCTACCTCAATCTGTGTAGATGACTTATAAAAGGTAACCCACACATGCGACAGCAAATAAGAATTTGGTTTGACTAAAGTGTACGAGTGACCAGTGAAGAGAAAACGCATGAGCTCAGATATACAAAGGACAACTATCTTCAGAACAAACCATTCCAATGCTGAAATCACTGATAAGGATTTCAGCAGAGCAGCCCAGGCAGAGGTGCAGACAAGTGATTTAAACAGAGATGGAAAGAGTATTGAAAAAGACGTGAGGACAGAAGCTCATATTAGACTCAAGAGAACCAGAGATGAATGCTGCTTCACATCAAAAAGCAAGTAGAAAATAGAAAGCAAACTCATTTCAGGTTGACAAGACTTTGACATAATGGATAATATGAAGGATGAGTCCAACCACCGGATCTTACCAATGCAAATCACCATAAAGAAATCAAAAAACGGAATTTGTGTTCATCTGTGGGCACCAAACCAAACAATGCAATGAGAAAGGAACTTTATACAGAGAACCTATCACAAGAACAACAAATGGTGCTCTAAACACTTTGCCAAATGATCTCAAACATAAGCTACCGGTCAGTTAAGCTCAGTACTTTCTACTCATAACCAATATAAAAGCATCAATCTGGGAAAAAAAAACTTAGTAACTCCAGTATTTTAGCACGATTCAGTCGGCACTTCAAAACACTTGAAGGCATACTAAATATCAGTAATAACATTCTGATCTACAGTTGAAGTAAACGTGAACTTCTGACATATCTACAAAGTCTGAGAGAATACAACCTCACTTTGAGCAAGTACTTGCCTTTGTTCAGCAGAATCAGATTCTTTGATCATGTTTTGCAGTGCAGGAGTACCACAGGACCAAAGAAAGGTTAATATGCTACAAAGTGTTGTAAACTCTATGAGCACGTATTTATCTGCTCAGACCCCTTGTACGATATAGTCACTTCATTGCTTGCATCACGACATTCAACTTCCCTGCACAATCTGACACAAATGACCACATGGAGCAGACTACACTGGATCAAATAACACAGTCAAGTTGTTCAAACAAACAAAACTTCCAAAAGACATAGGAATAAAAGTATACCATTCAGCACTTTGAGTTTACTCCAAATTGATCATGGCTGATCTGAAAATACTCAAATCCATTTTGCTGCCATATCCCCAAAACCGTGCATTCCCTTGGTGATTTAAAAATCTGTCCAATTCAGCTTTGGATATTCCAGAGAATATTGTCTTTGGTCCTAGACTCTCCCAGAATGGGAAACACCCTCTCTGCATCGATCTTATCAGCTCCCAAAAGAACCTTATGTGTTTCACGAAGGGTACCTCATTCTTCTAAATGTCACTGTACATCCCACCATACCCAGGATCAAACTAGTGAAGCTTCTCTAGACTGACAATGCCAAATTATCTTTCCTGAGATAAGCGGCTCAAAATTGTTCAGTGTTCCAACTGCAGTCTGACTGGTGTCTTAAATAGCTTTAGCAAAACCTCCCTGTTTTTTGACTCCATTCCTTTCAGAATAAAACCAACATTGCATTTGCCTTCCCTATTATCCACTAATCTTGCAAACCAGCTTGTGATTCATGCACAGGTAATCCTTGTGTGCTGCAGTTTTTTTGGTATTTAAATTCTAATTTTGCTCTTCTACTCCTCCTGCCAAATGCATAATCTCACTTTTCCCACAGTGCACTCCATCTGACAAGGATTTTTTTTAACCCATTCTCTCAACTTGTCTATAATCCTATGTACACTTATTGTGTCATTCTTACAAATCTGCCTTGCCACCTATTTTTTTGACATCCACAAACTTGGTAAATAGTGCATTTACTTACTTCATCCAAGTCATATGTATTGTAAACAGTTGTGGCTCTCTACTATTTTCAGGTTGCCATCCTAAAAATGTTCCTTTAATTCCACTTCTGTTTGTATTAGTTAGCCAATCCTCTATCCACGCTAATAACTGCTACCAACACTTCAGCAGGCTTGAGGAGGCTCAACTATATTCTGGGGACACAGGTTCAAACCTTGCCATGGCAGATGGTGGAATATGAATTCAATGCAAAATATCCAGAGTTAACAATCTATTGATGACGATGAAACCATTGCCAATTGAGAAAACCCACCTGGTTGACTAATGCTCCTCCCCAGGAAGGAAATTGCTATCCTGATCTGATCTACATGCAGCTTCCAAACCACAGCAATATAGCTGATGCTCAATTGCCATCTGACATGGCTTAGGAAGCTCATCTCAAACAAATGAAACCGGATGGATCACCTGGCATCAACCGAGGTACCGGAAAAGACAATGCCAGAAACAGCCCTGTTGGCCTCGCAAAGTACCCCTTACCAATAGTTGGGGACGAGTCGCAAAATTGGGAGAGCTGTCTCTCGGAGGAGTCAAACAAGTCATACTCAAGCAATTAAACAGTCAATGTCCCAGATTGCACCATCCCCATCACTGGATACGTCTGTCCCACCCAGCACAGACCCAGCAGAGGTGGCAACACAGTAAAGGTTAGGAGGAAGTGGCCCTGGCAGTCGTCTACATTTACTCCAGACCCTATGAACTTTCATGGCATCAGGTTAAACACAGGCAAGGAAACCTCCTGATTACAATGTAACGTCCTCCCTCATTTGTTGAGAGTCAGTCCTCCTCCATGTTGACCAACCCTTGGAGGAAGGACCAAGTATGACAAGGGCACAATAGATACTCTGGGTGGGGATTTCAATGTCTACCATCAGGGGGGCAATTTTCTTTTACCCATAGAGGGTGGTGAGTGTGTGGAACAAGTTGCCAGAGGTACTGGTGGATGGGACCCCAATTTTGTCATTTGAGAAATATTTAGACAGGTACATGTAGGGCAATGGGTATGGAGGGATATCGACCAAGTGCAGGCAAATGAGGCCATTTTAATTTTGAAAAAGCTGGGCAGCATGGACAAGTTAAGCCAAAGGGCCTATTTCCATGTTGTAAACCTCTGAACCGATGGAGTCTGAGTGGCTTGGCGGCAGCAGCACTGACTGAGTTGGTAGGGTCCAAAAGGACATAGCTGCTAGAGCGAGTCTAGAGTAGGCGGCGAGGGAACCGACGAGAGCACAAAACACACTTGACCACATCCTTACCTGTCTGCTGGCTGCAGTTGATTCGAGTCATAACAGTATTGGTAAGAGTGACCACTACACAGTCCTTGTGGATACAAAGCTGGACCTTCAAACTGAGAATAATCTCCATTGTGTTGTGTAGCACTATCATCATGCTAAATGGGACAGACTTCAAACACACCTACCAACTCAAGCCTAGGCATTCATTAGGCACTCTGGGCCATGAACAGCAGCAAAATTGTACTCTAGAACAATATGCAATCTGACAGCCCAGCAATATGCCCCACTCAACTATCAAGCTGGGGGATCAACCCTGGTTCAATGAAGAGCGCAGGGTGACATGCCAGGAGCCTGAAAATGAGGTGTCAACCTGGTGAAGCTACTAAACAAGACTACTTGAATGTGAAATAGCATAAGCAGCAAGTGACAGACAGAGCTAAGCGATCCCACAACCAATCGAAGACATCCAAACTCTGCAGTCCTGCCACCTCCAAACACCTCACTGGAGGAGGGTCCACAAATACCCCCATACTCAAAGAAGGAAGAGCCCAACACATCGGTGTAAAAGATAAGTCTGAAGCACTTGCAGCAATCGTTTGAGGTGCTTTACACCTTCACGTCCACAAGGGAAACTGCAAATTTGAGGCAATAACCAATTATGGGCCACTATTAAGCCTTTAGAACAATCCACACAGCAAATACCCTTCGAAAAGATCAGTGAGTAGTCAAACAACAAGAGTCCAGGCTCTATTTTAAGATTCAGACGGGCAAGTTCAACCCATGCAACGCCTCTTTCTCGCCATCCTTTGGCAACAATTAGTGCTAAAGTTGCAAAGAATAAGCTGCTGAATGATATCTCATCTACCTAAACGTAAATGGAGTACCAAAGTTGCAGAATTTAGACAAAGTTGTGACATTCCAGCTATACATGAAATTTAAGGAATAAAAACATGATGGTGACAGTATGGTCAAAATGGCTTATACGTTGCAAGACTACCACAATATTCAAAATGAGCAGAAACCACATCTGAGATAATGTTACTGACTGTAACTCCACAGCCACTGACAGAACACGTTCTAAATCTAACGTGAAAGGGGAAATGTCAATACAATTACCTCCTTCAGAAAAAGGTAAGATTCCCAGGAACTTACCACATTCATAACACAAAACTCAGATAGTGTTTGATATCTCAAACACTACAAATTCTTGTGTTCCTTGCAGAACATTTTGTTCCCTGTCACTACAACAGGGTTTCAGTTGCAGAAACAGATACATGTACTTCACTTCAACTAAGGCAACTGTGGGCCCAGACAACATTCCAGCAATAGCACTAAAGACATGCTCCAGAACATGCCACTCCTCTAGCCAAGTTCTTCCAGTACAATTACACTCTTGGCATCTACCCAACAATGTGTAAAATTGCCCATATGTCCTTCATACAAAAAGCAGCACAAATCCAACCTGGCCAATTAACATCCCATCAGTCTAAAGCAGTCAACTTAAAACATCACTCAATTTTTGCATCATATCTCAAATGAGAAATAACAATAGAAGAAATGAGTTCGGTAAATTCACAGACTACTTAAATTTCCATTACTGAATAAAAAAATTGCACTCGTCAAAATCAAGATTCACACACATTTTGAAAGCAGTGGTCCATAACAATTGGGATCAAGTTGTCAAAGGAGTTACACCACTCTTAACAATTAGAGAGTGATGCCTCACTCAACTGCACAAACACTGCCAGCCACATTCATCTTTGCAGTTTATCCTCATGCCTTTGTCACAGAGCGGAAAGGATTTTGGGAGGCTGCAGAAGGATGTGCGACAAGCTAGGAGAGCAGGCAAAGAAGTGACAGACGAAATACTATGTGGGAAAGTGCAAGGTTACGCACTTTGCCAGGAAGAATGGAGTCTATTGTTTTCTAAACAGGGAAAGCGTGCGGAAATCTGAAGTACAAAGGGATTTGGGAGTCTTTGTTCATGATTCTCTTAAGGTTTGTTTGCAGGCTCAGTTTGCAGTGAAGGAAAACACAACATTAACATCTATTTCAGGGAGTTTGAATACAGGAGATAGTGATAATGGGAACTGCAGATGCTGGAGAATCCAAGATAATAAAATGTGAGGCTGGATGAACACAGCAGGCCCAGCAGCATCCCAGGAGCACAAAATACAGGAGCAGAATTGTACTGCAGACGCTGTATAATGCTCTGGTCAGGGTGCACTTAGTTCTGAGTCCTGTTCCATGGAAAGACATTGTTGTGGGGATTGGTTGGGGGGGGGGGTCGAGTCAAAATTTACAAGAACGACCCTGGGAATGAAAAGCTTGTCATTTGAGTAGCGGGCGAAAACTCTGGGCCTATACCCAACAGAGTTTAAGAGGTCTGAGGGAGTAACTGATTGAAACTTACAGAATACTGAGATTTCTGGATAGAATGGACTTGGAGAAGATATTTCTACTGGTGGGAGAGACTGGGACCTAACGGCATAGCCTCAGAATGAAAGGGCTAATATGAGGAGGAATTTCTTTGGCCAGATAATGGTGAATAGGTCGAATTCTTTGCTGCAAAAGGCCATGGAAGCCAAATCATTGGGCATATTTAAGACAGAAATAGACAGGCTCTTAATTATTAGGTAGATCAAAAAAGTTATGGGTAAAAGACTGGGGTTGAGAAACAGATCAGCCATGCTCGAATAGCAGATCAGACTCAATGTGGTACATGGCCTAATTCTGCTCACCTATCCTTTGGCCTAGCAAAGTTAGACATCAACTGGGCACAAATGCAATGAGAAGGCAAAAGGGCTCATTGACAATAAATGCAGAACGAAGTATGAAATTCAGAGCCACACCACTAAAGCCAGGTACAGAACATTTGAGAACTTCGACATTCACGATGCAAACAAGGATGTATGGCATCTAATCATTTCTTGCAATCAATACAAAATATCAAGTTTGAACAAAAAAAAAAATCACTAAACATACCACTTTTTAAAGCACTGGAACACAATATATGCTGAACTTGATTCAGATATTTGTTTTTCAGATTAAGAAAATGTTAGAAGAAACATCATTTAGTTTTCAATGGACACCAGTACCATCCAAACAGTAGCAAGTAATGCAAACATTATAGAAAGAGAGAAAATTAGAACAATCACAAAAGGATTAGGTATGGAGCAAACTCTTGGAATTTAAGGCAGACCCCACTGTCTGATTGCCTACATCTTAGGGAGTCTTAAAAGGAAGAGGCAGCAGATATAGTGGATTCATTAATAATGATATTCAAAATTTGCTGGTTGCAGAAAAGGTTCCACTGGACTAGAAATGCTATCACTGGATCCTTACTCAAAAATGGAGAAAGAAATTAAGAAACTGTAGACCACTTCATTTGACACGAGTCAATGAGAAATTGTTAGACTCCATTCTGAAGTAATAGCAGGATATTTGGAAAGTCAAAATAAAATCCATCAGAGGCAGCATGGTTTTTTGAAGGGCAAGTCATGCTTGCTAGATTTCTTTTTGAAAGTGTAAAAGCAATGTGGATATGGGGCTCCTGTAGATGTCGTATATCTGAACTTCGAGAAGGCATTTAGGTATCACAAAAAATATATACAGAAGGTCACACGAAGTTTACAAATGGTTTTTTCCAGGTTGGCAACCTCTACCTAGTGGGATGCAAAAGGTTCAGTCCTTAGGTCTCAACACTTCATAATCTATATTAATGATTTGGACAGAGGGATAGAAATTCCTTTAACAAATTTGCAAGCAACACTAAAATAGGTGGGGTTAAGTAAGCTGCAATGCAGAAATAAGAAATTTACCAAGGATACAAATGGGTTACATGAATGGGTCAAAAGTTGGTGTACAAAGTTTAACATGGATAAGTGAGAGGTTGTCAAATTTGATTGGAGGAAGAGAAAGGCAACTTGCTAATTAAAATGAGAGAAACTTCACAGTGCTTCAGCACAGAGGGATCTTGTTGTCTTCCTGCATGAACTGCAGAAAACTTGAAGGCAGGTACAACTGGTAAAAAAGGAAAGCAAATGGAATTTTGACATTTATTGCCAAAGAACTTGAATATAAAAGGAGGGAATGCTACTGCACCTGCACAAGACTTTAGTGAGAACAGATCTGTAGTAATGCATGCAATTTGGATGCCCTGCGAAGAGGGGTGTAGTTGCACTGGAAGCAGTTCAGAAAAGGCTGATTTGAGAGGAGGGGTTTGTCTTAAGAAAGATTGAGCAGTTCAGATCAATACTCTATGGAGTTAAGAAAGAGACCTTGTTGAGGTATATAAGATGCTTTAAAATAAAAGACTGGCAAGGTAGACATGGAGAAGATATTTGCTCATAAGTTGCAATCCAGAACAAGAAATTTAGTTTAAGGACAATGGGAACAGATTTAAACCAGAGTTGAGGAGAAATTACTTCTCCTAAAAGGGTTGGAACCAGAGTGAGTTTGATGCTGGGGCAAAAGACAATAGACAATAGACAACAGGTGCAGGAGTAGGCCATTCGGCCCTTCGAGCCAGCACCACCATACATTATGATCATGGCTGATCATCCACAATCAGTATCCTGTTCCTGCCTTATACCCATAACCCTTGATTCCACTATCTTTAAGAGTTGTATCTCTTTCTTGAAACTATCCAGAGAATTGGCCTCCACCGCCTTCTGGGGCAGAGCATTCCATATATCCACCACTCTCTGGGTGAAGTAGTTTTTCCTCGACTCTGTTCTAAACGGCCTACCCCTTATTTTTAAACTGTGTCCTCTGGTTCTGGACTCCCCCATCAACGGAAACATAGTACTTGCCTCCAGACTGTCCAATCCCTTAATAATCTTATACATCTCAATCAGATCCCCTCTCATTCTCCTAAACTCAAGTGTATACAAGCCCAGTCGCTCCAATCTTTAAACCTGAGTAAATCTGAAACGATAAACCTATTAGTAATTAAAAATCTGCCTAACTATTATGGACATCAGGCAGGAAAATAGAGTTGAGGCTAAAATGAGATCAGCCATGGTTGCAACAAATTGCAGAGCAGGCTTGAGGGGTTGAATTGTGTACTCCTGTTCCTACTTAAGATCCAGTATCACACGTTGTTATTCTACCACATGAGAAAAAAGTGTCCACAAACCATTACATTACCAAATTATCTTCAGCTGGTGAGGAAATCTTGTTTCATTGCGTATGATCAAGTGAAAAGCCCACACCAATTTTTTTTCTTTTAAAAAAACAGTTGTTCCTATGCAAGTGAAAGTCTGCCTTAACTTTTGCTTAAAGAAAATGTGAAAAATAGTTATTAAATTCACGAGTCAATTTAATTACAGTTGAATGTTAGAAAACAAATTTATTCAGGTAATTTTGAATGAACCGGTAATGTACAAGTAAATGAATCCTAACAAAGAAAAAAATTACCTCATCACAAAAGCTCATTTTAGTGTACTGAAATAGTTGACATTTAAAATCAGTACGTTTCATCATGCATCAAATCTTCGTGAAAGTTCCTCAAAAGGAGGCCACAGACAGGTTCAAGAACATAAGTTTTCTTCTAAAAAATTGTACTTTTTCCCTGAATGAATCCAATTACAGTACTAAGACAACAGGCGATTCTTATGGTCATAACATACTTCACTTTCACTAAGGTTCTTCAAAAACAGGTTAAGAAAGATCTGCTCATTAAGTCAGTTTTTGAACTAGTTCAATCATGCAGCCTTGAAGAATCTACTTTTCAGAAAAATAACATCAGGATGGATATCCAAAAAGATCAGCATTCTCACCTACAGCCATAAAGATGCCTTTCCTGATTGTGCATTCTACTTGAAAGGCTTGTAGCTTTCATTTTTACCTTTCTCTTGGCCACCAGATCTTTATACGGTTATCCTCAAAATCAACTTACTTATTTTGATATCTAGATATTTACAGCTAGTAAATATTTCAACATCTATGTCATGAAATTTCATAATATTATTCCACGAACAGGCTTTTTCCTGGAGTCTAGAATCAGTTCTTTGATCTTAATTTTGTTAAAGTCAGAAGTCACAAAACACCAGAATATAGTCCAATAGATTTATTTGAAATCACAAGCTTCTGGAACATAGCCCCTTTGTCAGGTGAAGTGAGAAAGAAGCATACAGACACAGAATTTAAAGACGGAGAACAAAAGATCATACACATAATGAGTGCAGTGTCAAATAATAAGTCTCTGCAGGTGATCAGAAGTGTCAGTGAAGTGTCAACAGCTGAATACCAGCAAAGGGATGACCTATAATCTGATTATAGTCCAAGGTTATCGTCGAACAGGTTTAATTGAAACCACAAGCTTTTGGAGCACTTCTCTAGCTTCCACCCTAAACTATTAAAAAAGCGACCCCCCCACTGACAAACAGTGTGCACATATAGGATCTGCTTAGATGAGGAAGAACGCAATAAACACAAAGATTTTGAAGGACATCCTCCTAAGAACAGGACACAATGATGAACTCAATCACCAGTTCCAACGTGCACAATGAAAATCTGCAATGACCTCCTCAGAAGACTGACATCGGAAACAACCAAGAGTGTACTTTCGGTTGTCCAGTACTCCTCAAGACTGGAGAGACTACGCCACGTCCTTCGCAGCCTTCAACACCATTGATGACAAGCATGTCGCAAAGACCATCCCCAAGCCTGAATTGCATGCCTTTAGCCAACTGCTAATCCTTAAACAGACCTTTGTTCACAGCAAACTACCCAGCCTTCAAGACAACAATTGACCACAACACAAACACAACACAGCCACAGCAACCTCTGCAAGACTTATCAGATCACCAACATGGACACTACTATCACACGTGAGAACACCACACACCTCATACACGGTAGACAACACTGTTCAAGTCATACGAGTATCTATCTCTGACGCTGCAGGCAAGGATGCCCCAAGGCATGGTATATTGACGAGACCATGCAGACGCTACATCAGATGAATGGACACCACACAACATTCGTCAGATACGAACATTCCCACCCAGTTGGGGAACACTGCAGCAGTTAAGAACGTTCAGACTCCGATCTTCAGTAAGCATCCTCCAAAACAGCCTTTGAGATACATGACATCACAGAATTGCTGAGCAGAAACTGATAGCTAAGTTCCACACCCATGAAGACAGCCTCAACTGTGATCTTGGGATCATGTCATGCTACATGTCACCTGACCACACTGTTCTATATCCGTAAAATCTTCCTAACTGTCCTGTTTCAACAGCATCAGCAACAAATTTTTATGATCTCACGACCTTAGTTTGTACAGTTTTGGATTACTTATTACTTTAGTTAGACCCTCAGCATGCGAGTCTTATACTTAAGTTATTCCAGTCATTCAGTTCATCTCCAGCACCAGCTTAATTTTTTTAAATTATCTGTCTCATTTAATTGGTTTATAGGTCATTCATTTGCTTGTTATTCAGCTGTTGACACTTTATTCACACCGTCCAACACTTCTGATCACCTGCAGAAACTTATTATTGGGCACTCCACTCGCACCATTTGAATGATCTTTTGATCTCTCTGCCTATAAATCCTGTGTGTGAGCTTCTCTCTCACTTCACCTGATGAAGGGGCTACACTCCAAAACCTTGTAATTTCAAATAAATCGATTGGACTATAACTTGGTATCATGTGACTTCTGACTTTGTCCACTCCAGGTCAACACTGGCACCTCCATATCTTAAATTTTGTTAAGCACAACAAAAACATAATAGCACCATTTTACAAACTGAGTTCCTACACTTTTCTTGTTTACTTCCAATGAGGACCAGGAGTTATGATGTTATCCATATAGTTCTCACCATTCGTATTGAGAGTCAAAAAGCAAGGTAAAGTCCACAATGCTGACCAGACGCAGTATTCTTAATGTAGGCTCGCTAGATCCTTGATACAAGAACAACCAACTGGTACTGTAAAAGGAAATCATTGATGTAGAGTGTTCAATTATCATCAAGGTTTACTAAAATTCTTCAAACTTGATTGGTTGCATGCTATCAAAGACTGAAGACAAATACATAAGTGGCAGCACAAGAATGTTTGCCCAATCTATCCAAATACTGTTCGGTCAAATCAACCAAGCAGGTTAAGTTGAATATTCAAATACAATTTTTCATTTTAATGGTTTCATTGTTTGTATTTTTGAAAGCAAACCACTGAAACAAAACTACAATACCAGTAGTTTGTTCTGAAAGTTTAGATATTCTGTTGACTCGGGCGGGAAATAGCACAAGCCTCATTTACCAAGAGGACATGGGTATTATTCATTTGTTAAGGACAAAGTTCAGCTGGAAGGTTATTTCCTTAAGTTGTTTTACAAGCACATCAGACAAACTCCAGCAGCTGTATCCTTCAGGGATTGGCTGCCACAATGTCAATGTCCTCTACCTTAAGCATATTATGCGCCTGTTAACTGGTCATCACGTAGTCAGAGTCTACTAGTAAAACTGAGTAAGGAGACGGATCTCCCCTACCCAACACCAAGACTTGGATTTCATAGCTTTGTTTTCAGCAGACCAGACCAAAAATGTGCTAACACCTGGTCTGAACCTACCTCCCTTCTCTGTAATCATAACCATTCTCTTGGCCTTCTGTTCTTTGATGACCATGATCTCTAACCTCCCTTGTCCTCTAGCCTTTCACTGACCATGCTCATTTTGTTCCACCATCATATTTCCATCAGCTTTTCAAATGAAAAGAAAACCATACTGAACTCAGGACATTCACTGTTTCTTTCCCTCTTTAAATGCTTTCAGACCTGCCAACATGCTCTTGCACTTACTGTTTTATTTCAGATTTTCAGTTTGCACAGTATTTTGTTTTTGGTTCGATATTTCATTCAATGTTATTTCTTGTACAGAATTGCTGACCTTGAAATTCTGCTCTTCTATTTGTCAGAATTTCAATTTGTCTCTTTCAGTTTGCTCAACTTCATTGCTTTATGATTCCTTTCTGGTGTTTAGCAAAACTCATTTTCACAGCCACACCGCCCTCCTCAATGACTGCATCCAGTTCCAACTATCCCTACAGATTCCACCAGAAGTTCCAGCCTTCACGTATCAAATCCAGCCAGGATTGCAGATACTTCCAAGATATTAAATGTCCATCAGACTGCTGTTTTAACCACAATCTGAGAGTCAGGTTGTATCATGTAGTGCCACATTCACACACTGGACTTCTCTCCATTAGTGATAATTGACCCTTTCTTGAAGTGGATGCTGCCTACACGCCTTCTCTGGAATATTGCTTACTTCATTGGTAGTTTCCTTCTTTCATTAGGAACTGAAAAAAACTCATTAATTTTGCTTCCAATTTCCATCCTTGTCTCACCATGACCCTGTTCATCTCCAATTCTTACATTTCTTGACTTCAGTGTCTCCATTTCCAAAGACACTGCCAAAAATTTATTACAAATCTAGCAATTCCCACAGCTACCAGGACAACACTTACCAATGCACCACATTCCTCATTTGTCAATTTCTCCTCCTCCATTGCATCTGCAATGATTTTCTGACAGATTTTCCTTATTCCTCAACCAAGAATCTCCCCACAACAGTATCCATGACAATACCCACACATTTCCATCACTTCTCCTTTCATCCCCACCTCTTATTCTCACCTTCAACCCCTTTATCCACTATCTCCAACATGGCTACCTCTCCAAATACATCATTTCCCCATCCTCCAGTCAACATTCCGAAGTGACCATTCCCTTCATGATTCCCAGGGTCACCCTTCACCCATGGAAACAGTGGAGGTGTAACTTTATTTTTTAAAATCTTGCATGTCCATTGCCCCTCAGGTAATTCAACTATTCAGAGGTGGAGCAAGAAGTGGGAGGAAGATAATTATAGGGACAGTCCCTAGAAAGGGAACAGATAGGAATTTGTGTGGCAAGAAATATGACTCCAGGATGGTATGTTGCCTCCCTGGTGCCAGGGACAAGGATATCATGGAGGAGGTGCAGGACTTCACTCTTGGTACAGGAATCATACAGAAGTCATGATACATAGGAATGGGATTGAGGTCCTGAAACCATATTTCAGGGGGTTAGGAACGAAATTTTAAAAAGCAGGACTTCAGGATGACGCTACCTCATGATTACTCCCAGTGCCAGGTGCTAAACAGCACAAAGACAGCAGCATTTATCAACTGAATGTATGGTTAGAGAACTGGTGTCACAAGGAATGGTATTTGCTTTGAGGAATCAAGGCCAGTTCTCAGACTGGTGGGACATGTACAAGTTGGACAGGTTACACCCTAATGGGATTGGAACTGGGACTTGTAGCCTCACAGGCAGATGTGTTAATGTTGTTGGTCTTAATTTAAATTAGTTTGTCATGTGATTAGGAACTGGAAGGATAACCTAAACGGAAGTAACATTGCTAACAGGAACTTTAACATATGCTAGGGAGACTGAAAGACATGAGAAACAAAGCTGAGAATCAAGTATGCTTCAAAAGTCGAGTGACAAAAGGCAAAGTTCATTGCAATCGACCGGAAAGCATGCAGCATCTGCAAAAAGGCAGAACATCTAAAAGGCACAAAGAGAGATATTTAGTATAATTTAAATGCTATTAAAGAACAAGGCTACATGGTGACCAGGACTGGGAACTGAATATTCCACAATAAACAAAATTTAAGCAGGGCTGAGAAGGAAGAAAAGTTGGTGGAATTGTGTTGTTTTAGTGAGAGATGAGATCAGTATGTTAAGAAGATAGGATCTGGTATGAGAAAAACAATGCATGGAATCTGTTTGGGTAGAAATAAGAAACAGTATAGGAAGCAGAAATGGGTAACAAAATTAATGGGTCACAAAATAGTAATGGTCGTGTAGGGTATGGTATTAATCAGAAGATGGGAGAAGCATGCAGCACAGGCACCACGTATCATAGTTGACTTCAATCTGCATGTCGACAGGACAAACCAACCAACCAAGCAGAAAGTGAAGGATAACAATTTCGTGCTGTTTGAGAGGAATGCTTTCTGGAGCAAAGGATGAAGATCCCACTAGGTCACGCAAACTTAGATCTAGTATTAAGTAATAAGAAAGGACTAATTCACAATCTTGGTGTTAAAGAACCTTGAAGAAATAAGTGGCCACAAGTGATCGACAAAGTTCTAAGTGAAGTTGCTCATTTTGAGGCAAAGGTACTAAGTTTGAATTAGGGAAATTATGATGGCATGAGGTGGAGTGGGAATACATTACAAGACAAGACAAGACTGTATATAAGCAATGGATATTCTTTAAAGAACCTTTACATGACTGACAGCAACTAAACATTCTTTCAAGGTGAAAACCACAAACAAAGTCAGTCAAACAAAAAGAAGCTCAACATTGTAGAAAATTAAGAGAAATGGTCAATAAAGCTGCAAAAATACTGCTTTGGAAGATTGAGAAGTTTGCAGAATACAAAGCAAGGCTAATAAACTGCTAAGAGGGAACAGAATATGAATGTAATATTGCAAAAAAAGACAACAGAAGTTAGAGTATGTAAATGCACACATTTGGCTGAAACAAATGATGTTCTATTATAGGCAGGACAATTTACAATATGAATTAGAAAGGTGATAGAGAAGCTAAATGATTACTTTGTGTTTGTTTTCATCGCAGAACATACCAGAAATCTACTAGACCTCCAGTTCCAAACGGTTCGGGAAAACGAGGAGTTGAAAGAAGTTAGCATTCATAACAAGATTGCACTGGACAAATTAATGGGGCTGAAAACTATTGAATCTCCAGCACCCACTAGTCTACATCCTCCAGTTTTGAAGAAAGTGATTCAAGAGATAGCCAATGCATTTATAATATGCCAAAATTCTACAGACTCTGGAACAATTCCTATGGATTACAAGGGAGTAAACGTCTACCCACTATGTAAAGGAGTGGAGAGAGAAAATAGGCTACAAATACATTAACCGTGCAGTCAGAAAATTGCTAAAATCAATGATAAAGGATGGAATACATGGAAATCTGGTTGATAATAAACTATTTGGGCTTAATCAACATGTTTTTGCACTTGGAAAACACTGTTTGATGCATTTGGAAGTGGAGCAGTGTTTTTTTTTGAAGGTGTTACTAACAAAATTACTATCATAGAATCCCTAGTGTGGAGGTAGGACATTCGGCCCACTGAGTCCACACCAAACCTCTACCCTACCCTATCCCTGTAAACCCACATTTCCCATGGCTAATCCATCTAGCCTGCACATCTTTGGACAGGAACAGAGAGAACGTGCAAACTCCACATAGACAGTCATACAAGGCTGAAATCGAACTCACACCCCTGGCCCTGACAGGCAGCAATGTTAATCACCAAGTCACCGTGCCACCCCAATATTGGAGGTCAGATAGACGTATACTTTGAATTTTCAAATGCTTTTGATAAAGCCCCAAAAAGAAGCGGATTAGATAAATTAAAGCACATGGATAAGAGATAATACGCTAGCATGGCTTAATGATTGATTAACAGACAAAACAAAAAGAACAGAAATAAATGGATAATAAAACGTGAGGCTGGATGAACACAGCAGGCCAAGCAGCATCTCAGGAGCACAAAAGCTGACGTTTCGGGCCTAGACCCTTCATCAAATAAATGGATCTCTCTCATACTGACAGTCTGTGACAAGGTGGGTACTGCAAGGGTCATTACTTGGACCCGACAAAAAGTTCACCAGACTCTCTCCTCGGATAATGAGAATGTCATTTGAAGAGCAATCAGGCAAACTGAGAATGCATTCTCTTCGATTTCAAAGGAGGTGATCTCACTGAAAATGTACAGACCATGTATTTTTAATTTTCAATATTTTTGACAGTTGGCAGAAATGGGAAAACAACTTTTTTTTTGAAAAACCAAGGAGTGTTGACAGATTACTACACTTCTGAAAACGAATAACTTGACACTCATTTTATGTGTTATTCAGAACTGCCAGTTCAAACAGTAGTGGCAAATTTGCAGAGGAGCTGGAACCCAGGGCAGTGAACAAATTGAGATTCCGTCAACAACATTCATAGGATGAGGACATCCCTGTCTAGGCCTCCCTGAGAGCCTAACAGCCAATCACATTGCTTTAAGTCTGGAGTCACATGCAGGCTAGAGCAGGTAAGGAAAGCAGCTTTCTTTCCCTCAAGGACATTAGCGAGCCAGATGAGTTTTTTATCTAAACAATTGACAGTGGATTCATAGTCATCGTGCGACTCTTAATACCACGACTGAAATTGTATTGGATTAAATTACACCATGTTCTGTGGCAGGATTTGAACCCAGATCCACAGGACATTACCTGAGACTCAGGATTAACAGTCCACCAATAAGACTACTACGCTGTCACCCTGCTCATTATTGACAGGAAAGGTCTTCTGCCTGTCACTAAGCGATTGGTTCTCAAGCAGCTCAACAATTTTGGGCTCTGAACAAGAGACGGAGAAGCTATCACGTCAGTCGCTGCAGCAAAAAAAATTAAGCCTGAGAAAACAAGTTTATTTTTTCCTTCGGCAGTAGTTGTGATTTTTAAATTCTTAAGTCAGAGGCCTTTACAAGTATGAACCAGTCACCCCGTGCCTCTGCAAGCAAGAGAAAGTATTGAGAGAATGGAGATCAGGAAGCAACATCCTGATTAGCAGAAGAATTATCTCAGCTAATCTTGTGAACATGGACCTGTGAACTGCCTTCACGTTCTTTGCTTTCATCTAAAACCCCATGTCTTTCCTGTCTGCGTCTGTGTGTAGAGGAGGAGTTTATAACGGGTGTTAAAGTTTTAGCTCATGAAGTTTACGCTGGTTCATTACTGTTGTAGCTCTAGTTTATATAGGATAAGTTCACAGGTCTGGTCCATGGTTTCTGTCAATCTGGGTCCGAAGATCAGGTAAGAGTGCGAACTTTGCATGCTTTTTAAAAGTTGTCCATTTTTGTGATTTGACTTTTGTACTTAATTTCCAGCACACAACTCTAGTAAGACTTAAAAAAATGCAGTAGACAGGCTGGATGCAGCTAAAATGTTTCTTTTTCCCCATTGGGGAACTGAGAACCAAGGAACACTATTTAAGAATAAGCAGATGACACTTAGATCCGAGAGATTTTTTTCCCTTAAAGCTCACGAGTGTTGTGAATCTTTGGAACTTTCTACTGCAGAAGGCAACTGAATTTCAGTCTTTGAGTATATTCAAGGCACAGATTGATTAGGTTTCTGATGACCAACAGTATTCAAGGTTGAGAATGGGGTGGGTAGAAGTTATTGACGTGTTCAATTATCCATAATCACACTGAATGATGGGATAGGTTTGACAGACTGCTGCTGTTCCTGTGTTCATCCCATTGCATTGACCAAGGCTCCAAACACTCGTTTCCAGTTGAAGGAGCAATTCAAGAATACAGTTTCCTCCTCCTCACTGAGAAGTCCAAACGCAGAATGGGTGATGGTTTTGCTGAACACCTCTATTAAGTCTCCAAGTAATCCTGCCCCTTTTCATGTTCATATTTTGATCCTAAGCTTACTACAGAGCTCCACAAATCAGAGAAAGAGGTTCCTTTCCATTTTACTACTTTATAGCTCTCTGGGCTCAGCTTGGAATTCAAAAACCTCACACTGTGAACTCATGTCCTCCATTTGGTTTTCTTGGTGTCGCTTTCAGGAGAACTGACCTATATTCTGCAATTAATAACGATCCTGAGCCGACTTATTTGCTCTAAAACATGACCCTCTCCCTGGGCCTTTTGCTGTGACCTCAAATCTCTTATCCTGTAGACTTCTCTTGACCTTTCCTTCTGCTCCACATGCTCCTCTGCACCTTTTCTACAATGTAAAACCCATTTTTCCAGCTCACATCAGTTTCGAAGTCCAAATTTCAAAAAGACAACAGACTCGTTTCCCCAAAGGAAATTATGAATGCTACCAGGTTGAGCAAACCAAAAAAGATTAAGGCCTATATCGCACTTTTCACAAAGGGCACATCTCAAAGTGCTTCACAACCAGTGGAACACATGGAATCCTGAAAGAGGAGGAGTAGGCTATTTTAATGTCAGAAATGTGGTAGCCAATCTGCATACAGTAAGCCCCAGCATACAAGATAATAATGAGTAAAGCTGTTTTTGAGGCGTTAATTAAAGGATAAATGACAGGTGAGAGCAAGGGATAACTCTTCTGATTATCTTCAGACGAGTGCCATGGGGCATTTTATTTTCATTCAAGCTGGCAGAATGGCCTCAGTTTAAGATCTCATGAAAAACATATCAACATACAAATGAGGAGGGAAAAAAAAATTTCTAGCAAAGCTCAGCAGGTCTGGCATGATCTGTGAAGGAGAAAACAGAGTTAATGTTTTGGGTCCGGTGACCCTTCCTCAGAACTGATATGGTTGTAACCTCAATTCAAAAGGTCCTTTTGTGGCACAGATGTAGCACCCCTTTCCCTGGATCAGGTGGGCTGGGTTCAAGTCTCACCTGCTCCAGGTGTGCAATAACATCTTTGTGAACATGTTGATTAGACAAAAAAAGGTCCACATGCCAATCACCCCTTTATGACCGTCCACATAGTCAGAAATATCTGTCTTCGGTCCAACTCATCCATGCCGACCAGATACCCTGAATAAATCTAGTCCCATTTGCCAGCATCTGACCCGTATCTCTCTAAATCCTTCATATTCATATACTCACCCAGATGCCTTTTAAATGTTGTAATCATACAAGCCTCCAACAATTCCTCGAGCAGCTCATTCCATTCATGCACCACCTTCTGCGTGAAAATGTTGCCCCTTTGGTCCCTTTTAAAATCTTTCTCCTCTCACCTTAAACCTGTGCCGTCTAGTTTTGGAATCTCCCCAGGAAACATCCTCGTCCATTTACCATATCCATGCCCCTCATGTTATTATAAACATCTAATTCATCAAGTATCCATCTAAGAATTGCCTCAAGTTTACCAAATGGAGTTTAAACACAAAGTGGTATGGCCAAAGTAGATAGCTGTGGTTGTGTATAATGCTGGAGTTTCAACTGGCACAAGGACTTAAAGATAATTTAAAGTGCAGACTACTGTCTGGAATATACACCGAAGTCCATCATACAACCAATAGGAAAGCATTTTTCATTATAACCTAACATCTAAGCAATTCTAACATGTCCAGATAAAAATAAACACTCCGCCATGGGAAAGAGCTCAAAACAATCAAAGTTACCTCAATTTTCCTCAGCCAATTTGGTTCAAGTCTGTGTAGAATTGTGAATTGTATAGTGGTGTCGCTCATGAAAGTAGAAATCTGTGCAGATCTTTATTTACTCAAGCAAGTCATGTCCGTCAGAAACAAACTACCCGATCTCAACTATTTGAACAAAGTTGAACTATTCCAAAATTGTAAGTAGTTTCTGCTCCCTGTCATATCCCTGTATGAACTAAAATCATGCAATGGTCACAGAAAAAGCTACAGGCCTTCTGAAGGAATAATTCTACTGATGCATCTCACCTGCCTTTCCTACAGCACTGCATTTTTTCCCTTTTCAGCTAATCATTCAATTCCCTTTTGCAAGCTTCAGGTAACCTTGCTTCTGCCACGCATTCAAGGAATACATTCCAGATATGAACCACTCACTTATCGATTCTATTTAGAAACATCATTCTGAAAAGTCCATCGAGTCATTCTAACTTTATGAAGCAAGGCAAAATATATCAAATTACTCCAATATTCAGTTGAAATGTATCAATAGGTATAATCAACCGTACCTTCCAAAACACTTATCAACTCACAACTCTACTGGCCATATGCACGATTATACGCACGAACCATGCGTGAACTTATGTCCACAAGAAAATTTCTTTATGCACAAAAATGAAACTCATGAACAGGACATCTTGACAACAAAATGAAACACTGAAAGAAGAAACTCCGTGCGTCAAATTCGCCGACATGAATTATGCAAAACGCCTTGGGGCAGTTCCCTACGTTAACGTGCTTCACTAATGCAAACGGCTGCTAGTGCTAAAACAACATCCCTTGATCCAGCAACTCCACAGAATGAATGAAAACGTAAAGCGCGTCGCATATGCGCTAGGCATCCAGCTCTACACCTTGTTTTCTCGCATATGCGGTAATATTTCTTTGCCCAGGATTAAGTTAAAAATAATAAAGGAAGTTGAATCGCACATCTTAAGGACACATTTAACGGAGCTACCGCATTAACTTCCTGCTAAAATAATGTTGTAAATAAAACACGTAAAAGAAAAATCAGGCTTCCTGCTGAATTAAGAAACGAAACTGTAACGGGCGAGGAGTGCGAGAGGCACAGGTGGTGTAATTTAGACAAAGGTATTCTACTGCCTCCTCGAATATGGGAAAACTCACCTTCAGGGCCTCCAGCCGGTAGCGCGAACTCGAGCCTCCATCCATTATCACGTTTACCGCCTTCATCAACTGCTCACACAACGTCGTGATCTGATCCGTCGACATGATTGCGTATTCACACCGTCCTCCTTTGAGGTTGAGCTGAAAGTACGCCGATAACGACGACCACCGGTGACTATTCTCTATTCACAAAAAGCGGACGGACGAACGAACGATGACGCAATCCCTTATTGTCTAAAGGACCGGCGGCGTGCAAGGAACAGATCTTCAGCTCCACGGCCACGCATGCGCAGTGGCAGTGGGAAAACGAGGAGCGAGGAAAACCGTTGGGTTATTGTCGACCCGCACGGCGCCGTCTTCCGGTCCACCGAGACCCATGGGTAACCGCGTAGCGCGGAACCGACTACAATTCCCACAGTGCAATGGTCCAGATTTCCGATTTGCAGGGAGCCGGTGATCTTTGCTCCTCGAATGAGTCTGGCTGTGCTACGAAGATGCTACTTGGCCTGCTGTGTTTGTCCAGCCCCACACTTCGTTATCTCGGATTCTCCACCATCTGCAGTTCCCATTATTTGAGTCTCGCTGTCTCAATGGTTTCGAAGAAATTTTGATCAATATTCTCATTATCAAAGATTATATAATCGAGATTGATATCGCTTTGGGCGTGAGCGCAGTGACGAGTAATGTTGAGTGTATTTCTCACCAGAAAACCTGAAAATTCAACGCTAACAATGGAGTTACCGGACCTGAAGGAAACATGACCTATGTCAGACAGGCAGCGTTGCTGCGTATTGTTACACAGTGCCACTTTTCACATATTATTCGTCTACTCGTAAATGTGATAAGATTCCAGAAAATAAATTAAAGTTGTATGAAAAAGCACTATGAGAGTGCTGAAGAAACTCAACAGGTCTGGGAGTAGTTGGACGGGAAAAGTTAACGTTTCGAGTCTGAACGTTCTGAAAAGTCACACCGAGCTCGTTTGCTTGTATCTCTGCAGATCTTGCCAGACCTGTTGAGTTTCTCCCGCATTCTCTGCGCTTGATTTGCATTGTAACTAGTATAGGGGAGTTCGTGACGTATATTTGGACTTTCAAAAGGGATTTCTGAAGAAGGGTCCCGACCCAAAACGCCAACTTGCCTGCTCCTCTGCTACCTGGCCTGCTGTATTCCTCCAGCTCTGTGTTACGTCGACCAGAACTACCTGCCTCAACCGCATTCCAAGACCAGCCTAGCTCGTCCCCGTCCCCCTCGCCTGTCCGTCCTCTCTCCCACCTCAAGCCCCACCCCGATCTCCTCCCGACAAGCCTCATCCCGCCTCCTTGACCTGTCCGTCCTCCCTGGACCGACCTATCCCCTCCCTAAGTCACCTTTACTGGCTCCAACCCCGCTTCCTTGACCTGTCTGCCTCCCTCCACATCTTCTCCTTTATCCATTTTCTATCCGCCTCCTCCTTTCTCCCTATTTATTTCAGAATCCCCTTCTCCCTCCTCCATTTCTGAAGACGGGTCTAGACCAGAAACGTTAGTTTTCCTGCTGCTTGGCCTGCTGTGTTCATCCAGCTCTACACTTGATATCTCAGAACTGTTGATATTTTGTTTGTTCAACTCATGGGAGACATTTACTTGCAGATGAATTGGCAACAGGTAGTGTGTGCAAGATGAGTCTTTGGGCAACAAGTAGCTGGTCTGTGGAGTAGTCACTAGTTGTCATTGATAAAGCCCTACTGCCTACCAACAGCTGTGTGATTGCCTTCCAGATAGCTGAGAAGCATGTGTGAAAGAATAAAATAGTAAGACACCTTTGGACCTCCAAAAAAAGGGAGGACTGCAGTAGAAAGAGTACACAAAACCTCAGCAGTTCAAATAAGCTATGATATTTAACCAATAGGTCAGTGACTGTATAATTAGTGAATGAATCACTCTCTGCCTCCTGGAAAGGAGAGAGAGAGGGAATTCAATGAAAAGCAAGTCTTGAAAACCAAAAGCTCTGTGGACAGGGAACACTAAACTGCCCTCTCAGTTTTTCTCTCCATCCATCACACCAATTCTGTGACTTCTTGTTGACGCAGGGGGAATTTATAAGTGAGTTAGAGAGTTACATGTCAACAGTGTATATTTGTTAATATGTAGTTAGAATCTGTTTATTGTTAATAAATAGCAATTCTTGTTATTTACAGAAAAATGGGTCTAAAAGACAGATAAATGGGGAATTTTGTGTACTTTGATAACATCTTCAGGAGTAATGCGGCTTGCTTTCCAGTGGACTACTTCAGTGAAATGTTAAAACGGATTTGGCAATGACAAATTTAGATTGGTTTTTGATCCTTCTTTGCCAGCAAGCTTTTTGTTGTGTGAACATTTGAACAAATACTCTTGCCTGATTTAAAAACCCCCATCGTCAATTCATGGCTTATTTATGATTATTCATAGGATGACTCATGGTTTACTGCCCATCAGAGGTGATGATGAAAATTTTTACATCGTCATTCTGCTTTACTGACTCTGTCCATCTCCCAGATTACTGTTTGAGGCTAAAACAATGTACCGTATTTGAGAGCGAGATAATGGGAACTGCAGATGCTGGAGAATGCGGATAACAAAGTGTGGAGCTCGATGAACTCAGCAGGCCAAGTAGCATCTTAGGAGCACAAAAGCTGACGTTTCAGGCCTAGACCCTTCATCAGAAATGGGGGAAGGGGAGAACGGGAGGCGGATTGAAGATGTTTAGAGGAGAAGATACGTGGAGGGGAGACAGCCAAGTTAAAGAGGTGAGGTAGGAGCGGGTAGAGGTGAGTTTAGTGGGGGATAGATCGGGGGAGGGTGCAGGATGAGGTTAGTAGGTCGGGGGGGGTGGAGCTTGAGGTGGGGGGGATAGGTGAGAGGAAGAACAGGTTAGGGAGGCGGGGACAAGCTGGGCTGGTTTTGGGATGTGGTGGGGGAGACGGGATTTTGAAGCTTGTGAAATCCACATTGATACCACTGGGCTGCAGGGTTCCCAAGTGGAATATGAGTTGCTGTTCCTGCATTGTGTGGCACTGCAGGAGGCCCAGGATGGACATGTCACCTAAGGAATGGGAGGGGAAATGGAAATGGTTCGCAACTGGGAGGTGTAGTTGTTTATTGCGAACCGAGCAGAGGTGTTCTGCAAAGTGGTCCCCAAGCCTCTGCTTGGTTTCCTCAATGTAGATGAGGCCACAACGGATACAACGGATGCAGTAGACCACATTGGCAGATGTGCAGATGAACATCTGCTTGATGTGGAAAGCCTTCTTGGGGCCTGGATTGGGGGTGAAGGAGGAGGTATGAGGGACAGGTGTAGCACTTCCTGTGGTTGCAGGGGAAAGTGCCGGGTGTGGTGGGGTTGGAGGGGAGTGTGGAGCAGATAAGGGAGTCACGAAGGGAGTGGTCCCTCTGGAAAGCAGACAAGGGTGGGGAGGGAAAAATGTCTTTGGTGGTGAGGTCATTTTGCAGGTGGCGGAAATATTGGAGGATGATGTGTTGGATCCGGAGGTTGGTGAGGACTAGGGGGATTCTCTTCTGGTGGTTATTGCGGGTCGGGGTGTGAGGGATGAGTTGCGGGAAATGCGTTCTCGACCACTGCAGTGGGGAAGTTGCGGTCCTTGAAAAACGAGGACATCTGAGATGTGTGGGAGTGGAATGCCTTATCCTGGGAGCTGATGCGGCAGAGGTGAAGGAATTTGGAATAGGGGATGGAATTTTTGCAGGGAAAGTGGGTGGAAGGAGGTGTATTCTAGGTAGCTGCGGGAATCGGTGGGCTTGAAATGCATATCGGTTTCTAGGTGTTTGCCTGAGATGGAGACAGAGGTCCAGGAAGATGAGGGATGTGTTGAAGATGGCCCAGGTGAACTTGAGGTTGGGGTGGGAGGTGTTGGTGAAGTGGATGAACTGTTCGAGCTCCTCTTGGGAGCAAGAGGCAGCACCGATACAGTCATCGATGTAACGGAGGAAGAGGTGGGGTTTGGGGCCTGTGTAGGTGCAGAAGAGGGACTGTTTCACGTAACCTACAAAGAGGCAGGCATAGCTTGGGCCCATGCGGGTACCCATGGCCACCCGCTTTGTATGTAGGAAGTGGGAGGAATCGAAAGAGAAGTTGTTGAGGGCGAGGACGAGTTCAGCTAGGCGGATGAGGGTGTAGGTGGAGGGGGACTGGTCGGGCCTGCAGGACAGGAAGAAGCAGACGGCCTTTAGGCGATCTGCATGGGGAATGCAGGTGTATAGGGACTGGACATCCATGATAAAAATGAGGTGTTGGGTACCATATTTGAGATGAGATTACAATCCCATATGCCCCACTGTCACTAAAATTTTATATTTCCGCTCCCACCATTACATTGCCTCTGTTTTTTCAGCTCATCTGTTGCACACCTCAAACATGCTTTTGCCATTTCTCAACTCAGATATATCAATATTCTCCAGGTCAGTCTCATGCCTTGCACTCTCCATAAACTTCAGATCATCTGGAACTCTGCTGCCTCAATTCTTATCAAACCACAATTATCTGTTACCCCTGTGCTGTCTATCCTACATTGGAACTAGATTTGGCAATATTTAGTTTCTTTAAATTATCACTCAAATTTTCAAATTTCTCTCTGACTTTGTCCCTTCCTATATTTTGAAACTGCTCGAGCCCTCAATCTTTGCACTGGTCCAGTTTTGACCACTTGCTTGTCCATGATTTTTGTTTTTGAATCACCGATTACAATTGTGCCATGGCATGGGCTTACATGGTTGGGTAGAAAATGCAACTACTAATATTATCAGAATAATTGTCTTATCCTCAGTCCTGAGGAATTGCCTTATGACATTTTTTTCAGTCCGCTGTAGTGTATTCTGAGATGATGAAATAGTCCAATGCTGAATCTGCAAACTCTGCCACAGTTGAGGAACTGGTGTTTGCTGAAGTGGATGGATGGGATATTTGCATTTTTTTTCACTGTTCACGCTTGTTCTCCATACAGGGCTGGCAGAGATGCTCAAGATGGTTATCTCCTTCATGGATAAGTGATAATGGGATCTACAGATGCTGGAGAATCCAAGATAACAAAGTGTGGAGCTGGATGAACACAGCAGGCCAAGCAGCATCTCAGGAGCACAAAAGCTGACGTTTCGGGCCTAGACCCTTCATCTGATGAAGGATCTAGGCCCGAAACGTCAGCTTTTGTGCTCCTGAGATGCTGCTTGGCCTGCTGTGTTCATCCAGCTCCACACTTTGTTATCTCCTTCATGGATGCTGCTTCTCCAATTTGGGGAGTTAGTGGGCACATTGCAGTCTTTTAATGGGGAATTTGAGAATATCCCTGAAGTGTTTTTTTCTGCCCTCCTGATAACTGCTCATTGTGACAAAAGTAAGAATGGAGATTGTTTTGGAAGTTTTGTGTCAGGCATGTGGGTGATGTGACCTGCCCAATGCAGCTAATTTGAATTTCAATCATTACTGTCAACATTGCCGTTCTAAAACAATATTAATTACTTAAACATTTGCTCAAATTGTTTTGGCAATTGTTCTGTAATTTTATTAAAGTTGTAAATAAACAAACAATATAAGGATTTGATTCTTACAATGTTATCCAAAAGAGAGTACTTGTTAATTATAGCATAGAAGGTGAGCCAAGAAAAATAATGTCCTTGCGATATAGAATGAGACCTGTGGAATGTATTGTATTTATGAAAAGTATAATCGCTCAAGATTCATAAAAATGTCATGCATTATTAGAAAAAAGTTCTTAATTTCAATTCAACATTCCATGCAGTGCTACAGAAAATAGAGCATGTGTGGACCAGCAGAAGTTGGTAGGTGCTGGGAATATTGGATGACGAGAGAAACTGAGGTTCTGGTCAAGAAAAAGAAGGAGGCATATTATCAGGTATAGACACCTGGCATTGAGTGAATCCTTAAAGGAATACAAGGGCAGTTGGAGCACACTTAAGAGGGAAATCAGGAGCTCAAAAAGGGGACATGAGATAGCATTGGCAAATAGAGTTAAGGAGAATCCAAAGAGATTCAATAAATACATTAAGGACATGTACAGCTCTACACCTTGTTATCAAGGGTGTGATGGCAGCTGATTCACTGAATGTTCACAATCCTTAATGGGAGACATGAGTTGAATGCAAATTACAAAGGTAAGTTTCAACTTCTGGTGGTGCACTGTGTGGAAGGTCAGTAAGAGAGGAGGATTTGGCATTTGTTGTTTCCGGATGTTCTAAGGAGGTGCCCACAATGAGTGGTATAAATTCAGAAGATACAGTTATTAGAGCAGTTTGATTCTGTATGCAGGTTTTACATATGTTAAATGAACATGTCCAAGGCATTTCTTACTTATACAAGACTATATCTACCTGTGTTTGAGGCATTGGGAGGGTCCGATAACTGAATAGACTCCCATTTAAATTCAGCAGAAAGACCTTAAATGTGATGTTTCACCACTGTGCCTTAGTGCAGCTGCCTCATGCTTTAGTGCATCCCTCAGCATATAGTCCTGGACCTTGGAATGTGACAGTCTGTCAGTCAAGACCTTGCTCTGGAAGACCATCAAGGTTCTCTCAGAAATGTACAGCTTTACTTGCATTCTGACAGTTCTTTCATAGCACAGAATTGTCAAAGCAGTTAACTACAAATGGTCTGACAGACTCTTTGACATCTGCTGTCAAATCATATGTACATCAAATATGTGATGTTCAGGTGCTGGCAGGGTAGACAGCCAGATGTGCAAGCAATAGGGGGCAAACTAGGAAGAGTGCCAGCTGTGATAGGATGCCAAATGATAGGGGTAATTATGGGGTCAGTTAATAAGCACTCAGGAGTTAGATTATGAACCTAGTAGTCTTAGTTTTCTTGAGTAACTACTTAATTTCATCAGCATCCTCAAGTCTTCAGTCTAAATGGAGATTTTCAGGGTTCCAGGCATGGAATAAATGCCCAGAAGAAAATTCTATTTGCTGGTTATTTCCTTCAGAACAGTGGATTCCTCAAGATCCTCATCTGCAACTCCCACCAACACGGAATAATGACTGACTAGTCACTGAAAAATCAGCCCACTAACTCTGTCCTTCTCTTCACAGATTTTAAAAATCGCATTTGTTATGGACCAGACCAAACATCCTCGAAATATATTGAGATAGCCTTGACCCTAACATTTTCTTAATTTTAAAGGCAAGCGTAAGGCATTGTGTTCAGGATGCAATTTGATTGGTCAAACTAGGAGGCTTGAAACAAAACTCACTTTATCTTATAACATGCAAACAAAAGAAAGTAGAATTGGAATAACAACTCTATTAAATAGCAACTGTTCCAACATAGCAACATCCTGTAAACACAGCCTTGGCATAGTCTATTTTAATGAATTTGGCTATCTTGTGAAAGTCTCTAATCCGGGAAGAAAGAACTTCAAGACAAAACTGTGAGAAAGCAAAAACTCAAGCATTCCGTTGTTGGAGGAATAGATATACAGCAGCTTCCAAAACCCAATAGCTACTGGAAGTTGAACTAAATTCATGGTTCTGTGGGAGCTTGAATCCACAATATTTGTAATGTTTTACAAAGAAACGACTCAGAAGCTGTTTACTGTATTGGCTTGGAACAGACTGCTCAGTACCTTTCTTGGCATAAAAAAAGGTCAAAATACACCTCTTCAAAGCCACAGTACCGTAACACACTGAATATGTTTTCTGAGATAATGGGAACTGCAGATGCTGGAGAATTCCAAGATAATAAAATGTGAGGCTGGATGAACACAGCAGGCCAAGCAGCATCTCAGGAGCACAAAAGCTGACGTTTCGGGCCTGGACCCTTCATCTCTGATCCAGGGTCCAGGCCCGAAACGTCAGCTTTTGTGCTCCCGAGATGCTGCTTGGCCTGCTGTGTTCATCCACCCTCACATTTTATTATCTTGGAATACGTTTTCTGTGCAGATATGCAGCAGTGTTTCCCAGCAAGCACACGCCCACCCACGTAACAAAAATCTATGACAGACCTTGAGTCCTACTCCTCTGATGCTGCCTGGCCTGTTATATTCATCCAGCTCTACACCTTATCTCAGATACTCCAGCATTAGCAGTTCCTACCTAAATGCAAGTCTTCATTTAGGAAGGTGGGGGGAATTCTCAATCGTTTTAAGTGTTGTGTTGAATGTTGCATGTGTGTACTGATGTTCCATTCGTTTGCAAGCTGAAAAAATGTCGGCAACTTTCCAGTAGCATCCATGCACAGAGTGGGCGTGGGCAGTCATGTTGTGATAATGTCACTGGACGAGTAATAAATCTGGCAACTCAAAACTGGGGTCACGTGTTTGAATCACCACCTCTGATGCTGATATTTGAACTCAATAAAGTGCTGGAATTGAGAAACCCAACCGGTTCACTGGTGTCCTTTACACCATGAAATCTGCCACCTTCCCCTAGTCTGACCTACATGTGACACAGCCCACACAGCAAAGTGGTTGACGCCTAACTACCGCCGCAATGGCCCGAACAAGGCACTCAGATGAAGCGGTGCAGGAAATGGGCACGGTGAGGAAGGCCATCCCAGGCGGCAACATCCTCAACACCACGAAACAAGCAATCGCCACAGGTGGCCATAGCGGGGTGGGAAACCGAAACTGGCGCCGCGACCGCCCATTTCCGGTCTACGTCATCCAGTCTTAGTCAGTGCGTGGCCGATTGTTGTGACGGAGCCACCGGAAAACAGCTCTTCTGGAAAGATCGGAGGGGACGTAACACGTAAGCGGGCGACAACAACCAACAGCAAAATATACGAAACAAGCGAAAAAAAATCTACCTTTTTTGACTTCCACCGTAAGTGTCCCAACGGTTCGAGCGGGAAACTTTCCAAGCCACGAGAGAAGAGTGTGTGAGGAGGGCGGCCTGCTCCTAACTGTGAAACTCGGAAACTTTGGGAGCGGGAGAGACCGGTTGAGCAGGCCGCGGGCAACTCAACAGGTTTCAGGAGGCCCCTTCATTCACCAACCCCTCCGTACCGCTCAAGAGCGTTTCGCTGTTTAACTTCCCGTTCGCCTCTTTTGTTTTCCCGTGGAGGAGAAAGAGGAAAGAGAAAGACCCTGGTTATAAATGCGGTTCGGATCCAAAATGATGCCTGTAAGTTTTTCTTTGCCTAAAGTTATATGTTTAAGAAATCGGAGGAGCAGTGAAGTAAGAATCAGTCATTTTCTTCCCCCAGTCGATTATTCTCTCAATTTTCCAGGTGATTTCAAAGTTACTAGACCAAACTGATTTTTTTTTAAAAAGATGCAATTTCCAACTTGCTGCGTACAGTGTGTCGCCATCGAAACTTCAGTTTTAATGTTAGCGTCACGATCAGTAGGGGAAAAAAATTAATTTGCAAATGAATCTGATATAACAAGGTGGGGAGCTGGATGAACACGGCAGGCCAAGCAGCATCAGAAGAGCCCTAGCGTCGGCAGTTCCTACAGTCTCTTGCACATGAATCTATTTGTTTTCAATTTTAAGTTCCTGTTCTTCGCCTCCCCATCCACACCAACCTATCATGAATTATTGAAATAATGCGACTTCTAAGCGAACCTACAAGCATTTTTTTAAGACTCCGTTGAGTTCTTCTTACGTCGTAGCCCAAATTTTGGTAGTATGAATCCGGTCTAATAAGCCAATATAGATTTAAATATAGTTCTGATTGTATCTGTGTCAGTTCATACTTCAAAGTGCTGTAATTTCTGAATGAAAACGTGTGTATTATCAATCTCTAAATAATTTTGGTTTTCTGTCATTATAAACCTATTATAAGAGAATATTTTAAAAAGCATTGTCATTGAATTATGCTTGGATTCATTGTGCTGAGTTCTCTGATTTCAGAGATTCACCTTACACATCCAGAAAAATGTTGTTTTTTGTAACTTTTTTCGGATCTCACTGTTTACATTAAGGAAATTGGAAGCTGAGGCATAGGTATTGTACGTTTCTGAACCTCTTCATCTTGTACTCATCATCAAATGTAAGAATGCAACACTGCAGTCAGAGTTGACTTGTCAATTAATTTACTCTTTTTTTCTATTGTGATATAACTTGTTGTAATTATTTGAAATTTGGCAACCTTGGGTTTGTCCTGATGAATGCAAGATGAAATATTCAACAACATGTCCCACTTTTCAGCAGTATTTGAGTTCTGTCCCACAAGTTGCCTTTACTTCCTACAGACAAAGGGGATGGCCATGGATACCCGCATGGGCCCAAGCTATGCCTGCCTCTTTGTAGGTTACGTGGAACAGTCCCTCTTCTGCACCTACACTGGCCCCAAACCCCACCTCTTCCTCCGTTACATCGATGACTGTATCGGTGCTGCCTCTTGCTCCCAAGAGGAGCTCGAACAGTTCATCCACTTCACCAACACCTTCCACCCCAACCTCAAGTTCACCTGAGCCATCTCCAACACATCGCTCACTTTCCTGGACCTCTCTGTCTCCATCTCAGGCAACCAGCTAAAAATTAATGTCCATTTCAAGCCCACCGACTCCCACAGCTACCTAGAATACACCACCTCCTGCCCACCCTGCTGCAAAAATTCCATTCCCTATTCCAAATTCCTTCACCTCTGCCGCATCAGCTCCCAGGATGAGGCATTCCACCCCCACACATCCCAGATGTCCTTGTTGTTCAAGGACCGCAACAACCCCCGCAGTGGTCGGGAACACCCTCACCGTGTCTTCCGCATTTCCTGCAACACATCCCTCGTACCCCGCCCCTGCAATAACCGCCCAAAGAGATTCCCCTTAGGCCTCCACATACCACCCCCACCACCCTCCGGATACAACTCATCATCCTCCGACACTTCCGCCATCTACAATCCGACCTCACCACCCAAGACATTTTTCCATCCCCACCCTTGACTGCCTTGCAGAGAGACCACTCTGTCTGGGACTCCCTTGTCCGCTTCACACTCCCCGGCACCTTCCCCTGCAACCGCAGGAAGTGCTACACTTGCCCCTACACCACCTCCCTCACCCCCATCTCAGGCCCCAAGATGACGTTCCATATCAAGCAGATGTTCACCTGCACATCTGCCAATGTGATATACTGCATTAACTGTACCCATTGTTGCTTCCTGTACATTAGGGAAACCAAGCGGAGGCTTGGGGACCGCTTTTGCAGAACACCTCCGCTCGGTTCGCAATAAACAACTGCACCTCCCAGTCGCGAACCATTTTAACTCCCCCTCCCATTCCTTAGATGACATGTCCATCCTGGCCCTCCTGCGGTGCCATAATGATGCCATCTGAAGGTTGCAGGAACAGCAACTCATATTCCGCTTGCGAACCCTGCAGCCCAATGGTATCAATGTGGACTTCACAAGCTTCAAAATCTCCCCTTCCCCCACTGCATCACAAAACCAGCCCAGCTCATCCCCGCCTCCCTAACCTGTTCTTCCTCTCACCTATCCCCTCCTCCCACCTCAAGCTGCACCTCCATTTCCTACCTACTAACCTCATCCCGCCTCCTTGACCTGTCCATCCTCCACGGACTGACCTATCCCCTCCCTACCTCTCCACCTGTCCTCTCCTTTTATCCATTCTTCGATCTGCCTCCCCCTCTCTCCCTATTTATTTCAGAACCCTCTTCCCCCATCCCCCTCTCTGATGAAGGGTTTAGCCCGAAACGTCAGCTTTTGTGCTCCGAAGCTGCTGCTTGGCCTGCTGTATTCATCCAGCTTCACACTTTGTTATCCAAGTTGCCTGTTTACAGATCAAGAAATATTCTTCACCAGTACCGTCCAGTAATGCGGTTGACTTATACTCTTGAAACCAGATTTTTAAAGCCAAGCAAATGGCGTTTTAAAAAAAGGAGGCTTTTAGTTTTATTACCAAAAGTAGGAATTGAAATGATAAGATTGCTTACAAAATATCAAATTTGGGAGATGGAAGACTAAATTATGTGCCAACATAAATAGAGCTTCCTCTCATTTTGGTTTCAATTCAAGAATATTGTGAATAAAGGAATGGCTTTTGCTTGCATAATTCAGTCTTTTTTTTTTACTGCTTACTTTAATATTTCTGCGAGTTGCCATCCTAGCTACAAGTCACTTACATATTTTTAGTGAGGATGATTCTGTTCTGTTTCTGTCCCAAGTGCAGCAACTGTTGTTTCACGACGTGTGGAAAATCCACATGAATTGATCATTAAAGTCTGAATTAGAATGCATTTATCCCATGTTACATGAACTCAAGATTTTGTCTTTAGTTCAGTGCATGTTGCAGGGAGTAAAGTGTGTTCAAGTTCTTTTGATCGTGTTCTCTGCCTTAAAGTTAAATGCGATAACCAGTTAGTTGTTTTTTTTGTAACTAAAATGTTGACATTGCAGAATTGTTAAGTTTCTGGATTTTCTGTCTCCTGTGAAATAGTTCAAGTTGGTTTTAATCCACTGTTTGTGTTTTTCATCTGCAAAGTTAGCATCAATAATTAACGATTTGAAATCGTGTTAGTAAACTTAAATTAATGACTTCAATTCCAGATGTTTATTGGAAAACGATATTAACTGAAAATCTTTGAAATACCTTTATGGTTGAATCTGGACACTTATATAAAAAAAATTCTGAGGAGGGCCATTATTTATTTTAATCATTGTATTTTCTCCAGATTCTTTGCTGGATCTTTAATCAGATTTTTATAACCTATCTCTACTGTTCATTGATGTTCCCTATTTGGCATCAAATGAGCAAACATACTTCCAACAAGAATTACTATTATTGTCAATTGACCTACTGTTTGCTCCTCCTATCAAGTGCTGATGTGATGCAATTCATTATCAACTCTTTGAGTGACTGGACATGATTGTGTTTGGGCAAATCTGCTGAGCTGTTAGCCTAATGGGTGTTTGAAGGTAACTTGTCAGGAGAACTGTACACCAAATAGAATGAGCTTCATTGTTTCAGTATCATAGTAATATGTTTGAAACATACTCTGATCATGTAAAGTCTCTTGTAAAGTAACAGCTAGATTGCCAGTTTCATAGCTAAGATCCAAATCTCAACTAGTGAGGGAAAATTTAGTGCAATGACTGCAACACCTTGAATAATAGCATGGTAATAGCACACAGAGGCTATTCAGCCTCCAGTCACCTCTGCAGGTACAAATCACCCAGGTGGCACTCACTTGTCTTTTTCCCAAAGGTCTGCGATACTTCCTTCTGAGAATTATTCAGTTCTCTTCTGAAGATGTCAGTTGTCTTCCATCACACTGAGGCAGCTCATTCCAGGTCCTAACCACTGACTTAAAAAGATATTGTTCTCATATCATCATTGCTGCTTTTGCGAATAACCCTATATTGCTGTCCTTCTGATTCTTGATCATTATACCAACAGTAAGTTTGTCTACTCTGTCCAGACCCCTCATGATTTTGAGCACTTCTACCAAATCTCTGTTTAGAAGACATTCTTGTGAAGCCTCCATCGCACACTGTGTCAGGACAAAGCATTACAGTTTTTTTAGTGATTTTAATTCAGCACTCAGGAGCAATGTGCTATCATAGTAGTCTGTGACACCTCCCAAGCCTCAACTCATAAATACATCCACATGTCACTAATGTCTGAGGAAGGGGGAAATTGTCCTAAAAAATATATGGTTTGCTCACGCCCATTAGAGAAGAAAGTCTTCTGTACTTTCCAAATCTGTCCAACTTGAGATCAGTTGGAACGTGGTTTGCTTTTCACTGCCCTCTTGAATGGCTTGCTGGATCATTTCATTGGATCAAACAGCTAAAAGATCCACACAGGAATGAAAATGGGTGGATTACTTGGTGTCAGTTTAGGCACTCGAAATGACAACTGCACATTCATCCCTCTGTCCTGTGAAGTCCTGTTTATTAACATGTGGAGGCTGCAACAAAATTGGTAGTCTTGAAGGTGAGATTGGGCTGTCTGTTTGGAGTTGGATCCTGTGTGTGTATGACACAATGATTGGCTATATTGGGAATCATAATCAGACTTGTGAAATTGAACTTAACAGTGTCCAAGATACCATCGTCAGTGGCAGTAAAATGATGTTCAGTTTGTAGAGAGGAAAGACTTCAAAAAACATCTGCTGATTACCACATACCCAATCACCCAAAACTGATGAATCAATACTCCATTTTGAATACTACTTGGAGGTAGTGAGGGTGCCTCACGCACAGAATGTACTCTGGATGTCACCCACCAAAGCTTTCGGCAGCTCTACTGCTGACCAAGCTAGTTGACCTTCCCTCCGTCATAAGGTCACAAGTGGAAATGTTTGCTAATAATGGCACCGTTTGTGACTTCTCATTGCATTTGAATATGGACTGCTTCAGTACTTAAGATCTGATCAGTATCCAGGTATGAGCTGACATTTATGCCACGTGAATGCCACTCAACGACCATCTCCAGCAGGAGGCAAGTTGACCACTCCTTGATATTGACGGTGTTACCATCATTGAATCTCCCATTATCAACATGCTTGGGGTTACCGTTGACCAGAACCTCAACAGGATTCACCACGTAAACACAGTGACTACAAGAGCAGTTCAGAGGCTAGGAATACTGTAGCGAGTAACTCATCTCCTTAGTTTTCAGACCCTGTCCACCATTTGCAAAGCACAAGTCACGAGTGTTAGAATACTCCCCACTTGCCTAGATGGCTGCATCTCCAGCAACACTCAAGCACAAAGCTGCTCCCTTGATTGGCATGACATCCGCCTTTTGAAGTAACAATTTGTCATCTTGCAAGGTACTACTATCATGCTAAATGGCATAGATTTCAAACTGATTTAGTGACTCGTGACTGTCCACTGGGCAGTCAGTGAGCCAACATCTGCAGCAGGATTGTGCTGCAACCACAGCCTGTAACTTAATGGCCTGGCATATACCCTAGTCTACCATTACCATTAAATTGGGAGATCAGACCTGCTTCAGTGAAGAGTGCAAGTGCGCATGCAGGAGGAACACCATGCCTACGTTAAAAACAGTGTCGAGAGGATAAAGCTGTCACAACTATTGCATATAACATAGCAGCAAGTGATAGGCAGAATTAAGCAATTGCATGAGCAAGAGGTCAGATTTAGGAGCTGCAATCCTCCCACATCCAGTTTTGAATGGTGGTGGACACTGAAACAACACCTGGTGGAGGAGAAGTGGCTCCACAAATATATTTAGCCTCAACAATGGGAGAACTCAGCACATTAATGCAAATTATAAGGCTGAAGCATTTGCAACAATTTTTAACTGGGCTGCTGAGTAGGTGATCCATCTCTCTGCAGCCTCCAAAGGTCCTCAGCATTCCAAACGCCTTTTGTCAGCCAATTTGATCTACTCCCTGTGATAATAGCGGCTGAAGACACTGTATGCGAAAGGTTATGGATCTTTGCAAAAGTTTAGCGGTACCTTTGACTGCTTGTGCTACAGACCCTGCTGTGTCATACCAAACTGTTGCAGCCCAACTTCAGTACTGGTATCTCCCTTGCAATATGAAATATTACCTGCAATACATTTTAATGAAATTGCAACACAGTTTTTACTTTATACATTGAAGTGACTTGCAGTTGGGAGCATGTGATATCCAGCTTTAGCATTTGCTGCTGCACTAACTTTTAATTTACTTATTAAATTAGGAAATAAATACAATGATCACAACATATGAGGAACTATACTATGCAAATGTAACTTTTCCTCCATCTTATTGAGAAATTCATACTATTCATGGTTTTGGACATTTTTGCTTCAGTTAGGAACATTTTCTTGAAGAAATGACTAAAGGCACTCCAAAAGACTTGAACTCCTATCCAAGCTGGCACCTACCCAGTTGTGAGGAAAAGTGACCGGGTATGCCTGTCCAGAAAGAGGACAAATCTAATTGAATCAACTACTGCCCCACGAATTGATTTTTCAATCTTAAGCAAAGTGATGGAAGATTCTGTTAAAAGTGTTAGGAAGCTGTGCTTGCGCTGCAGTCACCTGCTTATTATTGCTATGTTTGGGTTCAGCTAGGACCACCTTGCCCCAATGTTCTTTCAACATATGTCCAAGTATGGACCACTGAGCTGAATTTTGCAGGTGAGATGAGATCGAGCTATCATTTAACTGAATATGGCATTGAGGGACCCTGGCAAAATTGAAATCAGTCAGAATATGGGGACTGTTCATTGGCTGAAAATAGTCCTAGAAGTAGAGGTTGTTGGAGGACAATTATTGTGGCTGAGGTTTGTCAGTGTAGTATTGACCAGACCTTCATTTGGTTCATTTATAAGCTTTCCTCCTCAGTAGAGTAAGAACTGTGGATTATCACTGTTAATTGCCCAGTCTCAGATATTGAAACAACCCATGTTTATAGACCACAAACCCTGCAAAGTAGTCAGGATTGGTCTCTTGTGCTGTTGTGAGTATTGAAGTCAGCTCAAAGTGAGTGCTAAGAGGAGAACTGAGAATCACTGAGATGTACTGTGGTTGAATCTGAGAGGTGGATCCCTATTGCGTAATGTGCCCTGACAGAGTTGAAGTGAAAAATGCTGGTGCACTCAAGTATAGCATGGAGGTATAGAACTATACTGTAAAAGGTTTGTGGATGTGCCATGAGGGTGTGGTTTGGTTAGTGCATGGGGAATGCCGAGGTCCATGGATGGACATGTGTGTAATTGCTGCAAACTTGCACCCAAAGATGTTGGTGCCTCGTAATGGCAGTTCATATGAGCAAGCAGCGAACTGGTGGCACCCCATATTCACTCTGAATTTTCCCTTGAATTATCATCATCTAGTTTCTCTCCAGCAAGTGGGAGATTAGCACGCAGTTTCCCAGTGAGGCAAGATGAAGTAATAATAAGGTGGTAATGCTTGATAATAGAAATAGATCTCTCACTACTTTCTCGTTCAAATCATGTCTCGCTGCCCAACACTTGATTGGAAAATAGGTCTTGCTCCTGATTTTTCTCCACCTTTCTCACCATGTCCTATGTCATTTTTGAGGCTGGAAAAAAACTCCACCCTCTGTTTCAAGAAGGTAGGACACTTGTGTATTGACAAAAATGTTGGAATGACCTTTAATCACTTAAAATATTGTCAGTTGCATCAAAAGTATTCATTGAATTTTGAAATTAGAGTATAGAATCTTTGTACTTTTGAATCATTATACTTTACTCCTAACCGTTCAAATCAGTTTAGAAATGCTCAGAACTTCTGTTTTCCTGTATAATTTGTCTCATTTTGTCTCCGTGAGTAAGGCTGGCAAAAGCTGTTTATTTGTTAGTTTACCTCATTGTGGTTTAAATAATTTGAATTCCGCTATGTATGATGGAACCATAAAATTTCATATTCTGTACTAATATGACCAAAGGTGCAATGACTAATAGAAATCAACTGGAAAATGAGAGTAAAGTATTTATCTTCTACATGTTGGCTACTTCACTGTACTACATTTTCACTGATTTTGTTCTGAGAGAGATTTGTTTACTTTCCTAGATCTACATATACAGTGTTTTGGGAATGAGGAAGCAAAATGTACGATAGTTGCTAAGTGTTTTATTTGAATTCGGGCGGATGAGCTTGCCTGTGAAGTTTTTTTGGCTTTGGTATGCTATCGATGGTTTCATCCAAGTTGCGTCATAATGTTTGAGACCTTCATGTCTCATTTCTTGCAGATCATGTTTAGATGATATTTCGTTGATGTTTGAACTGAAATGGTATAAATAATTGTCTTATACAAACTCAATCTATACACGTTTATCTTCCAATACAATCGTTAATTTTAAGGTTTGACCTTTCTAAGAAACAATAGCTTCATTGTGGCAGTCAACATTCAGCTAGATAAATGATGGCAAATTAATTTTGGTAGCATTGGCTGTCATGCGTATGGAAATTATATGTTCTAGTGGTACAACCACTGTTTTTGTAAGCTTTTAAGAACCTGCTGGATTTTGTTATTCAGCTCCCACCCTATTTGGAAAAGGTAGAAACATCTAAAAGTTCGCATGGCATCACAACCTATTAGCAGGAAGTTTAGCTTCAGTTTGAGATGCAAGCTTTCCTGTGGGTGATGAGTACAGTGACCCTGCAATTGTTCGTGAGAAATGATCGTACTTATAACTCCTTTGACAAAACATCTCTTCCTGTTTTCTTGCCCAACTTTGTGTTAGTTCACATAGGCAGTAAACTTAAGAGGTTAGGCCTTTACAGAAGGTAACTGGAAAATTGCTGAATAATTTATCAGCTTTAAAATGTTGCTGTTTTGAGATTTTTATTTAATTTCTGTGGGCGTGTATATGCAATGAAATTAATTTTAATTCTTGAAGCCAAATGTGCATGCTTTGTAAATCAGAGAATATATATTGTCTTGCAGAAGATAATTACTGCAAATGCAGCGCTTTGGTGTTCTCTGGGAGAATGATGCCTATGCCCTCTTATTTGTAATAAGATATTTGGCTGTGTGTACAAGCATACACTTCCACTTAACAGGTTTTCTTCGTAAAGTTCTGCACTGCTTCTGAGATAAATCTTATAATTGAAATCTGTAGAAGCAGAACAATTATTAAATGCCAGCTATGAAAAGTTCATGTCATGAATAGGAAATAAGCCATAAAAAGGAAATCACAGAGAAAGAAAGTGATTCAAAACTTAAAGGAAAAGTATCACCATCCACCTGGTTGATATGCAGTTTAGTGTTTCAGTAGACTTTTAGTTGGCTGTAACTGTTTTTGAAAACTGCCACTCTCAAATTGGAGACACAAACCTGTTGCCTTTTTTTTTGGGATGCATTGAAATAAGTTGTTTAAGAATGAATAATTATTTTGTTCGATAATACATAAAGTATATTTGTAGCCACATTTCAAATTATTCTTCTGTGGTGTATTTTAAGTGCATGAACATTTTAAGCAATGTATAGCGTGCCATGAAATCATCCAACAAAACCACTCCAACAGACTCAAATATTTTTAAATCACTGAAGCCTCAGACCAGGGTGATGGAACAATTCATTTGTGAAGGTTGGAAAGACTTTTCAAGCCAAATCAGACATGTAGCAGCACCATTGCCCTGAATTGTAAAATTCAGCTATTGCATTCAAAATAGCTGCCATTCCTGGACAGACATGTCTAAATGTAAATATTTAATCATTGACAGTTGACAAAAGATCCAAAGGTATCGAGAACCTAGAACAGAAGAGTACAGCACAGTTCAGGCCTTTTGGCCCACGATGTTGTGCCAGCCTATTATCCTGCCAAGATCAAACTGTCCTGCATACCCTACATTATACTGTCATACATGTGGCTATCCAAGAGTCGCTTAAATGTCTGTAACTCCACTACCACTAGTGACTCCACTACCGCTGTCAGCAGTGCATTCTACACGTCCATCACTCTGTGTGAAGAATGTACATTTGACATCTCCCCTATACCTTCCTCCAGTCACCTTAAAATTATGCCCCCTCATAATAGTCATTTTCACCGTGGGAAAATGCCCTTGACTGTACACTGTATCAATGCTCCTCATTATCTTGTACACTTCTATCAATTCGCCTCTCATCCTTCTTTGCTCCAATGAAAAAAGCTGTAGCTTCCCTGAACCTGTCCTCCAGTCCATGCGGCATCCAGGTAAATCTCCCGTACGCCCTCTCTAAAGCTTCCACATCTTTGCTATAATGTGGCGACCAGAACTGAACCCAATATTCCAAGTGTGATCTAACCAGGGTTTTATAGAACTACAGCATAACCTCGTGGCTCTTCAACTCAATTCCCCTGCCAATGAAAGCCAACACACGATACATCTTCTTTACAACCCTGTCAACCTGGGTAGCAACTTTGAGGGAATCTGTGGACGTGGACCCCAAGATCCTTCTGTTCCTCTACACTGCCGAGAATCCTGCCATTAACCCTGTATTCTGCTTTCAAATTTGACCTTCCAATATGAATCACTTATACTTTTCTAGGTTAAATTCCATCTGCCACTTTGTTGCCCGGCTCTGCATCCTGTCAATGTCCTGTTGCAACCTAGAACAGCCCTCCACCCTGTCCACAGCTCCACCAACCTTCCTGTCATCAGCAAACTTACTAACTCACCCTTCCACTTCCTCATCCAAATCATCTATAAAGATCACAAAGAGCAGAGGTCCAAGAACAGATCCCTGTGGAACACCACTGGTCACCGAGCTCCAGGCTGAATACTTTCCATCTGCTACCACTCTTTGTTTTCTGTTGGACGGCCAGTTTTGTATCCAGACATCCAAATTTTCCTGAATCCCATGCCTCCTTACTTTCTGAAAGAGCCTACCATGTGGAACCTTATCATACTTGCTAAAATCCATACACACCACACCCACTAATCTGCCTTCATCAATGTGTTTTGTTACACTTTCAAAAATTCAATAAGGCTCTTAGGGCATGACCTGCCCCCCTCAAAGCCATGCTGACTATTTCTAATCAAACTGTGTTTTTCCAAATGATCATAAATGCTATCTCTCAGAATCCTCTCCAATAATTTGCCCACCACAGAAATTAGACTCTCCGTTCTGTAATTTCCAGGATTATCCCTATTCCCTTTCTTGAACAAGGGATTGACATTTGCCACCCTCCGATCTTCTGGTACTACTCCAGTGGACAGTGAGGATGCAATGATCATTGCCAAAGGGGCAGCCATATCTTCCCTTGCTTCCCGCTGTAACCTTGAGTATATCTTCTCTGGCCTCGGGGACTTATCTATCCTCATGGTTTTTCAGAATTTCTCATCCTCCTTCCTAACCTCAACCTGTTCAAGCATATCTGCCTGTTTCGTGCTGTCTTTACGAAAGTCAAGGTCCCTCTCAATGATGAATACTGAAGCAAAGTATTCATTAAGGACCTCCCCAACCCCCCGACTCTGTGCACAAGTTCCCTCCACTATCTCTGGCCCTACTATCGTTCTGGCCATCCTCTTGCTCCTCACATGAGGAGCGTAAGCCTTGTGGTTGTCCTTGATGCTACCCACCAACGTTTTCTCATACCCACTTCTCGCTGTTCTAAGTCCATTCTGCAGTTCCTCTTGTAGTTCCTTGCTTCTTCAACCTTAAGCTCTCTTCTTTCTCTTGACTAGGCATTCCACATTGTCTTGTCATCCAAGGTTCCTTCACTTTACCATCCTTTCCTTGCCTCAGTGGGACAAACCTAGCCAATACTTAAAGCTAAAATTGTATCAGGGATAAAATGAACTGCAGCTGCTGGAGAATCCAAGATAACATGGTGTGGAGCTGGATGAATACAGCAGGCCAAGCAGCTTCTCGGGAGCAGAAAAGCTCACATTTCGGGTGTAGACCCTTCATCAGAAATGGGGGATGGGGACAGGATTCTGAAATAAATAGGGAGAGAGGGGGAGGCGGATCGAAGATGGATAGAGGAGAAGATAGGTGGAGGGGAGACAGAATAATTGAAGAGGCGGGGATGGAGCCAGTAAAAGTAAGTGTAGGTGGGGGGGAGGATAGGTCAGTCCGGGGAGGATGGACAGGTCAAGGGGGTGGGCTGAGGTTAGTAGGTAGGAAATGGTGAGGTAGTTTGAGGTGGGAGGAGGGTATAAGTGAGAGGAAGAACAGTTTACGGACATCCCTCACACCCCGTCCCCGCAATAACAACCAAAAGAGAATCCCCCTCGTCCTCGCGTACCACCCCACCAACCTCTGGATCCAGCACATCATCCTCTGACACTTCTGCCAACTGCAATCCGACCCAACGCCAAAAACATTTTTCCCTCCCCACCCTTGTCTGCTTTCCAGAGGGACCACTGTCTCCGTGACTCCCTTGTCTGCTCCACACTCCCCTCCGACCCCACCTCACCTGGCACATTCCCTTGCAATGGCAGGAAGTGCTACACCTGCCCACACCACCCCTCTCACCCCCATCCAAGGCCCCAAGAAGACTTTCCAAATCAAGCACACGTTCATCTGCTAACGTAGTATACTGCATCCACTGTACCCATTGTGGCTACCTCGACATCGGGGAAACCAAGCAGAGGCTTGGGGACCGCTTTGCAGAGCACCTGTGCTCGGTTTGCAATAAACAACTGCACCTCCCAGTCGCGAACCATTTCAACTTCCCCCTTCCATTCCTTAGATTACATGTCCATCCTGGGCCTCCTGCAGTGCCACAACGATGCCACCTGAAGATGCAGGAACAGCAACTCATATTCCGCTTGGGAATCCTGCAGCCCAATGGTATCAATGTGGATTTCACAAGCTTCAAAATCTCCCCTCCCCCTACCGCATCCCAAAACCAGCCCACCTCATCCTCGCCTCCCTAACCTGTCCTTCCTCTCACTAATCTCCTCCTCCCACCTAAAGCCGCAGACCCATTGCCTTCCTACTAACCTCATCCTGCTCCCCGGACTGACCTATCCCCTCCCTACCTCCCCGAACTACTCTCAGCTTTACTGGCTCCATCCCCACCTTTTTAACTTGTCTGACTCCTCTCCACCTATCTTCTCCTCTATCCATTCTTCGATCCGCCTACCCCTCTCTCCCTATTTATTTCAGAACCCTCTTACCCCTCTCCCTTTTCTGATGAAGGGTCTACCCCTGAAACGTCAGCTTTTGTGCTCCTTAGATGCTGCTTGGCCTGCGTTCATCCAGCTCTACACTTTGTTACCTTAGTACTTAGAGCAACTACTCCCTAAACAACCTCCACATTTCCCTGGGACCATCTGATCCCAATTTATGTTCTGCAGTTCTTGCCTAATAGTATTGTAATTCCCCCTCCCCCAGTTAAATACTTTCCCATTCTGTCTGCTCCTATCCCCCTCCATGCTCTAGTAAAGGTCAGGGAGTTATGATCTCTAGCAGAAATGCTCTCCCACCAAGTGATCTGACACCTGGCTTGGTTTGTCACCAAGCACCAAATCCAATATGGCCTCCCCTTTAGTCAGCCTATCTGTGTATTGTCAGAATCTCTCATCTCTTTTTTTATTAGAGAAACTAGATATAGGACTTGGAATAGCCTTACTGCTGTGATTATAGTTGTGTGAAGAGAATAGTGGTAGACTTAAAGAAGATGTGTACTGACTGTGAAACAGGAATGAATATCACAGGTGGAATTTAGTTGTGTCCAGAATCTTATTCTTTCTCTCAAAAAACATTCACTTGTGAGGTAATTGCTGCTGCATTTATTTGGTAGAAGAAAGATCGAGTGTGGCCATTGGTCATCTGTAAAAGTGATTTCATTAATTAATCTGCCGTAATATTTTAAAAATATTTAAAGTGCAAATGTTGGGTAATATAAATAGCTTTTTTTAAGATTCAATATCACCCAGTTAACTGGATTTACGTTAATAGTTAGGCCTCCGGCAGAGAACTGAGGAATCCTGGAGATCAAACTTAGGGCAGAATGCCAGAGCCTTAAGAAGGAGAGGGGCTATGGTTGAATGGTACTGAGGGTGAAGAACATAATGTGAAAATTCATTTACTTCAAACATGAACTGTTTTGTGCTCCATATGTACTGCCTGATTTTGCTGGGAGGTTCCAGTGGAGCACCATTGATCCTTCAATCCTACATCACCATACAGTAAGTTCAAGGATAATCTGCAGTTCCACCTTTCCATGTTACCCCTTAGCCCTGAATTCCTTTGGTATCCAAAAATAATGTGATCTTTGTTCAAATTGGCTTCCATAACACAGGTGTCCACTGTACCTGATCTACATAATTTCAAAGATTTGGAAGCGTGAATGAAGATGTTTCTTTGCATCTCAGTCCTGAATGATAGAACCCTTAATTTGAGATCCCCTAGTTCAAGACATCCCAGCTAGGGGGAGCATCTCTTTCATAAGATACCCTCCATCATGTTTTCTGATATCACTACTGTACTTTGCTAGGATAGATCCATCAATTTAACATTTGGTATTATGGACAATGGAGGCCATTGGCACCTCCAAAATCTGCAACCGCAAGACCTGATGTCCTTCCCTCTTTAATTACCACTGTTGAATCCTATAGAAACAAGATGCTGACGGTTACCATTGACCAGAAATGGAATCAGTCATAATATCTACAAGAGATCAAAGTCTGGAAGTTGAGTGGTGATTAACTCATCTGACTCTTCATATCCCTCCAGCCATTTACAAGTGTTGTTAACCATATGTTGGAATGCCTTTACTTGCCTGGATAACCGGAGTTCCAACCGCTCTTGAAGCTTATTTTTCCTCTGTATTCATTCACAGGATGAGGGCGTTGCTGGCTAGGCAGCATTTATTACCCATCCCTAGTTGCCCAGAGGGCAGTTAGGAGTCAACCACATTGCTATGGGTTTGCAGTCACAAGTCGACCAGGCCAAGCAAGGATTGCAGTTTGCTTCCCTAAGTACATTAATGAACCAGATGGGTTTTTCAATTTTGACAATCGACAATGGATTCACAGTCATCATTAGATTCTTAATTCCAGATATTTGTGGAATTCGAATTCCATCATCTGCCATGGTGGGATTCGAACTCGGGTCCCCAGAACATTATCTGGGTCTCTGGATTAAAGGTCCAGAGATAATACCACCAGGCCATCGCCTCCCCAAGAGAAAGCAACCAATTTGACTTGCATGTCATCCATGTGAAACGTTTACTTGCCATGTGTATAAACTTGAGTCTAAATTATTTGCCAACCCACGAGCTAATATTACGCAAGTAGTTGGCTTTTGGTTGTTCACTGTAAAAGATTGACGCTGATCGTGGACAATTTGAGCATTATGGACCAATTTGATGTTTGGACTAAATATGGAATTACATGAACTTCATTGTGAGGTTGGCAGTGTTGAGAAAAAAATTGACCCGAGTAAAGCTTTTCCCTTTGCTTGATGTAGATGTTTCTCACTGTGTACCTGAGGAACAATGATCAGCATTACACAGAGGTACCAATCACTCCAGATACCACATGTCGAGATGTTATTGGCTATTGCAAAGAACCAGGAGAGAGAGACTGTTACTTGGCTGAGCGTTGGCATGGTGCTGGTAAGTGAAATCTGTTCAGCGACTGTACGTGTTCAAGCTGTTTTGTTGGATTGTCACTATTGACTTTTGGAACACAACACAAACAGCCTTTTTGCAGTATATTCTGTCTACAAAGTAGTATTGGGGCTGTTTCAAATTAACAGACATTAGCAAATGCAAAAAAAATTGAACCAGTTAACTTGAAGTAGCTTGCTCATGAATCCTAGGGAGCAGTTACATGTTTTAGCAGTACAGGGTAAGTAGCAACTTAGCTTAACTGGAAGCACTTCGGAACAAACTGTCAGCTCAGAGAGCCCAGTTTTTATGGGTGAAATGATAAACAAAATTCCAATATTTATTATCAATTTATTATTGAGAATAATTCATTAACTAACAGATACTTTGTACATCATAGCTGTTCTTATTGCCTCAGTGAAGTAGTGTGCTAGCAATTGAACCCTGCTGTTCTCAGTGTCGTTACAAAAGTTAAAGATTTTAACGTACACAAGATCCCACGTTTTACCTGTCTTTGTAGATCCTGGTTAACAGAACTCACGGACCAGGTTTTGTACTTAATAAGAACTATTTATTACAAATATTTTCTAGCTATACACCTACAATTATGAACCATCAGCATAAGACTCCAGTTAAAACTCTAACCCCTTTATAAAATTTGCCCTACAGAAACATACAAATACAAAAAGTGTTTTATGGGCAGAGAGAGAGACTTGGAAGAATGATTACTGGTTCCCTGTAGGTTTTGCTGAGGCAATCCTTTCTGCTTGTCTGTATCTACTGCTCCTTGATCTATCTTCTCCAATACTTGTACTTTGCATGTATTACGCACAGGCATCAGTTCCGATGTCTGTGACTTGTTGGTTAAAAGATACAGTTTCCTACAATTGATGAGGGAAATAAGCTTTCTTCAGGTTTGAGGAGGGTCTTGTTGCAGAGGCATGATAGTTCTTTTCTTTGGGGAGATCTGATGCTTTTAGTCATCACGTTCCTGCCCATGAACTGTTGAGCTACCTGGAAGTCAGTCTCACATTTGTTGGCAGGCAGAAGGTTTTTTTTTTGTCGTGGGCAATGGATCGTCATTTCCCATACCAGTCAACCACTCGATCGTCTGCAACTGGACTCTCTTTTCGCTGGCCATCCATCTCAGCTCCCCCACTGTCCATCTCCGTTTTGTCTCCTCCCCAACCCTCCCACTTCGCATGCGCTCTGTCTCGCTCTTTCCCTTACTAGCTCATTCTGTTTTGCTCCTGTGCGTGCTCTCGGTTGTGGAATGAAACCAGCTCTGAGTCTGAAAAGCAAGGCTTCTGACTTCACCCACTTCAGTCTGCAATCAAAAATACGGAAAGTTAAGATGATGTGGTGTTTGGTCTTTAAAGAAGGAGATGTCACAATTTGTAGGTTGACAACACTTCTTACTAGTAGAAGGTAACATGGAACAGAAGTAATTTAATTATTCTTCGTTGTAGAACGTGTCATAGCAGATAATGAACGTATATACGATATTCTGCAACAATGGGGTGTTCAAAGAAATGACGTTCGTTTCTATCTGCGCCATGAGCATCCACCAAGCGCAACCAGGGATACAGGTAAGATTTGTGTCACATTTGTTTAGCCCAATTTAATGCATCTTTATCATAGATGGGAATCAGTTCATTTTCAGATAATTAATTTTATTTTCAAACTTTCCAACTCGGTTTTCATATTTTCTGTTATATGCAATTATACTCCTGGAATTAGTTTCTAATGGATGAACAAAATAAGTAAATCTAGTCTGATGCAGCTTGCTAGATTTTTAAAGTGGAATTTTCACGATCATTACAACAGATGACAGTTTTTACAGATGACTAAAGAACTATTGTAGTTAGTTGAGAAGTACAAGTAATTTTTTTATAGGATCGTTGGCACAAGCATGACTTTAGTAGGGTGATTCATATTTATTCTTGAATTTAGAAATGTAGCAGTGAGAACTGATGTCTGGGGTGAAATTGGTTCCACTTTGATATGGATTCCAGTTTTGAGAATTTTAACTAGCAGTTTATTTCAGAATTCAGGTGTGAGAGTAATTTTGAAGTTTATACTCAAATGGTAGACGGTGTTCAGAACTCTTCTCAGTCGAGTTACAAGATGTGGATATGAAAGTCTAACATACAACTTGAGTAGTATACCAGTGCAAATTCTAAAATTGCATCTCATTCACTGATGAGGTTTTGCTGCACTTACCAATGACTGCAGATGACAGAAATATGGTTGACTGTTAACTGCCGTTTGAAATGGCATAATATCAATTGTAGTGCTACTGTGGGCAAGAATGAGCTTGTAACAAAAAGTAATAGAAAAGATAATATACACAAGAAGCTTGCACCAGAAGATTGAAGTTGGCAAAAAACAATACTAAGTTGAGATGGAAACAAGCTAAACTAGATCAAGGCCAAGGAAAGATATTTGGGATAATAAGGATTTTCAATTAATTTCATTGAATTATTTGACACTGATTGCCCTAGCGTCTTAAGTAATATTTCTTTCTATCATGGATATAAATATTTGTACTTAAAATTTAAAAGTTTTTTTGTAAAGAACTTAGTTAACATAATTCTACAAGTCCATACATGGCCTGACCCCTCGTCGTTTGCAACATTCACAACACAAACTAGTATCAGAGACTGGTGGTTGTGCAGTTATTGCCTGTAGTCCATCTATTCATTCATGGGCAATAAAGGCTGCCTAGCCAGTAACACCCATAACCCATGAATGAATAAAGAGGCTGTAGTCAATAACTACTTTGTGTGTGTGTGGGCATGAACGATGGATAGTTTGTGTTTTGAAATTGTTGAACTGTTGAGACCTGAAGTGCTCTAAAGTGGCTAAGTGTAAAAAGAGGTGCCCTTTCTCAAGATTTTATTAAGCTTCATTGGAACACTGTAGCAGGCCTAGGATGGAAATGTCAGCACAGGGAAAGATGGTTTGTTGCAGTGCCAAGCAGTTGAAAGGCTGGGATCATTCTTGGGGACAGAGTGGAGGTGTTGTATGTTTTAGTCTTGACAATATAAAGAAGACTATGTTGTGTGCAGTGAATACAGCAGACAATCATAGAATGAAAGGAGTACCAGTAAATCACTGCCTTATCTGGAAAGTGTTTGGGATGAGGAGGTGGTTAAAAAAAAAACAGCGTCACGCTTTATCTGATTGTGTGGGAGGAGTGAGGGATTGTTGGAAGTGAAGAAGTCGACGAGAGTGCCCTGGAGGAAATGGATCTAGGGGAGAACAGACAGTGGATGAGAGGGGAAAATGATTTTGTTGGTGGCACCCTGGAGATGTAGAAGATCATGTTTTGACCAAGATTGGCAGGATGAGAAGTGAGGACAAGCTTGAATCCCACTGTTTTGTAAGGTAGCAGAAGGGGTCAGGGCAGAAGTGTAGACAGTGGGTCAAACACAACTGAGAGTCCTGTCAGCTGTGGTTGGGTTGGGGTGGGTGGGAGGGCATGCCACCCATGGAGGGTGGTATTGTTAAATCAGTAGCAATAGAATCAGGGAAACTGGGAGAACAGAATGTAATTCTTGCAGGAATAAGAGTTTGAGGAACTGTAATCAAGGTAGCTATGGGAATCAGTGAGTTTGCAATGGATATTCGCAGACAGCCTATCCCCAGAAATAGAAACAGTGAAGTCAAGAAAAGGAAGGGAAGAATCAGAAATGGACCAGGTGACCATAAAGTAACATTGGAAGTTGGCAGTAAAACTGATTAATTTTTCCAGCTTCGAATGAGAGCAAAGCAGGGCTGATGATATCATTGTACCAGCGAAGGACTTGTGGGTGGAAGCTTGAGTAGCACTGGAACAAAGACAGTTTCACAGACCCTACAAAGAGGCTGGCATAACTAGGACCACACCTTTTAGCCTGGAAAGAGTAGATGACTGGCTGTTGGTTTGTTCGCTGAGTTTGGCAAATGAATTGCAAACGTTTTGTCTCCAGTCGAGAAGACATCATCAGTGTGTCGGTGGGTGATTCCTCTGGTGCTCGCCTTTGTATAGGTTGCCTAAGAGTAGTTAATGTTCTCGATTTTGATTGGTAGGAATTTTAGTAGTTAATATTCTCGCATCTGATTGGTAGATATATTAGTAACCTAAATCAAGTTTGTGTTATGGTTTGTCAAGTCGCCAGCCTACCAACCGTGACGGACAAGGGAACAACTAACTCGGGGGAACCGCAGAAGAGACCAAACGCCATGAACCCAAGGTGCACAGAAACTATTCAAACAACCTCCAAACAGCCAATCAAATGGTGACTTGACGAACCATAACACAAACTTGATTTAGGTTACTAAAATATCTACCAATCAAAATCAAGAACATTAACTACTCTTAGGCAACCTATATAAAAGCGAGCACCAGAGGAATCACCCACCTACGCACATGTCTTCTTGACTGGAGATGAAACGTTTGCAATTCATTTGCCAAGTTCGGCGAACAAACCAACAGCCAACCAATTCACCTGAGCTACTAATATTTCGCAACATCTCTAGGGTAGATGACTGAAAAACAAATTATTAAAATTAGTGCAAGGTCAACAAAGCTAAGGGGGATGGTGGTCGATGGGTTCTGTTCAGGCCTCCTTTCAAGGAAAAAGCAAGTTCTTCAGACCATCCTTACGAGGGTCCATATTAATGTTACAATAGGATGGCTAATGATAATAGTAAAGTAAACAATACTATTTCTGACTACTGAGATGAGCACAATAGAGAATGTTCACCATTCTAATGCACAAAATTCCCCTCAGGTTCAACTTTTTTTCTTCAGCTTATCCAGTTTTCATTCCCCCACTTGATGCATAGCAAAAAGCTGGATTCATTGATGAATAATTTAAAAGTCTGCCCTTAGACTGTCCACTCAAAACAGTTTTTACAAGAGCTGAATGCAAGAAGCTGGTCTTTCCACAGGTGTACCTACTTTGTATAATAAATTCCTGGTTGAATCGTGCTGTATGACAAAGATTTTGATAAATTGCTGATTTGTCCGTTCATATTTATGATTTCTTTAGCTCTTAAATGTCTGAGTTCTGCTGTTTTATTTTTACTTCAGTGTAACGTCTTAGTAAGGCACTTCACATTGTTCAGCTTAAACCCAAATACAAAGAACAATGATGTAAATTAAACCCTCTTCTCCAAGTCGAATGCTGCTGTTGTGCTTGATTCTTCATTTCAAAATTCTGTTTTTTGCTTTCTGTTCTTCTTGATCTATTCATGTTTAGATCACAGCTGAGAAGACACTGCACTGTGTGGAACTGGTCAAGTCCAACTGACTGTTCATGAGTGCTTTATTGATGAGCAACCGGTACTATAGCACTAACAATTCCTTTTATTGGTTTGCTTATTAGGAATAGGCTAATAATTGTTCTTAGCTGGAGGAGTCATACTGTTGGTGGGCAGTACAAGAGTGGTATTCTTCCTAAATTGATGGATGTTCTATTGGATCAACTTAAATAATGGTTTGACTAGTTCTGAGCCATAGGTGCTGTCAACCCTATAAAGGGTTATTGATTTTTTCCTTGTACAGTAAACTCAACAGTTTTTTTTTAAGGCTGTATTTGGTGGTGGATATCTTGGAGAACTGTTGAGAATAATCATCTACTAAGTAGATGGTCTTTCCTTGGAGGGATTTTTTTAAAATTTCAAAAACATACTTTGTAATCTCCTTATACAGACATAGGGACTAAAGCGCTTTGATTCTGTGCAGTCTTCAAGAATGGAGAACAAAAAAACCCAGAGCATTTCTTTCTGCCTCAATGGAAAGACCGCCATTGAAGGTTTTTTGGCTAAATTACAGTGGGGGTCCATTTAGTTATTGGACCTTACCAGTATGTGTGTAAATATGTGTAAATAACATGTTGCATAAGTCAGAAATGCCTTTTGGGTTGTGGGAACTGTCGAGAGAGTCAAACTCCGTGTTTGTTTTCAATGTATCAAGACTATACAGAACCAAGCTGCTTCAGTGACTGTCTCTAAAAATATCTTTAGAAGCTACTATATTTTTGAAATAAAAGCATTCAAACACTCAACACATCTACATAAGACTGGAGATGTAAGTGGTGAGGACCCAGAGCGGGGTAGCTAGTGACGGAGCTAGATTCGTTTAATGGATTTGGAATAAACCTGTAGCGCATGAACTGCAGGGATTGAGAATGCAGTTCACATCACCTTCTCAGGGGCAATTAGGGATGCACAATAATTACTGGTCAGCTAGCAGTGCCCATGTCCCACAAGTGAATAAATAAAGATTTATACCTCGCTTTTTTTTTCAGTTTGCTGTGAATTTTGAGATTTTACTTTGAGTGCAATCATCCACCCTCGCCCAGATCTAGTTAGATTTCATCGGGAACAAAATGTTGTTCAACAACGAAACTTTGCATCTGCCAGACAATTGTTTCTGGGTGGAGTCAGAAATTAAACCTGCTGAACACCATGAATTTGGTTATTCAATGTGACTGTATTTATGCTGAAACTATTTTTTCCCGTAGGCTGTTTGAGATTCCAGGATCCAACGCTGAAGAGAAATCGAGTCCAGGGTATTATGGATAGACAGGTGGAAAATGGTGTAAGTAGAGTCAAATGTTCATTTTTATAAGATTTAACGTTTGTTTGTTTTTGTGGTATCATGATTCTAAGTTTTCTTGATTTTCCTACTCCAATTGCCCCCACCCTGCCTGCCAACATAAACTGACTTTGCTTTCCTGAAGGTTTTCCTCAGTGTATATTTTGTCAGCACAATATATTCGTCTCCAAGAATTGAAAGAAATGAAATCTGTCTCCTTATTTGGTCCGTCAGACTTTCCAATGTAGAATAGAAGCAGAGAAGTTAAAATTGAAGAAAAATGGAAAGGGTAATCTTATTTCTGATTTTAAAAATTAATTGAAAAGTATTTGTGTTGAAGTTAGATTAACGTTTAGATTTGAGATGTACCAATTCACTTGTAACTTGCAGAGCAATTTCAGCTCAGACAATAAAGGTATAAAAGTAATAATTCGTGCAAACTCCTTGTGACCTTTTTATAGAGGTTCCATATCCTGGCTGATTGTATAGTTATTGTTCTTTTTAGTAGAAGAAGCAGCTTTATAATTGGCACTGCGATCCGTCAGCATTGCGCCAAATCAGCCAATGCAGTAGGATGATAATGACAATTCTCACAGCATGCTTTCTGTTTTTAAGACAAAGTCCATTACTTGGCGGTGTAATTTGGTAACAATCTAAAGAATCTGTTTGAGGGTCGTCAATAAACTGGAGGAAATTGAACCCAAAACTGAAACTTCAGTCAATATCCATAAAGTACAGCAATTTGTCCACTAAATGTCATTATTGAGAGGATGCTTACCTATAGATTACAAATCAATCACTTCGTGACATCCTGATATCATTAAAGTGGCATTATCCCCATGCTGATGCTGAAGTGATTTTTCTAAACACAATGAAAAAAATCAAAACAATTTTGCTGTTGTCCAAACCAATTAACGTGTTAATGTATCTGATTCAATATTACATCCCCCTATTTAAAAGCAGTGATTATATTTGTTGTTTCTACATTAAGCTAAAATGGTGAGGACATTGGAATAGGTTTGTTGTTGCAAACCCTGCAGTGAAGTACAAAACTTTCTCATTGTTTCATTGGGTTTTTAAAGCATCATCTTTGTGAAAATGATGTGAAGAATCTGTGGGCTTGTTTGTCTCTGTTGTAACATAGCACTTCTCAACAACATTGAAGTTCACATGGAAAATGAATCAGTTTTGTCAGTGTCCTGTTTACTGGCATGGATCAGAATACCAGAAAATTTCATACTTGTAGGAAGCTGTGTGGAAGTGAATGATTGAAGGGGAACATTTGGCAATCTGAAAATTATTAAGCCTTCCTATCCTGAGAAGGCTTTCGCTGTAGAATCTTGAAATATTTTAGGTGGAGGTAGATGATCCTTGATGACCAAGGGAATGAAATATTATCAGGGGTATGTACAGATGAGGTTAAAATCGGATCAGCTACCATCTTATTTAATAATGGAGCAGGCTCTAAGGGCTAAATGACGTACATGTTTTTCCTCATTCCTGACTCACCAATGTACTTGTCACCACCTTACCTCAGCCAGCTATTTCCTCACCTTTCGAAAGTATGCCTGAACCCAGTCTGTTAATACGGTTTTTGAATTGAATTTACCTATTACTTATTACTCCGAGCCAGATCCAGCAACAGTGACCTGTAAAGACCTGTTAATGAGATGTCCTAGAAAAGTATTTGTTGTAATTGTCTCAGTTCATGTTCCTTTGTGCGATGTTATGCATGCATTTTAACTTTCTTAAATATTGCTCCATTGCCTTAGGTTTCACTCATCCATTGTTTTACTCATATCTTCTGTTCACCAGTATATCATTCTTTGCTTGTTGCCTGTGACTTTTCCATTTTTGACTTCTTTATATTAATTACAAGCGGAATAATCTGAATATTAGCCTAAATTTTGCAGCAATGTAAGGGCATTGGCTGCTGACTTCAAAGAGCGTTTTTTGTTTGAAAATATAGAAACATAAAAACAAAACAAATATTACCAGGAGGAGGCCATTTGGGCCTACAATCCAGCTCCTGCTCCACCATTCAGTGTAGTCTGCCTCATTGTCATATCTTTTGATTCCTTGACATCTTAAGGAATATATCTTTTTCCTCCTTGAGATTGAACAATCATTTTGACAGTTTTACCTTTTTCCTTTTGCCTTGTACAGTGGCTGATTGTGCTCTTTAATTGGGATCATGGAGTTGCAGTTATGTCATTGTGCTGTCCAAGCAGGCAGTCACATTAAAGAATTCTCATTCACAGCCAAGCAGGAAACTGTTGCTTTTGAAAAATTTTCTGGAGTAAATTAAAATTTGCGACATGCGCATCAGTCAGAAGTACAGGAGAAAATATTTTAAAAGAAATTGTAAAACACAAATATTTTCAAATTTAAAAAATCTAACAATTTAATCCAATATGGAGACATTTAAGAAGACTCCACAAACATGACATTTTCAAATCTGTTAGTTATCAATGAATCAGATTAAAATAAAATTGACAGTTTTACCTCAGCAAATGAGGTTTGATGTTTGGAGTCTCTGACAGTGATACAGAACTGAGAAGGGGAAGTTATTGCCAAATCATCTCATTTTATTGATTACTGGTGGTGGGATGGGCACAGAGCAGCAGATTTCAGGATTTCTGTGCCCACGCTGTATCCAGACTTGGTGGCCCATTTTGAAGGAGTAATGACAGAAATATCCAGAACTCACCATCTAAACGGTTGAAAAATGTAAGCAATTGGATTTTTAAATTATACAGAAGCCATAGACTTTGTATTGAAAGTAAACAGTTAGATCAGTGGTCAATGGCCCATGAATGAGGGGACATGGCATTGTGACATGACGGAGGTTTCATGGGTAAATGTAATTGCATAAAACATTTATTAGCACAGCTATTCAATCAGTTGAAGAAGGCGAACAAAAATACTTCAGGGAAGAATATTGCATCCCCTCAAAGTTCATGTGGAGAACAATAGTTTGAAACCAAAGACTTCTGTTTCTAATTAAAAAAGAAAGACAATCAAATCAGTTTCAAGTTAATTTAAAAAAATGCGGCATAAAGGAATATGAATAAGTGCATGTATGCAAACATATTTATTATTGGCTTTGTTCATTTTGTGAGAAGTTGACAAGAGCTGGACAATACTTCCCTGTTATAAAAGTAAGAAATGGAGAAAGCAGAGTAGGGCCTCGGGTGTTGTAGAACAGAGAGACATAAGGGTTCAGGTACATAATTCTTTGAAATTTGCTTGGACAGAATACTTAAGAGGGTATTAAGCATTCTTGCCTTCGTTGCTCAGACCTTTTGAGTATAGTAGTTGGGACGTCATGCTGCGTTTGTACAGGATGTTGGTGAGGCCTGTTCTGGAGTACTGTGTCCAGTTCTGGTCACCTTGTTATAGAAAGGATATTATTAGTCTGAAGACAGTTCAGAAAAGATTTACCAGGATGTTGCTGAGAACGGCAGATTTGAGTTACAAGAAGAGGCTGGATAGACTGGGACGTTTTCACTGGAGCGTAAGAGGCTGAGGGGTGACCTTTATAGAGTTTTATAAAATCATGAGGGGTAAATGTAAGGTGAATAGCCAAGAATTTTATCTCCCCCACACACACACACACACACACACACACACACACACACACACACACACACACACACACACACACACACACACACACACCCACCCCCAAGGGGGCTTTCAAGACCTAAGGGTCATATTCTTAAGGTGGAAGGAGAAAGATTTTAAAAAAGATATGAGGGCCATTTTTGTTCACACAGAATGGTTTGTATGTGGAATGAACTTGCAGAGGAAGTGGTGGGTGTGGGTACAACTAAAACATTAAAAAGACGTTCGGATAAGTACATGCATAAGACATGTTTAGGTGTATGTGGGCCAACCGCAAGCAAGTGGGTCCAGTTTAGTTTGGGATTATGGTCAGCATGGAAACAGACTCTAAGACTTTATGACCCTGAGTAATATGAACTACAAACAGGAAAGAGTGGTGGGAAAACCCAGGATTAATGAATTGAGTGGTATTGTTAAAAATGTACACTGAGCCAAGTTGGAATTTTGATCTAAGGCACTACTGTCTTCATGCTTTGCAGGTTAGTGGGCCACGTATGGACATGACGCTTGCTGAACTGCAAGAAATGGCAACTCGGCAGCAACAGCAAATCGATTCGCAGCAGCAACTGTTGGCAACAAAGGTACATGTACATATTCATTATTTTAAAGCCAGATGAGAACAGTCCAAAATGACCTTTATCTATTTTTTTTGCCTCACTTCCATATGAAAACGTACCTAATTTCGTCTCTGTTCTGAGGAAGGGGCACTGGACCCGAAACAATAACAATGTTTTGAAATTCACAGATGCTGCCAGACCTTCTGAGCTTTTCCAGCCACTTTGTTTTTGTTCCTGATTTCGTCTTGATACCTTACTATAATGACAGCATTTAAATTTTCTTCGGTTTGCACTGGTTGCATTTCAGTTATGTTGCCTTTGGATGGATACTTTTTAATGTCTTGATTATTCATTTTCCACTTCATACCTGGCTTCATCTAAGACTTTGTGATTCTCCTTTTGTCCTGAACCACAGTTACTTGCCTCAGAGGCATCCACTGTTTCCTTGACTTGTGTCATAGGTGACTTCAATATATTTGCTTGTTGGTAAAAGCATTCATATTTTTCCACTGTTGCTGCAGCTTTTTCTGTCTTAAGACACAGGGGTAAGCCATTTTAGCCCATCAAGTCTGGTCAGCCATTCAATGAAATCATAGTTGATCTGAGAATCTTCAACTCAGTTTTCCTACCTGTATGTTTCACAAAGGTAGCCTTTCAATCTGGTATATTCGGATGAGCAGAGGTCCAATCTACTTGACCTCTCCTCATAACACGATCCATTTCTTTTGCCAGCATTGTGAATTTTCTGTGAACTACCTCTGATCCCAGCATATTTTTCGTTAAATTAGTGGCTCAAAACACTTCAATGTTTCAGCCGCGATTTGACAATTACCTTTTTGTTTAGCAAAATCTTCCTGCTTAGGTACTCCATTCCCTCTGAAATTTCTTTGAGATGTTTGGTGCTATGAAAGTTAGTGAATATTCACGCTTACAGAAAATAAAAGGAAGCAAGAATAGTTAGGGAATCTTGGAATGGTTTAAAAATCTCTTGTTGTTTGTGCCATTTGTTGCATGTTTGATTTGTGGCTGAATGATCAGATGGTGTGAATGCACTGTGTGATTTTCCACATTCTTGTTAAAATATTTCTTAAAATGGTTCAGTTTTAGTGTTCTGAAATCAGGAGAATCATAAAATGGTTATTGCTCAGAAGGAGGCCTGTTGACCACTAGTCCCTACCCACTAGTCCAACTCCTCTGGCTTTTCCATGTACGCCTGCAATTTTTTTTCACTTCAGATAATTAATACAATTCCCTTCTGGAAGCCCTAATTGAATACAGCACCACAGCAGTCTCGGGCAATGCATTCCAGATCCTCAACAGTTATTGAATTAAAGTAAAAATTTTGCTAATGTCACCTGTAGTTCTTTTGCTGATCATATGAACTTGATAGCTGTGGTTATGAACCCTTCGTTCGTGCCTGCTTAGTCTGTCCTGACCTCATTATTTTAAATGGTTTTATCACATTTTCTTTCAATTTTTCCATTCTGGAAGCAGCCCCAGTGTGACCAATCTATGCATGTAGTTGAATCCTATCGTTCTTGGAATCATTCCTATAAAGTTGTTTTTTGCATTCTTTCCAGTGCCTTCACATCCCTCCTTAAATTGTGATGCCCTGAATTTGACGTAATTGAATGGGGCCTATCTGGTGTTTTGTAAAAGTTTGCTTTCATATTTAGTGGAGTTAATTTTCACCTTATTTCCTTTTGTACTCTATGCCTTGATTTACAAAATACAGGATCCCATATGCCTCACAAATTACTTGTAAGCCTGTCTTTCACTTTCATAAATTTCAGTATGTGTGCTCCTAAGTCTTTCTGCTCCTAAAACCTTTTTAGAATTGCCTTTCTCATTCTTCCTACAGCATCTATCACTTGACACAATTTTCTACATTAAATTGAATCTCCATCTGTCTCCCCATTCTGTCAAGCTCCTTGTTTTAGATTGAAATCTATCCTGTCCTCCACATTGTTTACAAGACTTGCAAAATTTGTCATCTACAAACTTTGATAATCTTAAAATTCTGGTTGGTTGCATTTTAAATGCTAACAGATCTTTTGAGTCGGTTGAAATTGTATTACTTGTCCAATGGAGGGCGCTATACTAACACTACCATTACAACTTTTTGTGGAAAATTGATCAGTGTGTCTGATATTTGTTATGTTCCTTACCAGTCAAGTCATTAAGCATGTCTCTGGTCTTACCAAGAGAGCATTTCTTTCCCAATTTCATTCTTGTGTTTACAATAATCTTTTGAGACCAGAGAGAATCATAGGACATAGAACTCTACAGCGCAGTACAGGGCCTTCCGCCTTCGATGTTGTGCTGACCTGTGAAACCAAACTGAAGCCCATCTAACTTACACTATTCCGTTATTATACATATGTAATGCCCTTAAACTTGGCGAGTCTACTCCTGTTGCAGGTAGGGCATTCCACACCCTTACTACTCTCTGAATAAAGAACCTGTGTTTGTTAGCAGATTACAGAAAATTACTTGCATTGAGATTGTGTGGCAACCACTTCAGAGCCTGGAAATTATTCCTACTGATATCAGTGGATGAGCACCTAATATGTTTGTACAATTTGTCCATGAATAATGCATTAAAGAAGAATTCAATGTCTTTCAATAGTAGCAGTAGTCATTTACAAATATTATGGTCTACTAAAATAGAATATAAACTTTGGTGAAATAATCCTTGGGTAGAGGGTATAGTCCTGTGATAAAAGGCTGAGGAAATTGGGTCTCTACAGTTGGATTTTAGAACAATGAGAGTAATCTAGTTGAAATTGAAATAATTCTGAAGGGATTTGATGGGGTAAATGCTGAGAGATTATTTCCACGGATTATGAAGCCTAAAACATTAGGAAGCAGTCTCTAGATCAGAAGTTGAGAAATTAAGACTTGTTGAGAAATGAATTCATTCAAAGGGTTTTGGATCTTCGTAGTTTTTCTCTACCTGAAGGTTGTAGATATACCATCATTAAGAGCTTTGAAAGATTAGATTGATGCATCTTCAATCTCTAAGAATTGAGGGATATGAAGAATAGGCAAGCAAGAGGAGTTGAAATCTGAGATCAGCTCTGATGAAAATGAATGGCAGAGCAGACTTGACACTGTATAATCTAGCCCTCCTATTTCTTGTGTTCTTAGTTCTTGAATGTTTCTTTGATCTTAAATTGTCTCCTGTCACAGAAGGAGGAGGCTGTTTGATATAGCAGTTTGATGTTCTCAAATCAAGTGTTCTGTTCCCTAAGTTTGCCTCCAAACACAAGTCTGATATTTTAGCTGCTTGCATGTAATATCTGTTTATTTTCTTTCTTTCCACACTGGATTTTTAGGAACAGCATCTGAGATACCTGAAACAGCAGGACCATCGAGAGCAACAGGCAGCAGAGCAAGAGAAGCTACAAAAACTTCGTGAGATTGCTGAGTGCCAGGAAGCCAAATTGAAGACCGTAAGGTCTCTTAAAGGGCAAGTGGAACAAAACCGACTTAGCAATGGGAAGCTGGGTAAGTCATAATTATTAAGGCATCCCACTTCACTGGTCAAGTTTTTTTTAAAAATTTTTCCCCGTGCAGCCTTCAATTTCCTTGTGATCTGTATTGGAAAACTCAAATAAAAATGAACATAGTCTGGTGGCTTCAGTTTCAGGGCAGGGTTTGAACTTTTTTCCCTATTTCTTAAAACTAATAAAAGTTGCTCTAACTAACTTTGTTTTTCATTTACTCACCCTCAGAATCCCTAGTCTTGACTGAATCCTACAGAAATCTTTCGAAACAATATTTTGAGATGTTTAGTTAATTTGGTGTAACTAAATTTAGAGTGTTCTTGTAAGCAGGTTTCCAGTTCTTAAAATACCTAATTCATTTTGTTTATTCTATACTAATCTTTTAGCTTGGGATATTGTTGAACCTATTTCTGGGATTTTGCTGCGCTTTTCTGCTAGATGTACAAGTTGTCTGTCTAGATTGGGGAGTTACAATGAGCTTTTGAGGCCACCAGGAGCCAGTTCCTCGAATTCAAACTAAAATGGTGGCTGTAAATGAGCAATTTTATAGATTTTGTTTAAGAAACAAAATTAGAAAATACTGGAAGCACACTGTTGATCAGTCAACTTAGTGAAAATAATCTTTTTTGCATGTTATGTTAGTTTGTGTTGCCTTCAAAGTTATTGTCTGTCCTTTGTGTTTAATACATTTGTCTTCTATTTTGCTTGATAACTTCTATGTGCCATTTTTGCTTTTTTTCTTGCAATTAGTTATATTTAATTGTTTTGTGGAGTGATTAGTATCTCATCAAAATCCTTCAGTTTGTGATCCATAAGAGTTAGAACTCTGTACTCTAACACTGACTGCATTTGTTCCTCAACTATAATGTAAGTAACAATTAATCATGAATAATAGCCTTGGCGATCTTTACAATACAATCCAGCTTGTCATGAAAATTCTTGTATTGATGAACCAAAACCAACAATCTGATTTTTCTGTCACAGGTCAGAATATGACATCATTGTCTTGCTTCAAGCCATTGATTCTGTATTAGATCTGAGTCGGGAGGCATTTAACAAATTGTTCTGCTAGCTCTGTGTATTTTAAAAGATAGTATTACTTCTTGGTTACTGATTTCACAATGAAGCCTTTATGTTTCACCCTCAAGAATAATAAATTTGCATGTAAATAGATTCTTGGAAACAATTAACTGTTTTGGAACAAGGATAACTTTTTGTAAAGCCATTTTTGATTGTACGTAATCAAATCATTGATTTGAAACAATCTATAATTTGAGACAAGCCTGGCAGTCTTTAAATAGAGAATTTAAGAATCGACTTGGTGAGTGATAATTATTCCAATGTTACACGATTGCTTGTACATAATCTCCTTACCAGTCCTGTCTGTTTTTCCGATATTGTGAAAGAATGAATGATTCCAGTTAATGGTTGCAGTGACATTTGAACCTTCCTCCAACCTAATGGCAGTGCTGCCTCTAATGTTGTTTTCTCAGTTCACAAACTGATAAGGTCTGTGCATAGCACTGACCTGTTAAACTGGAATTCCGTGCTCTTGACATGCCAGTCAGCATGCACTGAACCTCTTGAGTAACTAGACAGCTCAACGTTATCCAAAGGTCATGTTCTGCAGATCCAAGAACAATAACAGACTGATTCACATAAAACAACCACTTCCTTTAAACTTTCTTCATTTCTGATATTCGTGTGAAGCACATTGGCTCCAAGGCAAATTAAGTCCGTCATATGATAACTGCCTTCTGTTTCATGCATCTGATGTTTTGATATTTTCACCATCCACTTCAACCTTATCTCCACTTCGAAGGTCACCATCTGAACTTCCAAAATTCCCCTTCAACTTAGCTTACGATGTCTAATTGCTCTTATTAGCTGACAGCCTATCCATGTTGCTGAGAATTGATTCTATCCACTTCAGCATTTGTTATCAATTGCTAATTGATGTGTTAAAAACTCTCACTTGACTTCTGTTAATCATGTTAACCATCTTTATTTTCATCTTGTCTTTAATGTCCTTGAATATATGGTTGCTTCACATGGCATACCTAACTTCACCACTACTTCCTGATATCCAATTCCATCACACAACTTGGGCTGAAGGACCTGTTGCAATGCTCTATTACTCTAATAACAGCAATGGGAGAAATTGGTGCAATTATTACAATTAATGAAAATTCTCAATTGGGTTCTTCCTGCACACTTCTATATTCTGGCACCACTTTCTGCAATGCCATCCTTGTCCACGCCCTTATTCATGTCTGTTAGATCTCTTAGTGACATTTCCTTGGGTAAAGAATCTGGTGTGCTGATGGCAGCTGATGACTAAATTTTCATGACTAAATCCAAGACTGTGCTTTTGTTTTAAAATGCTTACGTGACATCAATTCCTCCAAGATCTAGTATTTTCTTCTACTTTAAATTGGCCAAATGCTTTAAGCCCTGCATGCTGCTTGTTTCATTCCTTTAATTCAATGTTGTCTTCCTTCTTGGGCTAAATCCAGTAGTTCCCAACATGGGCATTCTCTTAAACTTTAAGTCCAGTTTTTCAGTCTCTTTCCCAATACTGGTTTATTTTTCCTCTGAAGCATTGCCCAGTTATGCCCCACTGTGAGACCCTAATCACTCACTTCATCACTTTATTTACAAATTTCTCCCGACATTTTATTCTTTTTCTTTAAACATCATAAAATCCAAAGCCCCACAGTTCATATCTTCTGCTGTGTTCCATGTAATAATACGTGCATAAGGCAAGGCAGAAGAGTTACACAAAATAGTATACTGATGCAAGTAGCAGGCCAAGAAGTAGAAAGCACCTTAATTTAGGGATTCTGATCATGTAATATTTCTTTATTATTTACCTACCTGTTGGAGGATTTTGTTTTCATAGCAGTTGGTCAGAATTAGTATAATTCTGATTGTTGTTGACAGTTGGAACTTGCAGGTTGCTTGGGTAAAATATTTGATTAACAGTTCAAATATTTAAGAGAAAAAAGTAACATCGGACCTTTCGGCACATTGGAGTAAATGTTAGTTTACATGTGGTCCCAGGTCTCCAAGCTGTCCTTCGATTTGAAATCAATATCGAATTTTCAGTTAAATTTAAAATGGTACTTTTGCGTCTGTAGGGTATCTTTATTACTTCCAGAATTGTGCTACTCTATTTTTACGTCACGAAGCTTTGTTCAAATAAAGCTCATCACAAACATTTTTTCATTCTTCAGTCATTTCTTTTATGTTTATTTATTTATTAATGATTGTGTATTCATTAGTCTCCATTTATGTCATAGTCTGTTTTATGTTCATTCAGAGTTTGGCTTCAAAAATCATAGGCACACACATCTCTCTTATGTCTGTGCTCCCTCTTTGGAAAAAAATCTCATTTATCCCTTTCCTGTTTTCCCTACAGTCCAGTGACATTGGCCTTTTTGAAATATTTGTCCAAATAGTGTTTAAAAGTCAGTATTAAATTTGCTTCTGCTACTTAGTGGAGGTTTGCAAAATTGTCTGAGGGCTGCAGAACTTGATTGGCTTATTCAATATTTAAATGTCTCTTTGAATGCTGTTGACCTCCCTCTAAATGCCTTGTGTTAGCTAAAGTACCCTCTAGATAAATAGAAAGCGGGACATAACACCAGCGCTTCGTCGGAGGCTCACTGATGATGTTACCTAGAATGGTGACGAAACGTCTGAAAACGAACCTTCCAGCTCAGCGAGCAAACTCCCATCCATAAAGTACCCTCCCTTTAATTTGATTTTTTCCTACTACTTCTCTATCCTAAATAGCTCTGATTTTGAATTCAGTTCAGTATCATATTTCATTATGACCTCCATAATCTGGCTACAATTGTCTTTGATTGTGTTGACGTTGAAGCTCGTTGGGAAGCCAGTTAGCTTTCAGGATTCAAATTAGATACATTTGCAAGCATTATTAGTTTGCTTAATAATGTGTTTGGAGAGATGTGCTTGGTGCAATTTTTAATTTTTATTCCTGAGACAATGGCAACTAATTCTGGTATTAAATACTTGAAACTTTGTTCTTGCAGTTGAGGAGATTGAACAGATGAATAGTCTCTTCCAGCTGAAGCAGAGAGAATTAGTGGTTGCTGTTGCAAAGGTGGAGGAGCTCACCAGGCAACTAGACATGTTGAAAAGTGGGAAGATTGATGGTTATCATGACAACCAATCCGTTGTGGTTGAGCTTGATAGACTGTACAAAGAGTTGCAGGTAATTAATACATGAAAATGTTAAGAATCCACATCTGTGAAACTTAGATACAATGTTAATAATTTGATCTCACATTTTGATTGTATTGTTTTCACTACATTATAGGTGACAGCCTTAAAATATTTGATTTTCCCTACCTCCTGAGCCAATAGCCCCAGGTTCAAGGCCCATCAACTTCAGAGGTCTATCATGACATTTCTGAAAAGATTGATTAAAAATACCAACAATATTGACCCTGAATTCCCCCTTTGCTGAAATGAGTGGCATTAAAGTTTTTGAAGCTATTTGTTGGCTGCAGGGCTTTCTTTTTTAATTACTTTCTCAGTCACCCTTAGTTTCCCATCTTGAACTGATCTTCTCGCCCAACCCCTTCAGTTTCTGCAAAGTCCGTTTCTGCTCCATGTGACCTATCTGCTGTCAGCCTTCATTTCTGATGATAATGATACAAACTCCTTGAAAAGCTTCATTCCTCCTCTGCCTCTGAGTTGCAATTTGTTGGCAGGAACTTATTCCTTCTCCCTCTGCAGAGTTGAATTTGATGGGTAGTAAGTGAAAAAAACCCTCCTGTTCTAAGTAGTCGCAAGGTGATAGGAAATCAGTTCCACCTCTTCTGTTGCTGAGTTGAAGTTTGAAGTGGACGTACTGTCTCCTTCCCTTTTCACTTTCTCTGCTTTCTAGCTGATGAATTCTTGATCTCCATTCCTTTGTGATCTGCAAATGGTCTTTGCTTTGCTTTGTTATCCTATGTACAGTGCCTCAGGAAATCAACTAACTTATTGCTGTGCTTCAGTGCTGAAGATTTAGTGTTTAAATGGAGGGCAATAATTTTAAAACTCTGTAGACATCTTGCTGAATACAGTAACAGCAAAATGATTGTTTGCTTTTCTAGACAGTTGGAAATAAACTAGAATTCATAATTGTTGTATTTATTTTTACTCGATGAAAGCAAAACTTGCTTATTTCTGTGTCATAATCAGGCAAGAAATAAATTGAACCAGGAACAGAATGCAAAACTTCAGCATCAAAGAGAGTCCTTAAACAAGCGGAACTCTGAAGTTGCATCAATGGACAGACGTATTGGGGATCTGCGTGAGCGCTTGTGGAAAAAGAAGGCAGCGTTACAACAAAAAGAGAAAGTGCCAGTAAGTTTATGTCTGCATTAGGTTGGCAACTTAGTAGCAATATAGTGTTGCATTGCAAAAGATCTTCCATGTTAGTACAGAATTTTTCAAATGGCACGGACCACCCAAAAGTCATCCTGCAGCTACTTAATTCTCTTACTGTTCAGTCTCAGTGGCAAACAGCTCTATATTTGCAACAGCATCAGTGTTAAACGTGACCAGGTTGAAGGTGATTATAGGTAGTCCCCAGACTGAGTCCTAGAGTCCCTCCACATTTCACTTTACCTTTCTGGTCAGCATGCACTATTTTTTGTTATTTGCAAAATGTTAATGTTGATACCAAAAGAGAGTACCGTACAGGCTCAAGAAGACCATTTTTGGCAATTGGCAGATCCAGAATTTGGACACTGTGTTTGCTACTTATTCCTGATTATTGTTCTCGCCTCTGCAATACAATCTTGAAACCCTTAGAGTTATCAGCTTTGACATACATTCCAAGCACTAAATTTTCACTGAGAGATCTGATCTGCCTGTTCACCTTTCTTTTTGTGCATGTTGTTACTCATCTCTTGTATTGTCTTTGGGGGACTTGATCAAAATTTTCTATGCTTCAAATGGTCAGTACTTGCAAGGATCATGAAGATCACAGAAAGATCTATATTTGCATTTGATGCACTTAATTAAAAGATAGTGCCTTCAAATGGTTGTCGTATATCTTGGAGGCTAAAATGATTTATTTTATTGTGGCATGCTTTGTACACCACCTACATTTGTCTGTTGCCTTTAGACTGTTCATCCTGAATTTTATTTTACTATTTCCCAATCCAACTTTCCAAAGATTGTTGTGCACCCTCGACACCTGCTATTACTTATCCACAAACCTGACATTTCTTGATGTCATCAGCAAGTACTCAGTTTTAATTCTATTCCTATTCAATGATGTGCAATGTCAGTATCAGCTCCCTGCTTTGCCCCTTCGGGGGTTGGGCAGGGGGGCCTAACCATTGCCATCCCGAGTGGTTAGGGATGGGCAGTTGATGTTGGCTTAGCCATCCATGTTCCATGAACAGATAAATGAAAAAATGTTACTTGTTGCTTCAATGCAGCTCAATTTACAATCTCTCCTGTTTGCTTTTAATCTAGGTCATTGCTAGTCATGGTCAGTAAATGCCCCCTATTCTGTTTTCCTATCCTGTGGATAGCTTCCTAAAAATAATATTTCGTTTTTTTATGTTCCAACGGTCTTTTCTCCCACTCCATGACAGCATTTTTTGTTCAACAGAGCTTTCATTTTACATTAGAATATTGATGAGTGGGGTAGGTTGAAAAATTTTCAAGTAAAACAGCAAATGCACATAATTGTGTCCACGCAAGCGTGTATTACTTGGAAATGCATAAATTCTCAATGGTCCACCAGCAGCAGTTCACTACGTGCATAGGATAGTTGGTAGAAAATAACTTGTATTTTTTTTGAGTAAGTAACCAAGTCAGTCGTTCAAGTCACTGCTTTTTTTCTATGTAGAAATAATGAGTAATTTTCAAATGACTATTGTTCACAGACAGACCACATTTACTCACAGATATGCATTCACCTTCTACCACTGAAACAAAATAAGCTTATACAGTTTTCTTTCTTGATGTTTTTTCCTTCTTACCCCTGCCGCCACTGCCACCAACACCAAGTTGGTTCCTTTCCTGCATAATGTCTTATGGTAAATTCTGATCTAATTCTTATTATATTGGTATATTCATCATTGATCACCTGCAGTCATTATGATAGAGCATTCTGTTGATCAGTTTCAAATGCTGTTTCAGAGATAATTTTCAACTCTTTCCCTCCCCCTCTGCCACTCACTTGATGTCATTAATGACAATGTGTAAGATTGAGCAGATAAGAGACAAGTAAATTTGCTTCTGAATAAACAGAAATGCTAGAAACACCGGCAGGGTTAGGCAGCATCCTGGGGAGTATAGAAATCTAAAACTTGGCTCATTTTTATTTATTATTGATGGGATTATCTGTTTTAAATAGAGAACTACAAAGATAACTGATATGAGAGAGATTTTTGGAACACTGAAAAATACATCTTGGAGATTATGAAATTTATGGGAGCCATTACTCTGCTATTTCTGACCTGACGGTGTTAGCATCTTTTGAGCTGAGACCCCAGCGCTGGTTAATATTTAATTTTCTAATTCGAATATTGAGACAAGAAAATGGATGAGGCCATTCAGCCCAACCAGCTCTCAGCGCTATTCAAAACAATCATGGATGATCCTCTGTCTCAATGCCATACTTCTGCCTTCTCCCCATACACTTGATGCTTTTAGCCTCTGAATCTGTTTCTTCTTAAGCATATTCAATTACGTCACCTCCACTGTTTTCTGGGGGAGCAAATTCCACAGGTTCACCACCCTCGAGTGAAAAAATTTCATCTTAACCTGAAATGACCTGTGTATCTGAGACCGTGACTACTTGCCCTGGATTCTGAAGTTAGGAGAAACCTCATTCCTACATTCAGTGTGTCCACCCTTTCAAAATTTTATGTTTCGAAGAGATTCTCTTTCAATCTTCTTTCTAGACAGTAGAAGCCCTGTCAATCACCCACCTCTCATAGGACAAGCCTATCATCACAGGAGTGCCTGGTGAGCCTTTGCTGAAGTCTGTGTGGCAGGCCTATATTTAATTGGGAAGAAGACCAAAACTGCACACAATACTCAAGGTGCACTCTCACCAAGACTTCAGCTGCAATGAAACTTCTTGCTTCTGCCTCACACCATCCTACAATAAAGGATAACATGCTAGTTGCCTTCCAAAAAGCTTGCATGCTTGTTTTTCAGTAACCAGTATACAAAGACTTCCAGGTCCCTTTCTACATCATCTACATTTTCCTCCCTCTCACCATTTAAATAATACTCTGCCATTCTGTTTATGCTACTAAAGTAGACAACTTTTCACTTATTCAAGTAAAATTGAATGAACCGTGTATTTCTTGCCTCTCGATCCCACCAAGTATTGTGTCATAAGCAAACTTGGAAATATTACATTTGATTCAGTCAATGGATGGGCAATCCATACAGCTTTATAAAAGCATCTAATTGCTGTTGACTTCAAAGTGTAATAGTGTCATTTTAAATTCATTGGCAAATGATTGATGAACTTGGTCGATAAACCAGAATTTTGAATCCGAGGAAGTGTGCTAAGTGTAAACAGGTTTACAAAATAGATCAAACTTTTGCTGAGTTGAACTCTTGAATAAGTGAATTCATACGTGAATTCTGTGTTCTTCTGATTCACCCAATCGTCATGAAGAGGCAAGTTTCTGTCCATTAGAAAGGATTCTTATTGGGCTTCATAATGAAAGAACTGCTTTAACCATTATATAATATTTGGTCAGAGTACATTATATCGATTACAGGTCAAAAGTATATAGATTCTGCTTGTAACGATAATTAACTTCAAGCTCTACCAAGAATTTGAAGTTTGAATTACATGCTTTGCCTGACAGAAAGGAAAAGAGGCTTGGTATTACAAGTTAGCTAAACTCAAGTTTATTGGTTGACTGAAATCAGATTGCAAAGGGTTCTTTTTGAAGTTACATACGGTGGGTAATGGACTAAGCTAACTGCTGAATAAATTTAGAACGGAAGTGTTGATTAACTGAACTTTATACTTAGGTTTCATCCGACAAAAATGTCCCTCAACAAGTAGTATCTTCTGCACCCAGCCGAGTAGCTGCAGTTGGACCCTATATCCAGTCTTCTACTTTGCCTCGTGCCCCTCAGAAACTTGAACTTTTGGTAAAGCCAGCTTTTCCTAATGGATCATCTACTCTGCCAAACGTGCAAACACATACAGTGAATGCTCAGAATCCTGCAGCCAAATCTGGAGTTTCCCCAATTAAAACTCCTGGTGGTAAGCACATTGTCTGTCTCATTGTGTCTGTATGGAGTGGGGAAAGAATGGAAATTTTAGCATTTGTACAGATGGTTATGTCGTGCTGAAACTGAGAATTAAATATTTGTATTCAATGCCATTTATCTTTGCACTTAGGATGTCTGGGTTATTAATATGCAATTAAAATTTTATGTTTCTCAATTGAAGCCCGAAATGACACACTTCAAATTGGTGCGTTGGGGGGTGGGGGGGTCATCTACTTCAAACGACATCCTGCATTTTCTGTGCCATTGTTTGTGTTGCTGCTCTTTGTAATCAGTTACAATTTTGGATTCCCTTCTTAGAAAGAAATCTCATTATTTATGTGAAGAATTTAGAAGTACCTTTTCTGTTTGTGTTTACTTTCAAGTAATCTGAAATATTGCCAGCAAAGGCCCCTCAAAAAAAATTTGAGAGAAATGTAGGCTGACAAAGAGGATATAGTAGAATTACAGAGCACCTCTTTAGATAATGATGTGAGAGTAGGCTAGAAAGGGACAGAGTACACCAATATAGAAAAACAGCAGTACCTAAGGTAAAAGGAGGAAATATTGGTAAAAAGAGAAAATTAATGGCTCTTGAATGCATGGATTATTACAGATAAAATTAATAAATTTTTGCATAAATTTAGGTTAGTGGAAACTACCTTATAGCCACTATGGTGACATGATTGCAAGGATGTCAAAAGTTGGAACTAAATATTCAGGGATATGTGACTTTTCAGAAAAGACAAGCAGCAAGGAAAGGGTGGTAGGACAGCATGTTGGTATGGGACAAAAGCAGTACAGTAGCAAGAAATAATCCTGACTGAAGATGTAGAATCCATGGCTTGAGGCAAGAAATGAAGACACTGATCAAGCAGAGTCAGCATGGCTTTGTGAAAAGAAAATCTAGTAGAAAACTAAGTAGAATTCTTTGAAGAGTTAACAAGTAGGAGAGATGAAGTGGAAGCAGTGGATGTAATATATATTTGGATTTTCAGAAGGTATTTGACAAAGCTCAGTACTTCATAAGATAACCTTCAGTGGTGTAGGAAGTCATACATTGCACTGTTGGCATATTCATTCATGAGTACAAGATAAGAGGGCATTTTCAGGATGACAGTCTAATATAGGAATAGGAATTGGTGCAGGCCCACAATGTTTTACAATACATATTAATGACTTAGATGAGGGAAGTAAAATTTTTCAAATTTTCACCACATTTTCAGATGATGGAAAAATAAGTGAGACGGCAAGTGGTGAAGATGACAAAATCTCTGCAGAGGGATATGGGCAGGTTGGATGACTGCAGAAAAAAACTTGTCAGATTGATTGTAATGTGTGTAGTAATTATAATGAAATCAGGGAGACCAATATGGACAGCAGATGCTGGAAGCTAGAGTCGATAAAAGTGGAGCTAGAAGAGGACAGCAGGTCAGATGACAACTGAGGAGCAGGAGTGTTAGTGTTTCGGGCTGAAACCCTTTTGAAGAGTTTCAGCCCAAAATATTGACTTTCCTGCTCGGATGCTGACCGACATGCTGTGCTTTCTCAGCTCGGCATTTGTTGATTATAATAAGGTCAGCCAGCTGTATCTCCTAGTTCCCTGATTGGGGCTATTAATCTGGGCCAATGAAGGAGCCCTGGCTAACACACTAAAAGGACAGTATCAGAGATGCTAACACTGTGGTGGCTGCCTGAGTCAGTTCCATGGTCAAGGACCATTCATGTGTAAATAAAGGGTGACTTGGTGACGGATACTGGCTTCTGTGGAGTTATTTTAGTTGTGACACAAAGCATGATACTGAAGAAGCTTGCTCACAGTTATCTTTGGGTTGGGGTCTGTCTTGGACTCAGTCATACATCAACTATGCACGTCCTTTCACGGGTTCAAATGTTCTTTGTCATTGTAGACACCCACTGTAAATGATTGGATGGCATAGGATCCATTCATCAAACATGGAAACCACAGCTGAAAAACTCGGCATACCTTTTTTTCAATGCACAGATAACAGGCTATCGTTTACTAGCATGGAGTTTATTTATTTCCTAAAGTCTAACAGATTCAAATTTCAAGGACAGCTTCTTACCACTGATCATCCAATGGCCTAGCAGATAGAACAATCCAAACTTTGAAAGCGAGCTTCAAGAAACAGCCCACAGGCTTGCTACGTTCGGACAGGTTTCTTATTTGCTTACAGGACCACCCCAGGTGCCATTATAGAGATAGTGATAGTACTGGCAGAATTGCTAATGCATAAAAGACTTCACAACAGGTTAAGTCTCATCTTCTTGGACTTAAGTGTGAAATGCCATCAGGAATGCCAATGCTGGGCATAAAACTTGGCCAAGCAGGTGAGACAGTTTGAAATGTGGGTGACGTTTGGTGTAAGAATCACAGAAGTGACTCCACATGGGTAAGAGGCATGGTCGGCACATGGTCAGGATCAGTGACGTATAAAGCTCAGGCAGGTGCAGTCCTTAATAAGCACAAGAACCATATGAAAGCCACGAATTTGCAAATGGTACAAGAGCAAATTGTACCCTACCCTTTGGCACAGTCAGAAAGGCTACCGGAACCCATGAGTTCCTCCTCTAAGTGTTGACAAGTCCTCGGAATCGGAGAAGGGCATTACGCTTGCAGCTGCTGCAATGCCATGGCCACCATTAGAGGAGAATGAAATTCTGCCACGGTGATCCTGGCGCAAGAGGCAAGCTCCATGTGTACACACTGTCTGTATTGGACGTGAATCGGAGGACCCTGACCTGGTACTAAAACTCCACAGGACGCTCTCCAAAAGAAAGGACCAACCTGTATCCTCAGACTAAAAGGGGTGGGATGTAGTGACTGGACTTGGCAGAATGCGTTCTCTGATGGGACCAGCTTAATAGCCCCGATCAGGGAGCCATGGCAGAAATATAAAGACCAGTTTCAGAGATGCTGACACCTTGGTAACTCACTCTGAGGCACTACTAAAGTCAAGGTTTGTTTGTGTGTAAGTAAAGGGTAACTTGATGGATATCAGCCTCTGTGGAATTAATTGAGTGTGGGGAAATGAGGTTATGCACCTTAACAGGAAGAGGGGAAGAGCAAGACTGAAGAAAGCGACAGAGCAGAGGGATACGGCAGTCCTTGCCTGAATTACAAAACATGAGCATCCAGGTTAGGTTTGAAAAAGGGAAGGCAAATGGAATGTTGAACTTTATTTCAAAAGTAATGGAGCATAAAAGTAGAGAGCTTTGATAAAATTATATAGTGCAGTCAGACCAGAGCTGCAATACTGTGAACTTATTGGTCACTTATCTCAGGAAGGTATACTGGCTTGGAAGGCTGATATCAGTTATGATGGGACTGTATTATGAAGAGAAGTTGAATAGGATATGCCTGTAGAAGAATGAAGCACAACTTTATTGAAACAAAAGAGTCTTAGAGAACTTAACAGGGTAGATGTGGAAAAGTAGTTTCTCCCATTGTGGGAGAGTCTAGGATCAGACTGCATCGTCTCAGAATAAAGGGTCACATATTTAAGGCAGAGTTGAGGAGGAATTTCTTTAGAGGGTCTAGAACCTGTGGAATTCCTTTCCACATAGAGCTGTTGAGGTTGAGTAGTTATGTATATCCAAAGTTGACAGATTTTCAATCAGTAAAGGAATCAAGCAAGTGGTAATCAGGCAGGAAAGTGAAGTTGAGGGTTATCAGATCAGCCGCAGTCTCATTGGATGGAAGGGTAGACTCAGTGGGCCAAATGGTCGTCTTCTCTTATATGCTGACTGCTTTCAATTTTAACAAGCTGCTAGTTGTAACTGTTTTCTATCTAGCACATTACACTCTATGTATATTCCCAAGGCTACCTCCAGTATCCTTTGTTTTTAAAAATGCTCTGTTTATTAGATTAGAGCATGTAATTTGTTCTTTGTTTCCTACTAAATTAGTTTTTCCAAGTTCCTCCACACCATTTCTAATAGATTTGTGATGGAACGGCTCCCAAAATGATTGTGTTTATCAAATGATTGACAGAATTATTCAGTTCAAGTTTTCTTTTTTCATCCTGACTAAAGTAACTAATTTCACTTGTTACTGAGCCTTTAATTGGTGTAGTTTTACTTGATGCTGCAGTGATAATGTGGTGCTGAAATGTTGAACAGAAAGTTGCTTTTCACTGCCTCCCTCATTCATTTGAATTTTATTAAATGTTACGGACAAACTGATACTTTTGAATACCCAATACAGCATTTTTACCACAAATATGAGTGGTTAGTTATCTACTGCTGTGCATTAATTTAGCATTTAAAAAAACAAAATATCGAGAAAATGTAAAGCTATAGTATTTAATTCAGTATTTTTATTTCTTTAAATTAACCAAATACTAAATTATTCACTTTACTTTGTGTCTCTGCCCGCAGTTAGGCTTGATTAGCCTGTTGCAGTCTATGGATGCTTTCACTTTTATGAGTTCGAAATATTTAAAATCATTGTCATCTGTGTCTCCCCAGTATTTCTGTCTCTTGGTTAGGAAATGGTAAATTTTTTTCATCTGTTTAGTGAGCTGTTGAGAATGTGTCGTGCTGAATTTATGGAGGCCTGGGAGTTTGCAAAGTGTTGCTAGAATTATACCAATGCAAGGAATATGAGTGTATAGACTTAGCCAGCAAATCTTGCAAGTTATGTTGCTAACGGCAAGTGTTTTTAGCTGCAAGTGACGTGCAACTTTGAAAATGCGGTATCAGATTTCAGTGGACAGTTAGCGTGGCCTCATTTAAGTCTTGCTAATGTCTATATGTACAGAATGCTTAAAAACCTCCAATAGCCATTAATCTCCAGCCACAATAGTGGGTATTTGTTTAGAGTACGTGGAGGAGGGGTGGTTCAAGTATGAATATAAAAAGATTATTGTGTGCTTGCATGTACTAAAGGTCATTCATCTCATTCAGTCCTTTCTGATTTAACAGCACAGTGATGGAAGTAAAAGTAAGATTTTCCTTATTTTGAAATCTAAACTTCATAATGTTTGATATGCCCATTTTCTGAACTTGAAGGCAATTTGTATGATGCCTGGCTTTGGAAAGTAACCAAAAGAAAACTGAAACAAGATAACCATATTGTTTCTCCTTTGAATTGAATGTATATGATTTCTTTTTGTTCATAAGATATTCATCCAGTAACTCCTTTCTGCTGTTCACATATATTGGATACCAACCTGAAAACTGAGAAGGGAGATGAAATACCCCTAAATTGTGAAAATGCATACATATATACAAAAAGATAGCAATGACTGTCTACCTAGCTACTGGGGATATTTACTTAATAGGGAGTTTCCATGAGATTTTCAAGTGTATGATTACTCGTTATGTTGAACTGTTGTGAATTGCAAATTAAGTAGGCTTGGGTCAGCGAACAGAAGGTGTTATTGTCCAATTAAAGGTTACAACCACCCAAAATTCCAGTGAAGCAAGTTTTCAGCAACAGTGACAATCTCTGTTCTCAAAACATTAATAGCAGTTACATTTTTTGGTTCCCAGCTTGCATTGGGACACAAGCGCTTTTACAGACCCCACCTCAGACTCTTTCTGAAAGGAATGAATTGACTGTTGGTGTCCCTGTTCATCAACCTGCAGCTTCCTTGAGTACTGGTACCTCAAACTTAGTCAGAGAAGCATCAATATCCAACACATGTCAAGGTAATATCTATGTCAATGTCTTATTTTTGCATTTGAATTTTGAGGTACACCGTGAATGGCGTGTATTGTTATAGTTGGATTTTTGCATGTTCATTTCTAAGCAACAAACAAAGCAAATTTATACACATTGAAATTAAAACAGAAAATTCTGGAAGAGTTTTATTGAGCTTGACACATTAACTCTCTTCCTTTCTACACAAATGATCTCAGACCTGCTGAGTTTCTCCAACGTTGTCTGTTTTTATTTCAGAATTCTAGCATCTGCGTTATTTAGCTTTATTGTGTAAATTTAAATTTCTTCCAAGTGTTTGTTTGTCAACTTAATGCAAATATTGAAGTACAATTGTAATCATGTAGTTTTAGGAAAACTAGATGGGGCAACAAATTAATTTTTAGAAAAAATGATCTCTTTCCAATTAAGGAAATTAGTGGGTGATTGACTTTCCTGATGCCTCCTTTCTCTCAGATGCTTGGATGTGTGATCACATAACTGGGTGTTTTTTTTTAATCCCTGTCTCCAAATTTGGTAATACTTTTTCAGCCAGTGCTTGGTATTTGCTGGGACTTTAAACTACTACTTAGGGGAAAAAATTGAGGATGGGATTAGGAAAGTACAGAATTGAAATGTCACAGATGACATGCAGACGGCCTGGAAAACTGCTGCTGTTATCCCATTATTCCAAATCGAAGCAATGGTTAGACTAGGTCAGTCACTCTAACTTCAGTGCAAAGAATTGAAAGGCACAATATATCTGCATTTGCAGAGATGGGGATTTAATGGGTGCAGTCGGCATGGATTTGGGGGGGGGGGTCACGTTTGAAAATTTGTTCTTAAGAGGTAACCAGGAGTGTTGCATTTGGTCAGCTTCAACTTCAACCTCCCTTGTGGCAGACTGGTGAAGAAAATAAGAGCCTGTGGGAACCAAAGCCCAGTGGCACATTGGATCCAAAATTGACTTAGTGGCAGGAAGTAGTGCGCGATGGTGGAAAGATGTTTCTGAATCTGAAAATATGTTTCTGGTGGAGTTCCATCGAAGTGGGCGACAGGGCCCCTTACTGCTTATGTATTAATTAATGCTTTGGATTTAAATTTGGGGTGTGATCAAGAAAATTTCAAATGACACGAAAATTGGTTGCGTGGTAAGTAAGGAGGATAATCGACTAGTCACGTGGTTAGAGCAGTGGCAAATGGATTTCAACCTGGAAAACTGTGAGGAAATATGCTCAGAGGTTGCTAGCAAGACAAGGGATTACATTATGAATGCCAAGACCATAAAAATACTGAATGAATTTTCACAGATCATTGAAGGTGACAGGCCATGTAGATGAGGTTAAGGTGGCATACGGGAAGCATGCCTTTTTTGTTTAGCTGCGGCACAATACAAGTGCAGGCAGGTTATATTGAAACAGTATAAAATATTGGTTAAATCACAACTGGTGTACTGCATGCATTTCTGGTCACGACATTATAAGAAAGATGTACTAAAGAGGGTGTAGAGGAGATGTATTAGGATGCTACTGGACTGGAGAGTCTGAGCTATAAAGAAAGATTGGACAGGCTGGAACTGTTTTCCTTGAAGCATTGAAGGTTGAGTGGTAAGGTAAGGCCAAGAGCTGGAAAATGGGATTAGTGTAGTCAGATCTTGGTTGACTCGTACAAATACGATGGGCTAAATGACTTGCTACGCTGTAATAGTCTTAGTCCTCTGTTTGCTTTGCTACTCATTTCTGAATAGGTACTTAGGGCTGGATATATCTGAGTTGAGCTAGAGTATCTGGAATTTATCTGTGACCAAAATAATTATCCTCCTTGCTGACGGAAACACTTAAGTGAAGACGCGCAAGAGACTCATCCACTAACGTTACATACTCCATGGCCCATTTGTTCGAGTGCATGCTGAAAATATGACTACATTGTCATCCTTTTTTTAAAGTTTAAAAGCTTCAGCAATTTTTGGGCCAGTTTCCTAATCGACCAAATCTGCATTTCTTAACTGTTGTCATAATATATTTTCTTATCTGTTGGTCCAGTCTTTGATTTTTGCATTCTTCTTCCTCCTGCTAGATTGCTACCTTGCTTTGTTCTCCCTGTTTAGTTCATTTTTTTTCTGCCCAGACATTGTCCTTCACCCCCACTATTTGCTTGGAAGCCCTCTCAATTGTCCTCGTTATACAACACTTCAAGGCATGTCCTGGCATTGGTCAGGTATAAAAGCTCCCTCTTTCTTCATCTGGTTCATTTAAAATCTTGATTGAAGCAAAACAAGTCGTATGCCTTATGTCATGATATAAGGACACAGGTATGCTATTAGTAGCTTAGCACTTTTGACTATTGAGACGCTCTGGAAATCAGAAAAGGAAGTTACTGCAAGAAAAAATTGAGACATGAGAAACTGTTTCTTTTGAAAATCATGAGTCTGTTGGAATTCTGCTTACACATTTTGAGAAAGTTAAAATATTTTTATGGCAAAGGTCGACAGGTTTGTGATGAACAAGGGGATAAGAGGTTATCTGTCGTAAGTGGGAGTGTGGGGTAATCTAAGAAGCCAATGTCTTATTAAATTATGATGCAGGTGCAAGTGACTAACATGTATGTTTATTAGAAGCTTAAAAATATTCCTGTTATAATTTGAATCTGGTACTTCTGGACCTGCATCAATTTTTTTTTGATGTTTGCACCACATGGTTTACAGAATCTGGTTCCATGTGCTATTCCTGCAAGTGGCCCCAAGTGTTCCTCATGGTCTGGAATTCACTGTTGCCCATTCTCAATCTAAGTGATGCAGCAATTAGTGGAACCCCTTTGTGTACACCAGCTATTAAAATGTATTGTAACATGTGAAATGATTGTCTGATCCAGAGGAGGACTAGATATAACTTGGAGCAAACTGAATGTCAAACTTTGAATCGACAAATAGTGTCATACATCTACAAAAATAGTTCAATAGACAGTAAGTAGTATACAGTGTTGACTCTTGATACTTTAAAATAATAAACCATTATCATCATCTTCTGTCAGTGTAGATTTTAATAAGGAGTTTATTTAGGAATGACTGATCAAAGGGGTCTACAGCCAACCAATGAGCATATCCCATACTCAGTTATCGCCATTCAAAGCATTCAGTCAAATTCACAACCTTAACTATACCTCTTATTTGAACAATGCCATTGTTACCGAATGTCAAGTTTGCCTATGTAATTTATTATGTAAAATTGTGTGAACTTGCTGGCAATTCAAAGTAAAAGTTTGAAAATGCAATTCAGATAGAAGTCTTGTTTTTGCCACAGCTATTCATTGCATTTATCATTATTACTTCTGTTTAATATTGAAGCCCAACTGAAATAAATAGTTGAGCTGAATTTTTAACTGTGACTTTAACAGTGGGTGATGGTGATGTTGTGATGAGAGACAAGAATGATAAGAGAGTGCGTTGTTTCTCCATGTTTGAATCCATGGATCCACCAACAGGAATTCCATCCACTGGAACATTAAGGAAAAACCAGAGCAGTGAGGACCTTCTGCGGGAAATTCAGGTATAGATATTAATGTTTTTAAACTCTGTTTTATAGTGTGATGTAATTTTTAAAATTTGCATCATTCTTCATCAATCACATTGTGCAGTACAAATGACAGATCTTGATGTGAAGCATTTTTAAATTCTCTGCTATTTCTCCCCACCCTCCTTTCCCAGAAGCCACCACCTGTTCCCTTTCTTGTTCTGACATCGCCTTCCTTCTCACACCCTACTCTGATACTTTCTCCTTCTATTGGCCCACTCCAGCTTATGACTGAGGGAGTTTTTTTTGCTGACCCTGTAGGCTCCAATATGCAAGTGATGACTTTTCTGATTGATTGCCACGGATTGATTTTGGCAGATTGGCACACCATCTCTAGGTATTTTGAACACTGACTGCCTTACTCCTGGCTGATTTTTGTTTTTTGCCCTTTCTGATTAAACAACTTTGCTTTTTACTTTTTTGGTTTCTTCTGAATATAAGATGTAACGATGGGAACATGCCTGAGTCATCCTCACTGTGTCTTTTCACGAGGTTAACAACAAACAAAAGAGCGAGTGTAAATAGAAAGAGTTAGTTCATTACCAGCAGTTACAGCCAGGAAAAACTGGGGTCAGTTGTGAGCTGAAATTTTCAAATTCATTGTTGAGTCTAAAATACTGTAAAGTACGTTGACAAAATGAAGTGCAAATCCTTCAGATTGCATTGAACCTCACAGGAACATTGTGGAAGACCAATGTATGAAATAGGAGTAAGATGGAGAATGAAAGTAATAGATGGTCGAAGTTCAGGGTCACTGAGAAGACTGAAGAGGTATTCTATAAAACAGCTCCATTTTTCATTTCAGTGCCATCCTGCTGAAGTAATTTAACATGTCAGTGACAAAAGGGTTTCAGCAGGAGAAGGCTTGGGATAAGGCTAGGGTTGGAGAGATATGTTCTAATCGTGTTGCACAAGGTTTTGTTTTGGGACCACAACTATTCGTATTATATTACTAAAGATGTGGATGAAGGAGCTGAGTGCATTGTTGCTAAGTTTGCACATGACACAAAGATAGGTGGAGGGATAGATAGTGCTGAGGAAGCAGGGATGCCACGAGAAGAGCAGGCGAAAAAAGCGGCAGATGGAATGCCATGTGGAAAGTGAGAGGTTATGCATGAGGAAGAATAGAGATATAGGTATATTCTAAATGGGCAAAGGCTTCAGAAATCTGAAACAGTTTTGTGAGCCTTCATTCAAGATTCTTTTAAGGTTAACATGCAGGACCAGTTGGCAGCGAGGAAGGCAAATGCAATGTTAGAATTCATTTTGAGATGTCTAAAATACAAGAGCAGGGATGTGTTGCTGAGGCTGCAGAAGGCTATGGTCAGACTGCATTTGGAGTTTTGTCCCAAGATGAGTATCATAGGTGGATTAGCCATGAGAAATGCAGGATTACAGAGATAAGATGGGTCTAGGTGGGCTGGTGTTTGGAGGGATGACTCGATGGGCTGAATGGCCTGCTTCCATAATGTAGGGACTCTGACTTTGACTTTGAATCCTGCATCTAAAAAAGGATGTGTTGGTCTTGGTTGGGGTCCAGAGAAGGTTCGCAGAAATGATTTTGGGAATAAAGGGCTAGTCTTCTGAGGACAGTTGAGGACTCTATCTGAACTCGATGGAGTTTAGAAGAACGAAGGGCTCTTTCATTGTAATTTACAGAATACTGAGAGGGCTGATTAGGGCTGGTAGGAGAAACTAGGACCCAAGGAATCAGCCTCATAGTGAAGGGATGACTCTTAGAACTGAGATGAGGAATTTCTTCAAACAGAGAATGGTGAGTCTATGGATCTTATTGTCAAAGAAGGCTGTGGAGTCCAAATCATTGAATGCATTTAAGAAAGAGATAAATATGTTCTTATTCAGTAAGATGATCAAGGGTTACAGGGAGAAGGCAGGAGAATGGGGTTGAGAAGCATATCAGCCATGATTAATTGGCAAAGCTGACTTGATGGGCTGAATGGTTGAATCTGCTCCTACATCCTATGGACTCTTTATACTGGAGATGGTAGGAGGTGAGGTTAAACAGGAGGCAATTTTTCTGGCACATTTAAGTGGCTAATTTGTAATGAGCAAAATTATTTGGCTCTGAATGCAAGATTTTGAAGTTAAACAAAAATATGAAATAATCCAGATCCTCATTTATCAAAATGTTTTAAGTTCTATTTTTATGTGAACTAATTTTATTCAATTTTGACTTTCAGGCAGCTAACAAGAATGTGGTTAAAGTTCCACCCCCTGTCCCTTCTAAACCAAAACAGATTTCCTTACCTTATTTTGGATCATCTAATTTAGCTGCTATAGCAGAGAATAAGCCAGAATCCATCACACCAAAGTTAACTGGGAATGTAGGAACCTTAGTCAATAAAATGAAGCCAACCCAAACTTCAGGACCACAGCACTGTGCTTCAAATGTGCAAATTCATCCTTCTCCAGAGGCACCTCCTGCAGCTACCGTACGACCTTTCACCCCGCAACCATCTAAAGAGCCTCTACCCCAACCCCTGAAAAAACCAGAAACAGTGGCTGCTAGTTCTATTTACACGATGTACACGCAACAACAGGCACCTGGCAAAAACTTCCAACAGGCTGTTCAGAGTGCATTGACCAAAGTGCAGACACGGCCTCAATTCACAAGCGGTAAGGAAGATTTCATTTAGTATGAGAAATATTGGCTGTTTTGAATTGAAGTTCTAGATTTTGTTGTTTTGATCATTCCATTGTAATCTAGTGTGAGAGGTGCAGTGCACTAGCATGTAATGTTCCCTTCTCCCATTTTCATAGTTTAATTCTAAACTGTTGATTTTTGTCCGACGAGACAGGTAGTTTGTGTCTTGATGTTCAATGATCGCGCTGGGGATTGATACTTCCAGATTGGGAAGACAGTCAAGTGTTATTTTTCTTGTTATTGTGCTCTAACAGTTTTTGTAGCTCATGTCCAGTAACTGAGTTTGTAGAAAACGAAAGAAATGCAGATGCTGTAAATCAGGAACATAAACAAAGTTGCTGGAAAAACCCAACAGGTTTAGCAGCATCTGTGAAGGGGAAAAAACAGAGTTAACATTTTGGGTGCGGTGACCCTTCCTCAGAACAGAGTTTGTAGATTCAAAACCTTTTTGGACTAGGGAAAAAAATAGTGAAGTGAAAATCTCCCTGTAAGAGAGAAATTCTTTTTAAAATGTTTTTAATATCCCTAAACTGTACACTGCTCAGATTTGAATTGTGGAAACGTTAAGGTGAGTTTGTCAATTTTCACTTCTGTGTGGCAGACTGCATGTAATGTTTGGACTCCATATGCAGAGCAACTTTCTCTAAGACACCCTTTCCATCCAATGGCTCTAGATGCTGTGTTGCACACCCCCCTCCACGAACAAGCATGACTGGTGTTTTGCCCGACTCTGATTCCCAAATCTAATTTAGGATGCCTCCAAACTTCTTCCATCTAAATATTGGGAAGACTTTTTTTTGACTTTAAAGACTTGACAATTTAATTCCCCTCCTAAAATTTAGTCAGACTGAATGAGCCTGCCTGGAACCCTCATTCAACAGATGACCTTTTCTCCCACCATTAATAAATTTGATCTTAGCCAAAAATCAGCTGCCTGTTTACTGTCCTGGATTAAAACCTAATGGTGCGTATTTTCCATGCTCACTGACATCAGGTTGGTTCCCTGTCCTCAATACATTGAATTTGACCTAATCTTCAATCCCTCCACAATCTTCCCCTAGTTTATCTTTTGTTTTCTTTCTGTCCTCTAGCCTTGTGGACACACCTTGCAGACTGTGTTTACTTCAGCTCTAGTATTTTTCTCAGTCAATAATACCATTCTCTTTTGTCTACCCTGTATTTTCATACAGGTGTATATCAAAGTTACCATTGAGGTAATTTTTTTATCAGCCTTCTTTTGTTCTCTTTGTAACTTGCTTTGTAAGTGGAATATCCTCATCATAGCAGTCTAATGCAAGGCCGCAGCTCATTATCTCAATGCTATTTTTGGGAAATACATTGTGAGAGACACCTTTTTCTGCAGAATGTAACTGCAACTTTTAGCCCACTGCTAACTCCTTTTGTTCAGTTAAAGGTTGGACAGCCAGTTTTCCACAGTTGCTTTACTTAAAGTCACCTGAACTCACAGGAAAATCTTTTGAACAGACTTTACAGCTTCCAAAACACAAACTTTGTACAAATGTGTACACTTCTCATCAAAGCAAAGTTTCAAATTACTAAGAGAACTCCCTCCAGGACTAGTAGGAAAGCAGATTAGAACAGTGCGTTCATAATAGTTGAGTTTTGAATGATTTCATATATCAGAAAAATTAAACATTTTCAGTTTGAATTCAGCAAGTTTTATGCTGCTTTAAAACTGTGCAGTTTGGTTTGCACTATGTTTGTTAGATTTTAATGTATGCTGTTTTGATCTTTGTTGACAAGTCCAAAACAGTTGTCAACTCCAGTGAAAGCATAACTGGTTTTATGCATTCCATATCCTGTTTACTAGAAGATTCTTCCTTTCTCAACTTAATGCCACTAATTGAATAATGTCACGATTATTCATAATGACGCAAATAAGGCCTTTGCATTCTTCAGAATTCAACTTTCAATTGCTTTATCACTAAAATTCTGAGTCTTGCGTGTCATTTCTAACAGACACCTCCTTTGGACTACCATTTCCTACGAATTATTCAGTACGTTTGTTAGGCTACAGTAGCCTCATAATAATTGCCTTGTTGCTACTGCATCCACATGTCCATTGAACCTTTGCAGTCTGGGTATAGAGGCACACATCCAGCAGGGTTGATGCTATGATGAATTTACCATAGAATTTACCTTCAGCCTGAGTTCCGTCATCATTTCCAGTTTGGTCTTGGTCAGTCGTGTGTTTGTAGGGCTAATTTGCATTAAAATAAAATGAAATCTTGTCTGTAGTATATCACTTTTTTTTATTGAGATAGAAAGTGAAGTAGTCCTGTTCCAAAACTGGGTTCAAAAACCTAAAGAAAAGAAACTGTAAAGGAATGTGAGGTGCGGTGGCCATGGTATACCAGGCAACTTCCATAAAAGATACGGAGTGGATTGGCAATTGTTAACATCGAATAACGTATTTGTTATAGCAGTTACAGTTCTTTTTGGGTGAAAGAACATAAAATGAAAAGTGGCCCAACACAGTTAACGAAAGAAAAAAGAAGCAATTTAGATTTTAGTAAAGGAGGATGAAGAGGTGGTTTGAGAGAAAAATAACTTAGAGTAAGCTTGTAATGGCATTAAAAAGTCTGCAAGAGCATCTATATGTATGTAAGAAGATTATTAATGGAGGAAAATTTAGGCTGGGTACAGTCTGAAACAGGAAAATTCATAGAGAACAAGAAAATGCGAGATTAATTAAGCAACTTACTTCTGTTCTATCTTCACAAAAGAATGCTCAAAAGTTACCAGAAATAATGAAGAAGTGAGGGTCTTTTAGAAAAGAGGAATTGAAGGGAATTAGTTTTATTAAAAGAAATAGCGCTGAGCAAATTAATGGAACTGAAAGCTGATGTGTCCCTAGGGCCTGATAATTTACATCCTGTGGTACTAAAGGGGGGAGCCATGGGAATAGTTGGTGTATTGGTTATCACCTTCCAAAATTACCTAGATTCTGGAACATTCTTCGTAGATTGGGGAGTGGAAAATGTAAAGCGCTTTTTTTTTAAAGAAATAGGGAGAGAGGAAGCAATTACAGATTGTTTATCCTGATATCAGTAGGAGGGGAAAATGCTGGAGTCTCATATAAAGGATATGATAACATGTAAAAAAAAATACCCAAGGTATCGCAAAAAGCCAACATTAATTTATGAGCAACAATTGTGTTTGACAGACCTACTAAAGTTTTGTTTAGAACATTTATCAATATGTGGATGCTCCTGCTAGAGAAGGACCAAAACTCGGCCTTTTGGGCAATAAGGGAGGGAAGGTGACTGAAGTAAAAGCGGGGGAACACTTTGTATCTTAACAATCATAACTCTATTAGTTGCAAAATGGTTACGGAAAAGGAAAAGCATTCCATAAAAGTTGAGTTCAATTGGAGTAAGGCTAATTTTAATGCTGTCAGACAAGAACTTTCCCAAGTTGATTGCAGCAGACTGTTTGCAGGTAAAAGGACTTTTGACAAGTAGGGGGCATTCAAGAGTATTATGATGATGAGAGTTCGGACAGACATTGTTTGTTAGGGTGAAGGGTAAGGCTGGTAAGATTAAGGGACAGCAGATGAATAATGGTATTGAACTTATAATCAAGAATAAAAGAGTATCTTCTTTTAGCTATGGACAACTTGGTCCAGTTGAATGTTGTTCAATTTCTGGGGTGTAGGGGCGTTCTTAAGAAAGAAATCAGGAATGCAAAGAGGGGATATGAGATAGCATTGGCAGTTAAGATTAAGGATAATCCAAAAAGATTGTGCAAATACATTTAAAAGCAACTGATTAAAAGGTGGATAGGGCCTCCTTATGATCAATGAGGTAGTCATCCTGTTGTACCTCAGGAGATGGGAGAGATGCTAAATAAATGTTTCACATTGGTTTTTACTGTCGAGAAAAATGGAGACTGGAGAAGGTAGAGAAATAAATGTTGATGTTTTAAAGACTGTTCACCTTTCAGAAGAGGAAGATTGGGATGTCTTAGAACATAAAGATGGATAAATCTCCAGCACCTGATGTAATGTACCATAGAATGTTGTAGGAAGTAAGGAAAGAAACTGTGAGATCCCTTGCAGAAATATTTGTATCATTTATAATTACGGGTGAGCTGCCTGATAACAGGAGGGTAGCTAATATTGTACCTTTGTTTAAGAAAGGTTGTAAAGAGAAACTGGGGTACAAGAGACCTGTGAATCTGACTTTGTGGGTAAATTGTTGGAGATGATTAGAAAGGATTTGTGGACATTGAGAGGTAAAATTGATTTAGGATAGCCAGCATGGTTTTGTGCAAGAAAAATTTGTGTTTCACAAAGTTAATCAAGTTTTTTGGGGAAGTTACTCAAAAGATTGACATCAGAGCAGTAGATGTTGATTTGGATTTTAGTAAAACCCTTTGACAAGGTTCCATATGGTAGACTAATTAATACAGTTAGGTCACATGGGATTCTGGGTGAGCTTGCCAGTTGATTCATAATTCACTTAATGGCAGGAGACAGTTATTTTGGAGGGTTGCTTTTTGGCTGGAGGCCTGTGACTGGCGGTCTTCCATGGGGATCTGTTCTGTGTCCTGTTTTGTTTGTCATTTATATAAATTATTTGAATGACAACAAAGAAGGCCTCATTAGTGAATTTGTGGATGCTGCCACAATGGCATAGTAGACAGTGAGGAAGGTCCTCTAACATTAGAGGGATTTTGAAAATAGGTCTGAAAAATGGCAGGTGAAGTTCAATTTGGATAAATGTGAGATATTGCATTTTGGTATAACAAACAAAGGTAGAGCTTGTACAGTTGGTGGTGGGGCCTTGGGTGTGTTGTAGAACAGAGGAGCCTAAGAGTGCAGGTACATAATTCTTTGTTTGCGTCACATTTGACAAGGTGGTTAAAAAGGCATTTGACGTGCTTGCCTTCATCGCTCTGTCCTTTTGAGTATAGGAGTTGGGAAGTCATGTTGAAGTGTACCGGACATTGGTGAGGCCTCTTCTGGAATACTGTGTCCAGTTCTGGTCAGCCACTTCCCAGGAAGGATGTTAATAAGCTGGGAGAATTCAGAAGAAATTTATCAGTATGTTGCTGGGTATGGAAGGTTTGGGTTATAAAGATAGGCTGTGATGTATGTCACTGGAGCATAAGAGGTTGAGAGGTGACCTGATAGAAAACTCATGAAATAATGAGAGGTATAGACAGAGTTGATAATAATTGTCTTTTCCCTAGGATGGGAGATTGCAAGACGAGAGGGCACATTTTTAAAGTGAGAGAAGAGAGATTTTAAAAAAACATATGGGGCAAATATTTTTCAAGTGGTTAGCATATGGAATGAACTTCACGGGAAATTGGTGGATGCAGGTACAACTAAATGTTTAAAAGACATTTGGACAGGTACATGAATAGAAAACGTTTGGAAAGATACAGACCAGGAGCAGTCAAGTGGGACCAGTTTAGTTTGGCATGTGCTAATGAGACCCAAGGGTCTGTTTCCATGCTGTATGACTCTATAACTAGTCAAATAGATGAGGGAAAGCAAGTGGGTGTGGTGTTTATAATTTTCAGAAAACTTCTGATGTTCCACATTAAAGGTTGTTGTGCACGATCAGAGCACTTGGTGTTGATGCTTGTATACTGCCATTGATGGAGGATTGGTTAGTAGACCGGAAGCAGTACGAATGAATAGTTTGTTTTGGAATGTAATGAGTGACAAGTGGATTATTTGACCCCACCCCCACCCAGCTATTCACAGTATACATATATTATAGAACTGGGTGAGTGAATTGAGTAATATTTTACAATTTGTTGACAACACAAAACTAAGTGGGAGTTTGATTGGTGAGGAGAACATAAAAGAGGCTTCGGGGCAGTTTAGACATGTTGAGCAAAAAGAACGTGCAGTTTTACTTGAGCAAGTGTGAAGTTGGCCATTTCAATTGGCAAAACGAAATGGCAGTCATACTTAAATATGATGAATTAAAAATTGTTGATGTAGAAATAAATCTGGAAGTCCTTGTACAGCAGTCATTGAAAGCAAGCATGCAGATTCAGTAGACAGTTAGGAAGGCAAGTATCATGTTGGCCTTCAATACAAAGCCTGGAGCAGAGAAATTTTATTGGAGTTGTACAGGACCTTGGTGAGAGCACACACCAGAAGTAGTGTGTACAGTTTTGGTCTCTTTACCGAAGCAGATATTTACGGCCAGTGTTTGCCAGACTGATTGTTGTGATAACAAATTTGCCTCCTATGAGGAGAGATTGGGTCGATTTGGTCTGTAATTGCTTGAGTTTAGAAGAATGAAAGGGGATCTAATTGAAACACACCATTCTGACAGGCTGGATTGATTGAATCTAACGATGATATTTACCTGGTCAGAGAGTCCAGAACAAGGGGCCATGTTCACAGGATATGTGGTCAGCCATTTTGGATTGAGGTGAGAAGAACTTTCTTCGCTTGGAGGAGTGATGAATCTGTGAAAGCTTTGACCACAAGACTGTGGAGGCAGATGTCACTGATTATATTTAAGAAATAAGTAGATCAATTTTTAGACCTAAAGGTGTCACAGGTTAACGGAGTGAGAACGTAAATATGATGTTGAGGTAAACGGTCAGCCATTATAGTGAATGGCCAGCTGCTGCCCCTATTTGTATGTTCAAGTGGAATTTGCTGTAGTGAAGTTTTGTATGTTTATCTCCATATAAAAATAGGAAATGATGGAAATGCTACAAGTTAGCTCGCTTCTGTAAAGAGCAACAAGTTGTCTTTATATTGGTAATATTGGATAAACAGCAGATTGATGGGGTTGATTTCAGTATCACTGTTTTTCAACTAATTTGTAACCAGAAAATTATCCAGTAAAAAAATTATTTCCAGTAATTGTTAAATCAAATTAATTTCAGCTGTTTTTCAATTTGTGTACCATGTTGTTATTTTGTCAATTGCAGTGTATGGCAAACCAGTTATTCCTGGATCCTCTCTGAATTACACGGGCAGTCAGCATCAAAGTGACCTGGAGATTAGTAGTATGTATTCCAAGAGCCAAGATAAACCAGATGGCCCTGATTCCGAAACTGATAATGCTGCATCTCCATCAGATCATTTGGAGACTGAACGCATTCCACGACCACTGAGCCCCACAAAGCTCCTGCCTTTCATGTACAATCCGTACCGAAATCAGAGTGATGCTGACTTGGAAGCATTAAGGAAAAAACTGTCCAATGCTCCTAGGCCACTGAAAAAGCGTAGCTCTATTACAGAACCAGAGGGACCAAATGGACCGAATATTCAGAAGCTGCTGTACCAGCGCACGACACTAGCTGCTATGGAGACTGCTAGCCCAATGCCATTCTATCAGCCCAAACCACCTGCTGTTTCATCTGCAGAAATGAATGTTGTAGATGAAAGCACAGATCTCAGTATTGAACAAGAGGAAGACACTACAGCTATGACACATTTTCCTCTAGATCAGTCTGAACCAATTCCGAAGAAGGAAACTGAAGCCCTGGACACTGAGGAACATGTTTCATCATCTCCTTGTGATTCATCTTCTGTTCTGGAGGGTCAGATACCGACTTCTGTGGAAGAGCACCAGAGTCAAGATAGCCCACGCTCTTCAGAAGAATTAACAGAAGAATATCCCCCATACCCACCACCTCCATATCCTATTACTGGTGAACACGAAAATATAGGAGATGATAGTTTTAATATGCGCCCACCTGAAATTACTGGACATACCACCCTGCCACCTGTGAGTAGTCCACAATGTTAAGATTTTTATTGAAAATTTGAAATCATAAATTGATCTTATTTGGATTTATGCAAATAATTTTGATATCTGTGCAGTTTGTATTTTTGACAAAGTGCTTTGTTTTTTTCATTTGAATTTCCCAAAATATTACATCATCATCATTCCAATTATCAAATGCTATTCAGTTGTAAATGTATGCTTATCTTTTAAAATAGTAATGTTTCGACAATAATAGATATAGACAGTGCTGGAGAAACTCAAGATCTGGCAGCATCTGTGGAGGAAGAAACGGTTAGCATTTTGAGTTGGTGCAACTCTTAAGGGGAGGTTTGGGTTTGACATGAGTTAATGTACAAGCCAGTTCTATCTAGGATTAGAATAAGAGAGTGAGTTTTCGTCAATTTCATAAGCAATAGTTAGACTAGTCTTTTTTTATTTAATTTTCATTATTCTTATTAAAGAAAATAGATTAAAAAGAGAATTAGTTCAACCGAATAAAAATGCTCTCATGCTGATGCAGCAGACAGAGTTTCTGTGAAAATGCAATGTGGCTGAGCCAGCATTACCGGAGACAAAGCAAATGGGGCTTGGACGAGGATGGAACAAAAAATGGGCTTTGAAGAGGAGAAAGCATGGCACTTAGGATGATAGGTGAGACCAGGGGTCTAAAGGACACTTTGCCAGTTTTGGAATGTGTTTGTCTAAAACAGACATTTTCAGAAGTCAAGTAACATAATGCTACCTTGGAGTTCTTCTTGGCTCAGTAGATGATCATTGAGCTGTACCTTAAAGGTCCTGAGATTATTTCATAAAATAATATGAAGAGCCTCTAAAGATACCATACTCAAAATGTTAACTGATTCTCTCTCCTCAGATGCTGCCTGCCAGACCTGCTGAATTTCTCCAGTATTGTTTATTTCAGATATCCAACATCTGCAGAATTTTCCTTTTTATATTTTTAACTTCTTTGGCCACTAGTTATTGTTATATTTCTTTCATTCATGTATAATATGCAAGGAGATTTAATTGAACTGTTCTTTTTGAAAATTGAGCCCTATCTTGGAATTCAGATATTGCTAGCATTGGTAAATTTTATTATCTTTAGCCTAACAATTTTAAAAAAAACCTTGTGATCTAATGATGCATGCATATGCAAATTGTCCATTCTTGCTTTGATGTTCTGTATTACTCACAGCTTTAGCTTGAAAGGGAGAACAAAAATACATGTTCTCATTTTGACAGCAACGTGGATAAATGTGTATTTTAGAAACCTGGCTGATTTGAATTGCACTCACTGGTATATCTGAGATAGCTAGCTGCAGTGAAATTTATTACACTTTCGTTCTTTTGCAATTGGAGCACACTGGTGTTGTATTAGTGATGGGCTCCAGGATAATGTAAAAACTGGCACCTTCTCAATCCTTTCTCAAGCAGTTCATCTGATGTCCAAAGGAAATGAAGGAAAAAAATTTCCTCCTTTGTTATGTGTCACATTTCTTAACTTGTTTCTTTGAAATTATCTTTTCATTGTTACCATTTGGTCTTACCTTGGCCCTTCTATGAAATCATCATACAGTCACACAGCCTAGAAACAGACTGTTCAGCCCACTATGTCTCTGCTGACCAACAAACAGTAAACGGCACTAATCCCATTTACCTGCACTTGGCCAATACCCTGCTGTGCCCTAGCATTTTAAGTACTTATCTACATGCTGCTTAAATGTTGAGTACTTATCTGCACCCACCCCCTCAGGCAGCATGTTTCATATTTCTTCCACCCTCTGGGTGACACAACTTCTCCTCATGCCTCCATTTAACTATTTGCTCTTCACCTTCGACTTTATGCCCTCTGGCCTTTAGAGACATCTGTGGGTTGACAGATTCTGACAATTTACCTCTGTCTATGCCTCTTGTGATTTTGTACACCTAAATCACCTCCCTCTGCTTCAAGATAAACAAACTCAGCCTATCCAGTCTCTCTTCATAACTGAGATTTTTCATCTCGGGCAATATCCTGGTGAATCTCCTGTGCACCCTCTCCAGTGCAATCAAATCCTTCCAGTAGCGTGGCAAGCAGAACTGTGCACAATATTTCATCTCAACCAAACAAATGTTTTATGAAGTTGTAACAAAACCTTCTTGCTCTTGTTCTGTGCCCCAGCTAATGAAAACAAGCATCCCATTTGCTTTCTTCACCCTCCTGTCTATCTTTGACATCTTCAGGAATCTATGGACTTGTCTACCAATGTCGTTTGTGCCTTAGTACCCCCAAGGGATCTACCATTCATTGTGCATGTCCTTCCCTGATTAGACATCCTAGAATGCATCACCTTGTGCCTGTCAGTAGCCTGAAAATGTTATCCTCACTATCAAGAGCACCACCAATTTTCGTGTCATCTGCAAGCTTATTTATTGTAAAAATTGAAAGAACTGTGGATACTATTAAGAAACAAAAACAAGGCTGGAAATGCCTCCTGAGGAAGTGTCATCGTACATAGAACATAGAACAGTACAGCACAGAACAGGCCCTTCAGCCCACAATGTTGTGCCGACCATTGATCCTCATGTATGCACCCTCAAATTTCTGTGACCATATGCATGTCCAGCAGTCTCTTAAATGACCCCAATGACCTTGCTTCCACAACTGCTGCTGGCAACGCATTCCATGCTCTCACAACTCTCTGCGTAAAGAACCTGCCTCTGACATCCCCTCTATACTTTCCACCAACCAGCTTAAAACTATGACCCCTCGTGCTAGCCATTTCTGCCCTGGGAAATAGTCTCTGGCTATCAACTCTATCTATGCCTCTCATTATCTTGTATACCTCAAACGTTAACGTGTACCTGAAACGTTGACGTGTATACCTCAAACGTTAACGTGTACCTGAAACGTTAACTCTAATTTCTCGCCACAGATGCTGCCAGACCTGCTGAGCTTTTCCAGCAATTTCCGTTTTTTTTCCTTATTAAATGTACCTTCTACACTCACGTCCAAGTTGTTGATGTAAATTACCAACAGCAAGGGCACCAGTATCAAGCCCTGTAGTACACCACTGGTCACAAGCTTCCAGTTACAAAAACAGCCCTCCACCATGAGTCTTTGCCTCCTGTTAGTTAGCCAGTTTTGGATCCACTTTGCCACATTGTCTTGGATTCCATGGGTTCTTAACTTCTGAACCAGCTTTCCATGTGGGACCTTGTCAAAGGCCTTACTAAAGCTCATGTAAACTATAGCAACAGCATTGCTCTTGGTCTAGTAACTTTTTCAAAAATAACTTAAGAGTACGATCAACACGGAGGCATTAAATAGTGGAATCTCATTTATCTGCTAGAACAGGATAAGTACAGGTAATTCTGCTCTAACATGTTTCGTTAATGCAAGTTGACTGTAACACAATTGAATAGTGAACACCGTTTAAATAATGTTAACCTTCCGCTGTACAGGTATAGTGATTTCCCTACAACGTGATTTTGTATGGCGACTTTCTAAAGTGTGATTTTCTGTAGCACAAGTTTATGCAAGAACACAACTACTACATTATTAGAGAACTACCTGTGATGGAATTTGACAGGTGATGGAGAATATGACAAACTAAAACCGTTAATGTAATGTAATATAGAATGGATCTTTCAATCCAATGATCATCCCATATAAATGTACAACCTTACAGTTATAAGTTGGAGACACAAGTCTGTAAAACACTTATATTAGAAAAACGAAAACAATTTATAGTACAGGACTTTTTGGATTATTCTTCATGTTTTTCTTTTACTTTAATATAAAGAATGCTCATGCATGACCAAAAGCATGGCATGGAAAACTGAATTTTATAAATTTGAAAATATATCATGTTCATTATCACATCCCAAGTTATTTTATTATTCTTTAATGAGGACGGTCGTTGGCAATAATTTATTGTCCATCCCTCTTGAACCACTGCAGACCATGTGGTGCTGGTGCATCAAAAGTGCTATGACTAAGTTCCAAGATAGTAATCCAGTGATAGTGAAGGAACAGCAACGTAGTCCCAACTCAGGGTGCTGTCTGGCATGGAGGGGTAGCTGCAGGTGTTCTCATGATTCTCCTTTCCGAATACAAATATAATAGGAATAGGAGCCAGAATCACTGATCCATGGCCATTTGCTTTCTAATTTGGTTGTTATCCCTTTCATGATTTTCAAAGATCACTGGGTAAACTGATCACCTGTGCTTTTTCTCCCTCACCATCTCCTTCGCTGAAGTCTTTGAGTCTCCTGGTTTTAGAGGCAGGGACCAATCCCTGGTCTATACCATGATTCATTCAATTATTCAGTCTTCTCTGTGAAACACCTTCAGATGTTCTATTACAGTAAAGTTGATACATAAATGTAGCTGCTTTTTGCTGACCAAAGTAGAGAATGAAAGCATTATATGACAACTTCCCAGTCAAATCAAATCATATGCAATATTGGATGAGTCTTACACCTACCACACTCTCTTCCAACAGTGATCACTGAATAGTGTTTGCATTTGTAAATACCCTGGCGGATTGTTTACCCCTTTTAAATTTGGGCTTATAGGGTGCATTCTTTGGTTGCCAATCCTAACCCAGACCAAGAGTCTATTCAGACCTCACTCATCTATACGGCTCAATTTTCAAATGAGTATTTTTGAGTTATTCGGGCAAGATTGGGCATATAGTAACGCAGCGGTATTGTTAATGAACTTGTAATCCAGAGACTCAGGTAATGCTCTAATGATTTGGATTCAAATCCCACTGTGGCAGATGGTGAAATTTGAATTTGAAAAAAAATCTGGAATTATATAAAATTTAATTCTAAAAGGGCCTGAATAAATCAGAACTCTTATCAGAAGGAAATACCTGGTCTGCCCACATGCAATTCTAGATCCCCAACAATGTGGTTGACTTTCTGATGCCCTTTGAAATGGCCGAGAAAGCCATTCAATTGTGACAATTGCTACACGTCAGAAAAAAAATGAACCTTGACAGACCACCTGACGTTAACTTCATCACCAGAAATGACAACAACAGATATACTCCTGTCAACCCTGCATAGTTGCCTTTCCTTACTTCTGACAGCTAGTACTGAAATTGAGAGAACTATCTCTCGGACTAATTATTCAAGCAGTGTTCTGCTATTGAGTACAAACGATGGTTCCATTGAGAAAGACTTGACTGTCCCAGACAGCACCATCACCATCCCAGCAAAGTTGTAATGCTATACAGTGAGAGTGGAGTTACCCTTGGCATCATCAACATTGACTCTGGACCCCATCCAGTCTCATGGCATCAGGTCAAAGAGGGGTGAGGGTTACATCTTTGCACTTGCCACTTGCCCCCCACTTTCCTGTATTCATGATTTGAGTTTCATGGGAAAACTTACAAGTTCCCTCCAAGGCACTCACCATCCTGACTTGGGAATATATCACCATTCCTTCACCATTGCTGAATCAAAATCTTGGAACTCCTTCCCTAATAGCACTGTGAGTGTATCTACACCAAATGAACTACCGCAGTTCAGAAAGGCAGCTTACCATCTCCGCAACTATCTGAAGGGCAACAAAGGATAAGCAACTGTGATTAGCCCAGCCAGCAAAGCCCATATCCCGTAAGGAAATAAAGAAAAGCTCCTCAGTGATCCTTACTTGTGCTTTTGGTTATTGCTAAGCATCCAATATTACGCCTTGCATTAGATTTTTTGGGCAGCAGTATAGTTCATTGCTTAGTTGTTCATGTCCCAATATTTATTTTATTTTTTGTTGGTTTTAGGGAAAGAGGACAAATCTGAAAAAGTTGGGCTCGGAACGCATTGGTCATGGAATGAGGGTTAAGTTCAATCCTCTAGCACTATTGCTTGATTCTTCTCTGGAAGGTGAATTTGATTTAGTCCAGCGCATCATTTATGAGGTATGTTAGAATCTTTGTTACATGATGTAAAGTGTGTTTAAATTTTTATTTCATCTAGTTTTACTGGGCCTGGGACAATTTGAAATGAAATCCAGAAAAAGGGCTTTCTTTTATTCTTCGGTTAGAAGACTTCTGCTTAATGGCTACAAAGTTGGGGTTGTGGCGGAGGATGTGGGGGCAAATGGAAACGGTCCACAACCTTAACTCTACTCTTCGGGTAATTATTTGGTTCCTGTCCCAGCTGTTCCTTGAAAGGGCAACTGCCCACTCCTTGGAACTGCTGGCTAATGACAAAATTGACAGATTAACAATTTTGGCATCACTGCCAGAACCTGAGGTCATTGCTGGGACTGCACCTTGAAGAGGAGGATGCCAAAGAAGAATGCCCCCACCCCCCCCCAACCAAACAAGACAGGGCACAGGATATTACTGAAGGCATGTCAGACTGTTGCCATGGAATCTTCTGTGAACTAAAGATGCCAGAAAGAGACCCCAAACCTGAACCAGCACAGTTAACTGATGGTCTCCTGACCTTTGGACAGCTCAACCACCATTTGTCATGTGCTAACATCAGCAGGAAGAGGCCGTAAGGGCAGCCAGTCTCCACTATCTTGCTGCTGGTGAAATGTAGTGGCAGCAGAAAGGTGATGGAAGCTCCACTCCCACCTACCCATGATATTTTGCAGCCTCTCACTGTGTCCACAAAGGGCTGGAAGAACTCAACCCATTCTTTGTATTTTATGCTTGATAATTTTCCACCAAGTATTATTTGCATGTGAATCTTTTGCCCCTACTTGATAGAATATGCAGCAGTGTGCGCAACTCTACTTTAAATGAATTTAAAGCATATTATGGCTTTAATTTTTGGAGAAACTGTGAACTACATGCCAGTTTTACAGAGTAGATTTTCAAAATATTGAAGGACTTGGAAAACTGTTGTTGAGTATTGACTTTATTTCCAATTTATTTCAAGAATTCTGTATCTGGACAAGGCAGATGTCTCTAACTTTTGGTTGAATAGTGTTGGAAATTGTTCAAGATGTCATGTATGTAACCTAGGAACACTGCATTTGTTATTAAGGAAAGTGGTTGTACCATCTGCCAGTTTTTTTTATGAATGGTTTAAAAAATCAGCCCATTATTGTTTGTAATCTGCTGGAGTTTTTTTTATATAGGTGGAAGATCCTAGCCAACCAAATGATGAAGGAATTACAGCCCTACATAATGCTGTCTGTGCAGGTCACACAGAAATTGTTAAGTTCTTAGTACAGTTTGGGGTGAATGTCAATGCAGCAGATAGCGATGGATGGTGAGTTGTAACATAAATACGTTTGAAGTTTGTTGAGTCACAGCGTTATTTAATTCCAAATGCATAATAGCCAATTTTTGTGCAACAACTGGTGAATGTTTTTTCAATGAATTGAGGGACCGTTTCTCAAAATTCTTCCTTCTTAGAAAACTCAATAGCTTAACAGAATTACATCAAATTCCTCAACAGTAGGTTGTGTTTCACAATAATCCTACAGAATATGGTTCATGAAATAAACTTGGGAAAAATAATTCTTTGAATTATTGCATTTGATTTTGAGTTTTCCTTCAGTTATTCTCTCTCACATCCCATTCATTTTATGGTTACAATTGTTGCAAAATTGACCATTATGAACAGATGGTGGCATTGTTTCACAAATAGATTCATATTCTTTGTTCAGTAAATCTGACAACACAGTTCTTTTCCTTGTTAATTAAGTTGTCTCCTGATGCATTCGTGATGTCTGTTCATTGTTGAAAATGTACATAAGTAACTTTTATGCACTTATAACATTTTATCAGAAAACATGTAACATGGTTTAAATGCCTGTTTCTACTATTAAGCAATTCCAGATAATAAAACCCACATTTTAATAGTTAGATGCTTAGAAGCCAACTGTTAATGCTGAAAAGTTGAATTTTCCAATGGATCCACAATTGTACTTTTTTTAGATTTGTTCCTCTGTATGCACGTCAAATTTGGTAGGAGAAGTAAAAGCTTGTTTCACTAAAATGTAATTTAACCTGTGTACCTAGGGCCGTCTTATTTTCTGTGTACATTGTCAAAAATTGTGGAGTTTCTAATTTAATCATGTAAACTTTTTGATTCTCATTTTGGGAGAGAAAATAAAACCACCAACATTTGAGCTCATTAGTTGCATGCTTTTCACAAAGTTATCAGAGGTAATGGGGAACTGCAGATGCTGGAGAATCCAAGATAAAAGTGTGGAGCTGGATGAACACAGCAGGCCAAGCAGCATCTTAGGACCACAAAAAAGACGCTTCAGGCCTAGACTCTTCATCAGAAAAGGAGGATAGGGAGAGGATTCTGAAATAAATAGGGAGAGGGGGGGAGCCGACCAAAGATGGATAGCGGAGAGGATAGGTGGAGAGGAGAGTATAGGTAGGGAGGGGATAGGTCAGTCCGGGGAGGACAGATAGGTCAAGGGGGCGGGATGAGGGTCCAAAACACACACCGTTTGGTTAATCAGCTGTATTACAAGTGTACTTGAGAGTTCCAGTTCCACCTGTTTTTTGCAAGGATGTGTGCTCTTCTGTTACTGTGACAGGTTTTCTGGAATCGTTCCAATGTTGTGAAGCTAAAAGCCTATTCTTTTGTCTTGAAGTACTGACTTCTGTTAATTACTGAATCACCTTTAAATAGCAGTTTAAGTTTCTATGCTCTGTATTAACTTCAAGGACAAACCCCTACTTTGTCTTGACTTTTCTTTTAAGAAAAGTACAGTGTAGCCTAAACATAGATATATTTGCACTCATAAAAATATTGACAGGAAAAATATTCAAATTAGGTTAAAGTAAGTGATCTCATAGTCAAAGTTATACAGCACGGATTCTGACATGGCAATAAAAGGTTAATATAGGAGCATGAGGCCATATGTTTGGGTTTGGGAAATTGCATATCATTTGTTATAAAGAACTGAAGAGACCCTGGTCAAATTATTACCATGCTGAATAAATGAAGTGCAAGTTTAGATCAAATAAAGGATAAAAGGAGCAAGGTAGACTATCAAATAGATTATCGGACTGCCACAAAAACTCAAAAGTCTCTCATAATTTGCAATACTGTAAAAAGGTCATCACAAGAAGAATAGGGTGGTTAGGGATCTTAAAGAAGAGAATACAGAGAACAGTGCTGAATACTAAATAAATACTTTAAAGTCTAGTCAAGAGTTGAGTATGTCTACACCAAACTGTAACAACCAACTTGAGACCTTCTGATGGAGGCGAGTTGAAATAGCTGGAAGTGTTTGGCCATAGGGTTACCAATCTTTTGAACGCTCCTTTCTTTGTTTATCCTATCCAGTGTATCAACTGTCTTCTCCTTTACTGGTACATCAACATTATTGTTTGCTCTCATAAAGACACACCTGAACTAGCTATATAAGTATTGTGGCCCAAGAGCAGGTCAGAGGCTCGGAATTCTGTGACAAGTAACACTCCTCCTAACTCCTCAAAGTCTGTTCACCGTCTGCAAGGTACAAGTCAGGAGTACGATCATATTCTCCCCACTTGCCTGAATGAATGCAGCTCCAACAACACTCAACGTCACGTTATCTAGGACAAAGGAGCACCCTAATTGGCACCTTACAAGCATTTAATCCGTCCACCACCAATACAATTAATGTGTACCATCTACAAGATGTACCTTCAAAGGCATCATTCCAAATCTGCAACCTCTGCCATGTAAAGCACAAAGATAATCAGTGCATGGGAACACCACCACCAGCAAGTTCCTCTCCAGTTCACACACTGTCCTATCTTGGAAATGTGTTGCCATTCTCTTTAGTTGCTGGGTCAAAATCCTGAAATTCCTTCCCTAGTAATATTGTTGGTACCTCTATCACAAGAACTACAGTGATTCAAGAAGGTAGTTCACCTTCCTGCAGGAATATAGGGATGGCCAATAAATCCTGGCTTAGCCAACAATATCTATATCGCACGAGCCAAAACAAAGGTGGAAAAATTCGATTGGATCCATTCTAGGTACGTGAGAGACATAAGGGTAGTGATTGCAAGGTCTCTAATGACAATCTTTGAGTTTTTCTTGATTTTTGAGAATGTTGCCAAGCCAGCAGAGGATTTTAAATGTTAAGTCCCTGTTCAAAAACAGGAAGTAAACCTAGCAATGACCTGTCAGTCAGCCTAACGTCAGTGATTGGGAAACTTTCAGATCACCCAAGGCAAAGTATAAACATAAAAGTCGTCAAGTTTTGCTAGAGGCAAAGTGTGTTTGAGCGGCTTGATAGAATTCATTTGAAGCAACTGAAAGGAGTAATCAGAGCAAGGTGGTACTCCATTGTATATGTGGACTGAAGTACCAGATAATTGGCAATTTAAAACATTGTAATTAAAATTGACAATTAAGGTAGTAGTGTCCTCCTTTGTTTCAGACCAGAATGAATTTTGAAATAGTGTTTCACTGGGGTGATCTGGAATGAATGGCAGTACGGTGGAAGTAGATTCAGTGGTAACATTGAAGAAGAAATTGGGTATATACATGAAGTTTTCTTTCAGGGCTATTGGGGACAAAAAGCAGGAGAGTAGCATTAATTGGATTGAGCCACCTGATGCGCAATGGGCGCTCTGTGCATCACTCTGATTAAGAATAATTCAATATGTCTCATCTGATGATTCCAGTTGCTGTTCATGATGGCTGTGGTAAGAATCCTGACCAACCTTCCTATTCTTCCAGATTGAGCAAAAGCTTGTGACAAAAATGAATCTTTAAAACATGTTTGATTTTACTGAATGTCACCAACTTTGGATTTCCTTCTTTAGGACCCCTTTGCATTGTGCAGCCTCCTGCAATAATGTGCAAGTTTGCAAATTCCTAGTTGAATCTGGGGCAGCAGTTTTTGCTACAACCTACAGTGATCTGCAGACTGCTGCTGATAAATGTGAGGAAATGGAGGAGGGCTATATCCAGTGCTCTCAATTTCTATATGGTATGTGTTGTGGTATTTGTTGGAATGTTACTTTGACATTTTCATATTATGCTCATGTCCTGGAATGCTGTTCTTGTGTTTGTATAAGCAGTATTTGCAGAATTTGTTAGTCCTTTTGTATTCATACAGACTTAAATTTGAAAACCAGAACCTGTATATGATGACATTTCTTAAACAATAAGATTATACTAGTTACACTTTACTTTCTATAGGCAAAGTTATTGAAGACCCATTGTGCATCAGAAATGTTCATAGGAGTTTGAACGTAGTGGCACCTGTGCAATCTCCCATCAAGTGTACCCAATATAATAATCAGCACTGTTGACGAAGACTCACCCCAAATGGTGTCTGATCAACTATGGCCTCGCTGTAATTAGTGTCTGCCTATCATTGCAATTACTCCTTTCTATTTCTTAATATTGTCTGCTTTTCATCCTTTCTTCATTTCTTCCTTACGCCCTACTTCGTGGTGTAGTTGTCTCCTGACTGACTTATTGTTCTACAATTTCAGTCAACAATTCTGACTGTTCAGCTTCTGCTCTTTCCATTGCTAAGTACATTCCCTCAGCCAAATATATGTTACTTCAATGCATGTTATTCTCTTATTTTGTGTTTTCATGTATATTAACTACTTCTGATTCGAAAGAGGTGTTCCCGTGGTTCTTTCTAACTTGGTATGCTCTTCTTAACAAGCATTATACAGGAACCCTTGGGATTGTCTGAACTATCTACCTGTTGGTTAATAAGCATTGCTAGAAGTTGACCTTATTACAGTAGCAAAATGGGTATGACGTGATGGACAAAGTAGGCTCTCAGTACACACTAGAGGTGTGCTTAATGCCATATGGTGAATGTAGATTTTAAAAATGCTCAGGCTTGCCACAAGCTGGTCTTGTTGTAGTTGAGTTGCTTTGATTTGAGTGCATTTGACTCATTATGTTCAGGAGAATGTCTTAATTTGATTTATTTTGCTATGACTTATTTTATCACCGGAAGATTTGACTGTAGGAATAAAGGTGTCACACTGCAGTTAAGTGGATCCTTTTACAGACCACACTTACAGATAGTTTTGGCCTCCTTACTTCAGAAGGACATGCTTGCCATTGAGGGAATGCAGCAAAAATTCACCAAACTAATTCCAGGATGGAAGGACCCTCTTGTGAGGAGAATCATTGGTTTAGAACAATAGTGATGATCTCCTCCAAACATGCAAACTTCTTAATGACTCGATAGGGGAGCTGCAGAAAACATTTACTTTTGTTGGGGGATCTCTAGAACGAGGGAACAGTCTGTCAATATGGCACAGGCTATTTCGGAGTGAGTTGAGGTTTTTCTTCAGTCACAGGGTGGTGAATCATTGGACTTGCCCAGAGAACTCTGCAGGTTCATTCTTGGAGTATGTTCAAGACTGATAGCAATGGATTTCTACAAAAGAAATCTAGGAATACAAGGAAGTGCTAGAAAATGGCCTTGAAGGAGATGATGAGTCATGATCTCATTGAATGGCAGAAGGGGCTCAAAGGACTGAATGGCCTATTCCTGCTTCTGTTTCTTATGTTCTTTAAAAAAGGAACCACTGGCAGCCATCACCACTGCGAGCAGTTTTTTTCAAAAAATCCCACTGACTCCTGCTACTGTTGTGTGAGGAATCAAGAACAGTTGCACACATGTACTTGGTCCATCATGTTTCCCTTGGCAAGTGCACGACTCCTGTTGATGATTTTCTAGTCCATGATAGGAATTTGGATCTGTTAAAAAGGCATTTTATTATAGTGTGATAAAGATTCATGATATTACTTGGAAACTTTCATTTTCTTCAACTTCAAAACTAATAGCTTTGCTTGATTTAATGTTTCAGTTTTGGAAGAGGGAGGAAGTAATTCTGAGTTTTGACTGTGATACAGGTGTGCCTGGAAATTTTTGATTTACTTGCATTTTAATGAGATGGTTAAGTTTTTGAGGTGAACAGTCAGTGCATTAGTTAAACAAAATGCAGAGTAAAAATAACTTAATGCCTTGTGACAGGAATCCACTAACACCAAGTCAGAGCAATCCTGAAGCATAGTCATTAAACAGGTTCAGCTTTAGCCGAGCTGCTGGCTAGTTTAGCAGTGTCCAAGCCATCTTGGCTAAAGCAAAGTCCCAAGTGCCTTAGTCAGTAAGAAAAGCTGAGGAATCAGAAGACTTTGAGACATGAGGAGCAAGACATCCTATCTGGCTGTTGAGGACATGGATTAAGGAATGCGTGTTCAGTAAGTTGAGATTTCAGTTTGTTTCGGAGGCTCCAGAAGAGGCAATAATGAAAGGAAATAGCATTGAGTGAATAAAAAAGTTTTCTGAAAAGAAAACAATGACAATTGTGCCATCTGAGCTAAAAGGCAAGGTGACCCCTCAGAGTTTTGATTTCTGCCGTGTTGTTGTAAGAGAATTCATGCTTTCTTTCTGATCGTCATAAGACTGTTTCAAGTAGTTGTTGCATAGTATGGTTTTTTTCTTTTATTTAATAAACTTTTATCTTCTTTTATTAAAAACAATTGGTAGTCTCTTATGAATATGTTCAATGACCACTATGGTAAATGGGGGGGGAAAAAACTTGTAATCTATCAAGCCAGTTCTCACTCTAGGATCTGGCTTGCCCATTATTGCCATCATTTGGAATCACGACTGTCTCTCACCGAATTGGAACTTGCAATGCGAGTGTTTCCTAAGGGAATTCCAATGTTCATGTTCAATTCTTGCATGTGTATTTTTCCAGTAATAGCAATAAGTTATATGTAATTGGAATTTCATTGTAGTATTTCAGCATAGTTCTGTAACACCAGAAGCAGATAGTGTTTTTAATTTTTTCGAAGCATGAGTATGTTGGATTTCTGCATTTTAGCATGTTTATTGTTCATTTCCAGTAATCCAGCAAAAGTGTTTGGTTTTTGACTTAATCTGTGAACTAAGACAGTCTAGTTGTGATCACAATACCAGGTCCCTTGGAAATGTTTCTGTAAAATGGGTTTGATAGAGAAGGAAAGCTACTGAAATATGTTTGCTTTTTCTTTCAGGTGTGCAAGAGAAAATGGGCATAATGAACAGAGGAGTAGTGTATGCTCTGTGGGATTATGACTCTCAAACTGAAGATGAGTTATCCTTTAAGGAAGGAGACTGTATGTCAATTATCCGACGAGAAGATGAAGCTGAGATTGAATGGTGGTGGGCACGACTAAATGATGGGGAAGGATATGTGTCGCGCAACTTACTTGGTGTAGGTTTTTGCAAGAAAATGACCTGTTATATTTTGTGGTATTAATTTACTGTGGTGAAATATTAGATAGAAACAAAATAGTGTAGGAGAGCTAAAGTGATAATTGTGATTATCCGTGGTTTCAATGTTCAGTTCAAGTTTGAGATATAACATAATTGCAATTATATTTTATTTTCTGTGAAAATGGATTACCACCAATATGCATTGACATTTATTGGCTCTGGATGACCTGCTGGTGGAAGATAGTCATACAGCATGGAAGTAGATGCTATAGTCCAAGTCTTCCATGCGAACCAAACATCCTAAATTAATCTCGCCCATTTGCCAGCATTTGACCTATATCCCTCTTAAACCCTTCCTATTCACATGCCCATCCAGATGCCTTTTAAATGTTGTAATTTTACCAGCCTCCACCACTTCCCCCGGCAGTTCATTCCATATACACACACCGTCCTGTCCATCAAAATGTTGCCCCTGGGGTCCTTTTTAAACCTTTCCCTTTTCACCTTAAACCTATGTCCTCTAGTTTTGGGGGAAAAAGACCTTAACTATTCACCCGATCCATGATTTTATAACTTTTTATAAGACCACCCCTCAGCCCCTGATGCACCAAAGCAGAACTAAATGTAACTTGTGAAAGTACTTCTTCCATTAATTTTCTTTGTGTCCTTCTTGAAGCCGATGGCACTCGCTGAGCTTTGTTCCATCAGCCAACGCCAATTCATTAGCACAATTTAGCTGTGCTGGTCTCAGGGTTGTTCTGGATTTAATGTCCTACATAGCTATTGGGCAGTATATAATTTAGAAAATTTACTGCAAATTTATTTTTATTTATTAGGGCTCTTCACGGCACAGTAGTAATGTCCCTTTCTCTGGGCCAGAAGATCTGGGTTCAAGTCCCACTTGCTCAAAGCTGCATCATAATATTGCTGTATGAGTTGATTATGAAAATAGTTACCTTTTTAAGTTGATTGAATCCTGCAATTCACAGCTTACAATTTGCTCTCCCTTTTACAGCTTTATCCAAGGATTAAACCAAGGCAGCGTAGTCTGGCATAAAGTACTTGTGTAAAAGCACTACAGATGAAGACTATAAACAATGTACATTTTTAAATGTACCTACACCAATTCATATCCAATGGAATGGTGGTCTCCAGCCTAAATGAAGGAAAATTCAGCAGACATTGTGAATGCTTCTGTAATGAAGTGAATGATTTTTGTTGTTCAGTGTTAGTAATCACCTATTATAAATGGTGAACTGAAGGTTTTTTGACAAAACTGTTTATTTTGGTGCATTTTAAAGGACTCTAGATTTAGAACATAATAATAAGAGCCTTAAAGTAGATAAAAGCACAGATAATTAGGAAGAGAATCAGCTATCTTTCTTTGTTTTCCATCTAACTTTTGTTAAAATACAGTTTTTTTTTTTAATGCAGTTGTTATATTTGCAAGGGAGCTAAATTGTATGCAGGGGTTGTTTGATAGTCTGAATAATCAAACTGCTCAGTTTTAATGGAATCTTTTTAAAGAATGAAATAGGATGTTCTCGGAGCAAAATTTGGCTTCTTGTTTAAAATAGTTTCATGTAGGACTGCACAAAATTTAAACGATTAATGCCCTTAGCTTGGTTTGTAAACATTCCTTGTAACTGGGAAATAATGATTGTCATCTAGATATCCTTCTCTTGAGTATGATGTAACTATGACATTGCACTTTCCAAAGCATGCATCCAGAATTTTGAAAGGAAGGTGTGCTACACTCTGTCAAAGCTTGTTTTCAATATTTTCATTAACTTAATCTGACACATGCTAAATATAGCAGTATTTTGAAGATGACACTACAGCTTGTCTTGTTTGAGCTTGTTTGTTTCAGGCTGCATTAACCCTCTTTCCTTGAATGGAGAATTTTGTTTTCAGATTTGAATTCTATGTAATGATTTGTGTTTAATAATGAAGACTGTGACTGATAGTATTTTAAACTTTCCAGGAAACCCATTGAATTGTTTAAAGGGTTAACAGTGAACGTCATCTTTTGAAAAACACTCCGCAATAATATTGCGGTCTTAAATATGTATGTTGTAATCAATCGTAATTTTATATTCATTTTACTTCAGTTTTCCTTCGTCAGTGGAAAATAATTAGCTGCTAACCTGGCACAGTGTAAAACTATTTGCATCTTCTGTTTTAATGCAGCTGAGAAGTTTTCACAATCATCTCGTTTCATTTTAAAAGTGAGCATTTAATTCTCCTCAAAACCAAAAAAATTTAGAAAATATTAACACCATTATGATTCAAATGGTTTTCGTTACTCCATTTTCAGAGTGCTGGGTGGTTTTTTTTAACATTTTCACTTTCGGACATATTAAGTGTTTATGCACAAGATTTTTTTCTGATTTGAGATGGAAATCTCCCCATGTCCCTTTGGTTTGCTATGAACACCTTGCACATTGATTAGTTTGTTGCTTAGCATTTGCCTTTCCCAATGATGAACAATTATTTAATAATTAATGACCTTTACTAACCATCTTGTCAGTTAACCTGTTGAGCACTGTCACCTGTGGTCAAATATAAATTCTACAGTTCATTTTTCTTAGATTAAAATTAAAAAGTATCATTTTTTAATTTCCATTTCAAAATACAACATTGAATTCCCGTCTTGTAAAGATGGGAATAAGCAATGCAATCAGAAAATAGCATTTATTTACAGTATATGGAGGTAAAAAGGCAGGAAAATTAATGGCCAAAACTTTCCCTTATCTTAAGGATACCTCATATCTAGATATTTCCGTAGTTTATGTAGGAACAATAAGAGATCATTCAGCCATGCAAGCTTTTATACCATTCAATTGGGCTATTTTGCTTCTATATCCTTTATCTATCAAGAATCTGTGAATCTTAGTTTCAAATACTGCATTCACCTAGGCTGAACAGCTTTTTGGCAGGGAAGAAATTGGAGATCTCCGCAACGCATTATGTGATGATGTGCTTCCTGCATCTCCTGAATGTACCAGCTCTAACTTTAACATCATGTGGCCTGGTCTGAATTTTTCGAAGAATAATTTCCATGAAATATTTCGTTATTTGGTTTATTACTGTCATGTGTACCAACGTACAGTGAAAAGTGTTGTCTTACTACTTTTGGAGGCAGATCATACTATACAAGTGTATCAGGATAACAGAACATGTGCAAGATACAATGTTAGAGTTGCCAAGAAGGTGCAGAGAGAGATCAATACTGACGTTTGAGGTCTATTTAAAAGACTGAAAGCAGTGAGGAAGAAGCTGTTCTTGAATCTTCTCAAATTTATATTCGAACTTTTATATATTTTTCCTCATAGAGCAGGGCGGAAAAGACTATAACTTGTGGTGGGAGGAGTTTTTGATTATGTTGGGCGCTTTCCTAATGCAGTGGAGAAGTATAGATGAAATCAATGGTTGGGAGGCTGATTTGCAAGATGGACCAGGTTTGTGCTCATGACTCTAATTTCTTGCGATCTTGGGAAGAACAGTTTCCCTAGCATGCTGTGATGCTCTAGATAGGATGCTTTCTGTGGTGCATCTATAAGAATTTGAAAGTCTTTATAGATATGCCGAATTTCCTTAACTACCTGAAGAAGTAGAGGCGTTGTTGTGCTTTCTTGACCATAGTTTCAACATGGATGGACTCAAACAGATTGGTGATTGTCACTTTCGTGAACATGATGATGTCAACCATCTCCACCTCAGCACCGTTGATGCAGACAGGGGCATGCCCTCCACTCTACATCCTGAAGTCTATGATCAACTGCTTTGTTTCGCTGACATTGATTTACATCATGCCACTGCGCACTCTGTCTCCTTCCTGTACTGTGTGTCATTCTTGTTTGAGATCCAACTTACACCCATGGTGTTATCAGCAAACTTGTAAATTGATTTGATGCTGAATTTGGCCACAGTAGTGTATGTATAACAAGTATAGTAGGGAACTGAGTACACAGTCTTGCGGATTATCGAGGAGGTGGTGTTGTTGCCTATCCTTACCACATTCTGTTGGTTAAGAAGTCGAGAATCCAGTTAGAGTGGGGAGCAGAGACCTAGGTCTCAATGTGTGGAGATACATTATTTATTTTTAAAAGCTAACATTATTTTCAAATAACTTGATCAGATTGTTCCTTCTTCATTGCATAGACTGGCTTTTTTTCCTGTAAATGTAATCTTCCTTCATAATTTAATCATTTCCTGAGGTATGCTGCCCAGAGCCTTATGCAACTGCAGTATAACTTCAACCTATTTGAATTCCAGCCCCATAATGATAAAGCATAGTATTCTCTTACTCATTTAAATTATTTTTGTACCTGTACATTTTAGCACTTTTTTTAAAGCAGTTCTGAGAATTGAATCTGGTGGTCATAGTGTTTCAGCTGTGACAGTCCTCTCTGTTGAAGAATGCTTATTTGGAACTACCTGTTTGCAAGGGCAGTTTTTTTCCCTGAGTTGGGTTATCACAAAATATGGTGTTCATTTCAGTAAACTTGGCAATTTTAAATTACTATCAAGATTTAGAATGCCAATTAGATGCTTAAGTGACAACTGACATTCTTAACTTTCACTGAAGTTTGCAACTTGTGCTGACAATGTAGCATTTTATTTCTTAACTATAGTTTTCAGGGTGGATGTTTAGTTTAGGCCTAATTACGTAGTTGGTGTACCCTTTGAGAGGTCCAAGGATTGAATGAAATTGGCTGTTGGGTCTCAGCTTAATAGTTGCATGAGATGCTGATGTTGGTTGCGCCTTGACTTGAACTCTAGTAATTGAGTGATTCTTTGGGCTGACTCCTTTGCCCTGCTGGTAAGATCTAGGAGAAGGAAAGGAGCAGTATTTGTTGTGTTTGCAACAAGGCAGCAACAATGATTTTGTAGCTGGGGGAAACATTCTGCAAGAAGGCTTGTTTTTAATTTTTCTCAGTATGCAATTTTAATGTCTATGGAATCCTGAGCAAGTTAAACTCAATATCTGCCACATTCATTAAGTAAGAATTTCAAAAAATAGTTTGGCACGCATTGAGTCCCTACATTAACACATTTGTCAGAGGTTTAAATATGCTTGAAATAAGGGAGGGACCAACATAATTGACAACTGGCTAAGTTGATATGGTTTGTGAACCATTTTATACCTGAAAGGTGGCAATTATTCATACCAGTTCTAGCCTGCAATATTTGAAGGTAGACAGAGAATTTTCTTGGTGGAACTTTCCTGTTCTGACAGACAGCATATAGTGGTTCTATTCCCATCCCCCATCCTGGAAACACGGCCACATTGTACTGATGATAGTTAGTGATTACAGCAATTTTTGTGTCGTCTTAACAGAATAAAGTGGCCAAGATACTTCAGAGAAGGATTATAAAAACAAAACATGAAACCAAACCACACAACGCAATATTAAGTCAAACACCCAAGAGCTGGAGAAATGAAGAGGTTTAGGGAAAGTACACAAGAGCTTAACCTTGAACACCTGAAGACATGATAACCAAAGACGAAGCAGTCAAAAATAGGGTGTACTAATGAAGACGCATGGAGAGCAATTTCGTGCTTGGTTAATAGAATAAGCTTTTTTGTTTTGCTCCTTTAGGGCAATTCTAATCATTTTTTCCAGTTCCATATAATGATCTCTTCCCATTGACAGTTTGCAATTCTAGGATAACTTCATGCAGTTGAAATTACTGTAATTTAGTGGTGTTTTTTAAATGTTCTGTCTTGAACTAAGATTATCTGCAGAGGTGAACAGGAATTAGAATATCATGAAGTTCATTTTGAAGAATTATCGAAGAATTGTAATTTTGTGGTTCCGTGAAGGGTTATTCTTGACCAGTGAACACTCGTGAGGTTTGATCATAATTCATTCTGCTCTGTAATTCTATGGCCCATGTTTTGAAGTACATTCTATGACATTTCATGCAGTACATGTTTATTTTACAGACTGTGATGACTAATATTTGGCAGTCAACATTCTTTTTTTAAATATTGAATCTGACAATAATAGTATTTCAGCATCAAAGTTAAAAGTAGAAAAATATCTGTTAGTATGTTCCAGTAGTATAAATGAGTTGATAAATTTGATTCTGTTCTCTTCTTTAATTTCATTTTGTGATATTTGGTAGAAATGTACGGAAAAGAAGTATACTTGTGGAGTGAAAGGAGCTGTATATTTTGAAAGCTAAATTTCTTTCCATGCTGGTGAATTTAAAACACACTCTGGTTTAATATATTTCTTTTTGTTTTTTTTAAGCATAGTAATGCAATACTTGTGCCAGTGGGTCACCCTTGTATGTATAAACCTGACAGTTACAGTGCTGAAATTGTGGTAAATGGTTCTCCTTCATGCGTTTTTGCTGTCATTACTTGTTGCTCATTTTGTTTTCGAGAAGGTGGCATATTGGTTTTTTTTTGAGTACATGCTTTTCTTTTCAGAACCAAAACTCAGTGTGACAACAGAAAGGTGCATCTGGTTGCGCATTTGAAATAAGCTTGTTGAATGTTTAAATTGTTCATACAATGTAAGAAATAGTTTTTTTCTGAATATCTGAAGAGCTTAATAGCTGTTGATATTTTCAGGAAACAGCAGAAATATGTTCAACTGTTTGAAACAAAGACTTTGTATTCAATTGCTTGGTCTCTAAGTCTTCTCTCACTTGCCCTAAAATCATAAAAGGGAGCTCGTGCCTCCCCTATGACAATAGCTCTTCAGTAAAGAAAATGAGTCTCCACTGCACCTCCATGAATATCTATTTCTACTAATAAGATTCTTAATTCTCTGCAAATAACTCAACTCCCATAAAATTATGACACCTTGCAAAAGGAAAATGAGAATGGGCTTAAACGAATATTTTTTCACTCGATTGGGGAAAATGGGCGTTTGCATAAGAATTAGTGGAAGTTCTGTATGGTAACGCATATATTAGCTCTTTTATCTACGTATCCTGTAATTTCAAATTATGAAATCTGTAAATGTGGTTTCCTGTCAATAGAATAGATCTTAAATACCAATAATGTCATATACTTTATTAAATATAGATGTTGCAGAAATATGTTGCACATCCTAGGAACTGTTTTCTTTTATCAAATGTATTTATTTGTATTTCTGTTCTGTTTATAAATACCTCATTGTAGCCACTAAGGGTTTAAAACAAATCTAGTAATGTCAAGTTACAATTTAGTATCCAGTTACTAAGGTCTCTCTACTGAATTGTAAAACTTCATTTTTCTTATTTTAAGTTGTTTTAAACCCTAACTATGAATGCACCTGTTCATCTTTCCCTTTTCAAGGTGGACTGATAACTTACTTATGGAGGTAGCAGCATTTAAACTATAATAAATCATATGTTAAACCTTACCAGCCATGCAGAAAGTGCAATCAAGAAACTGGACGTGTTATTTTTTGTTCCACAGGCACCATCTTTGGTTATTTTTCAAATGCTACGTGTGGAACAGGGTGAATGAACCAATGGGTATTTTCTGGTCTGTCAATGTTCTGTATTATGATAAAGCAATAAACTTGCTTGTTATTGTAATTTTCTCATTACTTTGAGTTATTATTTTGCCCTTAGTGAACTTTTATTATTAATGGTGCTGAGAGTGGAGTTTCTTTGCATGTACAATCAGCATCAAGCTCTATCATGTTACTGTTCTGGTGACCTTCTAGCATCTGCTCTTTCACAATGTTGCTGACTGTGGTAAGTGACTGGAGGTGATGACTCTTCTCAAAATCTAATTAATAAACTTAGGAGGTATTGTTTATTCTTAAGATTGTTTGAATGCAACTTAGATGGAACAAATTCCAGACAGTAGATATTTGTCAAGTAAACTTGTGAGCCTAATGTAATACTGCGACAATGAAATGATCAGAAGGTGTTGAGAAGTACGTTATGGTGAATTGAACAATTTTCTATCATACATGAGCAAATAGTCTATTCATGAATTTTATTTTGTGCTGTTTTATGGTTTTTAAGCAGAATTATGATATATGCTCACAGGGTTTGGAGTATAGCTTTTTATATCCAACATGGCCATAAAACGGTGCTAAATAAATGTACTACTCTGCAGTTTTCATTTTGAGTTCCTTTGTAATCTTCAAAAAGGTTTCAGGAAGCTTTAAGTGAAAGGAGAAAACATGAATAATACACAGGAAAGCATTTGGCATCATCTTATGAAATATAAGCTTGTTCTGGCCTTCAGTACCGTACTGTAATTGTGCTTCTGAAATGTTTATTGGGATTTGGAGTTTTTAAAAGGGAAAACTAAACATTCTACAGTCCTGTAATTGGTTTGGCAGCAACTGGGAAATTTTTACATTCTTGGTGAATCAGTGTTGGGGGTGGGGGTGCCACAAAGCAGGAGCGAAATGCAGAAAATGATGCGCTGTTTACTGTGGGCAACAACTTTTGTTCCAAGTTCATAACATGTTAAATGGCATCTGTTGGAAGTAAAATGTATGTGTAAGTTTTTCAGATGTGGTACTAAATACTACGTGAAAGGAGCAAAGGGCAAAATGTTCTGATGGCATTCGAAGGAAAGAAAAAGTGGTCTTGGGGGCTTGGGAGTGAAAATAATATAGCTCATTGATCTACCTGTATCTAAATACTCAAAAGGCAGATGCTGTTGTGAAAAACAGCACTATAAACCTTGGGGATAAGGTGGGAAAACTGAGGCAAAAGACATCAGTTTAAGTTTGGCACAAGTAAATAGACAGGTAAGGCAGAAATTATGACTATAGCTTTGCACGCAACCAATCTGAATGCTGCATGCATGATTTTTATTTAAAATAGGACATCTTTTGACATTGCTCATGGTAAATTTTGAGACAATATGACAAAGCTGCATATTCCACATATGAGTGATCAGCAGATTTATTGAGTAACCTTTAAGTCAAAATTCCTTTTTATCATAGTGTTCTCGACTTTTTTCCTGATGCTTTAAAAACATACTTTGATAACTTCACTTTTTATGCCGTTTTGGATTACATTCTTAATCAGTGTAATTTTTAACATTTAATACACAAGATGTTAGCAGATGTGTGGAATGCCCAATTTCAAAGTTCCCGTCCGAGTCACACGTCTTCCCGACTTGGAATTTTATTGCAGTTCCTTCACTGCCAGTAAGTCAAAATCATGGAACTTCCTTTGTAGCTGCCCCTACAACCCAAGGACTAAAGCATGTCAAGAAGCCAGCCCATTATCTTCTCTAAGGGCAATAAGTGTCCAAGTCCCACAGAATAAGGAATGTTATGGTATAGAAGGATGCTCATTTGGCCCAATGTCTCCGCACTGGTTCCAAGTAAGTGTCGTGTTTTAGTGCCATCTTCCTTTTCCCTGTGCCCTTGTTTATATTTAATTTGGCATCCAGTGTCTGAATTGAATCATTTCAACTCACTTACAGTTAGTATCTTCCAGACTCAAATCACTCATTGTAAGATTATTCCTCACCTCACATTTGCTTCTTTTACAAATCATATTAAATCTGTGCTGTCTCATTTTGACCTTTTTATCAGTGTGATCATTTTCTTATATCTACTCTATCCAGCCCTTTCATAATTTTGTAACTCTTTCTCAGATCTCCTTCTGGCCACCTTCTGTTCAGGGGAACGGTGCCAGCCTCTCCTACCTACGCGTTTCTCATTCCTGGAACCACTTCTATAAACCACTATGCTACCCTTGTAATGTGTTTGCATCCTTCCCATTGTATAATGCGTAAAACTATACACAAACCTTTAGCTGCGGTCTAATGCAAGCTTGGCCTCACTCCCTTGCTCTTCTGCTCTATGGTCCTATTAATGAAGCCCAGTATAATTTATTATGAGCACTCTTCACGTAAAGAGTGATCTGTATAGCTCTACACCCAGGTCCCACTGGGTCTGCATCCTCTTTTTAGAATTATGTTCTTTCTATCCCTTGTATTTTAGTGTCTATCTATGTTCACATCATCATTTTCTGCACTGAAGTTTTATCTATGACCTTTCAATAACCTGAATGTGTCATATCTGATCCTAGTGCCCTGTCAACTGTAGGACTAACAGTCTATCCAACATTTTTCTTTATCAATTTTCAACCTTTCTTATGACAGGTTCTTGTCGGTGTGGTCTGGTTAGCACCTACCTCATTCGTAAAGACGGATGCAAATACAGTCCACTTGCCTGCAGGTTGAAATTCCTCTTTTTGGTCCCAGTCAGCCCAGTTCCTCCTTTTGCCACTGTTGCTTCTCTAAAATGCTTTTTCACATCTCTGCTGAACCTTCTGTGTTCTTCCTGATTTCTCAATTATACTTTCTAGCTGATGCTTGTCAGAAGTGCACTTTTTCTTTATCCTAATTTCTTCTGTCATTCAGGGAACTCTGGTTTTATTTGTGTTACCCTTTTGATTTTTGCAATGTATTGTAAAGGTTTAGCACAGGCATTGAACATTGTCCCCTAGGTGTTATCCAGTGACCCTTGATCCACTTGGCCCATCTCATTTCCAAGAACTGGGTCCAACTAACATTGCAGCCTGTCTTAGTGGACTGGACATGTACTTCTGCAGTTCATTCTCCTGAACAAAATAGAGGAATATTTGCTAGGCATTTGATTATTCAAGTATAAGTCCTGGTTGCCTCTCTTTCCCCCCCCCCCCCCCCCACCACCATTATAATTATAATGTTGACATCGCTTTGTAATTTTCTTGCAAATTTGATGCTCTGTTTTTAACACTAATTGGTGGTCTATATTATTGCACCTTCTTGTTTCTTAGCTCTAGCCAAATTGAGGTCTTTGAATGCTCTGAGATATCCTTTTTCTCCAGCACCGTGTTGCCATCCTTGACCAATGCAACCATCTCTACTCCTTTTCTTCCTTCTATCTCTTCTGAACTCCTGCAACCTGCGGGGCTATTTAATATGCAATCTCGCCTTCCCTTGAGCCATTTTCTGTTAACACATCATTTTCACACACAGCAATCTGCACCTGTAACTCACCAATCTTAGTTCAAGTACTCAGTACATTCACATACATGCACACACGTAGTAACCCTGAGTTAGATTTCAATACTTTCTCGTTCAACTTTGACGTCATTTTTAAATTTATTTTCTAAGCTATCTTTCTGTAAGTTTTTTTTGTGATTCCTTGTATTCGCTAGTATTCTCTTTTGCTTTACACACCTCTACCAGGTTAGTTTTTAAAGCTTTCCTAACAGCACTAGCAAAAAGACCCAGAAGGAACTCCATCCCAACTCTATTCAAGCACAGTCTGTCTGGCTTAATGCCATTCATGGCAGTCTGTATCGCAGGAATCTAAAGCCTTCTTCCTGCACTGTCTTTCCACTCACCTTTTCATTTACGTTATCCTTCTACCTTACTCATTTGCATATGGCACTGCAAGTTATTGGGAGATGGCTACATTTGAGATCCTGCTTGCAAATTTTCTACCTATGTCCCTAAATCTGCTTGTAGGACCACATTCCCCTCATCGTAATAAGTCATTGGTACCCAAAATAGACCCTGACATCTGGCCATTCACCCTCCTCCAGAAAAATCTCCTGCAGCTACTCGTTGACCATGGTACTAGGGAGGTAACATAACATCCTGGAGTTACATCTGTGGCCACCGACACATCAGACTGTTTCCGTAATTGACAAATTGCCATCACCACTGCTGTTGCTTTCTTTCTCTTCTCCTTTTTGTAAAACAGAGCTGCTGGTAGTGCCACAAATGTGGCATCAACTGCACTCACTTGAGGAAGTGGTACCTTCAATACCTTCCAAAACACACACCAATTTGAGAGTGGAACCCCAGGGAACTCTTGTCTAGTGGTCACCTTTTGTGACTCCAGGCCCTTAAGCTGTGGTGTGGCCACTTTTCTGAATGTGCTATGCCTGTAATTCTGTACCTTGTAGATGCACTACAGTGACTGTTGCTGCCACCTGATCTCTGAATCCTGGAGTTCAGCTTCCTGCATCTGGCACCACATCTGCACATGTTCAGTGGATTGGCCATGCAACATGGCCCATAGCATTTAGGGATGTGCAGGCTAGATAGATTAGCCATGGGAAGTACAGGATTATAGGGTTTGGGTGGGATGCTCTTCGGAGGGCCAGTGTCGACTGGATGTGTGGAAGCAGGCCATTCAACACGATAGGGATTCTGACTGGTCATCTAGAACATTGGTGGGGTTGTTGATTTCTCACAAGTGACAGGTCACGTGTTCCATTCAGCTGAACTGAGCTGTCAAATCTTAAGTGTACTTCTCTTACGTTGAGCATCATTTTGCTTTGGATTACTTATTACTGTATTGGCACTGATTTTCCCTTATTCCTATGTTTCTCAATTTTAAACATTAGCACACTTTGGACATTTTTTTAAAAAAGATGCTTTTTTTAATTCTCATCAATTTGAGAGAGTTCATAATATTAATTTCTTACCCACCAATAAACTGAAGGAAAAGAAGAAAAAAATCACCTCTCTTGCACTCTACCAGACTCCCCCCTCAGCCTTTTTGCAGTAAATTAAATCACCTCTTTGCCCCTCTGCATTGAATTGTCAATTCAAACCAAATTCCCAGATATACTCAATTGCAAATGATTTCACTCGAGTAGTCTCCCTCTCATTGAACTTGCATCCTCTTTTATAGAGCTGTGAAGAATCACTTTCTAGCTTAATTTGCTGCTGAACCACCTCATTCGGGCAAGGGACTCGGGTACAAAATCAGAAAATGCTGGGGAAAAACTCAGGTGTGGCAGCGTCTGTGGAGAGAAAGCAGAGCTAATATTTCAGGTTCAGTGACATTTTAGAGAAGGAAATCTTCACTTAGAAGCTAAACTATGTAACTTGAGACCCACAGTGCTGTGCTCGGCTCTTAACTGGTTAGTTCAAGGGCATTTAGGGATGGGCAGCAAAGGCTGGCGTTGTCAGTAATGCCAAATTCTGTGAAAGAATATATTTTAAATGTACCTTTTTTCTCTTAGAAATGTCAGTCTGTGGGGGAAAAAAAATTACCAGAATTTTGCAGATCATTCTCCTAGGTAGGAAACTGAGGAGAACCAATAACCTTTGCAGGAATTTCTGAAAAGTCAAAGCCTTTTTTTAAAAGATGGCAAATGCCACTAGGTGGCGCAAAAAGCATGCATGTGCAATAAGGTACCAGAAACAAAGGGGAGAGTGACCAAGCAGGCAGTCATTGTACACATTTAGAACTAATGACATAGGAGGGAGAAGGATGAGATTCTGAAAAAAGTGTACAGAAAGGCAGGAAGTTAAAAGATGGTTTTCAAGGGTAGTAACTTCTGAATTACTCCCACTACCATGAGTTGGTGAGGGTAGGAACAAGAGGATGGAGTAGATGAATGTATGGCTGAGAAGTTGGTGCAGCAAAGAATCATTGGAGTTACTTCTGGGATAGAAGTGACCCCTATAAGAGGGACACATTTCACTTGATTTAGAAGGGATTGCTTCCTGGTGGGGAATTTGCTGGAGCTGCTTAGGATGATTTAAACTAGTAATGAGGAGGTGGGGAAAGGAGGTACTGAGAGCAGAACAGTCTGAGACTGGTACAGTTGGGGAAAGGAGCATATCAAAACAGTCAGGAAAAAATCAGACTCTGGGCACAACCGATTGATATAAATGCAGTTTAAGTTAATGTGAGAGGCCTAACAGGTAAGGCAGATGAACTTGTCATGGTTAGGACCATGGGATTGGGAATATCATAGCAATAAACAGATGTGCCTCAATGTTCCTGGGTATAGATGCTATAGGAAGGGTAGAAAGAGGGGCAAGACAGGAGAGGGAGTGGGAATTTAATTGAGAATAACATAATGGCTGTACTAAGGATATTCCTGAGATACATCCAGGGAAGTTATTTGAGTGGAAATGAGAAATAAGAAAGGCTTGATCACTTATTACAATGGTACTACAAACTGCCCAAACTCTCTGTCCCCGTCCCCGGCACCCCAACACACACACACACACACACACAAAACCGGAAATTGAGAAATAAATTTAGCGAGTTTTGAGAAGATTTGTAGCTCAGGTTGAGGTTCTGGATGTGAGTTTGCTCGCTGAGCTGGAAGGTTAGTTTTCAGACGTTTCGTCACCATTCTAGGTAACATCATCAGTGAGCCTCCGACGAAGCGCTGGTGTTATGTCCCGCTTTCTATTTATCTGGTTAGGTTTCCTTGGGTTGGTGCTGTCATTTCCTGTTCTTTTTCTCAGGGGATGGTAGATTGGCTCCAAGTCAATGTGTTTGTTGATGGAATTCCGGTTGGAATGCCATGCTTCTAGGAATTCTCGTGCATGTCTCTGTTTGGCTTGTCCTAGGATGGATGTGTTGTCCCAATCAAAGTGGTGTCCTTCCTCATCTGTATGAAGGATACGAGTGATAGTGGGTCATGTTTTGTGGCTAGCTGATGTTCATGTATCCTGGTGGCTAGCTTTCTGCCAGTTTGTCCAATGTAGTGTTTGTCACAGTTCTTGCAAGGTATTTTGTAGATGACGTTCGTTTTGCTTGTTGTCTGTATAGGGTCTTTTAAGTTCATTAGCTGCTGTTTTAGTGTGTTGGTGGGTTTGTGGGCCACCCTGATACCAAGGGGTCTGAGTCCCGGACCCCTTGGTATCAGGGTGGCCCACAAACCCACCAACACACTAAAACAGCAGCTAATGAACTTAAAAGACCCTATACAGACAACAAGCAAAACGAACGTCATCTACAAAATACCTTGCAAGAACTGTGACAAACACTACATTGGACAAACTGGCAGAAAGCTAGCCACCAGGATACATGAACATCAGCTAGCCACAAAACATGACCCACTATCACTCGTATCCTTCATACAGATGAGGAAGGACACCACTTTGATTGGGACAACACATCCATCCTAGGACAAGCCAAGCAGAGACATGCACGAGAATTCCTAGAAGCATGGCATTCCAACCGGAATTCCATCAACAAACACATTGACTTGGAGCCAATCTACCATCCCCTGAGAAAAAGAACAGGAAATGACATCACCAACCCAAGGAAACCTAACCAGATAAATAGAAAGCGGGACATAACACCAGCGCTTCGTCGGAGGCTCACTGATGATGTTACCTAGAATGGTGACGAAACGTCTGAAAACTAACCTTCCAGCTCAGCGAGCAAACTCACATCCAGAAATAAATTTATAAGACCTCCATAATCTTTCAGAATAAATAGGTAGGTTATGGTAGGGGATTTTGACTTGCTAAACATAAACTGGGGCTACCATGGTGTAAAAGGCTTGGATGGAGAAGAATTTGTGTGCAAGAACGTTTCCTGTATCAGTATGTGGATGTACCTACTAGAGAGAGTGCAAAACATGACCTACTCTTGAAAACTAAGGCAGGGCAGGTGTTAGTGGGGAGCACTTTGGGGCCAGCAACCATAATACTGTTTGTTTTTAAAATAGTGATAGAAAAGTATAGACTAGATCTGAAAGTGCAAGTTGTTGATTGGAAGAAGGCCAATTTTGATGGTATTAGGCAGAACTTTCAAGAGTTGACTGGGCCAGCTCTTTGCAGGTAAAGGGATGGCTGGAAAAGGGGAAGTCTTTAAAAATGAGATGATCGGAGTTCAGGGGCAGTATGTTTCTGTTACGGTGAAGGACAGGGCTGATGGGTGTAGGTAATGCTGGATGATGAGAGAAATTGAGGTTTTGGTCAAGGAAAAAGAAGGTATATATCAGGTTTAGACAGCAGAGACAAGTCAATCCTTTAGCATACAAAGGCAGTCAGAGTATACTTAAGAGGGAAATCCAGAGGGCAAAAAGGAGACATGAGATAGCCTTGGCAAATAAGGTTAAGAAGAATTCAAAGGGATTTTATGAATAGATAAAGGACAAAAGGATAACAAGGGAGACAATAGGGCCCCTTGAAGACGGGCAAGGCCTCCTATGTGTGGATCTGCAGGAAACGGGTTAGATACTAAAGGAGTATTTTGCATCCGTGTTTAATGTGGAGAAGAATATGAAAGGTGTAGAACGTGGGAAATAGATAGTGTCATCTTGAAAAGTGTTCGTGTCACAGAGATTGTGGTGCTGGATGTCTTGAAATGTATAAAGGTGGATAAATTCCTGGGACCTGATTGGATATACCCTAAAACTCCCTGTGGGAAGCTAGGGAAGTGATTGCTGGGCCCCTTGCTGAGAGATTTGTATCACTGATAACCGCAGGTGAGGTACCAGAAGACTAGAGGTTGGTTTTTTAATTCATTCATGGGCATCGCTGGCTAGGCAGCATTTCTTGCCCATCCTGGATACAGAACTGGCTTGAAGGTAGAAGACTAAAGGTGGAGGTGAAGGGTTGCTCTTCAGACTGGAGGCCTGTGACTCATGATGTGCTGCAAGGATCAATGCTGGGTCCACTACTTTTTGTCATTTATTTAAATGATTTGGATGTGAACACAGCAGGTGTGGTTACTAAATTTGCAGATGACCTCAAAATTGGAGGTGTAGTGGACAGTGAGGAAGGTTACCTCCGAGTACTACAACATCTCGATCAGATAGGCCAATGGGGCTGAAGAGTGGCAGATGGAGTTTAATTTAGGTACGTGAGGTGCTGCATTTTAGGTAGACAGATCAGGACAGGCTTTATACACTTAATGGCAAAGGTCCTGGGAAGTGTTGCTAAATAGAGACCTTTGGAGTTCAGGTTCATAGTTCCTTGCAAGTGGCGTTCCAGATAGATAGTTATAGTGAAGAAGGTGTTTGGTATGCTTGCCTTTATCAGACAGTAAGTATCTAGGTCATCTGTCATTGGACAGAAGGGTCTAACATCTCATGACTCTGTCTCTGAAACGACAATACAGCAGTCACTCTGAGATGGTGCTGCTGGAGGATTCTTGTAATCCAGAACTTGGCCTGAATCATGTCCTGTTTTGAAGACTGAGGGTCAGATTGTGAGGCCTTTTGAACAGTTGGCTTTAGATAGTGAAGCCCAAGCTGCAGCACTGTTCCAGTGGCTACCCAAAGTTAGCAACACCAAACCTGGATAAGGTGATGGCAAGGGGTGGTCAGCAGGTGTGTGATGTGTTGGTAACAGTGAAGCTCCTCCTCAGTGCCCTGCCCTTGAGCTGTTGTACAGAGGTATGTGAGCACAATGAAGTGATGATATCAGCACAAGTGCTGATATTCCCTGTGTTTGGTTGTAGTCACTCCGTATTTTGAAAGCTGGTCCTTATCCTTAGCTGTATGTCTGTAGATTATTACTAGTCACTTTGAACTAATGTCTACATTGCTAATTTGGAGAGGTTACAAGTTCGTTCCAGATGCCTTGAACTCTAGGAGTAGGCATCCTGCTTGGTTTAAAGGCTGAGTTTATTTTTGGCTGTTAGCCTAAGTGAGCCAGATACCTCACTCACCTTTAGATTCTGAACCAGTGCATAAGCAGTTCCCTTTCACAATTTCACACTGAGTTGTCAGTGTATTTTTATGTAAGGTCTTGTTTCCAGTAAATGTTTGGAGATGGTAGTTCTTGAAATTAGAAAACAAAACAGAAGATGCTGGAAAACCTCAACTGGGCTGGCAGCATCTGTGAAGGTAAAAAGAAGTTAACGTTTTGGGTCCAGTGACCCTTCCTTGAAATTAGAATGTCATTACATCTTGTTGTATTGTCCTGAACCATAACTGTCTCCCACAATGCAGTGAGATGAGGCATGGTTTCATTAGCATTGCTTACAAGACACGCGACACTAACTCACTAAGGCTCCTTTGGTAATACTTTGCAAACCTGCAACCTCCACCACTTAGAAAAATAATTGCATGGATGCATCAGTGCCTGAATTTTCCCTTCCAAGCTGTGTGCTATTCTGACCTCAAAGTTCCTTCAGGCGGTGGATCACTATCCTGGAATTCCCTTCTTAACTGTACACTAGATGATCTTCAGCGTTTCGAGAGCCATCTCATTACCACCTCAAGCATAAACAGGGATTGCCAATAAAACACCCATATCCTATCACAGAATAAAATCAAATCAAGTCATATGAGGGCTTCCCCAAAAAGGCAGTTGACAAATCATGAGCCAAAGTTTCCCACGTACTGTTTAATTTTCAGGTACAGTTTTTGTTAAAAGCAATTTAATATTTCTGATTATATTAAGCACACAGCTCTGCAAAAACCACTCAGTTTCCATATCCATTATAATTTTAAAATAAATGATAGCAATTACCATTCTTTGAGTACCTAATTAGTAACAAAGTACATGCACCCAGACATGTTTTCCATGGTTTTTTTTCCCCACTTCAGTTTGAATATTACATTTGCATTTGAAATATTGTATCCAAAACTGTAATCCTGATTCTACTCATCTGCAGATCTCGGCATTGGCTTCATATCTGCATTTGCAGACCTATTTTTAGAAGTAGTGTGAAGTTTAAATGCTTTGGGTTTTAAAAGAAACTGAGCGGATTAATAATTGTAATGAAAGACACATTCTCAGCAATCCAAACATTGTCTTATACAAAGATTAAAATACTCTTCAGGAAATATGAGTTCTGATTGGTTAATTCATTGCCCCCCAAAAATGTTGAATAAAGTACATGACAGCAATGCACTAAAAGAAAGCAAACAACCATATTCCCTCACTCCATACGTATTCATGATGCCAATAAGTAATTCCCATTTTTCCATTATTGCTTAGACATGTCTGCGGTGAGTGTCTGTTGACTGGTCAAAGTCTGACTTCTTGCAGCTGGACATCAGTTTAGTACCAAACTCAACCACTGAAAAGAAAAATCAAATCACTGTAAATGAGTTTCAGACAATGCAAATTAGGAAGACCATATCATGTTTGTACATTAAGGAATTTCCCAACCAAAAAAACACACTTTGATTTAAAACAGGAACTCTTAGCATTGCATGTAAAAATGAAAACTTAGAAAATTCTAAGTTAAACTAAGCACGTGGAGCTGTAAGGAATATTTTTCAAACCCCTTCTTGAATTGGATAAATTGGAATGAAAGCTTATGCTCAATTTCTATGGTATTCTTGTTAGCACTAACAGAGTCTAAAAAGCGGATTAATGATGAGAGGAAATAAAAGATGTTAAGATTAATGAGAATCTCAGTTGGGGGTAAAGGCACAAGAAATAGGCAAAGATAACAAAGCTAAAAGAATTGAGGTGAAATTGTGATTCTTTTGTTAGCTATGTTGGACTTTGCTGCTTGTTGCTTTCACGAGAAAGAGTATCCTCCATATAATTCCACAGTAGCAACCCAAGAGATCAGCAATGCATATGAAGTCAAGCTTCAACCCACAACTACTAATATCACCATATCTGCCAGCCTTCTGGATGGTAGTTACCAGTATCCGTATTGCATAGCTCTGACTCTCAACATAGAAATTTTTTTTTTGTCAGGTAGATAATATAAAGATCTGTAGAAATGTACGGCTGAATCCCGTCCATCAGGCTACAGCTGACCAATAAATATGGCCAGTCAAATGAAAACACTCAGTAAAGAATTTCTGCAATAACCACCCTCGTTATGTGCAAGGTTGCAGGCTTTGCAAGATGCAAAAAATTAAGACTAATTTCTAGAAACAGCTGTTTTTAAACAATGATTTCTGGAGCTGCCCCCTCACCACCCTAGTTACATTGGTGAGAAGTAACAGAATACTGAGCAGTTGGCTTCAAATTAACTTTTAATTAGGTCAGTGCCTTTGACAGTGATCATTTGTACCTACCCATTAACACTGAAATATTGGATCATGTGATCATGTTATGGAAAATGATAGAACTGTTCAAAAAGTTCAAGTTCTAAATTGAAGTAAGGCCAATTTTAACAGTATTAGACAGGAACTTTCAAAAGTTGATTTTGGAGGAGACTATTCACAGGTCAAGGCACAGTTGGGAAACAGGAAGTCTTTAAAGATGAGAGTTCACAGACAGAATGTTCGTGTTAGTGTGAAGGGCAAGGCTGGTAGTTGTAGAAAATGCTGGATGACGAGAGAAATTCCATCTCTCTTCGAGAAGAAGGAGGCATAAGTCAGGTATCGACAGCTGGGATCGAGTGAATCCCTAGAGGACTAGGAGTATACTTAAGGAAACCAGGAAGGCAAAAGGGTTAAGGAGAATCCAAAGAGTTAAGTACATTAAAGACATGAGTAACTTGAGAAAGAATAGAGCCCCTTAAGACTCAATGTAGTCGTCTGTGTGGAACCAGAAGAAATGGGTGAGATACTAAATGAATATATTGTCAGTATTTATTGTGGAGAAGTACATGGAAGCTAGGTAACTTAGAAATAAAACTGTCTTGAAAAAGAGTTTATGTTGCAGAGGAGGAAGCACTGGAAGTCTTAAACACATAAAGGTAGATAAAGCACCAGGACCTGATCTGGTGTTACCCAGAACTTTGTGGGAAGCTAGGGAAGAGATTGCAAGGCCCTTTGCTGAGATATTTGTAACATTGACAGCCACAGGAGAGATGCCAGAAGACTGGATATTGGCTAATGTGGTTGCCATTATTGAAGAAAAAGCTGTAAGGAAAAGTCAGGGAATTATAGTCTAGTGAGCCTTACATCAGTGATGGGTAAGCTGTTGGAAGAAATTCTGAGGGACAGAAATTTTATATGCATTTGGAAAGGCTGGTTAAGAATAGTCAACGTGGCTTTGTGCATGAGAAATCATATCCTGGGGAGTGCGATTAGAATCGTGCAGCATGGAAACAGACCCTTCGGTCCAACTAGCCCATGTCCACCAAGTTCCCAAAATAAACTTGTCCCACTTGCCCGTGTTTGGCTCATATAGCTCCAAATGTTTCCTATTTATGTACAAATCCAAATGTCTTTTTAATGTTGTAAGTGTACCTGCATCCACCACTTCCTCTAATAGTTCACTTCGCACATGAACCTGTGTTCTTTTTAAAACAAAAAGCTGCCCCTCACGTCCTTTTTAAAACTTTGTCCTCTCGCCTTAAAAATATGCCACCCCGCACCCCACCTTCCAAGTTTTGAACTCCCCAACCCTAGAGAAAACAACTTTGTTTTCACCTTAACTATGGTCCTCATGATTTTATAAACCTCTATAAGGTCACCCCTCAACCTCCTATAATTTAGTGAAAAAAGTACCAGCCAATCCAGCCTATTTCTATAACAGAAACCCTCAATTCCTGGCAACATCTTGATAAATCTTTTCTAACCCTAGCCAGTTTAAGATTCTCCTTTCTATAAGGTGACCAAACTGCACATAGTACTCCAGAAGTGGCCTCACCAACATCCTGCACAACCTCAACATGAGTGTTGTTGAACAAAGAGACCCAGGGGTGCAGGTGCATAGTTCATTGTAAATGGGTCAACAGACAGGATGGTGAAGGTGGCATTTGGCAAGCTTGCCTTCATTGGTCATAACAATGAGTATAGCAGTTGTGATGTCATGTCATACAGGACGTTGGTTAGGTCACTTTTAGAATGCTGCTTGCAATTCTGGTCACCCTTTTATAGGAAGGATGTTGTTAAACCTGACCGTTCAGAAAATGTTTAAAAGATGTTGCTGACACTGGAGGGTTTCATTTATAGGGAGAGGCTGAATCAACTGAGGCTTTTTTCTCTGGCGCATCAAGGGGTGAGGGGGTGACCTTTTCAGAGGATTATAAAGTCATGAGGGGGATGGATAGGTTGAACAGCAAAGATTTTTGTCCTGGGGTGGGGGAGTCCAAACTAGGGAACATGGGTTTAAGCCGAGAGGGGAAATATTTAAAACTAACCTGAGGGGGGTAACTGTTTCACGCAGAGGGTAGTGTGTGAATGGAATGAGCTGCCAAAGGAAATGGTGGAGGCTCGTACAATTACAATACTTAACAGGCATCTGGATGGGCATATGAACAGGAAGGGTTTAATGGGACAAATGCTGGCAAATGGGACTAGGTCAGATTGGGATGCTTGATTGGCATGGAAGAGTTGGACTGAATGGTCTGTTTCCATACTGTGTGACTCTGACTCTAATTCACTTTCACTGCATTTGTCAGGAAACATGGAACAGGGTATGTAAAATACGTTAGAGTTTGTATCGATTCATCTCCACCACAAAATACATACCTGAAATATATCCAGTTCAGTATATCCCTCATCATCCTGGTCTAATTGCTTAAATATTCCTGAAAAAAGCAAGAAAACAAATGGGCCCATTTCAAAACTGAATCACCTTTCTTTCAAGATGAGAATTGGGGATAGGTGATTTTTCTTGAAAAGTTAAACAGCTGGGTCCTTCGGTATATTTGCAGATCTACCTGTTCTCTTAAAAAGTGTAACCGAGTAAAGCAGCAAAACTAATTCCTTGTTTGGAAATACATTTGAAATGGAGCCTTACATTCACATTTCTAGGTAAATTGTGTATGATAGGTTTAATTTAAGGAACTAGATGAGGATTTCAAACTTGTATCAGTTGAACTGCAGCTATAAGAATGCAACTACACAGGTGAGGAAGAATCTTGGAAAATATAATTGTGTCCTTTGTGCCCTTAACCCCAATTTTCCCATAGGCCCCATTATTTCTATAGCGTGATTTTCTATAACACAATGTTGCACTGGAACACAACTGTCACGTTATATTAGAACCCAATGGCTCAGTTTTAAATTGCAAACTTCAAGTAGGCAGGAGAGCCGAATGGTCACGGTAAGGTCAGAATTAGTGACGAATCTTCGCTTATTGCCCTGTAGCTGGGGAACAGACCTTGTTGATGTGACAAAGTAAAGCCGAAGTATAGTTTGCTGATGAATAAAGTTTGGGGAATGTTAGTGTGTTCCTAGGCAATTTTTGAATTCTATCCAATAATGCTGGTAGCCTTAGATAATCTCTCCACTAACAGCGGTTAGGGTGTTAAAACTCATCTTTTATTTCAGTCATCTTAGGCCTCTGTTCTCTCCTCTCAAATATATGGTGCCATCTGGCTTTCCTACAGATGTTGGGTTAATACCTCTCTCATTCTTAAAGAATTTCAAGTGATCCGTCCTTGTGATTTGGCAGAAGATATAGTTAATCTCCATTGGTGAGAATTCTATTGTTATACCATAAAACCATAATAAATAGGAATAAGAATAGGCACAGGCCATTTAGTCCCACAAACCACTCTTGCCATTCACTAGGATCATGACTGATGTGCCATTTTTAAGGTCTAAAGGTGTCTGTCTTTACCCCTACTAATAAAAGAGCCTACCTATCTCAGCCTTAAGTACACAGTAGGACTCTGCCACAGCTCTCCAAGGCAAGGAATTCTAAAGACTCTCAGCCCTCTGAGAAGAAATTCCTCCTTATCTCAGTCTTAAATTGGCACTGCTTTATTCTGAGATTATGCCCTCTAATCCTAGGTTCTCCCATAAGGGAACACATTCTCTCAGCATTTACCCTGTCAAGCCCGTATGAATCCTTTAATGCTTCAATTAGATCACCTGTCATTCTTCTAAACTCCAGCAAGTAGAGTCCCAACGTGTTTAGCCTTTGCTCACAAGACAATCCCTCCATGTGAGAGATAGTCCTAGTGAACTTTCTCTGAACTACCCCAACTGAAATGATGTCTTTCTTTGGACAGACTTTCACAGTGCTCCAGGTGTAATCTCACCAGCACTTTGTACAGTTACAATTAAGACATCCTCAAACTTATACTCCAACCCCCTTGAAATAAGGGCCAACATTCCATTAGCCTTCTGCTTACCTGCTGCACCTGTATGCTAGCTTTCTGTGTTCCATGCACAAGTACTTGTAAGTACCTTTGTGTTGCATCTTTCTGCAGTTTTTCTCTTTTTAAATAAGTGTTCTTTTATTCTCCTTTCCAAAATGAACAACTTCACATTTTCCCACATTACACTCTATTTGTGAATTTTGTGCCTACTTACTTAACCAATCAATATCTGTTTGTGTCACTGTCAACAATTCGCTTTTCCACCTATTCTTTGTCATCTGCAAATTTTGCTATAGTACATTCACTTCCTTCCTCCAAGTTATTAATATGTTTATAAACAGTTGTCCCAGCACTGATCCCTGTGGCACCCTCAATGATTACAGGTTGTCAACTTGAAAAGAGCCCCTTTATCAACATTCACTGTTTCTTGCCTATTAGCCAATTCTGTATCAATGACAATATACTTTCAGCACAATGGGTTCTATACTTATACTGCTAGAGAGGGGCTCCTGAAAGTTAGGCCCAACATGCTTATTGAACTTATCTTCTGTTTCATTAAAATCCAGTTTTTCAAATAACTTACTGAACATGGTTTCCAAACGGATTAAAGAGCCAACAAAGTTATCAAAGTCGATGAGAAGCTCATTGTTTGCATAACGGGCAACAAGGATCTGAATCAGTGCATTGTTCAGAGTGAAACCTGGGCAGAAAAGCAGAATGATATATCAATACATTTGTTAATTTTATTGACGACTCATTCTGTGTGCACGCATTTTTCTCATCATTGTATAATTAATGACTAGAATTAATTGGGAATGCAGACATTGTTTTGGCCAAGTTTGGAGTTGACGATGAAGAGGTAGTATTAAAGCACCCACAAGTATTAATATGGCAAAAGAAAGCAGTTGTATTTGTGGATCAGGTACACGTGCCTTAATGAACAGCCTTGACACCTCAAGAGTACCTCAAAGACCTGTTTTTCTCGTGAAAGAGTACAGTGATGGAGGATTGTTTTAGAATAAATGATGGTTAGTTAAGAGTATTAAGAGGCCTGAAACCAAAGTAGGTAAATGAACATAGCTGAAGTTGCAACATACTCAAGAATGTGAATAGCCGACCAAGCGACCAATAGTCTTCCAAGCAACAAAAATATAAGGATATTCCCACTGGGAAACCCTTTGCGTTTAATACGTACAGGGCAGGAGGTTTATGAAAAGTTACATTTCCCCATAGGGTAAATGGGTAAAGTGCCTCAAAGAAAAACTCATATAGATCATCTTTCTGTGAATTCTTTTCCCTGAAACACTAATCAACACTTCCAATTAATCTCACCATTTCCTCTGCAAAGTTGGATGCCCGTTTTATTCTTATGTATGCCAACATTCAGTTCATCAAACCTACCCAACATTTACTGAGTTCACATCTACATTCTACCTCGAGTACACTTTCCCATTCTACTCTCGTTGCCAGATAGATGTTTGCCAGATTAACAAAGAAAGAAGCAACATGGTCTGTTTCAACTTGTTTTATTTACTGTACTCTGTGCCTAAGTGCAGAATACTTTCCTGTTCCACAGACCAATTCCACCTTAGTGAAAGTTGGCTCTAATGTATGTGTTCTCATTTGTCCCCAGTTAGTATGAACTGCTCCTGTAGCAAGAATGTGCAAAATATAAAATTGACAAGAGTATTCGCAGTGTTAGTATTACTGCTCAATTGCGCCCCCATCCAAAAATCTGTTAATCTCTGTGCACTCAATGACACATGCAGCTCTGAGATAAATTATTATAAATTTCTGATCTCGACCCTAACTGACTGAGCCTTTATTTTGTGACCTGTAAGCATCCTCTCAGCATTATCCTAAAAAGCCCTCAAAATGAAATGACTACTCATTGATCTAAACACTCGTGAATGTAGGCTTCTTCAATGCAATTGTTCTTGATAGGACGATCTCCTTATTGCAATAGTCAGTGAAATGAACCTTCACTGCAATTCCTTGAAAGTAGGTATATCTTTCCTAAGGTGGGGTGACCTTAGCAAGGTCATATTAAGCAAGACAATAAAGATGGAAATTAGCATGCATGATAATACCATATCATTACCACCAACTTTTAAATATATCCATCCTCATTTTTGGGTGAATATCACTTTTGTTGGCCAAATAATTTTGGTGGAACATTGAGAAGGGATCAAGTGCGCCAAATTCTGTTTCACCTGCAGAAATGTCACCATTAAAAATGAAGCAAGAAAGGGCAAATACAGGCTGAGACTTATCATCAGGAACTGTCTGAAGAAGATAGTCATAAAGTAGGTTGATGAGACAACAAGGATGATCTTTTTTGGGCTTAAAAGATTATTTTAGGGTTTCTAAAAATTCTTGTGTTCTTAAACGCTCAATAAATACTAAGCTGTCTTTATACCCTAGAAACAACAGGTCTCCAAATGCAAACCAAAAGAACTGCGGATGCTGTAAATCAGGAACAAAAACACAAGTTACTGGATATGCTCAGCAGGTCTAACAGCATCTGTGAAGAAAAAATCAGAGTTAACGCTTAATGCTTTCTCAGAATGGTCTCCAATTGCACTTTGGTATCATATAGATGATGGGGCCAAATGAATTGTTCACATATTACCTGCTTCTTCAAGTGCCATTCTCATTTCATGTGAACTCATGGTACCAGAGCAATCAACATCCATCTTCTTAAAGATTCTCTGGATGTCAGAAAAGAAAAAAAAATTATGCTTTTCTAGTTTTATTTTAAGCTTTCTGTCAAACTTTGAGTGATGAAAAATAAAAGACCTTTTAATTTTCTACAGTATCAATCAGAAGGAATATAGCATAACAAATAAACTATGGTCACTGAGATGAATCATGTTAACTGCAGTTCCTGTGTAGCACCGTAACTTTCATAAAACAGTGCTATCTCCCAGTCTCCAATTTTTCTATTATTGAATATATACTTTAAATCAATTAGAAAAACACAAACTCTCTCCAAGTTTCTCGCAAGTTTCAAGCACTCCTTTCAGTCAAAATTATAGGTTCACCTGTTTATTTGGTTTCTTTAAACATCATTTCCTGTGGCTAGCAGAGGGTGCACATTTCATGTTTTGAAAAATTTCTTTACAAAGATCAACTGTGACACGGGGTTGATTTTTGTGTACAACCTGTTGGGGCCATTCCAATAGAATGACTGCAGTGACTTGGTTGAACCCCATTTAAGTTAATCTGCTGAACGATCTGAGCAGTACAGACCCTTAAATGCAGTTTATTGATCTGTGAATGGAAAATCCAACAGACAGTGACACAAATCAGTAAACTCACCAGAAGCTTCTGTAATTTGATCCAAAATGTTTTGAATTCCACTAGTCCAATTTTTCCAGATGCATCGTACTGTTTTACAATTCTCATTCAGGAAAACTACTTGAAAGTACCTCACATACAGAAAAATAAAAATTTTAGTAAACCCTATCTTTTATGTCAATCATCAGCACCAATCTTATATTTGGGTATGATCTGCTCAGGCAAGATCTGGGTTGAGACTTGCATATGACTCGGTTGTTTGGAAGTAAGGAAGTTTCTCCAGCATGTGACAGAATGATCAAAAACCATACTTCTTGCATTCATTTCACAATCTCAACCTGGTCATCAGGACAGGCAGAGAGGTAAAGCCATTCCCCAAGAAATTCAGGAACAAAAACAAAAATGAATGCAAATTGTTGCTGCTAAGCATCTGACAGTTAATTGAAGACTGACAATAGCAGAAACCTAGATTCAAATAACCAGTTTGGCAAGAAAATTATTAATAAAGTGGATATTCAGAGACTGAGTCACAAATTAAATTTCATTCTGATTTTTATTTTGGCCTAGGAAAGAGGAAGAAATAGGATTAAAATAAATTTTGAGGATCCTTTGTGGTACAGTGGTAATTTCCCTAGATCTGAGCCAAGAGACATGGCTTCAAGTCCCACCTGCTCCAAAGGTGTGTCTTAACATTTTTGAACAGGTTGATTAGAAAATTCATTTTAAAAAAAGGAAGAAATAAATGCCGATCTTCATTCCAAACAAAGGAGGGTAGAGCTAGCATTAGTGGATTAGGCATGGAGTTTAGCAGCAAAGATAGTTGAGGAACAATGGCAAGTGTTAAGAAAATAATTCATGATTCACAACGAAGACAGAAGTGAGAAAATAACATCCTAGGAAGTAGATAAGCCATTGTGATTAACTAGGAAAGTTAAAGATAGCATTAAAATTAAAGAAAAACATACAATGTGGCAAAGATTAGAGATGTCAGAGAATTGAGTAAGTTCTAAAAACTAACAAAAGATGACCAAAAATAATGAGGGAGAAGATAAACTTTCAGGGAAGATTTGCAAGTATATCAAGATGAACAGCGAGAGCTTCTTCTAAGAATAAAGGGTAAGCCATTCAGGTCTGAGGTGAGAAAGAATTTCTTCATTCAGTTGTGAACCCGTGGAATTCTTTCCCAAAGGAAGCTTTTGGGCCAGTTTGTTAGATATTCAAGAGGGAACTGGGCATAGCCCTTGTAGCTAAAGTGATCAGGGGTATGGGGACAGGAATGGGTTACTGAGATTGCACGATCAGCCATGATCATACTGAATGGTCGTGCAGGATTGAAGGGCTGAATGGCCTATTCCTGCACCTATTTTCTATGTTTCTTTAAACATATAAAAAGGAAAAGAGAAGCCAAAATGAACTTGAGCCCCTTTGACAATGAGGTTGCGGAAATAATAATAATGTGAATGGATATTTTGCAACAGTTCTCACAGTAGAAGACACCAATAATATTCCAATAATACTAAATAACCAAATAGCAACATAAGTACAATAACAATCATTAGAAAAAAGTACTCAGGAAACTAATGAGGCTAAAGAAATATGTCTTAGAGACCTGATGGGATGCATCCTAGGATACTAAGAAGTAGCTAGAGGGATGGCGGATGCACTGATATTAATGCTCTAGGAATCCTTAGATGCTGGAAAAGTCCCAGAGGATTGAAAACCTGAAAACGACATGAGTTTATACGAAAAGAAAAGGAGACAAAAGAACACATAACAATAGGCCAATTAACTTAATTTCTGTTGCCAGGAACTACTGTGACTAGTGCCTATGATCAAGGATGCAAAAACAGAGAATTTCAAAATATATAATATAATCAAACAGAATCAGCATTGCTTCATGAAGGGAATATCATGCCTGACAAATTTATTAGAATTCTTTGAAGAGGAAACAATAGGACAGATAATAGGGAAGCAGCAGTTATAATATATATGGATTTTCAGAAGGCATTTGATAAGATACTACACAAGGCTACTTAACAAGACAAGAGCCCATTCTTTTGAAGGTAGTTTATTAACATGGATAGAGAATTGGCTAACTAATAGAAGACAAAGAGTTGGAATAAGAGGGCATTTTCAGGATGGTAATCTATAGCTGATGGTACACCACCAGGGAGCAGTGCTGGGGCCACAATTATGTACAACATATACTAATGACTTGTCTGAAGGAAGTGAATGTATTGTCAGCAAGTTGAAGAGATGGCACACAAATAGCTGAGAAGGCAAAGTGGTGAGAATGACACAAGAAGTCTGCAGAGGGAGATAGACAGGTTAAGCTGGTGGGCAAATCTTGGCAGATGGAATTTAATGTGATAAAATATGAGGTTATCCAGTTTGGCAGGAAGAATAGAGGAACTGAGTATTATGTAAATGGAGAAAGACTGCAGAAAGCATGAAAACAGAGGGATTTGGGAGTACTCATGAATAAATCACAAAAAGCTAATATATAAATTCAGCAGGCAGTGGAGAATGAAGAGATAGAAGAGTTATTTAGACCTGAAATGACAGCTTGCTTTATCTCCATGGATACTGCCTGACCCACTGTGATCTCCAGCACTTTTTGTTTTCAGTACAGATTCCAGCATCTGCAGTAATTTGCTCCTACTAGGCAAATGGAATAGTGGCCTTCATTTCAAAGGGAATAGAATACAAAATTAGGATGGTGTTGCTAAAATGATACAAAGCACTAGTCAGCCTAAAGCTGAAATACTGTGACAGATTTAGGCCAGTTATCTCAGGAAAGATGTACTGTCATTGAAGGCAGTCCAGAGGAAGGTCCACCAGATCGATCCTGGACAAGAGTGGAGTGTTTTGTGAAGACAGGTTGAGTATTTTGGACCTGTGCTTATTGGTTGCTTTCCCTTGTGGGAGAGTCAAGGATCAAAGGGCATAATCTCGGAATGAGGGTTGCAGATTTAAGATAGAGATGGGGAGGAATTTCTTCTCTTAGAGGGTAATGAGCCTGTAGAATTGTTTACAGCAGAAAGTGGTAAATTAAGTTCATTCAAGGCTAAAATACAGTTTTAATCCGTAAGTGAATCAGGGATTATGGGGAAAAGGCAGAGAAGTGGAGTGGAGGATTAACAGGTCATACACGATCTAATTTAATGGCAAAACAGACCAGTTGGGCCGATTGGCCTATTTTTCCTGTATTATGGCCACACATGGAGTCATTTAAAAGGATACATCCAACAGACTGATTATATTTCGACAGGTTTCCAAACTGAAACCATCACTTTTAATGTCATCCCCTAAAAAGAAAACAGTGCATATTATTACAGAATAGGGAATGAAAATATCATTTAAGTCAACATTTGTACAATTGCATTAATGATGTAACATGACATTTGTACACACAGAGTCTTAGAGACATACAGCATGGAAATAGACCCTTCAGTCCAACTTCTCTATGCCGACCAGATATATATATTATCCTAAATAAATCTAGTCCCATTTACCAGCATTTGGCCCAAATCCCTCTAAACTCGTCGCACTCATATACCCATATAGATGCCTTTTACATGTTGTAATCATCCCATCTTCTACCACTTCCCTTGGCAGTTCATTCCATATATGCACCATCCTCTCCATGAAAAAGTTGCCCTTTAGGTCCCTTTTATATCTTTCCCCTCTCACATTAAACTTATGCCCTCTACTTTTTGACTCGCCCCATCCCAAAGACCTTGTCTATTTACCCTATCCATGTTCCTCATGACTTTACAAACCGCTTTAAGATCACCGCTCAGTCTCTGATGCTCCAAGGAAAATAGACACAGCTTATTCAGGCTCACCCTATAGCTCAAACCCTCAACTCTGGCAACATCCATGTAAATCTTTTCTGAACTTTTTCTAGTTCCACAATATCCTTCCTATAGCAGGGAGAACAGAATTGCACACAGTATTCTAAAAGTGGCTGAAGCAACATCTGTATAGCCACAACATGGCCTCCCAACTCATATACTCAATGTAATGTCCAACAAAGGCTAGCATACCAAATGCCTTCTTCACTATCCTATCTACTTTCAACCTCACTTTCAAGGAATAATGAACCTGCACTCCAGAATCTCTTTGATCAGCAACACTTTCCATGACCTTACAATTAAATGTGTAAGCTCTCCCATGATTCGCTCTCCAAAATGCAGCAGCTCACATTTATCTAAATTAAACTCCATCCCCCACTCCTCAGCCCATTGGCCCATCTGATCAACATCCCATTGAATTCTGAGGTAACCCTCTTTGCTGTCCACTACATCTCCAACTTTAGTGTCATCTGCGAACTTACTAACCATACCTCCTATGTTCACATCTGAATCATTGAAATAAATAACAAAAAGCGGTGGACGCAGTATCGATCCTTGTGGCATACTGCTGGTCTCAAGCCTCTAATCTGCAAAGCAACCCTCCATCAGTACCCTCTGTCTTCTATCTTCAAGCCAGTTCTGTATCCAGATAGCTTGTTCTCCCTCTATTCTCTGAGATCTAACCTTGCTAACCAGTCTACCATGAGGAATCATGTTGAACACCTTACTGAAGTCCATATAGGTTATAACCGCTGCTCTGCCTCATCAATCATCTTTGTTACTCAATCCAGTTAATGAGACATGATTTCCCATGATCAGTCCTTGCCTTTGCAAATACATGTAAATCATGTCCCTCAGGACTCCCTCCAACAACGTGCCCACCAGCTATGTCGGGCTCACCGGTCTATAGCTCCCTGGCTTTTCCTTACCACCTTTCTTAAATAGTAGCACCACGTTAGCCAACCTCCAGTCTTCCAGCGCTTCACCCGTGGCTATTGATGATATAAATATCTCAGCAAGGGGTGCAGCAATTACTTCCCTAGCGTTTCCCCACATTCTCTGTGTCTTCCATATCCTTCTTCACAGTAAACACTGATGCCAAAACACTTATTTAGTATCTCACCCATCTCCTGAGGTTCCACACATTCCTTGCTGATCTTTTAAGGGCCCTATTCTCTCCCTAGTTACCCTTTTGTCTTTAATGTATTTGTAGAAGCCCTATTTGACAGGAATATCTCATGTTCCTGTTTGCCCTCCTGATTTCCCTCTTCAGTCACGGACAGCCCAAAGATCATGAAGCATAATAGAACACAGAACATAGAGCATAACAGCGCAGTACAGGTTCCACTGACATCTAGTCTTTATAAACCTGAGGGTAAGTTCACATTAAACAAGGAAGACAGCATTAAGCCTGTACTTTACATCTGATTGAGGAACTTGTCTGCCTGATCCTTTTTCATGAAGCTTCCTTCCACCTAAATCTCCCTTTTCTTCAGAGAGGGTCAGATCAACTGCTGCAGCTGCTCATCTCAGTATCTTCTCTCACCATCACCACCTGCTGCTGGGTATTCTATTACACACTCGCCCTGCCCCCAACCTGGCTCAGCAACTACACAAAGCAGACAGTGACTGTTTCCTAAGCAGTTGTGTGACTTGCAGGTTCAATTATGCCATGGTGACTAGGATGTTCTAATGGAATTAGTGGAAGCATTTTCTCCAAAGGACCTTCTCAGCCTCATTTTTGTATTGGTACTTTGCAATCATTCAATTGTATTGTTCTGTCTCTGTCTCTTGGACACCATTGTGAATGCCTTGTTTGGCCTCTTATCACACTAGGCTATTCCACCCATTGTCCTGACCATCGTCATCACATGCTGCGGTGTGCCCAAGAAAATGGTCCAGGGAAGGACTGGGTGTTGTCCAAAGAATGCACAATAGCCTTTGGATTCTGTTAGGGTTCTGTTGTAAGCATAAACCAGCTTGTAGGGTAGCAGTCATACCATTTTTGTTTACTGTTAGGAGGCAAGGTAAGCAAATAGTCGTGTAGAGGATGGTTGAATCATTCACACTGTCTATTATCCTGTGAATGATGGGGCTGTGTGTTGTAGCTCTTGGCAATAACATTGACCTTGCATCCCTAATAACTGTGAATCTGACATGGAACGCCAAAAAGGAGAAACCAATTACCTATAAAACATCAGTTTTAATTGAGTCGTTTTGGTCGGGGCAGGAATGGCCTGTACGAACTTGGTGAAGGCATTGGTAAGTCCAAGAATGGGTTCAATCTTATTTTTACTGGGGTCGAGGGCCATAAAATCCACTGCTAGGACCAAAGATCTCATGTTGGTTTGAAGTTGCTTCCCTGCTTTGGCCAAAGAATATTCCTCCCAATTTTGATACCAGTCATTCATATCAGAAGTCATCCCAAGCCCGTAACACCGCTGTCTGCTCAGGCCAATCGGCTTTTTAGTCACCTGATATCTTGCTTGATCAAGAACTGCGACCAGTGGTTGATGCTGGAAGCCATCGAGGAAGATGGGTTCTCTCTCTCTCTCTCTCTCTCTCTCTCTCTCTCTCTCTCTCTCTCTCTATTGCCGGACTGCTATTTCAGGGACCCAAACAATGTCCTGCGGATCTAGGTACGAATACCACCACGGCAGATGGTGAAATATCTTGAATTAAAGATCTAATGTTGACTGTGAATCCATTGTCAATTGTCAAGAAAACCCATCTGGTTCACTGATGTCCTTTACGGAAGGAAACTGCCATCGTTACCTGGTCTGGACTATATGTGACTCCAGTCCCACAGCAATGAGCTTGACTCTGAGCTGCCCTCTGGGCAATTAGGGATGGGCAATAAATGCTGGCCTAGCCAGCGACATCCTCATCCCATTAATGAATAAAGAAAAAAAAGCTAGCCAATAGAGAACTCCATCCTTCTCCCTTGACACTCTTCCAGCACCTCAACAGTTTCTGTGCCTATCTGGACTCCCTTAGAGATTGACCCTGGGTTAGATGGATGACAGGCTTTCCAGCAATGATGCAATCTTCTGATGCTCACATGAGTCAACTGATGCTGTCTGAAGTCCTCTTTCAAAATAGATGGCAAAGGTGAATGCATACCTGTCTGGACCTGATTTAACTCTCATTCATAAGTGCATCAGTGAAACTATGATGAATTATCAACTGAATGTAATAGAGTAACAGTGCGTAATGCTAAATTTGATTTGGTTACTGAACAGAATCAGCCACAGCCCCTTTCACGTGGACAGGTGCAGATTGCCTCCTACCGTCAGTCTTTCAATTAAGTCCATCTGCATTTGTGTTACTTTTGCGTGGCCAATATTGGATTTGGAATTGAAAACTGAACAAAATCAGTGGCCCATTGGGTCTCTTCGCTCCAAGCTTACTGACACTTTGAAATAGCTGAGTGGGTTGTATTTTTGTTGTAAACACTTCATATTCTGCACCAGTCACAACGTCTCTGAGCTTCTGGGAACCACTAGCTTTAAGATGGGCTAGGTTTGATGCTGCTTACTCATGTTGAGGCTGCTGGACACAACAATTAGCTGTCTGTCCTCAATCCAGTCTTCAATCGCTAGATCATCAAGTGTTTTCAATCTTCCCCAAATCTGTCCGGTTCAGTTTCATCGACAAGTAGACTAGGAATGGGAAGTAACAGTTCCTCCCACCATATCATCAAGGGAATGCACATGGTCAGCATTATGTTAACAACAACTTGATTCGTGTATCAGCACAGATTTACTGGTATAAATTTATGTAATATGATCTTTTACTTACTGTTAGACACAATTCTGTTCAGTATTCTTTGTAGCTCAAAGGAAGAAATCTCTTTATCCTGATTTTGAAAGAAAAGAAACCAGAATTCAACTATCATACCTTTCACAGGAAACAAGCCCAAATTCAAACAAATCAGGTGATACCAAGCTAATATTTGCTTCCAAGTGGACAAAAATAATGGGGTGAAATTTTTTTGTTTTTTTCAAATTTTTACCAACTTGTTTTTAATCAATATCATGGTCACTGCCCGAGCATCTTAGTGTTTCTAGTCTACAGTATAACTTCTCTTTAAAAACATTTTATTAGTATTCCCTATGTTCTTTCAGTGATAATCCTTAATCCATGTCATCTTGTTTTCAATTAGTTAAAGGATGGAAGATTTACCATTTCAAAGGTAAAGCTTGTATTGGTGATAATCCCTATAATTACTGACTTCTCAGTTTCCCTCTTTCTTGAACATAACTGTAACATTTTTATCTTCTTTGAAGTCTTTGGCACAGTCCTTATTTTTTAAGTCATTTTGGAAAATATCCAGTTCAAGTGGCTTTTTGATATCAAGACAAAATGAATTAATTACATTTTTCCAATGAATGTTTAACAATTGTGATGGCTCTTTGACAGCACCGCTAGACACTCTACCAATCCTGTTTCATCATTAAAAAAATCTGATGAAATGTTGAATGTTTCCACTATCCCATTATTCTGAAAGGTTAGATACCCTTCGCCAATCCCTAAGTAGCCATTCTCCTTCTTTGACTATCCTGTGGCCCTCACCATTTCCACTTGTGTCAAAATAACTTTGTTCTTTTCCCGGTACAATTCATAAGCGCTTCTTTTAAAACTCAATTTTACTCTAACCTTTCAAGCTAATGAGAGAACTCCTGCCACTAACATACTCCTTTACTTCTAGTTGCAATATTTAAACACTGTTACATATTTGAATGATTGTGCTATTTAATCGATTTTTAATCCTAGGTGTAATGGCTAGTTGCCTTTCAAATAAATTTATTTTTTGTTTACCATCTTTATATTTATTTAATTATAACAGAATATTCATTGGGTTATGAGTGTGGGAATGGGTGTTCATACTTGCTGATGCACTTGGAATCAGCACACAATAAATTAAATTGTTTTCCATCAAGCTCAGGATGCATCTTGTAAATGGTGCTTAGGCAACAATCTTTTCTCAAATAATGTAGCATGGTAGAATGTGTGAAATTTACTCAGTCATGTGGAATGTGTGAAATACACTGAGGATGGTCCAAAATATATTAGCTTGGCCATTTGAATTTACTATGAACAAAATGATCAGAAGACTTTAAGAAGGTAATATAGCCTTGGTAATAAAATTATAGGAAGAGCTTAAGATAGCAATTAACATGAAAATAGGATGATTCAAAGAAATTGGTAAGAGCTAAGTATGTTTCGCTGGCTCTGTTGGCAGTGACTTATAACAGCACAGGAGGTCACCACAGAGCATACCCTGTCCTTGCCAGCTCCCTGTGGGGCAATTCAGCCTGTAAAATTACTGCCCATAAGCATATTTCATCTCAATTTGATTTAGAGCAATTTTAATTAAAATAATAGAATATTCTTCTAGCAGCATACATGAAATTAAAGTTACAAAAGACATGTGAAACAACTCTAGTACAGAATGTCAATTTCTTACCTGCCCTGCTAAATGACCAAACAAAGTCTCAAAATCAGCACTAATGTCCTCTTCATCAACCTTGAGGAATTATTGAAGAAGAATTGAATGGCGTATGCATATAACCATAAACAACTAGAAAAAAATTTTGATACGGCAATATCATAAACATTGCATTTCCAAGAATCAGATTTATTTAAAATGGAAAAACTCACATATTAGTAATTTTGAATGAGACACAGTATCACAGCACATTGACAACACAGCAGAAATATCACTATACCATCCTAACCAAAACCGAGGGGTCAGAGAAGGGTCCCAGTTCCATTTATCACAGCCATTATTTTGTAAGGGAAGCCAGGCCATACACTGACTTTGTCAAGGACTACTCATCCTCAGCAGAAGAAATGAGGAGCTGTGCCCTGACTATATCCACCTACAGCTTGAAATAGCCTTCAAGAAAGCACAGAACCGCAAACAACTATGTCTCTGATTAAGCCTTTGCTCAGGAACCAAAATGTCAAACTGTGGTCGAACTCAAAATCTGTTCCCATGTACCACTGCATAAAGTAATGTGTGTGGGTCTAAGCCCAACACGCCTCACATGCTCTGGGAGTTTCTTTCCCACCCACTCCCTCCACATTCAATGTCAGAAGGAAGCAATCAAAACCCTTTATGTATCTCATTGGTAACCAACAAATAAGATCAGATTCCACAGGTAGCATGAGAGGGTGAGCTGTCAATATGCCTCAAATATCAACAACAAATAGCATGGAAATTACAGGTAGGGAAGGTCATTTAATCCATCTGATGTCATCAAATCAGACTGAAGTTATCTTTTTCATCCTACCAGCATACAAATTGTTCCTTTAATTATTCCAGGGTTTTGCCCTCACTATTGAGACTGTTCCACACATTGATCCTGTTGTGCAAATAATTTAATGAGAGTCCTTAATAGTCTTTGAGTTGTTTGAACCATCAAACTTTTGTCCTATCTGTTGCTTTAGTTTAACATTATATATCATATTCTACCTTTTTATTCTATTTATAATCAGAAATACAACATTTATATGATTGCCTCTTTAGTCTGCCCTTTCAGATCTAAACAATCCAAGTTTCTTTGGTCTTACTTAGGAATCAGCCTTGTAACCCTTCTCTGCCCTGCCTCGTATGTTTGGTTCTCTCATTAGTCAGAACTGGATCCATGACTCAAGTTGCAGTCTGACTGAAACAAAATAAACTTTGATCATGACCTTCAGATTTTTTTTGAATCAAACTTTCCTCTTCAGGGTATTCTATCTAGTTCTCCAGTTTTTCCCCAACCTCCACTTAGTCATCTTATAAGCCTGTTGTGATTCCCAGCATTCAGAGTATAGTCAGACAATACACAGTCACAAAGTTCAAGTAGTCACATAGTATGAACCAGAAGGTAGGCATCTACAGTGGCAGAAGGACACTCCTAAGAAAAAAATCACGCAAATGGTAGCGTTATAGACATTGGATTTTATACCACTGCAAGTCAGGACAGCAAAAATGTCAGTAAGAGTTAGGATGTGTTGTTGGTGATATTTCAGAATGATGTTTTTAACATTAAGGATAAGCAAAATCACAACAGGTCCTATAACAACTCAAAAAAAGACAATTATAATCATACGTACCTCCTCATCTTCCAGTCTTGCATCAACCTCAACATCTATCACTCTGTAATATTGGAAATGATACATATTACTTGCAATGAATCTTTCAGACGTGTTCCATGTATCCTGAGTACATTGCACTTAAATGTACAGGACCCATGCCTGAAGGAAATGCAGTGGCACATGTGGGATATTCTTCATGTGAAACTGTCTGGCCAGAAGCTGCTTCCAGGGTATTTTACAATGAAGTGTATCACAAAGGAGTTCGAGCTCACATTTGACCAGGCTGCAGACTTTTCTAACACAGGACTCAAGAGAGGAATCAGAAAGGAAACCTTGCCAAGTTTAACATTCTGTGTGATAGAGATAAAGTATAGTGTCTCCTGGTTACGAATGACTAACACAGGCTGGGAATCAAAACTGGCACCTTCCTCACCTGCATGGTTCAGATTTTAACAAATGCAAACCCAAAGAATCACTGTTGATTTAATTCCAGCATGATTTTGTGAAGACCAAATTAATTATTTGCACAAATTTGTAGATATTTAGGGTAGAATTAAAATACTTATCTATGCACAAAAATGATGAGTCTGAGATTTAGCAATACTATACAAGAATAGAATTTCAATTTCAGACAAAAAGGAGAAATATCATTTACAGAATGTGGGCAGTGTTTTCATGTAGAAACATTTTCTTCTGAAGGATGAATGCTGGGCAATTAAACATAAAATTACCTCTGATCAAATGGCACAAAAGGAGGCTCATTCAAACAGATGCTCAATTAACTCTATTACAGCTCTTCCCTCCTGGCCGTGAAAACTTCCCCTTTTAGTACATTTCCAATTCTGAGAGGAAACTTACTGCTGAGTCCGTTTCTGCTTAGCTTTCAGGCATTCCGCATTCCGGATGATAGCATAATAACACAATGTATAAAAATAAATTTTGTCTCCCTTCTGCTTCTTTTGCCAATTGTCTAAAAACTTTGTCATTGGTGTACTAACTTTCCTGCCAGCTAAAAATGGTTTTCTCCATGAAAATCCACCTAAATTTTGAACATTAAACATCCTTTAAACTATTCTGCTCAAAAAACAGAATTCCAGCTTCTCTAAATTCTTCATGCATTATTTACACTTCCATTTAATTTCATGTAGAAGAGGTCAAGAGGAGAGAGATTTGGTCATACGCATGGTGAGTTTCCACTGTCTTTCCACAGAGGCTACAGCTGATGAATGGAAGCAGCTTTTGACATTACTACCCGCGCTTGACTTAAAATGCTTGCATTAAGAAAAGCAAGCTGTCATGGCCTTTCATGGCATTTGTTCTTATCTAAGTCTGTATTGTTTATACTCACTGAACATCAGTTTGTTTCTCTGTAAATACACGAATTGCAAAATCTCCATTTTTATGTGGCTCAAAAGTGGATGGTACAATGAAATACTGTCCAGGTTCAAGAGCAAGACGGTTCATGACCTCTCGCAGATTGATGAAGGTTTCAGATCTCGCGCTGGCTGCATGTGTCATGAAAAAATCTCTCCTCAGCTGAATATTAGTTCGGTCTTTATACTATGTACAAATAAAAGAAAATGACATTAACCTATTTCTGCTTTTACAATTCTTTCGAAATATTATCACAATCTAGATATTAAAAAATTCACAATGAAAGCAACATTATCAGGAAAACAACAGAAGCAGCGGAGTATTTGCCAGTCTGTGCCCATTTCACTGTTAAAATTCTCCTCAGCATGTGGTTTTGGTAGGGATAGTCAAAGGGACAAGAAAAATCAGATGACATCCAGCCCTTTCAGACAAAAAATACATTTATTGATCAGGTCAAAATGGAGATCTACTGTACCAAAAGGATACTCTTCCAAAATGTAACTGCTTATTGTGGAAAAAATTCTAGGAGTTTGACTTCTTCACTTCTGAGGAAGGGTCACTGAACCCGAAACATAAATTTTGCTTTCTCTTCACAGATGTTGCCAGACTTGCGAGTTTTCCTAGCAATTTCTGCTTTTGCTTCTTATTTCCAACATCTGCAGTACTTTTTTACTTTGTTTAAGATTAATGGGACGAAATTCAGAGTAATATTAGAAACTAAGAAAATACTACCATCTTATAGAGATCTAATTAGTGTTGTAACCTGGATCTTATTTATACACACCTCGTCAGGGACCTGTGGAGTTAAGAAAGACAAGAACGTAAGTCCAAAGGTATCTAAAGACAGTTATAAATTTATGTAATTTTAAAAAAATTTTGAGCTCAACTGAAATCATGTTTTTAGGTGCTGTAACAACAATGATCCCATACAACATTTCACAAATGCAGAAATGACAGAACTAATGTCTGCACCACAAAATTAGATTCTTTGATACAGAGCAATCTAAGTAGATTTGCACTGGTGGCTGCCAATATTTTTACACAAGTGAGTGTGAAAACAGAGCCATACACTCTGCAGAGAAAGTCCCAACCTCTGACCAAGGGAAAAATTATATTTCAGTGAAGCACTATCTTGACAGTCTCAACAATCTGCAGCATTAGGTTTATGATACTCATTTATTTTCCTTTTCATCAAATGTCTGAACAGCTATATGTAAATCAGCACAACAGTAACTGTTACTTATTTTTTACCCTTTAACTTATTTTATGAGATCATAATAAGTAAGGAAGCTCCTTAAACCTGCCTCATAGATAGCAAAGCCTATAGTATGCATGTCTTGACCCATTTTTCTTTGCTTTCTACGATTCTTCTGAATCACGCCAACCAGAAAGCTACATTTATCGTCGTCATCTGCAGGATCATCATCTGCTTCATCCAGCTGGATTTTAAATTGAGGGTTTGTCCAAAATGTTCCTATAAATGGAAACCAGTTCTGAATGAGATAAGTCTTTCAATAATTGATGCTAGTGTGATGTAATCTGTGAGATTATTTTAGCCTTATTTATTTTAGAGTTTATATCTTGAACTGATGGACAGCATTGCCTCTGATTTCCTTACTGGCTATATGAGACAAGGTCAGTGCATGGCTGAGACTTCTAGAATTGGAGGTCAGTGCTGCAATCAGTATGCCAACACCGAATGCTGTGCACAGAGTATCAGAAAGCAAGCAGCCACATACCTTAGAAAGAACATTGCCAATGATATGTGGGATTTGGTCTGTGTGTGCATGAAGGAGCTAAACAATTAATTTCTAAGTCTTTCTGAGGCTTTGCTTTGTTTTTTTTAAAAAAAAGAGACGGGTATTGTTTTGCAGACTAACGGGAATTTATTTACATTGGGGAAGTTTTAACAAGTCAACAGAGTAAAGACAGTGTTATTCATTGGGCTTCAATGAGAAGGAACAGAAATTGTCCTTTTTTTAATTGACTCAGGGGAAATACCCTTTTTTTCTGATGAAGGGTCTAGGCCTGAAACATCAGCTTTTGTGCTCCTAAGATGCTGCTTGGCCTGTTGTGTTCATCCAGCTCCACACTTGGTTATTTTGCAAAGTCTTCTGGTTTGAGTTAGTGGACGTCCTGGTTGAAGCTGGATGTGTAAAACAGTTTCTCCTGAAGAAGGGAGATATTTTTGATCTGTTAAGAAATAGGTTATGACAGTGTAACATGACTGATTTCAAAGTTCCAGAAATGTCTGTTTAAGGTCCTGAAGGGGATTATTTGCAGCTGAGAAAGTCTAAACTCAGTTGTATGAAGATTCAAGGTAGAGGCTATCAGATTCTCAAAATCGGGAACTGAAGCATCAGTGACGTAAATCCTATAGGTGTGACAGAGAAGGAAATCTTCATTGGCATGAGTAAAAGGGTGTTGTTGGGATTAATAGAATTGTATTTTACTGTCTATTTTGAACAATCAAATTTGCATTAAATGAAAATAGTTTGGTTTGTTCTATTATATCTTCATTTTTTTGTGCAATAAACTTCTGTTTTATTGTTCAACTCATGTTTCAGTGAAGGACAACTTTGTTAAAACAACAGAAATCAAACAATGATCTATGATATCTAAGCTAGATATCAATAGGGATCTGCCTTGTCCAGTAACAACATCAATTGAGATCATAACACCATGCAAATCATTCTAAAAGGGAAAGACAGACGGTATCATTTGTTCATTGCTAGTTAGAAACAGAAAAATAATATGTCATATAACACTGTATTTTACCACCCATATTAATCAAATCACTTTTTAAAAGGAGGTAACCCAATAAAAAAAAGTAGAAAAAGAAACAGAATGTGTGAAGGGAAACCAACATTAGACTTTGATAGACCATTGGTTATTTGAACGAAAGTGTTGTCATTACTGGTGGGAAGGTGGTTTCAAGAGATCACAGAGCTATTTTAAAAATATATTCAACTGCGGTATTGTGGACTGATCAGTACAGATTTGACTGAAAAGAAAGATGTACTGCAGTAACAGCTGACCTTGAAGCATCAGCCACTCAAGGAAAATTAAACTTTCTTGTCATTAAAGTATCTTCCAAGCAAATTCAAAAGAATCTCATATCAAACTGCATGTTAGTAAACTACATAGGCGGAGAAGATGCGAGATTAGCGATTATGCCACCAGTAATGTCACAATACAGCAGAACAAGATGGAACCTGAAGCAGAGTGCAGATGGTCTCAGATGTTCTCTCCTATCCTGTCTGATATAAACACAGTTATATTTAATAATGTTAATGTTCACTCAACTGAGTACCAATGTGACCTGTGTTCATTTATTAAGTTGCTTAATGTGTAAATTGAACTCCATACAAAGACAACGCCATGGAGAACAGATAGAAATTGAAATTTCATACTTGGATAGTTTCGACATCCTCCTGCAGTAGATCCAGACCTCCAAGTGCCATTATATATCATCATGCTCCACTTGTGAACTTCATCACTGCTAAGTGTGTCAGGAGTGAGATTGCAGATTTCCACTCGTGAGAAATTCTGGAGAAAGTCGGTAAATGACATCCTGGAAGAAGATTGGGGGTGAGCCAACAAAAACTTAAAGAGAACTGTGGACAAAAAGACACTTAATTGTCTTCAACAAAGAACTAACTGAGTTTTGTTAAAAAATTTTCTCACTTCTATCTTTAATCAAATTAGAATTATGCTTACATGGGAATTACAACACAAAACAGGCACTTCAACCAAATAGTCCAGTGGGTTTGTACCCTATATGTGGCCTGTCATATTAGTCCCACTGTTATGTTAGCCTTTCCTCTATTCCTACACCTTTTTATTTCCCTTATTTTAGCAGGCTATATTCTTTAACATTGAACGAAAAACCAAAAGAACTTCAGATGCTGAAAATCAGAAACAAAAACAGAAATTGCTGGAAAACCTCAGCAGGTCTGGCAGCATCTGTGGAGAGAAATCAGAGTTAATGTTTTGAGACCAGTAACCCTTCTTCAGAACTCTGAAGAAAAGTCACTAGACATGAAACGATAACTGATTTCTCTCCACAGATGCTGCCAGGCCTGCTGAGGTTTTCCAGCAATTTCTGTTTTTCTTTCCTTAATATTGATATGGTTTCTATCTTAGTCACTAACATTACAGCAGCTCAAAGCCTCAGCGGTCCTGTAATAAAAACTTTTTGACATATTATTCAGTTTTAATCTTGCAACCGTAAGTCTCTTCTTCTAAAGTTCTCAATTTACTGGAAGCAATGTGTTTCAATTTACTCTTTCAGCAAGCAGAATTTTAAACATTTTTACTGAATTGTTATGGTTCTTTCAAAAACAGTTGCAATTTCTCAAGCTTCTTCATTTCATATTTCCTCACACTAGACAGCACACTAATGAATCAGCGTTGTATGCTCTCTAAACTCTTAATATCCTGCCTAATTTGAAGATCCAATCGTGCATACAGAAATCTAACTGACACTAAGATTTTAGACAGGGTCAATAATTTCTTCTTGGGATCTTATATTTCATTAGTCTATAGCAGTCTTTTAGTTATATATTTTGAATATAGTCTTAACCAGCTAAAGTACCTCATTTAAGATTTTGTGAACTTGAACTTATAAAATGTTCTGCTTGCACGTCATCGACCTCCCCTCACTTAAATTATCTCTTGTGAAAATCAAGATATACCAACTCATAAGAATTGGCATCGGCAGCATATAGGGGATGGTGTGGGGTGGGGTTGGAGGTGAAGGATAGGAAGAGGCACCCAGAGTAAGAAGTGACTTGTGTGGAATCGAGACCTTATCTAACAACTCAATACCATTCGCATCACTCTTCCAACCAGACGTACTTTGTTGCGTTCCACTTTTTTTCACTACCTCAAGTCCAAGATGAACAGACTTGGAATATTTCTGCATGTAACTGACATCCATGCCTGTACATTGCAAGTAAATCATTAAACATCTGCAGCCCGTTCCACTATCCTATGAAGTAATAATCTACAACCTAACTCCTGTGCTTCATGTACCCTAATGACTTTGGTTAACAAAAATCTATTCAACGTCCATCTTCAAAGCAACATTTCATCAAACGCCTGGCCTCAGCGCGGACTCGGACTCCTGGCCTCAAGGTGGGTTGGACGGACTATTATTCTGAACAATTGTATCTCTCTTTTCCTAATTTACTGCTGGCGTGCTCATTTTTATTATTTTTTTTATTTTTTCCCCTAAAAATTTGTACTTAAGAATCCATACCTAGGTACCTTGATACCCAAGATGGTGCCATAAGTGACGACTTGTAAGCCTTTCACTGTACTCATGTGAATACATATGACAATAAAGCTAATTCTTGTCTTTTATGGGGGTAAGTTCCAAGTTTCTACCATGATATGTGTACAAATTTCGGTCTTGAATGGTCTAACTCTGATTTTGGACTACACTACCCACACCCTTTTACACTCTCTGAAATGCAAAATTGTTTCTCTCGATCTATCACATTGGTTTCATATAATGTTTTAAAGTGTTTTAATATTGTGAAAATATCAATCATCTCACACTTCAATTTTCTAAATTCCAGGAACACAATCCTAGTTTAAGTAATCTTTCCTCATAATTTACAACTCTTAAGTCCAGGAATAATTCTGATAAATCCACACTGTATTCCTTCAAAGACATTCCTTCTCAAAATATAGCACCTGATTACAGTGCTCCAGTTGTAGTTTTACTTTTGCAATGTTCCATTTAATTCTCAGTAATCTGTACTATAGTGGCCTTGATCCAAATCAGAAAGACTGTATGACTAAGATAATAAAATGTGAGGCTGGATGAACACAGCAGGCCAAGCAGCATCTCAGGAGCACAAAAGCTGACGTTTCGGGCCTAGACCCTTCATCAGAGAGGGGGATGGGGTGAGGGTTCTGGAATAAACAGGGAGAGAGGGGGAGGCGGACCGAAGATGGAGAGAAAAGAAGATAGGTGGAGAGAGTATAGGTGGGGAGGTAGGGAGGGGATAGGTCAGTCCAGGGAAGATGGACAGGTCAAGGAGGTGGGATGAGGTTAGTAGGTAGGAGATGGAGGTGCGGCTTGGGGTGGGAGGAAGGGATGGGTGAGAGGAAGAACAGGTTAGATTTTTAGATTAGATTCCCTATGGTGTGGAAACAGGCCCTTCAGCCCAACACGTCCACACTGCCCCTTGAAGCATCCCACCCAGAACTATCCCCCTATAACCCAGGTTAGGGAGGCAGAGACAGGTTGGACTGGTTTTGGGATGCAGTGGGTGGAGGGGAAGAGCTGGGCTGGTTGTGTGGTGCAGTGGGGGGAGGGGACGAACTGGGCTGGTTTAGGGATGTGGTGGGGGAAGGAGAGATTTTGAAGCTGGTGAAGTCCACATTGATACCATTAGGCTGCAGGGTTCCCAAGCGGAATATGAGTTGCTGTTCCTGCAACCTTCGGGTGGCATCATTGTGGCACTGCAGGAGGCCCATGATGGACATGTCATCTAAAGAATGGGAGGGGGAGTGGAAATGGTTTGCGACTGGGAGGTGCAGTTGTTTGTTGCGAACCGAGCGGAGGTGTTCTGCAAAGCGGTCCCCAAGCCTCCGCTTGGTTTCCCCAATGTAGAGGTAGCCGCACCGGGTACAGCGGATGCAGTATACCACATTGGCAGATGTGCAGGTGAACATCTGCTTAATGTGGAATGTCATCTGGGGGCCTGGGATAGGGGTGAGGGAGGAGGTGTGGGGGCAAGTGTAGCATTTCCTGCGGTTGCAGGGGAAGATGCCGGGTGTGGTGGGGTTGGAGGGCAGTGTGGAGCGAACAAGGGAGTCATGGAGAGAGTGGCCTCTCCGGAAAGCAGACAGGGGTGGGGATGGAAAAATGTCTTGGGTGGTGGGGTCGGATTGTAGATGGCGGAAGTTTCGGAGGATGATGTGTTGTATCCGGAGGTTGGTGGGGTGATGTGTGAGAACGAGGGGGATCCTCTTTTGGCGGTTGTGGCGGGGGCGGGGTGTGAGGGATGTGTTGCGGGAAATACGGGAGACGCGGTCAAGGGCGTTCTCAATCATTGTGGGGGGAAAGTTACAGTCCCTGCCCCTCCCCCACCATGCACCCGCCGCCATTGACCATGAGGACACGGCCGGAGCCCCCACCGATGACGTCACATCCGCCTCCGCCGGCCACACCACTTCCGGGACCGCTGCTGCAGTCACCGCCTACACTTCCAGTTACAACACCTCACACACCACCCTCACCGCAACTGCTGCCGCCCACCCTGATACTCCAACCGCCAACAGAATCCCGCCCACGGCTGACGCCGACGGAACCCCGCCCATGGCCGACGACCTCATCGCTCTGTCCACAACCTCCACAGCCAGCAACCCCAGAGGAGACAACCGCACAGAACCCTGCCGCATCTTCACCATCCCCCCAGACCTCCCACTGACTGAGGACGAACGGTCAGTCCTTAGTTAGGGGCTTTGTCCCCCTACAACCACACATCAACGAATACCAGTCACGATTGGACATAGAGCAGTTTTTCCGCCGCCTTCGCCTCCATGCCTACTTCTTCAACCGGGAGCTAACCCTCCCTCCACTGACCCCTTCACCCGCTTCCAACACAAGTCCTCCTCCTGGACACCACACCCAGGCCTCCTACCCTCCCCCGACCTCTTCATCTCCAATTGTCGTCGAGACATTAACCGCCTCAACCTCTCCACCCATCTCACCCAGTCCAACCTCTCCCCTGTAGAACGGGCAGCCCTCCGCTCCCTCCGCTCCAACCCCAACCTCACCATCAAACCCGCAGACAAGGGTGGCGCAGTGTTGTATGGCGCACTGACCTCTACATCGCTGAGGCCAGACGCCAACTCTCCGACACCTCCTCCTACCGCCCCCTCGATCATGACCCCACCCCCGAGCACCAAACCATCATCTCCAACACCATTCATGACCTCATCACCTCAGGGGACCTCCCACCCACAGCCTCCAACCTCATTGTTCCCCAACCCTGCACGGCCCGTTTCTATCTCCTTCCCAAAATCCACAAACCTGCCTGCCCTGGTCGACCCATCGTCTCAGCCTGCTCCTGCCCCACCGAACTCATCTCCACCTATCTGGACTCCATTTTCTCCCCTTTGGTCCAGGAACTCCATACCTACGTCCGTGACACCACCCACGCCCTCCACCTCCTGCAGGACTTCCAATTCCCTGGCCCCCAACACCTCAAATTCATCATGGACGTCCAGTCCCGCATGCAGATGGCCTCAAGGCCCTCCGCTTCTTCCTGTCCCGCAGGCCCAACCAGTCCCCCTCCACCAACACCCTCATCCGCCTAGCCAAACTCGTCCTCACCCTCAACAACTTCTCTTTTGACTCCTCCCACTTCCTACAGACTAAGGGGGTGGCCATGGGCACCCGCATGGGCCCCAGCTATGCCTGCCTCTTTGTACGTTACGTGGAGCAGTCCCTCTTCCGCACCTACACAGGCCCCAAACCCCACCTCTTCCTCCGGTACATTGATGACTGTATCGGCGCCGCCTCTTGCTCCCCAGAGGAGCTCGAACAGTTCATCCACTTCACCAACACCTTCCACCCCAACCTTCAGTTCACCTGGGCCATCTCCAGCACATCCCTCACCTTCCTGGACCTCTCAGTCTCCATCTCAGGCAACCAACTTGTCACTGATGTCCTTTTCAAGCCCACCGACTCCCACAGCTACCTAGAATACACCTCCTCCCACCCACCCTCCTGCAAAAATTCCATCCCCTATTCCCAATTCCTCCGCCTCCGCCGCATCTGCTCCCACGATAAGACATTCCACTCCCGCACATCCCAGATGTCCAAGTTCTTCAAGGACCGCAACTTTCCCCCCACAGTGATCGAGAACGCCCTTGACCGCGTCTCCCGTATTTCCCGCAACATATCCCTCACACCCCGCCCCCGCCACAACCACCAAAAGAGGATCCCCCTCGTTCTCACACACCACCCCACCAACCTCCGGATACAACGCATCATCCTCCGAAACTTCCGCCATCTACAATCCGACCCCACCACCCTAGACATTTTTCCATCCCCACCCCTGTCTGCTTTCCGGAGAGACCATTCTCTCCGTGACTCCCTTGTTCGCTCCACACTGCCCTCCAACCCCACCACACCCGGCACCTTCCACTGCAACCGCAGGAAATGCTACACTTGCCCCCACACCTCCTCCCTCACCCCTATCCCAGGCCCCCAGATGACATTCCACATTAAGCAGAGGTTCACCTGCACATCTGCCAATGTGGTATACTGCATCCATTGTACCCGGTGTGGCTTCCTCTACATTGGGGAAACCAAGCGGAGGCTTCGGGACCGCTTTGCAGAACACCTCCGCTCGGTTCGCAACAAACAACTGCACCTCCCAGTCGCAAACCATTTCCACTACCCCTCCCATTCTTTAGATGACATGTCCATCATGGGCCTCCTGCAGTGCCACAATGATGCCATCCGAAGGTTGCAGGAACAGCAACTCATATTCCGCTTGGGAACCCTGCAGCCTAATGGTATCAATGTGGACTTCACCAGCTTCAAATTCTCCCCTTCCCCCACCGCATCCCTAAACCAGCCCAGTTCGTCCCCTCCACCCACTGCACCACACAACCAGTCCAACCTGTCTCTGCCTCCCTAACCTGTTCTTCCTCTCACCCATCCCTTCCTCCCACCCCAAGCCGCACCCCCATCTCCTACCTACTAACCTCATCCCACCTCCTTGACCTGTCCATCTTCCCTGGACTGACCTATCCCCTCCCTACCTCCCCACCTATACTCTCTCCACCTATCTTCTTTTCTCTCCATCTTCGGTCCGCCTCCCCCTCTCTCCCTGTTTATTCCAGAACCCTCACCCCATCCCCCTCTCTGATGAAGGGTCTAGGCCCGAAACGTCAGCTTTTGTGCTCCTGAGATGCTGCTTGGCCTGCTGTGTTCATCCAGCCTCACATTTTATTATCTTGGATTCTCCACCAACTGCAGTTCCCATTATCTCTGAGACTGTATGGCTACGTTATTTTCTCTCATTTTATCCCCTTATGCACCTAACTAATCTCCTGTTCTCTATCCTCTTAACTGTAGCTCATCCGTACATACTGCCAATATCAAATCCTTACTATGTCCCACTTGCCTGTCAACCCAATCTTTACTAGGCTAATTTAGTTCTCAAATTTGAAATTTAAAAATTCCCATTTTTCTGTTTTCATGAGCTTTGCTCAATTCTTGCCATAACCTAGAGAAGCTCTAGAATCTTCTCTCAGCTCACCCCTTCTTAAGTCCTCACAGACAAATGAACTTTGCCTTCTGAATCTATTCTCTCGAACATCTGAATTTACTTTACCAGAATTCTCCATCTTCGGATTCATCACACAGTCGATCTCTTTCTTCACCAGGGATGCAATCCCACTCAGGTGCCCTGTGATAAGGTGAATAATTGGGAAAAAGAAGTCATGTTGGTACAATTTGTAGGAAATGATATGTGAGTAAAAAAAAAACACCAGCTTTCATTACAACAAGATTAATTGTTTATACAGCTGGCAACACGCCTTTGCCAATATGCTTAAACTCTTGGGAACAATGCAGCTGACGTTGGAGTCCTGTATGTAATTTATTGATTTGAGTTATATATAATGCATATTTTTTTGAAAGGGCTGGATTTATCTTTCTTTGATTTACAGGATTAGAAAAGCTTCAAGAGTGGTGCAAAATATATTTCCTTTCATTCATGCATTAGATCAAATCCCAAGTTCCTCTCACAATTGTGAATCCCATTTTGCATCTGGGGGTAGGAAAAGTAAGTTTAGCCCTTGGGGGAATCTCAGTGTGAGAAAAGAATAGATTTACAACTGTTCACTTTTCTGTTTATTGAAATAAAAGACTTTGTACATGTTTGTTGTGCTTTGGTGTTCATAAAATTGTACAGGAAATTGTGCACCAGTTTCATAACAACAATCAGTCAGTGTTTACTTTGGTCACAATCGTGCAGAGATAGAGATTTGAGCTGTACTGATGTTCGAGGATACTTAAACTAAATACGTTTTTCTTCTTCAGGATCGTAAGGTAAGAAAGTCACTGAAGTTCTGAGATCAATAGTCCCTCTGATAACCCCCCTCAAGTATTAATGTCTCCAATATAGCTGAGGCCATCTCTTCAAAATTGGCTTTTCTTCATGAAGAAATTATGAAACAACCAAAGGGCCAACAACTATGCGTACACTGAAGCTCCAGCATATTGAAGATCCCCCTCTTGACCTGATAATGCAATATCATTGACTTCAAAAGCTTAATGGATATCATGATAGCTGCTCTGATAAAGGTATATTCCTTGCAATTCTCTTCTGTTGCTGTTAAATTATTCATAGTGAATGATTAATGTTTTTTAAATTTATTCATGAGATTTGAATATTTATTGCCCATCCTCAGTTGCCCTTGAGAAGTTGGTGGTAAGCTCCTTCTTGAACTGGTATATTCTATGTGATGTTAAGTACTGTGCTGTTAGGAAGGCACTTTCAGGATTTTGGTTCAACATTGATGAAGGAATAGTGTCATAGTTCTAAACCATGTTGGTGAGAGACATTAAGGGGAGTGTACAGGAGCTCATACTCCCAAGTGCCCCAGCTCTTGTTCTTCTAAGTAGTACAGGGTATAGGCTTAGAAGAAGCTGATCAAAGATCCTTGGAGAGTTGCTATAATGCATCTGTCACTGTGCAACAGTGGGAAAGGAGTGGCTTGTAATGTTTACATTACGTATATTTAGGCTATGGTACAAAGGTCTGGTTTGTCACTCACAAACTGTCTGTTGGCATGCAAGTGTAAGATTCTGAAGGATAAATTCATTGTGACAATTTCAACAAGACAGTAATTGCAGCAGAAATGCAAGTCTATATAACCAAAAGAACCTACTCGTCACACCAGCTTCCAGTCCATTCCACTTGACCCCAAGGGTTCCTGATTCGGATCAGTTTCTCTTCATCACCTTGATAATTCACCTGTAAGGGTTAAAATACAAGGACAGTCCCATAATGTTTCTTTTTCACCTGTGGTGTCAGGAATTAATATTCACAGCTGGATGTGAAGTACACACTAGGAAAAAAATGAAAAGCAGTTACTTCAGGTTTTTGGCTGAAGCATTTATCTTTCAGGACTCATAATTAGCTTTTCTGTCCCAATGTAAGAAGACTTTTGTATAATTCATTAGTGATATGACCACGTTGTGAAATATCACTGACGCTACAAATTGAAGTGGATGGGTAGTTTTCAAGCACTCACGACCTCAAAGGTTTTTTACATCTTTTGACTAAATGTATCCATAGCTCCATGCTACAAACATGGACAAAAAAACAACTCCTTATGCTGCGGCACTAAATATTTTAATTTTGATCCACTCAATTTTGACTGAGAGTAAAATTTCATTCAATTGACAGGAAACAAACAAACAATCTACATTCATCAGTAGGTCAAATGATCCATTTCTACATGTCTATTCATGTTGAGAGAAAGTTCAAGACAGTTGAATATTGCAGGAACAAAACAGATTTGTATAAACAATTAATGAGCACAGTTCACCCAATTTTCTGAAGTGCACAACTACCCTACTGTAACCCGGAAGGTATTGGCCTTCTTGAGAATGCCAAGTTGATGCACCTGAAGGATGAGGATAATCTTCAGCAGCTAGCAAAATTGAATAATCTTTTTAAATTTAAGAAAGATTAGCATCAGTATTCAAGATAACAAAGTGTGAAGCTGGATGAACATAGCAAGCCAAGCAGCATCTCAGGAGCACAAAAGCTGACGTTTCGGGCCTAGACCCTTCATCAGAGAGAGTCTCTGATGAAGGGTCTAGGCCCGAAACGTCAGCTTTTGTGCTCCTGAGATGCTGCTGGGCCTGCTGTGTTCGTCCAGCTTCACACTTTGTTACCTTGGATTCTCCAGCATCTGCAGTTCCCATTATCACAACATCAGTATTCAACACAGTCTCCATATAATACTGTTTCAGATATGTGTACCCACCATCCTACTTCTGATCAACTTATTGAGTTTTAGCCTTTTTGTTGTAAAGTTATTATAACAAATCTAAATTGCAATTAGCCTGCTACAGTAGTCACCATGAACACCTCTCTACATCAGAGTTTGATATCAGAAAATTTGATTTTATTAGATTATCGTCCAGATCTCTACAAAAGCTTTTTAAAAACACATTGCAAATATTGATCGCAGGGATGGAATCTTGGACTGTACGGAATTAGTTGATCTCAAACAGGATGCAATTCAGGCTAGGGCATGGGCATTACATGAAGAAAATCTGGCTTTGCGCATTCGGTTAAGAGGATGGCGGAATGGCAAAAGGACACTTGCTGTTGGACATCAACGTACAGGTATCGGCCAAAAAATAGGTTATCAAGTTGGAGGAGAGAAAATATCTTGCAGCTCAGGATGAAGTTGATGAATGGTTCAGCCAGATGTGGCAATAAGACACTAAACCAATTATGTTCCAGTCATGTTCATGTCTGTGCCGTTTGGACTTGAGAATTGATAAAGTGGCCAAGTTGGAAGAAAATAAGGGTTCTGTTGGGAACATCGATTAAAAAGCAGAAGTAAGAGGATTTTTGAGCAGTTTAGCAGCTATACAATTGCTATAGGAACTGGATGATCAAATACCAGATCTTTGAGATTTAAAGGGACAGGTGTAAGTGACAATGTCAGACAATGAGCTGAGTATCAAAGGCTTAGTGCACCTCGACAATAAGCTGTATGTTGGATTTGGCAGATATCAAAGAGAAAAGGCATCACTCTTACACATTTTTGGAGAAATTAAAAAAGAGGAGCATTGAAATTTCACCATTTGACACTTACTGTTTCTGCTCCAGTGACAGAGTAAGCATGGCCCTTAACCAACTTTTGTGAAGTAATTGCTTCTGTCTCTGCTGAACTGGTGATCTAATGAACAAGAGTACCAGTGTTAAATGGTCAACAGTCAGATTATCATTGAGAAAAATAGTTTTAGTCACTATGATACATAATTTTTATGTTGTTTAATATTTTTTAACCGGAGCGTGAAATTTTATCAAGTATAGTATTTTGCATTTGAGAATCTGAAACAACCAAGATCCATATTCTACTACATTACCAAATGAAGAAGTGCAGGAGAAGGTGAGGTAAATCATAAAGTTATTATCTGATGCTAAAGCAGAGCTTCAAAGGTTTGGAGATTATAGGATGGAAGGAACAATGAAGCAGGCAAGGAATTCCTCAGGTCTTGGAGCCCTAGAAAATAATTAGATAGGAGAGAACAGGAGTGCAATAAAATAGCAAAGGCACAGGGTTCAAAAGCAGTATGCAGTTCAGTATAGTTGGAGACTATCACTTCAGCTTGCAGTTTACACAAGTATCAACAATTTAAAGAGTATAAATATCATCAAGTCTCAGAATCAAAAGCAAAAATATTGCAAAAAAAATTAAAATTTTAATCTGTCTCAACTGAATTATGGCAGCCTAAAATGTAATAAAAAGGCAAAATACTGCAGATGCTGCCATTCAGAAATAAAAACAAAACGTGCTGGAGAAACTTTGCAACTCTGGTAGCATCTGTGCAGTGAGAAACAGTTAATGTTTTAGGTTCAGTGAATCTCCTTCAGCAATATTCTGAAGGAGTCATGCAAGACTCAAAATGTTATCTCTTTTTCTCTTTCCACCAATGCTGCCAAACCTGCTCAGCTTCTGCAACACTTAATTTTTATTTCTGATCTTAATATGCACTTTGTTCTTGAAAGATGAATTTATAACCTAATGTACTCAGTCACCAGGCTGAATCTTTATCCCTGGGCAGACTGCATTCATTTCATGAGAAATCCTGGTTTTCACTGAATGGAAAGAAATTTAGGGGTAAGTGACTGGCTTACCAGAGTGATGTCTACTCTATCCTACAATTCCTAGTACACCCACAGTGTGCCAGACCATACATTCATATGTAATACTGAGCTGTGAAGGATGTTCACTCATGCCCATGAAAGAAAATAAACTGTCACTTAAACAAAGTAAAAAAGTTGGAAGTCCTCCAATGGAAGTGACGGTGAAAACATTTAATTGAATTTAATCAATATTTGTGGAAGTGGATAGTTTCTGGGATCAGCAGCTAAGTGCACAGTAAGGCAGGATTTTCTGACTGTCCTTAGACATAGAGGAACATTTGGATGTCATATGCAGAGGCAAATTGTTTTGGAGGACTGCATTGGTAACTGAACATACCCATCCACACACCCACCATTTAACATAATCACTATAATTAGACTGGTTCTGTTACATGTTATTCTATTTATTTTCATATATTTGATGTAGTATGCTGAAGCAGTCAGGAAATTTTACATCACCGATTAAGTCAAGAATACAAAGACAAAGTTCAAGTATTAGTTAAGTTTAGCATGTTGGTCCCCTGCCAGTTCTACATTTCTGGAATGAGTTTTCAAACATGGCTGCTTCAGAAACTAAGAATTACCTGAAAGCTAATAAGTTCCCTGTAGTGCAGGATAGTCAGGCAATATCTAAAATATGCTCCCTTTTTCACTTGAGTAGATGCTGTACTCTGTGCTTTAAATAACCAGCAAGCTTCAAAAAGAAAGATGCTACTCCAAGTATTAATTTGAAATCTCAGCAACATCCCTTCTCTTTATCCATAAATATCATTTTTAGTCCCTAATAGACCCCTCCTTCTTCTACTACCCCTCTATTATTTATACGTCCAGAAATGATTTTTGGGTTCCCTTTTATGTTAGTTGCAGTCTTTCTCTTTCTTTCTCTTATTTTCTTTTCAATTCTCTTCAGAACCTTTTTAGATTCAGATTGGTTCTCAATAGTACTGTCCACCCAATATCTGTGATGAGCACTCTTTTTCTGCTCCATCTTAATATCTCTCCCTTTTTTCATCCAGGGAGCTTTATTTTTGTTTGTGCTATCTTTCTCCTTCAGAGGAATATACCTTGATAGTACTTCAATTATGTATCTTTCCTACAGGCATTTAACATTTTGGCTCCTATCCTTGGATTTCAGTTTATCTGTACTAGGTCCATTCTTAACTCATTGAACCTGGTTATCTCCTAGTCAATTATTCTTACTTGTAATTGCTATTTGCCCTTTTCCATAGCCAATCAAATCAAATCTTTATGATTCAAAGACTTCTGACGCTAAATAACACAGTGTGGAACTGGAGGAATACAGCAGGCCAGGCAGCATCAGAGGAGATGCAAAGCTGATATTTCGGGTCAGCTTTCCTGCTCCTCTGATACTGCCTGGCCTGCTGTGTTCCTCCAGCTCCACATTGTGTTATCTCAGACTTCAGCATCGGCAGTTCTGACTATCTCTGACCCTAAATGTCCCCTACTGACATGTATCCACTTTGCATATCTCTCTTGCAATACTCAGTCCATCAATGCTTACTTTCTCGTCAAACTGGAAATTTATTGCTTTAGAAAATTTTCCTGCACACACTCTAAGGACCCTTGCCCATCTCTGCCCTTTACACAACACACAGTTTATCTGTAGTCAATTAAAGCCTCCTATTACAATTACTCAATAATTCTTGCACTTCTTTAATATCCTTACAAATTTGCTCCTCTACGTCTTCACCATTAGTAGGTTGTCTACAGATTACTCTGAGCAATGCAATTCTTCTTTATTTTGCTTTTTATATCTAGCCAAATAGATTCTGTCTGTGACCCAAGTGGAAATCTCCCTCTTTCTTCCCAGGACTATAACATTCTCTTCAATCAATTCTGTCTCACTTCCTCCTTTCCTACACACCTACACCTGGAATATTTAATGACTTTCTTTGAGACAAGTCTGTTGTCACTATAGTGTTGAATTGCACAAGTCAATCTGCAACTGACAAATCCTATTTATCACACTGCAAAATTCACATGCATGCACTGTAACCTCCCCAGAAGCTCTTTCCTTAATATTTCTGACACAATGCAATCCATCTCTCTCTCAATATTGTTTGTGACTTGGTATCCCCTCTCTGCAATTAGAGTTGGTTCTGCCATAATGTGATGCAACATTGTGTTATAGCAAGTTACACAATGGAACTAACAGGGCCTATGGGAAAACCGTGATTAGGGGCAGATCACCAAAAAAAATCACTCAAAAACCTAGCAGAAAGGACAGCACAATTTGAATAAACTTACAATACATTATTCTAATAATGCAATAAAAGTAAACTTAACACCTTATCTTGAAAAAAAAATGTAAAAATGGCTTGATGGTGGAGGAGGTTTTGAAATCACTCTGTTGTTAATGTAGGGGCTGAGAGGAGTCATCGTCATCATCATCAGCACCTTCAGGTGCAGTTGTGGTTGCAGGGTTAGGGTGAAAAATAGACCAGAGGCGGATGGCTGCGTTCATTCTCTTCTGAATGTTTCTAAGGGTTGACTTAAGAAAGACATCCAGTTTTTGATGCTTTGCCCTTTTTCTTCTTTCATGAAGAAGCTGTTAATAGGGTGCCAAGTAAGATCTTATTCCACAAACTGCTATCCTGGTGCATTCTGCCTTGTAATCATTGTCCTCTAAGAAATGCAACTGCTTATCAATTTCCCTCAAGATAGAACACCGAACAGAAGTGGAAAGTTCTTGTGGTGCTGCATCTTGGACTTCATCTTCTTTACATCCAGCTTTTACTTCCCCCTCAGTGACAAGCTGTTGTAGATCAGCTGTAGAAAGGTCTTCTCTGTAGGAACTAAGCAGCTCTTCAACATCCTCACTCTCCACTTCTTCAATCCAACTTGCTTTGCAAGATCAACACAATGTTCTTTGATTCTTGGGAGCTCCTCTGATGGATCAAAGGTTTTAAAATCTTGAAAAAGATCTAAGAGAAGCTTTCACCAAACTGCATGTAAGCAGTCCTTACTGACATCACCCCAGGCCTCCACAATAGTGTCAAATGCATTCTTGATGTTAAAGCTCTTCCAAAATTGAAGAACACTGTCCTTATCCCTGTCAGTGGCTGCAATCAGCCTCTTAAATATGAGCCTTAAATAATAAGTTTTAAAAGCTGTTCTTGCACCCTGGTCCATGGGTTGAAGGAGAGAGGTTGTGTTTGGAGGTGGAAATAACACTTTCTGATGTTTTCGGAAAGCTCACCAATGGTGGGTGGATGGTATGGCAGATTATCCAGGATGAGGGAATCTTGAAATCCATTCTTCTTTCCCTGCAATACTCTAAAAATATCTTCCAAAACATCAACAATAAGGTCAGAAAAAATTTGCCCTGTCATCGACCCTCTTTTGCTTGGCCTAAGGTAAACATCTAGAGTAGATTTAAGGTAACCTTTTAAGGCTCGCAGGTTGGCAGAGTGATATACCACCACAAGCTTAAGCTTTAAGTCTCCACTGGCATTGGTACCCAGCAGCACAGTCACATGATCCTTGCCACCTTAAAGGGCTGCAGCGTGTGTTTCGTTCATAGAAATATAGGTTCTCGATGGCATTCACTTCCATTATTAACCTATCTCATCCAAATTGAAAATTTGATCTAAGTTGTAGCCTCCTTCGTCAATTAATTTTTTTACTGTGGGAAAAAATGCCATTGCATGCTCCTTGTCTGCACTGGCAGCTTCGCCACATAACTTTACATTATGAAAAGCACAGCAGGTCTTAATCAACAAACCAGCCACTGCTAGCATTAAAGACAGGCACATCTGCAAGATTTTCAGCTTTTTTTGTTAGATCTTCAGAAAATGATAAGGCATTCTCTTTTACAGTGAGAAGGATGGTCTCAGATTGTTTTTCCATTTGATCTTCTATCCACACACTGAGAAGGTACTCCATCTCCACAAATTTCTTTGTCTGTGATGTCACAGACTTGCTAGCACTCAGACTTATTTCAGTAATACAGCTTGCTTTAATCTTTTCTGCATTGACTCTAATGGTTTAAGGTAGACTCCTTTATTCTTGTTACACAAACTACATTATATGTTCTCTTAAAATGCTTCCCTTCTAGCGTTACAGCCTTTTATGTTCATTACCTGCAATTTTATCAGCAGGACACTTCTCGCTAACATTTTAGTCACTTTTTCCTTGCATTTTTCTGGGTAACATGACAGAATTCGGAAACTAAAAGGTTTACTTACTCTGAAAGAAAGCACAATAATCGCAAGATGCCGTCGTGGAGACTCTTTCGGTGCTAAAGTTGCAGTGCTCAAGACAAAGCCCATGAAATGATCATGTGATCTCGTTCCACACTGATGGAATTGCGTTATAGCCAACACAAGCTTGCATTTTAGACATAGTGTTCCCTTACCTATCATTTGTGTTATAGCCAATTCGCGTTGCCAGAACACGCGTTATAGCAGGATCTCTGCTATCTCATGATTCCTGCACCCCTAGCATATTAGTCTAAACACTGCACAGTTGTATTGGGAAACAGTGCCACAAGGAACTTTGTCTCGCCAATATTCTCTCTAATTTTTTTTCACTGCACAGATCTCCAAATTTCACGTGCAGGAGCAGCTCCTTGAAGACGAAGTCATGCACTGGTACACTAATCAGTGTACATGAACCTCCCCAGTGACTGCCTGGATACTCATGGAGCTTATAGGGAATGGTGATCCTGGCTCAATTTAGGTGTAACTACTGTGGCCTCTACATGTTAGAACATAGAACATAGAACATAGAACAGTACAGCACAGAACAGGCCCTTCAGCCCACGATGTTGTGCCGACCATTGATCCTCATGTATGCACCCTCAAATTTCTGTGACCATATGCATGTCCAGCAGTCTCTTAAATGACCCCAATGACCTTGCTTCCACAACTGCTGCTGGCAACGCATTCCATGCTCTCACAACTGTCTGTGTAAAGAACCCGCCTCTGACATCCCCTCGATACTTTCCTCCAACCAGCTTAAAACTATGACCCCTCGTGTTAGCCATTTCTGCCCTGGGAAACAGTCTCTGGCTATCAACTCTATCTATGCCTCTCATTATCTTGTATACCTCAATTAGGTCCCCTCTCCTCCTCCTTTTCTCCAATGAAAAAAGTCCGAGCTCAGTCAACCTCTCTTCATAAGATAAGCCCTCCAGTCCAGGCAGCATCCTGGTAAACCTCCTCGGAACCCTCTCCAAAGCATCCACATCTTTCCTATAATAGGGCGACCAGAACTGGACGCAGTATTCCAAGTGCAGTCTAACCAAAGTTTTACAGAGCTGCAACAAGATCTCACGACTCTTAAACTCAATCCCCCTGTTAATGAAAGCCAAAACACCATATGCTTTCTTAACAACCCTGTCCACTTGGGTGGCCATTTTAAGGGATCTATGTATCTGCACACCAAGATCCCTCTGTTCCTCCACACTGCCAAGAATCCTATCCTTAATCCTGTACTCAGCTTTCAAATTCAACCTTCCAAAATGCATCACCTCGCATTTATCCAGGTTGAACTCCATCTGCCACCTCTCAGCCCATCTCTGCATCCTGTCAATGTCCCGCTGCAGCCTACAACAGCCCTCTATACTGTTAACGACACCTCCAACCTTCGTGTCGTCTGCAAACTTGCTGACCCATCCTTCAATCCCCTCATCCAAGTCATTAATAAAAATTACAAACAGTAGAGGCCCAAGGACAGAGCCCTGTGGAACACCACTCACCACTGACTTCCAGGCAGAATATTTTCCTTCTACTACCACTCGCTGCCTTCTGTTGGCCAGCCAATTCTGTATCCAGACAGCTAAGTTCCCCTGTATCCCATTCCTCCTGACCTTCTGAATGAGCCTACCATGGGGAACCTTATGTTCTACCTCCCCCACAAACTGACTTTGATATCACAAGAATTTAACGCCCTCCCTTCAGCACCATCTCTCCATCCAGCCGTGCATTCATCTGCTCTCTTTCCTATTTCTTTACTATTTCTCTTGCATGTGGTGCTGAGATTTAATCAGATTATTGCATTTGAAATTCCACCTGTTCATTTTCTATATAGCTCCCTAAACTCTGATTGTAAGATCATTTCCTTTTATTCTTCTTATATTATTTGTAAAAATATAGACTACGATCACTGGCTGTTCCAGGGAGGCAGCATTCCATTCTGGAGAAAAACCTATACAGTCCCCTACTGAACCTCTTTGGGTCTTCATCATAACTATGAATGAGGAGTTCTAATGATATTTTGGATTAATTAGGGACTCACATTAATCGAACAGCCAAGGAGTGAGCCGCATCTTAGTGCCTTTTTAATGATTTTAAAGAGGTTGCTTGGTGCTTTGTCCAATTCGTACCACTCTGCAATTCCTCCTGTAAAATCTTCAAACCCTTCAGTGGTGGATCCTCCAGAAAGTGCTTCATATGATCCATTTAACCTGGGAAATGGGTAAATTGCAATTAATCCAACTCCATGAGAATCAAATGGCATGTTTCAGCCCTGTATCTGACAGCAGCTTCCCACTGAAGAAAGTAGAATTTAGCAAAGAGCAGCAGGGCAATCACATACACAAAAGCTACAATCGATACACCACATAATATTATTGTAGGCAACAATCAGATGGAGTGCAGGAGAATCCTGGGCAGCACAAGATAAAGAATTTCTGCTCAGGATCCAGAGGAACTCCTTCTCCTAACCTCCTTATAGAACATAGAACATAGAACATAACAGCACAGTACAGGCCCTTCGGCCTTTGATGTTGTGCCGACCTGCCATACCAATCTGAAGCCCATCTAACCTATACTATTCCACGTACATCCATATGCTTTTCCAATGACGACTTAAATGTACCTAAAGTTGGCGAATCCACTACCGTTGCAAGCAAAGCATTCCATTCCCTTACTACTCTGAGTAAAGAAACTACCTCTGGCATCTGTCCTATATCTTTCACCCCTCAATTTAAAGCTATGCCCCCTTGTGTCGCCGTCACCATCCTAGGAAAAAGGGTCTCCCTATACACCCTATCTAACCCTCTGATTATTTTATATGTCTCAATTAAGTCATGTCTTAACCTTCTTCTCTCTAATGAAAACAGCCTCAAGTCCCTCAGCCTTTCCTCGTAAGACCTTCCCTCCATACCAGGCAACATCCTAGTAAATCTCCTCTGCACCCTTTCCAAAGCTTCCACATCCTTCTTATAATGCGGTGACCAGAACTGTACACAATACTCCAAGTGCGGCCGCACCAGAGTTTTGTACAGCTGCAGCATAACCTCATGGTTCTGGAACACTGTCCCTCTATTAATAAAAGCTAAAACACTGTATGCCTTCTTAACAACCCTGTCAACCTGGGTGCCAACTTTCAAGGATCTGTGTACATGGACACCGAGATCTCTCTGCTCATCTACACTACCAAGAATCTTACCATTAGCCCAGTACTTTGCATTCCGGTTACTCCTGCCAAAGTGCATCACCTCACACTTGTCTGCATTAAACTCCATTTGCCACCTCTGCAGCTTATCTATGTCTCTCTGCAACCTACAACATCCTTCGTCACTATCCACAACTCCACCAACCTTAGTGTCGTCTGCAAATTTACTAACCCATCCTTCTACGCCCTCATCCAGGTCATTTATAAAAATGACAAACAGCAGTGGACCCAACACTGACCCTTGCGGTACACCACTAGTAACCGGTCTCCAGGATGAACATTTCCCATCAACCACCATCCTCTGTCTTCTTTCAGCAAGCCAATTTCCAATCCAAACTGCTATATCTCCCACAATTCCATTCCTCCGCATTTTGTACAATAGCCTACTGTGGGGAACCTTATCGAACGCCTTGCTGAAATCCATATACACCATATCAACCGGTTTACTCTCATCTACCTGTTTGGTCACCTTCTCAAAGAACTCAATAAGGTTTGTGAGGCACGACCTTCCCTTCACAAAACCGTGCTGACTATCCCTAGTCAAATTATTCTTTTCTAGATGATTATAAATCCTGTCTCTTATAACCTTTTCCAACACTTTACCAATAACTGAAGTAAGACTCACTGGTCTATAATTACTAGGGTTGTCTCTACTCCCCTTCTTGAACAGGGGAACCCCACATTTGCTATCCTCCAGTCGTCTGGCACTATTCCTGTAGACAATGACGAGTTAAAGATCAATGCCAAAGGCTCGGCAATCTCCTCTTGGCTTCCCAGAGGATCTGAGGATAAATCCCATCCGGCCCAGGGGACTTATCTATCTTCACACTCTGTAGGATTTCTAATACGTCTTCCTTGTGAACCTCAATCCCACCTAGTCTAGTAGCCTGTATCTCAGTATTCTCCTCGACAACATTGTCGTTTTCTAGAGTGAATGAAATCACAAATAAAGTTTAGACTTGATCAGGCCCTTTCTAATGATCTCCAGTTTGAGAGATTCCTGTTGCAGCTTCTCATTCAATCTCTTAAGTTAAATTTGCAGTTGGGTTCCAATGATTCCATCAGGGAGGGGTAATTATAACAGCAAAATAAAGTGTACGCCCTTGCAACTTGCTTGATAGAATTGGTTACAATCCAAAACGGTCAGCTTCTAATGGCTCTAAACTAGAGATACATTTACCCATTTCCCAAGAGAAAAGAGTTACACAGGCATCAGAAGTAAATGAGCAAATCAATAGCTGTTAAGATGGAAACCACTATTTTCATATCCCTGGAAAGGACCAAAGAACCAGACAATGGCCATAATTAGCTTACTTTGAGTAGGCTTTCTCCAGCAGGGCACTCCAAAACTCATTGCCAGAAGCAGAGTGCACAAACATCAGCTGATCATCCTTTGCGGGCAACCTGTCATCAATCACCACATCCACCCATTCGCCATACTGCCAGAACTGAACAAGAACATCAAGAGGTTATCACACTGCAGGAACAGAACTCACATCACTCAAAGTAGTCCAACAATCCAAATAATACTTACATTCTGTCAGTTTCAGTGGCTCTGAATACTTTCCAAATTCTGCATCCTAGTGCTCCAGTTGGAACTGCTTGTTCCAACAGAAGATTATTCGCTCAGGTTTAAAGTTATCAAAGGGAACAGAATTGATAAAAACAGAACTCTTTTGTAAGATTAAGAGGTCCACAATGAGTTCCATAGATATAAGGGGAACAAAAGAATATTGAAACAATGTGCACAGATATTAAGTCTACTGTTCATTTGGAAGACATATAGTAACCAACTCTTTGGCCAATTGGGTTTTGTGCTCTAACTACTACATTCATTGCACTCTTGAAGATGTATGGCCCCAATTTTCACTCCCTCTCAACGTGCCTTGTCAGTTCTTGTTCCCCTCATTCAGTCTCCCTTTTTATCTCTCTGTCTTGAATATATTCCTCTTTGCCCTGTTACTTGTCCCATCACATACAGCCAACATATGCTTCTGATAAAGCTCTCTTAACTTTCAATTAGAAACAGAATTTCTTTCATTGCCCTTCATTCCCGCCTCTCAGCATAATATAAAATTAGCAGTGCTTGCCTGGAAATGGAAGATTCCGGCATATTCAGAGTCAAATTCTTGCCCACTCGGAACAACCTTGCAGAGAACCTCATTATTCAGAGTCAGTGATGCAATAGCAGCCAAAAGCCAGCAGTCACCTGTAAAGAAAACCAGGAGGTAACCAGAGGATCATTTCACTTCTATATTTCTGCATTCAATGTCAATTACGTGCATCTGGTGTCAAAGTTCTGGAGAAAAAGGTTGAAGAAATTGGAGCAGTGTGACTGGAACCTCTGGGCTGAAGTGGAACATGGGATGGCACAAGAAAGGAAGCATTCTTCAACCATCTTTTAAAAACTCATTATCCTTAGACAACAAAAATGGAAATTTAAACAATATTTAGCTTCCTCACATCAGTAAGCTTATTATTAACAATCTATTTCCCTGGTTGTGAGGGCTTTACTATTGCCTGTGTAAATGGCATCTAGTATGTACTTAGCACACAACCACAGTTTGTCTGAAGAGAAGACATGTTCACCTGCATAATGTAATTCTTAAAGGTCTTTGACATATTGCAGAAAATCTGACCAGTTTGGTTTGGTGATCTTTCCCTCATCTGCTCATGCATCAAAACTAGCAATTGTATTTCAAAATAATAAAGTCCCAAGGTTCTGCAACACTGCATTCCCAATAAGAAGTATTCTTACAGAAAGCACAGTTGGAGAATCAGTCTACAATGCTGTAACTCTTTCTCTAACTCAGCCAACCTCAGCGTCAAGAACTTTGGAAGATCCCACACACACTTTTATTCTCTAGAAATCAGCACAAACCAAATGATTGCCACAATGTGGTAATGTGAATGTAAAATTTCTGATACATGTGCATTTTCAGTGGAAGTATAACCCAGCAGGACAGCTGCCAGATCTGGGCAGTTCCATCCATTTCATTAAATATATAAAGTTACCTTTGGAGGCACATGCACACGCACACGCACACACACACGCACACGCACATGCATACAGAGTAGGGTGCTGTGAGCAAGAAGATAACATTTTAGAAGTATTTCAACCTGCTGACCCTGAATGCATCCAGTTTCCATGACATGTAAGAGGCTCCAGTCACAGTGACAACTGTAATTCATGCAGAGGCTTAACATAGGAAATACTCTATAAATGCTTTACAGAGGAGAAACGGAAAGCAAAATGGAGAGACGGCCATAAGTCTAGTTAAATTTTGAGGAGAGCAGAGATGCACCCAGGCGGACTCGTTTGTCGGTTCAGTGAAGACTCAAGTCCACAGAATAGAACTGAAACTGAACTGAGGATGGTGGAGTGCAGCTGTGAGGGGGTTGAGGTGGTTAGGGGCAAACGACCAATTTTATAAATGAAATCCAGTGTCACATTGAGTACAACAAATAGGTTCCAATATAAATAGACTGTCCAAGTCTGAACACTGTTCAGAGAAAGCCCTTGAGCCAAAAGGAACTGAATTGCTTCCCTTTCGTACGAGCTAGAAATCCTTCCAAGAAGGGAACAGAGTAAAAGATTGTCAATTGACATGGAACTTTTGAAGTCTACCCTTATTTTAAAAAACTCGGCATTTCCCAAATCTACACTAATAAAGATCCTAAATCAATACTGAGGCATGTGTTTGCACCAATAGTTTATGCAGTCACATGTTTCAATTGGTCTGAACCTTCAATGATTTCTATTTAATGCATTGAAAGTAAACAGTTAATTAAATATAGGATACTTTTTTAAAAAGGCAGAAAAGACAGTCAAAAATTCCAAGAGGGTTGAATGACAGGGTCGGGAATTTTAAAAACTTCTGCATACAATCATACGTTCACAGCATTGAATAAATTAGCAATAGGGAAGAAGGCCATTCGGCCCAAAATGTCCAGCCAAGTAGCCTGATCCTACTTTCTAGCTTTTGGTCTTACAGTTAACAGTACTTCAAAGATTCCACTCTGCTTGCAAATCCTTTAAATTCTGGCTCAGCAATTAGCACTGCTGCTTCACAGTGCAAGGGATCCATGTTCAATTCCAGTCTTGGGTGACTGTCTGTGTCAAGTTTGCACACATTCTCCTCGTGTCTGCGTGGGTTTCTTCTAGGTGCTCTGGTTTCATGCCACAGTCCAAAGACATGCAGGTTAGGTGGACTGGCCATGGGAAATGCAAGGTTATGGGAATAGGGTAGGGATTGAATCTTGTAGAATGTTCTTCAGAGGGGCAGTGTGGGCTCGAGGGGCCGAATGACCAGCTTCCACACGGTAGCTATGCTATGATTCTATGAAATGATTTGAGTTGGGAGGCAGGGTAGATGAGTCGTGGGCAGATCTATCAATACGCTCAATGCCTGGGGCTACATCAAGAACCCTATGAAGCCATAAATGGAATTCGCTCTTCAGATAAACCCCCCCACCCCAATCCTCTTAAGGCAATTCAGCTCAGAGATTCTTCAAGAAGTCTGCATGTGTCAACTGAGAACAGAAGGCTGGAAGGAGGATGTTTGGAATCTCATTTGTCTTTTCTCTGCCATTAGAATAATTTTGAGGCCCTCTGACAGTCGAAAATGGCAGGTTGAGGCAGGTGCTGCTGAAGTGCCTTTGCAGTTACAATTTACCTCCACCATTGCTAGTAACTGCCCCAGCACTCCAATGTGAGTCGTATTGTAGAGTTACTAGCATAGACACATGGGAGTTCCACTGCACTGCACTTGCATCAAAACAGGAGGCCTCAAGAAATTCAGAGCCAAAGGATCAGGAATTTTGCAATTCTCTCTGGAGTAAATAAAGGGGCTTTGTGGCATTTTGGGTGGAATATGAGGCACAAATCAGACATGCCAAGAATTATATTTGTTCTAACATTTAGAATTTGTACAAAAAGTCATCAACCTGACCTAAAGCCTGTAGAAAAGTGACAGGTTGCACATGTGACTTGTAAATCAACCAGAGGCCAAATTCACAGGCTTCAAGTCTCAATAAACCTTGCCTGAAACTTCAATTCAGACTGAGCAGTTGTAAAGATCGATTACCCATTTTCCACTAAGAAAATATTCATCAAATTATTTTGCACGCATGATAAAGGAGAAATAGAAACTGACACTGTAAGACCATAAGACATCAGAGCCGAATTAGGCCATTCAGCACATCAAATCTGCATTCACCAGACCATGCAGCAGCTGTGGTGTGACAGAAATGGAGTTAACTGGAGGAATTTATCTGCAATAAGGGTCCCAGTCACCATCTGGAAAATTGGTGGGACCCGTGTTGCTTCTCTCCAGGACAGCAGATGAAATTACTGGGCACTTGGCCAGATAATGTCCCCAACGGGCCATAAAGTGTCTAATCAAAAGATGAGGTCCCATTCCTTAAAGCTTATGTTGAGTTTAAGTGGAACAGTATTGGATGACAAATCAGAGAGGATAGATTGGGAAAGAGATGGAGAATTAAAATGTCTGGTGAAATCCTTTCCTTTGCAATAAGGTTTCTCTCGTCAACAAGGTTTATTATGTCTGATACACAATACGTTTCTGCAATGAAAGAAGAACTAGAAAATGGAACTAAGGAAGGGGTACGCGATAATGTTACACAAAAAGAGAAGACTGCTGATAGTGTGGCAGAAAAGGGCACTTCAAGGCAATAATAGTTCCATATCGAGGAAAATCTGTTTATGTTAGATGCAAAACCAAAAAGAGATAATGGAAGTTCTCATCACAAAGTTGTTACAGCAAATAATGATTTTTTTTTAAGGCAAGTTCTATCCCATGGTACCTGAGGAATAGGGGTGCTATGTTTGCACAAAATCCCTCATTTCTGTCAAGCACAAATACACATTTTGAAAATAGTTTCAGAAACTATAATTGACATATCTTCAGACCCTAATTTTCCACCCAATCTGGTTGGGCTTCTCACTAGCTGTAACAGAGAGAAATGTGAACTTCTTCTCAGGTCTGAGAAGTGGAGCTGGAGTGTGGAAGCAGGCCATTCTGCTCATCGAGTCCACGACGACCCACTGAAGGGCATCTCAGGCCCACCTCTACCTTATAACCCTGCATTTACCACAGTTAATCCAAATAGCCTGCATATCCCTAGATACTATGGGTAATTTAGCATGGCCATTTTACCTAACCTGCACACCACTGGACTGTGGGAGAAAACCGGAACACTTAGAGGAACCCCACACAGACAAGGACAAAACGTACAAACTCTACACAGTCAACCAAGGATGGAATTGAACACGGCTCCCTAGTACTGTGAGGTAATAGTGCTAACCAGTGAGCCACTGTGCCACCCTACTCCTCAGGGTAGGTCCCACACTACAACATGAACATCTGTCTTGCTGACTTACCCACTTTATTTCTTTAAGTGACAATCCTTCAATCAGAATGGTACATGACCTCCAACCATTTCCAGGAGGAAATTCCAGCTCATACGACTGCCAGCCAATCGGACACTATCATCACTGTATGGTGGCAACATCAACAAGAGCAGGGGTCATGCCGGTACTGCAGGTAGGACAAGAAGATGGCACTCTGCACTGGATTCTGACATTCAGGTACATCCAAAAGATCTCTGGAGCCAGATCCACAGTCTACAGCAAATGGACACGGGGTTAGGAGTGGATGGTGGCACATATTGGATAAGTATGAGTGGGTGCAAAGATGTAGTGGAGACCAAGCTGGGAAAGGGAATTAGCACTTGGGGCGCTGGGTGCTATCCATGCCACCAATCCAACTGTTTCACTGGCCAAAAGATCGCTGGGCTCAATCAGCAGACTGAGCTCTAGATTTTTCCATCGCTCCAAAAATTAGAGTGAAATGAAATCCTTACTTGGGCATTCAAACCCTTGATGAAGGTTCTAACTGGGCCATGGACAGGCAGCCCAATGGATGCCTCCCTTGCTACTCATAACATCCTGGGAGAAGAAATGGGCTGGCAGTAAGGATAGCATCAATGACATAGCACCCTTGATGTACAAGTTCACCTGCCTGCTTTGCTTCCAGATGTTAAATCAGCCTAACTTGTAAAAATCAACCCACTGTGACATTGTGCCAAATGATAGGTTTAATGCTAGCGTGCAATGCTTTCTGAGCTGTTATCCCTCGCACTTTCCTTGTTAAGTTCAAGATGCTATTTTGAAAATCGATCCTTTCCAAAGTTACATCTGCTTTCCTGCTGTGATTCCCTTGCTTAAACTTGTTTTGCTTCATTTGTGGCTTTCATGGGTGTCGTTGCAGTTCCCTTGCAGTTTTACCATCACCACTATTTGCCCACACCTGCACCTACCTTTCAGGGGGCCTGCAGTTGTGTCAATCATTCTATGTTCCTCCACAGCCTCTACTCTATAGTGCGGCCCTTACTGCCGCTCCACTCTTACCTGTTGCAATGTACACAATCGACTTTCCTTTAACCTCCAACATGGTCAATTCCAGAGTTCTTTAAAGCACTCCATCTACAATTCTTTCACTACATGCTGTCTTTCAGTAAGATCATTCTAAAAAAAAAACGGGTATTCTGGTGACATCTAGCTCTAGCTCACCAATATTTCTCTGGACTGCACAATTATCTTTCAGACAGAACGTCTGAGACTAAGTTATGCATTTATACAACAGAATAGTCAAAGCCGTCACTTTGACTCCCAGCAAATATATTTCTTCTCCTTGACTTCTCACCCAAGCTAAACTGAGGCCATGACAGTTTGTGAATTCATAGTTATGTTCTGGAACCTTACCTTGTGTTGGACAGGGCTGAAGATAACAGGAACCGATAAGCAGCTTTATAATGGTCTGTAATGTGCGAGAAATTACACTGTCATTCAGGCTTGGTAAGAGCTAAGATTGCAGGAAAACTGCCATCTTTTCCAAATAAGGCATAGACATGGCACAGACACCTGTGTATAAAGAGGCCTAGGAAATCACTGATTTTCAGCAGAACTTCAAAGATGAACATTGCAGGAGGTAGACTAAATCAGGAGGTGTGGTAAGAGATTAGGAAGAGTTCTAGCCTGGCCAGCTATCAGTTCTCCTGGGTAATAATGTTTCGGGTTAGTTACAGAACCCAGAGTTGTGAAAGACAGTGATTGAAATCTCTAATTGTCGAATGCATCATTTAAGTACTTAATAAATCAATTGAGTTTTATACAGCTCTAACTGTCTCTGTTGCATCTTCATCTTTGTATATATTGTTGTCTCTCAGAGACGGACAATATCTGTCTATTATTAAGGTCACTTGTTTGTACTTCTAAACCATAATACCCCTCCACATAACAGAATAATACTAGCAACAAAATCCTTATTCACATCTTTACATCAGGCCCTAACATTTCCAATATCTGCCTCAGTCCCACCCTTCCCAATTCTAAATTGCCCAACACTCAGTACAGAGTCTAAGATAACAAGGTGTAGGGCTGGGTGAGCACAGCAGGCCAAGCAGCATGAGAGGAGCAAGAAGGCTGACATTTGTCGCCTGGTACAGAGTCTAACAGGACCAAAGCCTGTTATTAATATGAATGTGGAGGCTGCGTATTCTGATAAAGCTGTCACTAATGATAGCTCTCCATCTCTAGAAGCAATGTACTGTGGCAAACTTAAAATGCTACTATGATAGCAACTACCATTTTGATTCTAACCATAGCCAGACTACGTTCTTAAATGCCATGAATGGGCAAAGCGTGTGGCTGATATATGGAACCTCCCAAACAATGGTAGAGAAGTTTCTGGGCAAAAAGACAGGCTCAATCTGTATGAAGTGTGAATGCATAAATCACTGAATTATTCAGCATCAGTGGAACTGAGTTTCCATCCTGGAACCATCTTATCTTTCAGCAATTGTAGACTATAAACTGGTTGTGACTTTAAAGAACAGATCTAACTTACATCTGAATTTTCATATGAACCTCAAGGCCATTTTGTAAACTAAACTTCAAACAACAGTCCTCTGATGCACTCAGAATGGGCTTGCATGCCAGAGAGATGAGCTTTATTGGCTTTCTAGCCCAATATAAAGCTAGTTATCACAACATCAATTGAATGTGAATCAAAATGACGGAACCAAAGAATATGGGCAAGACTTGGATCAGTTTCAGTTGTTTTTTTAAACATAAAGGAAAGTCAAATGAAGTAATTTGCCTTTGTTCTGCTATTCACATCCTCTTACATTTACATCTGGTCAAACCTGTTTATTATTTGCCCATTTCATGATTTATATTCAACAGGGCTGCCTGGGTCAAACTAATTCAATCTATATTTGTGTTTAGATAAAGGTGAGGCAGTGCAACAGACCAAGCTTTGAAGAAAAACCACAAACGCCAAACAGAAAAAAAGCAGGTAATGTGCAGCAGATCAATCAATATATGAAACAGGAAGGTATATTAGCATTTTGAATGTAAACCAGAACTCAACCTTCTCCTTCTTTCAAATCAGGTTTATTCACCCACTTCCTTTTTTTTAATTTTACACACATCAGGTAAGCACAACTGCTTTTCATCTTGGTTGCATTAGCCAAAATGTATACACTGAGATTTCCAATGTGAATATCACTAGTGTGAGCGTCTGAAAAAAAAGTTATGAGCAGAACTATTTTTAAAATGGCTGCTGTAAAACAATTTACTGCAGAATCAATGTAAGCGATTAAACATCAGATTCCAGAAATTCTTCAAAAACAGAAATTCTTAAGTACCGATGGAACCAGCAGCATTCAAAGACTGAACAGATGACCAAAGGGAAAGTATCTACACAGTGGAAACTGAATTTTGTAAAATTATACATATGAGTTACTCTCTAGCATCCTAAACAGAGTCCATTGTCATAGAATCATACAGCATGGAAACAGACCCTTCAGTCCAACACATCCAAGCTGCCCAAATATCCAAAAAACTTAACTAGTCCCACTTGCATGTGGTTTGGTCCATATCCCTCCAAACCTAAATACATAAACCTGTCCAAATGTCTTTTACATGTTGAAATTATACCAACCTCCATCACTTTCTCTGGCAGCTCATTCCATACATGCATGATCCTCTGTGAGAAAAAGTTACCCTTCAGGTCCCTTTCAAATCTTCCCTCTATCACCTCAAACCTACGTCGCCTAGTGTGGACTCCTCTACCCTTGGAAAAAGGCCTTGGCTATTGATCATATCCTTGCCCTTCACGATTTCATAAGCCTCTATAACAGTTTCTGCTTCTCAAAATTCTGTTTTTGTCCTGTGGAGTTGGTCATTTGATATACACTGACGCCAAGGCATTAAAACTGTTCTGGTCTCCTGCTGCCAATCCTGTCCATGTGCCTGTACAAAAATTACATGTTCCTTGAGTTTATGCAGGATGAGCAGCTAACTAGAGTTGATAAGTCGTCAGAGAATGTAACAGGCCCAACTCACACTTGCTCTTTTTGTACTACCTCCCAAGCTGGAGTTCAATGCCTTGATATTTAAAGAATCTTTATGCTTTCTTCATTCCCTTGAATATTTCCCACATGTTGCCAGTAGGTTTACACAGTAACATTTCAGCTAGTTTGCTGTGGTTAATCCGTTCCTAATCTCTTCAAAGCTTACCTAAATTTAGGACTCTGGTTTGCGGTTTTTCCTTATCTAACTCCAACACAATATTAAATTCAAAATAACAAAGTGTGGAGCTGGATGAACACAGCAGGCCAAGCAGCATCTCAGGAGCACAAAAGCTGACGTTTCGGGCCTAGACCCTTCATCAGAGAACTTACGACTCTCAAGATGTTCCTTTACTTACAGATTATTAACTAACTGCAATTTGTTATTCATCATTAATTCTAGTGTGTTCTGTACCCTTCGCTCTCTGAAACACAAAATGATCTGTTTCTTTATATAAAACAATGTTGTACAAAAGTCCTGAATACATTTTAGAAAATTCTTACTTTTACTACATGCATAGTTTTCCCAGTTTACATCAATTTAAAACACCCATTACAACCACACTGCCTCTGCTATATCCTTCCCTATTGTCTACACTTATCTATCCACCCTATTACATCATTATTGTCAATGGTTGGATAGTTATGTAAACAACTCCCTCCAGAGTGTTGCAATCTTTGTTGTCCCTTAGTTTTGTTTCTTGATCACCAAAATCCTTACATTTTACTGCCCCTATTGTGTATATTATGTTCCACCCATTGTTTTACAATTCAATTCCTGATCTTCTGAAGGTTCAGGGAGCATGACGTGTCTCTTGAAATCTATCTTTAAGCCAGCTGTCTCTATATTGTCTGCTGCATCAATCAATCATTCATGCTGCTAACTTGCGTCATTTTCTTATTACGCCATGTACAATCTTAAAGGGAACACCCGATTTGGTCTCAGAGCTAATGGGAACTGCAGATGCTGGAGAATCCAAGACAACAAAATGTGAGGCTGGATGAACACAGCAGGCCAAGCAGCATCTCAGGAGCACAAAAGCTGACGTTTCGGGCCTAGACCCTTCATCAGAGAGGGGGATGGGGAGAGGGAACTGGAATAAATATGGAGAGAGGGGGAGGGGGACCGAAGATGGAGAGAAAAGAAGATAGGTGGAGAGAGTATAGGAGGGGAGGTATGGAGCGGGTAGGTCAGTCCAGGGAAGACGGACAGGTCAAGGAGGTGGGATGAGGTTAGTAGGTAGATGGGGGTGCGGCTTGGGGTGGGAGGAAGGCATGCGTGAGAGGAAGAACAGGTTAGGGAGGCGGAGACAGGTTGGACTGGTTTTGGGATGCAGTGGGTGGGGGGGAAGAGCTGGGCTGGTTGTGTGGTGCAGTGGTGGGAGGGGACGAACTGAGCTGGTTTAGGGATGCAGTTGGGGAAGGGGAGATTTTGAAACTGGTGAAGTCCACATTGATACCATTAGGCTGCAGGGTTCCCAGGCGGAATATGAGTTGCTGTTCCTGCAACCTTCGGGTGGTATCATTGTGGCACTGCAGGAGGCCCATGATGGACATGTCATCTAAAGAATGGGAGGGGGAGTGGAAATGGTTTGCGACTGGGAGGTGCAGTAGTTTGTTGCGAACTGAGCGGAGGTGTTCTGCAAAGCAGTCTCCAAGCCTCCGCTTGGTTTCCCCAATGTAGAGGAAGCCACATCGGGTACAGTGGATGCAGTATACCACATTGGCAGATGTGCAGGTGAACCTCTGCTTAATGTGGAATGCCATCTTGGGGCCTGGGATAGGGGTGAGGGGGGAGGTGTGGGGTCAAGTGTAGCATTTCCTGCAGCTGCAGGGGAAGGTGCCAGGTGTGGTGGGGTTGGAGGGCAGTGTGGAGCGAACAAGGGAGTCACGGAGAGAATGGTCTCTCCGGAAAGCCGACAGGGGTGGGGATGGAAAAATGTCTAGGGTGGTGGGGTCGGATTGTAGATGGCGGAAGTGTCGGAGGATGATGCGTTGTATCCGGAGGTTGGTGGGGTGGTGTGTGAGAACGAGGGGGATTCTCTTTGGGCGGTTGTGGCGGGGGCGGGGTGTGAGGGACATGTTGCGGAAAATGCGGGAGACGCGGTCGAGGGCGTTCTCGATCACTGTGGGGGGAAAGTTGCAGTCCTTGAAGAACTTGGACATCTGGGATGTGCGGGAGTGGAATGTTTTGTGCCTCTTTGTAGGTTACGTGGAACAGTCCCTCTTCCGCACCTACACAGGCCCCAAACCCCACCTCTTCCTCCGGTACATTGATGACTGTATCGGCGCCACCTCTTGCTCCCCAGAGGAGCTCGAACAGTTCATCCACTTCACCAACACCTTCCACCCCAACCTTCAGTTCACCTGGGCCATCTCTAGCACATCCCTCACCTTCCTGGATCTCTCAGTCTCCATCTCAGGCAACCAGCTTGTAACTGATGTCCATTTCAAGCCCACCGACTCCCACATCTACCTAGAATACACCTCCTCCCACCCACCCTCCTGCAAAAATTCCATCCCCTATTCCCAATTCCTCCGCCTCCGCCGCATCTGCTCCCACGACAAGACATTCCACTCCCGCACATCCCAGATGTCCAAGTTCTTCAAGGGCTGCAACTTTCCCCCCACAGTGATCGAGAACGCCCTCGACCGCGTCTCCCGCATTTCCCGCAACATGTCCCTCACACCCCGTCCCCGCCACAACCGCCCAAAGAGGATCCCCCTCGTTCTCACACACCACCCCACCAACCTCTGGATACAACGCATCATCCTCCGACACTTCCGCCATCTACAATCCTACCCCACCACCCAAGACATTTTTCCATCCCCACCCCTGTCTGCTTTCCGGAGAGACCATTCTCTCCGTGACTCCCTTGTTCGCTCCACACTGCCCTCCAACCCCACCACACCCGGCACCTTCCCCTGCAACTGCAGGAAATGCTACACTTGCCCCCACACCTCCTCCCTCACCCCTATCCCAGGCCCCAAGATGATATTCCACATTAAGCAGAGGTTCACCTGCACATCTGCCAATGTGGTATACTGCATCCACTGTACCCGGTGTGGCTTCCTCTACATTGGGGAAACCAAGCGGAGGCTTGGAGACCGCTTTGCAGAACACCTCCGCTCAGTTCACAACAAACTACTGCACCTCCCAGTCGCAAACCATTTCCACTCCCCCTCCCGTTCTTTAGATGACATGTCCATCATGGGCCTCCTGCACCGCCACAATGATACCACCCGAAGGTTGCAGGAACAGCAACTCATATTCCGCCTGGGAACCCTGCAGCCTAATGGTATCAATGTGGACTTCACCAGTTTCAAAATCTCCCCTTCCCCCACCGCATCCCTAAACCAGCCCAGTTCGTCCCCTCCCCCCACTGCACCACACAACCAGCCCAGCTCTTCCCCTCCACCCACTGCATCCCAAAACCAGTCCAACCTGTCTCCGCCTCCCTAACCTGTTCTTCCTCTCACCCATCCCTTCCTCCCACCCCAAGCCGCACCCCCAGCTATCTACTAACCTCATCCCACCTCCTTGACCTGTCCGTCTTCCCTGGACTGACCTATCCCCTCCCTACCTCCCCACCTATACTCTCTCCACCTATCTTCTTTTCTCTCCATCTTCGGTCCGCCTCCCCCTCTCTCCCTGTTTATTCCAGAACCCTCACCCCATCCCCCTCTCTGATGAAGGGCCTAGGCCCGAAACGTCAGCTTTTGTGCTCCTGAGATGCTGCTTGGCCTGCTGTGTTCATCCAGCCTCACATTTTGGTGACCCGATTTGGTCTTCTGGGGTCAACCTACTCATATGGCCTCCCATACCCTTGCTAATATATTTTTGACCCAATTAATTCAACTCTGTTGCTACTTCTGTATTTACCTGATCTACAGGAACACAAGTGGCTCTTCCATCCTGTCTGCACAGTCTTCCCTGGCCAAAAAAGTGATCAACATTTGGCTCCAGGAAGCCAAAATCCTTCTTTCTGCACTATTCCTTCAGCCATGCAGTTGTTGACTTCATGATGTCTAGTATACCGGCACTTGGAAAGCAATATACCACCCAGGACTGTGAATTATCTTTACAGATCTCACCCTTTCTTCAATTGTAGTGTCCTACAATCACCACACGCCTACTCCTTTTCTTTTTAATGTTTCCCCCATTTGCTTCTTTAAATGATTACAGTCACTGATTTTTGCTATATGGTATCTAAATATTTATACGCTAAGGCTTAGGAGTAGATCTGTAGCTCGGGTTGTGGGTGTTGAGGTTGGTTGTCTTGCTGAGCTGGTTTGTTGTTCCGCAGATGTTTTGTTACTGTGCTTGCTAACATCCTCATTACAGCCTCTGATGAAGTGTCAGTGTGTTTTCCCACCTGGTTTTTAAACTCTGGGGTCCGTTGTGATGGATTGTCTCACTTCTGGGTTTCCTCCATAGTGGAATGTATATGGGGTCGAGTTCAATGTGTTTATTAATAGCACGTTTCGTGAAGTGCCATGCTTCCAGGAATTCTCGTGCTTGTCTCTGCCTCGCCTGTCGCAGGATCTTGGTGCTGTCCCAGTCGAAGTGGTGGTTCTCCTTGTCCATGTGGATTGAGATGAGTGAGTATTGGTCGTGTCTTTTTGTAGCCATGTACTCTTGTTGTTAGTTTCCTCCCCGTTTATCCGATGTAGTGTTTCTCAGTCTCTGCAGGGGATCTTGCAGATGGCATTGGTCCTGTCCATGGTGGCAACTGTCGTAGGATTGATGTGGGCTTGTTTGCCACTCTGATGCCCAGCGGTTGTAGAAGTCTTGTGGTGAGTTCTGACATATTCCTGATGAAGGGTAGCGTGATGACTGTGTCAGGGCGTGTAGAATCTTTCTGATGCTGTTCCTGTAGGCATCTCCTGACCCAGTTCTTTGGATATCCCTTATCCTTGAACACTTGGAAGAGGTATTCTTCCTCCTCTTGGCGTAGTTCTATGTTGCTGCAGTGTGTTGTTGCCATTTTAAATAGTGTTCACATGCAGCTTTGTTTGTGTGTGCTGGGACGGTTACTATTGAAGTTCAATACCTGGTCTGTGTGTGTAGATTTTCGGTGTACTTTCGGTTGCAGTTCCCCATTTGTCTTGTGCTCCACCATGACGTCCAGGAATGGGAGTTGTTCCTCCACTATAGATGAAACCTGGAAGTGAGGCAATCCATCGCAATGGACCCCAGAGTTTAAAAACCAGGCAGGAAAACACACCAATGCTTCATCAGAGGCTGCACTGAGGATGTTACCAAGCATGGTAATGAAACATCTGCGGAACAACAAACTACCTCGGCGAGCTAACCAACCTCAAATATTTATACAGCTTAGGACAAATCTCAGATGATCACTGTTCTATCCTGATATGTCGCTTCCTGCCTGATGGTCACTCAGTCCCTTTTAGAGTCCTAATGTCCAGTGGTGTGACCACTTGATGGAAAATCTGTTTGAAAAAAAAAATCCATATACCTGCAAATGACAGGAAATGTATTCAGTTGACTCTTTAGCAGAATTTAAAACTCTCTCCTATGACGAATTTCGTGGTGAGTGAGCTGATGAATCAGGTGAGTGGGTGGGTGGCAACCGGGGACCCCACTGTTTACCTCAATCCAAACCATTTACATCCCTAGAAACAAACACCACTAAGGCTGTCACTACTGGCAACAGCCCACCAGCAGATCAGGGGATCATGTGGCCTCCCAAGAGGGATGGGGATAGTTGGGGGTTTTGAGGGGTGGGCAGATTCAAATGCACTTAGCACCTGATTGAGGGAAATGGAATGAATGAGCAACATACCCACTTGCTTTTGATACTCCAGCATCAAGTACCTGGGATCCAATGGCATTACTAGGGCTCCGCAAGATGCACTGCATCAGCAGCAACAATTGCCTCCCCAGTGGTACAGCTGCTCAACAGAGCTGTCAATTTCTTGTTGGCCATCAACTTGCAGTAGGTGGGACCCTTGCTGTTCAGTGAAGAGCTCAAGTGCCATTTAACCTGGAGTTAGCTAAAGACACAGTTGTCAATGGTGGAATGGTTGAAATTGAAAATGTGCAAGAGGCCAGAAATGGAGGAGTGCGGTTATCTTGGAAGATCACAGGGCTGTATAGTTTACAGAGGTAGGAAGGCATGGGGCTGTGACAGAATGTGAAAACATGAGAACTTTGAATCTAGATGTAATTCAACTGGGAATTAACATTAGCCAAGAGCACAGGATGATCCATGAAACCAACTTGAGTTATGGATAGTGAGTTTTTAATGAGTGTGAATTTAGAGATGATAGAAATATGAGTCCAGCCAGAAGTGCAATATTGCAACAGTTGAAATATGTCCACATCATGCATGCCACATATCACTGTTAACTTTGCTCTTATCAGACCAATTTACATATTCAGCCTAATAGAAACTCTTCTGATAATTGTTGTAATTTTAGTTCATTAAAATGAATGCAAATGTGTGAAGAGCTTCCCATTTGTTGTCTTGTTAGCAAGAAAAAATCTCAACTCCATGCATCAGTTTATTTGTCGAATTACACTAAGCATGCCTCAGGCTATTGTTTACCCGTCCAGACTTGTTCATAAAATTCTTTCGTTTAGCATATTTGGAAAACTGTTGTTTGGAGAGACCCACATTTGCAAAGCAGAGGTAGAGGCTTTAAGAAGCCTTTTCCTTGACTACCATCCATATTCCTTGCTCCTTCCAGGTGGCGTAATAGGTGGAGAGGTAAGAAGGACACCTATGGGCCTTCTCACCAAAAACTTCGTTACTGAGGTGGCAAGAAGTGAGTGAGTTTCTCTCCAAGGCCAACTTTCCCAAATTGGACCCAAATTTACTGGTTTTGTTTGTAATATTCTTTATGATTAAACTTTTAGGTGACAAACTGCTAAGAGAAAATTTACAAGCAATTTTATTAGTAATTGATGAATGATGCAGACAGTGTTCAACATTTGAAATATGAACCAGAGTGTGAGAGGAATAAACCCTGAATCCATTAAGAAAACATTAGATGGAGCAGAAGCACAGTGTGGGAAAGAAATCAGCCCAAAGTTCTTCTAAATAACTCAACAGAAAAGAGCCAAATAGTTTTCTCCTTCTGAGTGCATGTCAGACTACATGGATGTCAGAATGGTGATATATGCAGATAACAGTGCTGGAGCCAAGGTGTGGAGCTGGATGAACACAACAGGCCAAGCAGCATCATAGGAGCAGGAAAGCTGACGTTTTGGGCCTGGACCCTTCTTCAGAAATAGATATAAAGCATACCATTTCTTCAGGCTTTGCATTACCACACAAAATGCAGCTTACAGGAAAATTAGGAAGTCAGTAGAAGTTTTCCATCCATTAATTTCAAATGGATGGAATATCACAGTCCATATATTTACTGATAAGCTGCTGTCAGCAACATTAAATCCAGAAATTCTAAACACATATTTAAAATAGACAACAACTGTATATTATAATTTTGCATGCAGCTGATTCCCCTCCAGCGTTCAAATCTTTATTCAATCTCATAGGTGGCTTCCTTTGTTCAGCATATGAGAGATGAGTAGCAGATGAGGTCATCTCATAATACTGCAAAGGTAACGTTCCACAAGTGGGAAAGATATAAATTTGAAATATACAATATTCGGCCTCATCATTCCACTTTACTGCTTCATGTTGTAATTGTTGATTCTGCCTCCACTTCAGCAATTTACAAAAGCTGTCATGGTGGCTGTTGTGACTCTATACAGGACGGAGAAGTCCTCTCTTTCTCTCTTGCTCTTCCCTTATATCTAAGAAACGACCTCCCACTTGCACACACCACAAGAAAAAGCCCATTAAGCTTTAGGCACAATCAGTTGGTCACACCTTGTTAAGTTGCTATGGTTACTTACATTGGTTACTTAACCCACTGTCATAAGTGTCAGGTCGCAGTTTAACATCTAATTTGCTGTTGTATACTTTGCTGTGAGAAGGAGAGTGAGAAGCCCAGCACAAAGACTGACCTCAAAAAGAAAACTATGAGCTGCAAAAGATGAACAAGCCTGACTTGAAGCAGAAACCTGATTTAGCCAGTGCCAACTGTTCACTGAAAGGCGTCAGAATTCCATTCCAGACAAGAGGAGAAGTGTGAAGGAGGTGCAGGAAGCATATTTTCACTGGCTTCAAAATATAGGACATGTGTTTCTCATTGGTCCCCAGTACTTAATTGGCAGACCCAACTTAAATCCTTTTGGAGGGAGCTTCGGAGACAGAAATCTTTCCACAATTTAGGGTCTCATTTTACACAAACAAAATTTTCATTCAGATGCAGAAGTAAAGCTGGTTGATGCTGGCTCACAGCTGAGATTTCTAACACTGAGGAGGCTTGCTGTAAGCTATTAGGTAATGAGACAAGCCAGAGCACACTAAGAAGGTGGAAAAGTTTGGCACGGATTAGATTTCAATGACATATACTATTGTGCAAAAAGTGGAGGGTTGTCCAATTACGTGCTCTATCAAGAAATCAGATGTTAACTTTCAGTTGGCATTTAAAAAATGAAAGCATGCCTTAAATAAATAAAAACAGCAGTTCTGGTAGCATCTGGGGAGACAGAAACTATTACTGGTCTGTTAACCGGTCTTCAGAAAAGTTCGGGCCAATCTTGAATATTAGCCCTTCCCCTCTCTCCCCTGATGGTGCCAGACCCGTATTTCTAGCAATCTCAGTTTTTATCTCAGATTTCTGGTGTCCATGACACTTTACTTATACGTTTATGGCCTAAACAAAGTTTGTTAACTCACATACATGCTGGTTAACATTTTTTATTGGCTGTTTCGGGACATTGAGAATATAAAGTTTACGGCTGAGGAAGAACTAGCCTTTTCACTCCTCATGTAGGAGGCAAACGGCATTGGCAATGCATCCAATGCAACGGGTGGGACCTGTACATCCGTACACTCAGTACATAAGAGTGAATTGTGATCGCTTGTTCAAGATTGAAGGTGCCATGCTACAAGTAAAAGGGTCATGGAAAAACATGTGTGCTTGTCTGTCACATGAGAATTTAACAGGAGGGAGATTTGGAATTTTTTGAAAATGGAAATATAGTACATAAAATATCTGGAACTTAAACAGTACTCAGTCATCCAATCCAAGCTCCTCTCTGGTTTCTAGTATGTCTTACTTGTTTCTACCTGAACTAGAGGTACAATTATATAAATTGTCTTTTCAAATGACAGCTGCACAAGAAAACACTAGGGATAGGTCAGCATTGGAATTTTAAAGCAGTACTGGAAAACCAGATTGGTAACTTTGCGTAATACAATCAGGCCTCTGGCCTGTGTGCCTCTGTTGTCCCACCTTCAGATTCAAATCCAGCCCAGAAAGACAGTAAAAGAACTGGTTAATTTGCAGGACACAGAGTATTTTAATTTAAAGCTGTTTTTCATTTTATCGTGGGCTGGATGTGTTTTACACAGCGAAAAGTTTCATGTAAAAATAAGTTGGGTGCTCAGCCGATCATCTTCTTGCTCACGTCCATCGTATGGAGAGGGTACTGATACCAGCACCCCACCCACCACATGTAAATTTGAAACAAAAGATCTCATTAAAAACTGGATTGATCCCAACAGTATGCTGCCCACACCTAAATATGGCAGGTGTGGTAGTCAGATGGGAGTGGTTGGGCTGTTTTTAAGTGCCTATGTGAACAAAGACACGAAGGAAGGGGAAATCTTATTCACAGGCTACCACATACATCATAAGTACCCTGATGACATCACCCCACCCCTCCTTCTGTACTGTCTGCCCTACAAAATTTTGCTCCCTCTGTGTGCTGGAGGATTGCTCCCCACTGTGAAAACTTGATTATGTACCTTATCGGGGAAGTCACAGCCCTCTTTGAGCTCCCACCTGCAGCACTGGCAGTGCCCCCACTGCCCCCTGGTGCAGCTGGAATCTTTCGGGGGTAGGAACTCCTCCCACCCAAGGGTGCAGAATTCCCATTCTTAACCAATTAAACCTGGGAGTTGGGCTTGAGAGAACTGAATGAGCTTCCATTCCATTGTTGGCGGGGTGGGGTCTGCCCAGCTGTCCCCACCCTCTGCACATGATCGATTGTGAACAGCCACAAACCACATTTAAAAGAAAAGTACACAAACACCCTTATATTTTTTCCTCCTGGGAGCTGAATTTCAGAGATCTTATTGTGAACAAGTTTTATTCAGAACACTGTTTCATGTGTTCATAATTGTTCCAGGGACATGGCTACCTTGGGAAGTTCATTAACAGGCAGTGGAGATATGTTTGGAACAATCACCAACAAGTAATAACAGAGATGTTTATATCATCCATAGCTATAGGTGAGGTGCTGGAGGACTGGAAGGTGGCTGGTGTTGTGCCTTTACATAACAAAGGTTATAAGGAGAACGCTGGAAACTACAGACTGAAGAACTTGACAGCACTGGTTGGCAAGTTATTGGAGGGGATTCCGAGTGATAGGATTTATACGCATTTGGAGTGGCAAGGATTATTTAGGGATAGTCAGCATGGCTTTGTGGATGGGAAATTGTGTCTCACAAACTTGAGATTTTAGAGGAAATAACCAAAACGGTTGATAAGGGCAGCACAGTAAACATTGTCTTCATGGACTTCAGAGAAGTGTTTGACTGGGCTCAGCATGGTAAACTAATTAGTAAAGTTCGATCACATGACTGCTTACAAATTGGATACAAAATTGGCTTGATGGCAGGAGATAGAGTGTGGTGGTTGAGAGTTGCTTTTTGGACTGGAAGCTTGTGACCAATGGTGTTCCACATGGATCAGTGCTGGGTCCACTTTTGTTTGTCATTTATACACATTATTTGGATGAGGATTGAGGAATCAGGGTTAGCAACTCTGTGCATGCCACAAAACTGCTGATACAGTCAACAGTGAAGAAGGTTATCTAAGATTACAAAGGGATCTTCATCAATTGGGCCAACGGGCAAGTGGAGTTTTATGTGAGATATTGCAAACAAGCAAGGATAGTACTTAAACTGTTAATGGCAGGGCACTGGGCAGTGTTGTAGAACAGATAGGTCTGGGAGTTCAGGTACATAGTTCTTTGCATAACAGGTAGACGGGGTGGTTAAGAAGGTGTTTAGTACACTTACCTTCATTGTTCTTTTGGAGTACTGTGTACAGATCTGGTTGCCCTGCTACAGGAAGGATATTATTAAATTGGCGAGGGTTCAGAAAAGATTTACCAGGATGTTGCTGGGATTTCAGGATTTGAGTTATAAGGCGAGGCTGGAACTTCACTGGGGCGTAAGAAGTTGAGGGGTGACCCCACAGAGGTTTATAAAATCATGAGGGGTATAGATAAGGTGAACAGTAAGTCTCTTTTCCCTAAGATGGGGAGTTCAAAACTAGGCGACATAATTTTAAGATGAGAGGAGAAAAGGAACCTGGGGGCAACTTTTTCATACAGAGGGTGGTTCATATGTGAACTGGACTGCCAGAGGAAGTGGTAGTTGCAGGTACAACTACAACATTTAAAAGACATTCGGATAGAAACATGAATAGGAAAGGTCTAGAGGGATTTGGGCCAAACACAGGTAAGTGGGACTAATTTAGTTTGGGAAACTTGGGTGGCATGGACATGTTGGATGGAAGGGTCTGTTTCCATGCTGTCGGACTCTATGATTCTTTTTCCTTTGATTTACATTCGCTGCAGATTTGGTGGAGCTCCTTGATGCCACATTCAGTCAACTACTTCAAGTTTTTCCTTCTCATTGGTTCTCTTCAACTGGCCTCATAGGCTAGCAATGCAGTCAAACAACTATGCCCTTTAGGATATCAAGGTGTGAAGCTAGATGAACACAGCAGGCCAAGCATGCTCCTAAGATGCTGCTTGGCCTGCTGTGTTCATCCAGCTTCACACTTTGTTATCTTGGATTCTCCAGCATCTGCAGTTCCCATTATCTCTGATGCCCTTTAGGACACAGTTTAATTAACAGTGGGGCTACGAAACAAGCCATTCTTGGCAACAGACTCTGAAGATCCCCAGAGTACATTCTGTGCCTCTATTACCCGCACTACATCTTCCAAGCGGTGTTCAACATGGAGGAGAGCAAATGCATCAACTGAGGGTGGGAGAATTTGCTATTCTGCAGGCGGTTTATTTGCTCACATTTGACCTGATCTCATCTGGCTACATGGGGTCCTGGAGCAATATTGACATGTCTCAGGTCAACCCCCTTCTGACTATGCCACCACCTCTGAGCCCACCCAGGGACTGTGAGGTCTAGGACATTATCTGTAATGTACTATTCTGTGAGAATGATTATTTTATACTGTCGCTTAACTGGTCCCTGTCAAGCACACAGATGTTAGTAAGAAGGACTTTGCAGGCTCCTCAGTGCTGTGTTGTTTCTAGTACCCATTGGTTTCATTTTTTTATTTTCATCTGTTTTTGTAGCAGTTCGATACAATAGAGTATGTTACTAGGCCATTTCAGACAACACTTAAGAGCCAACCACGTCACTTTGAATCTGAAGTCACATGCAAGCCAGACCAGGTAAGGGCAGCAGATTTCCCTTCCTCAAAGGACAATAGTGAACCAATTGATAATGTACAACAAACAGCAACATCTTCATGGGCTTACTTTTAATTTCAGAATTATTAGATGAAGTAAAATTTCACCATCTGCCATTCTGGGATTCAAGCCAATGTTCGGGAGTTTTAGCCTCAGCCTGCAGATTACTAGCCCAGTGACAAACCACGACAACACAGTTTATCATTAAATAGCTGTTCTATCCTTTTTAACTCCAACATGCACATTGCTTATACTGAAATCCATTTAACAAAGTTTTGCTTATAAATATGATAGTTCTTTTTTACGTTAAATACTTTTCATTGAATCCCTATAGTGTAGAAGCAGGCTGTTCAGCCCATCAAGAGACCCTCAAAAGATCATTCCACCCAGACTCACCCTGCTATCCTTTCTTTGTAATCCTGCATTTCCCATGGCTAATCCTACATTTTTGGACTTTATGGGGCAATTTAGCATGGCCAATCCACCTGGCCTGCACATCTTTGGACTGTGGGAGGAAACAGGACCACTTGGAGGAAACCCACTCAGAGGCGGGGAGTGTGTGCAGACTCCACACAGACAGTCACTAGAGGGTGGAATAAAACCTGGGTCCCTGGTGCTAACTACTGAAGTACTGTGCTGCCCCTGGTGAACCTGATATGATCTGAACACAACCTTCTAATTCATAAGTATGTCTAATTTCATTTTTTTTCAGTTAAATTGCTTGCATTGCATCAATTAGATTTCCACCCCATCGTCTCTTATTAGTGAATACTGTGAATAGTTGAGGTCCCTCCACCAATTCTTGTGGAACAGCACTAGTCTGCTCTTGCGAAGCACAACGCCTGCCTGTTATCCTTCTGTTCAATCCATTTCCCAAACAGATCAATAATTCGTCACAAATATCATCAGCTTCAAGTTTAATGACCAGGGAAGAAATGTTTCCACTGCTTAATGAATCAATAACGGGAAGTGTGTGGTGTTGAGAAGTGGTACAGAATAAACAGAATTAATATGAGACAAATGAACAGAGTATCTTCTCACAGGCTATTAGATGATGGAATGCATACCACAATTATCATCTGGGGTAGTGTCTCTAATAATAGTTAAAAAGCAAGTTTTGTGAGTATTACAATTGGCAGAATATTTCTTAAAACATTTAATCTTCAGAAAGGGATAGTGGAGATACGTAAGATATTTTCACCCAGGTTCAGTTCTTGCAACAATAGCTCCAAAAACTCTGCTCCACCATGTATATACAGTTGGATAACATTAACTCAATTCTGAGATAACAAGGTGTAGAGCTGGATGAACACAGCGGACCAAGCAGCATTAGAGGAGCAGGAAAGCTGATGTTTCGGGTCTGGACCCTTCCTCATTTTCTGAAGAAAGGTCTAGACCCAAAACATCAGCTTTCCTGCTCCTCTGATGCTGCTTGGCCCGCTGTGTTCGTCCGGCTCTACACCCTGTTATCTCAGATTGCCCAGCATCAGCAGTTCCTACTATCTCTGAATCAATAACTCAATTCTGTTTCATTCAGATAATATTTACATGAACTGACGGTACCACACAGGTTCACGCTGCAGCTTATGTACCATCCTCCCACCACCATCTTGCTTTAACAGGGTTAGGCTTCCAATGAAGCTTCATCTCTTGTGTATCTCCACAGATTTTTTTTGAGACACATGAGACCAAATTTTCATGGCTCATCTGACAAAGGCAGTATCAGATTCTGCAATCCCTGCTCCCATTCCCACGACTGGCTATTTTTCAGTGGCACTGGTTAGATGTGGGGAATCTAGTTTGCACGCAGCACTACCAACCTGGCCTGTTCTTTACAAAGTTGGACATTTTAGACAACACACCCATAATGCTGAAATTTTAATGGAGTCGGGTCAGAATATCATGGCATCTCAGAGGAGTCTTGTGGCATGCAGAAGCCATAGCCTGAGGTCTGGAATCTGAACAGGTAAATTCAAAAGGTCTTGACAACTTTCCATGTCACTATGAAATGGTAGATAAGTTAAACAGATTTTAACACAGTGTTTGATGGTAGGGCTTTGTTCTTAAAAGTGACAGACTATTAAATTGGCCTGCGCTGTGAAAGTGGAAATGCATTCACATGCCTGATGGCATATTGTCCAATGGATGAATCAATCTTCTTCTACATTGAATGATAGTGCTGTCTGCATTTAACTATGTCAATGGGCCCTTGTAATTCAATCTTGCTATTGAATGGCAGATCAGACATCACCCCTCTGCTTGTAAGCTTGAAAAGATGGCCAAACTGAAGGGTTTAGGCCCAAAACGTCAGCCTTCCTGCTCCTCTGGTGCTGCTTGGCCTGCTGTGTTCATCCAGCTCTACACCTTGTTACCGATGTTTGATTGACAACTCAGTTTTATACATTATGGATGCTGGGTGAGTGGGCAAAGTGGGACATTGGGGTATGGTGGAGACCTAGGGGGCCAGATGGGTGTTGAAGTCACAGGAGTGTGGAAAGGACACAGGTGACAAAGTTAGGACGCCTCACACAGTTCTGGTGAAGTGGGACAATGTCACTGTAACTCAAATGGCACCTTCCACCCTGCAACCTCTCCCATTTAACTCGGAAATGTATAGTTCAAAATTCCAGACAGCACTGTATCTGCACCAAATGGACAGCAGTGGTTCAAGGAGGCAGTTCATCATCACCTTCTAAAAGACAAGTAGGGATGACAATAAGTGAAGCCTATATCACCTGAATGAATAATTTAGAAAGGTAGATTACTTATCAATAGAAAGATTATAGCATTTAGCTCATCCTTTGAGATGAATAGCATGTCAAAATGCACAGATAATCTGGTTTAGACTGGGACAGGGGCTGCATGGAGAACTGCAATATAACTGTGGAGTGTATAGTTGTGGCACAGTTTCAGTTTTTCCAGTGTTTAATTGATGGAGACTATGCATGATTCAAGTACGACCGTGGTCATTTCTTACTCCAAGCTTTTATTTCCTCAGTACTTCAAAACAATACAAATTCTTAAAACCCCATCCCATATTTTCTTTCCCCAAAAATCACAAGATTTTCCAAATTTCAGTATGGTGTTGCTCAACTGTCTCACCTTATCACCCTCTCCTAAAAAACAAAAATACTATACTAGAACTGCTGAAAAACTCTGGGATAAAACACCAAATGCTAAATCACCAAATGTACACTGGTCAGTCAGTATCTGTGGAAAGAACATACATATTAACGTTTGTGTAAAGATCCATCTATGAAGGACAAACAACAAAAATCTCCACAGGGTTCTCTTGATTTCTCATGTTAATCTCAATAAAATTCTACAGGGAATGGCACAGTGTGTAGTTTTAATCAGAACTGCCACAGTTAATGTCTTTATTAACTGCCGCTCGCTGCGCATTTAAAAATAGTATTCTGTCTAATTGCTCGTCAAGTCATGACTGATCTTGTAAGTTGTCAATGTTTCTGCTCTTGATGGCTTTCTCTTTGATGTAATCCTACAACATACACCTCAGGCTTTTCATCTAGTGCTCTCAATATTGCATGTTTAAAAAATAAAATAATATTTTATATGTAGTATTTAAGCATAACTTGCATTCCTTTGTTGAGAAAGGGTGAGTTCTATACAACAATTAGTGTTAAGAAGTAAAATGTAAAATGTTCCTTGTTTTTAATGCTTATCCCTCAAGTGGAAATATGTCGCTCCCTTTTTCAAATTTTATAATGCATCAGGAATTTTAGGCAACCCAAATTACTGTGAGGGTTGTAATAAACAGGTTCTCTAATGATAATAAAATGTGAGGCTGGATGAACACAGCAGGCCAAGCAGCATCTCAGGAGCACAAAAGCTGACGTTTCGGGCCTAGACCCTTCATCAGAGAGGGGGATGGGGAGAGGGAACTGGAATAAATAGGGAGAGAGGGGGAGGCGGACCGAAGATGGAGAGTAAAGAAGATAGGTGGAGAGAGTATAGGTGGGGAGGTAGGGAGGGGATAGGTCAGTCCAGGGAAGACGGACAGGTCAAGGAGGTGGGATGAGGTTAGTAGGTAGCTGGGGGTGCGGCTTGGGGTGGGAGGAAGGGATGGGTGAGAGGAAGAACCGGTTAGGGAGGCAGAGACAGGTTGGACTGGTTTTGGGATGCAGTGGGTGGAGGGGAAGAGCTGGGCTGGTTGTGTGGTGCAGTGGGGGGAGGGGACGAACTGGGCTGGTTTAGGGATGCAGTAGGGGAAGGGGAGATTTTGAAACTGGTGAAGTCCACATTGATACCATTAGGCTGCAGGGTTCCCAGGCGGCTCATATTCCGCCTGGGAACCCTGCAGCTATATGGTATCAATGTGGACTTCACCAGTTTCAAAATCTCCCCTTCCCCTACTGCATCCCTAAACCAGCACAGTTCGTCCCCTCCCCCCACTGCACCACACAACCAGCCCAGCTCTTCCCCCCCACCCACTGCATCCCAAAACCAGTCCAACCTGTCTCTGCCTCCCTAACCGGTTCTTCCTCTCACCCATCCCTTCCTCCCACCCCAAGCCGCACCCCCAGCTACCTACTAACCTCATCCCACCTCCTTGACCTGTCCGTCTTCCCTGGACTGACCTATCCCCTCCCTACCTCCCCACCTATACTCTCTCCACCTATCTTCTTTACTCTCCATCTTCGGTCCGCCTCCCCCTCTCTCCCTATTTATTCCAGTTCCCTCTCCCCATCCCCCTCTCTGATGAAGGGTCTAGGCCCGAAACGTCAGCTTTTGTGCTCCTGAGATGCTGCTTGGCCTGCTGTGTTCATCCAGCCTCACATTTTATTATCTTGGAATTCTCCAGCATCTGCAGTTCCCATTATCTCTGGTTCTCTAATGAGCTGAGTAATGCACCTTCCAAAACAGCCACATTGTAAAATATTTCTTGCTATAAAACCAAGTGGGCAGCAATTCTCTGCTTTTCCAATTGCATAAATAATCCAGCTTCTGAGAGTCTTTTCATTTTGTTTATGTTTAAACAGGTTTTTTTGGCAGGAGACCAAACATGAAATGAAAATACTCTTTCAATCGGAAAATCGTCATGTTTGTCCTGCTAACAAAAGAGTAAAATACAGTCTTACATTTCTTTATTTCACAGTGGTAAAATGGAGGTAGACGTACATCCAAAAATGTCCCCAACTCCCAGTTACTGTCAAAAAATTACACAGTTCCAGCTTACTGGGCTTAATATTTACCCAGGAAAAGTTAGAGAAATTAAAACCTGCTGTAACTCCAGGTAAGTTCTAAACTGACACCAAAACCCCACCCCCATCACCTTGGCCCTGACCTTAAATCACCTCATGATTCCACTTTCCATCCTCCAATGCCACTAACATAGCAAATATATCCTCACGCCTTCCAACTGGATGAGTGACCCCTCCTCCACATCACCCTCTCAGATACGACTCTCCCGGCCTGCCCTCTCCCCACATTTGATTACGTCTTTACAACCTGCCTACCATTTGATCAACCTTACCCATCTGCCACCCCCACCCACAAACCATTTACTCATCCACACTCATACAATGTAAATCATCCATCACATTGAATGTTAAATATGAAACACTAATTACAATTAGAATTGTCGATAATCACAATGACATTAAAACAGATTTTAAAAATTACAGGGTGCCCTTATGAATAACCAACTAAAAACTGCGATTTAAAAACAGATAAAAGTTAAATAAAAACTTATAATATTTACAGAAGTATGATTAACACACAAAGGTAAGTATAATCTCCAAAATATTTGCCACTGCTTTTAAGGAACTCAGAAGTCTAGCTGAAAGAAAAACAGAAGAGTAAAGGGGCATTACTTGATCCATTTACCTTTGGATGAATCTATTCTGATGGTAATTTGGAAGCTGAGCCTGTGTCTCTGGGTTGGTTAGAAGGTTCCAATTTTAAAGCTCAAATCAAAGTCAGTTGAATGTTTTTCCACTTCATATGTGATGACATTATTAGTTCCAATTCACCTCAATGTTGGAAAAGATAACATCAGACCAAAGAACACAATTCCACCTCAGGCCCTCTCCACAAATGCACATGCCCAGATTTGACGAAAAAAGATGGTCATCCTGCAAGCAATGGTTAATCAGGAGACAAAGCAATCACACAGGGAATTACTAAGAAATGTCTTTACCCAGAGAATGGTAAGATGTGTGATCACAGGCATTTGTTATGACAGACAGCACACAAACCTTTAAGGGAATTTAGATAAAAACAAGGTAGAAAGAAGTATTAGAATAGATTTAGGGAATTCAAGTTGAAGCAATAGAGAACTTCAGCAAATATAAACTAACACAAACCAGCAGGGCCAAATGACCAGTTTCTGTCCTCCTCAGGACATTCATCACATTGTGGCCCAAAGAAAGATTTTCTAAATTTTAATGACACTTACCTAGTGCTCCCTGGCAGATATCCGTGCGTGATGCCTCTCCAATAATAAACTTGGGGTCTGCACTCAGATCCTGAAATAACAAACAGAAATAGAGAAATGGAGAAAGAACTTCACTTTTATTTCTAGTTTTACCTTGTTTAGCTACAAAAAAAGGAAATTTGTTTATTATATAAACATTACTAAGAGAAATGAACAGTTTTATATTTATAGTTATGTTTAAGATGAACTAAAAGGACAAGGATTCAAAATTCAGAAGAGTTCTCTGCATTGACAATGGGTAAATGATCCATGCTACATTAGCTGTCAATACCCTTTGCCAAAGAAACTGATTACTCAGTGGAAATTATGGCAAAATCCATTGTGGGTGAATCATTGGCAGTTGGGAATGGTTTTGAGAGAGCCTAAACTCATATCATACAGAAAGCTTACACTCTGCATAATGGCATCTCCCTTGATTGATTTCAGTTGCGTTTCTAGACCATTAAATGGCTTTAGAAACTCTGGAATAGGCTGATGTTTTACAAACATCAACTGAATGTATGATTCAATTCAGATGCTTGATGTGTGTAGAAGCTTGGGTCTAAAATATAACATGCTATATTAGACAGACTGCTCTCACTATCCTCAATTTGTACCCAAGGTGAAAATAATACATAAAACTATGTTTCCAAAAATAAAACTGTACAGCTCTGTTAACAAAGCCATCTCCATTAAAAGGAAGGTTCACACTGGTAGCAAACTGTAGCAAGAGGACAGGAAGACAGAAATGTCTCAGAGTTCCACTGTACCATGTTTGAGAAACTTTTCAAGGCAGTTGATATGAAAGGAAAAAAAAAACTTTGTTCAGAGGGAAGCAGAAAACCTTTCAGGTTACCTCTTCAGAAGGATGGGATTTCACATGAGGTTAGTTTCCATAAGGTGGCTGCAAGGCTGGAGAAAGTTCAATAACAAGCCAGAGTGGTCTCATAAAGAATCTTACTTTTCATATGACTCACACTCTCCATATGTTCGCCACCTATAGACTTACTCATGACTTTTGATGCTCCCTTCTTCTTTACAACTAATGTACTATATAAAACCATCACCCGCAGACAAGGGTGGGCGCAGTGGTAGTATGGCGCACTGACCTCTACATCGCTGAGGCCAGACGCCAACTCTCCGACACCACCTCCTACCGCCCCCTCGATCATGACCCCACATCCGAGCACCAAACCATCATCTCCAACACCATTCATGACCTCATCACCTCAGGGCACCTTCCACCCACAGCCTCCAACCTCATTGTTCCCCAACCCCGCACGGCCCGTTTCTATCTCCTTCCCAAAATCCACAAACCTGCCTGCCCTGGTCGACCCATCGTCTCAGCCTGCTCCTGCCCCACCGAACTCATCTCCACCTACCTGGACTCCATTTTCTCCCCTTTGGTCCAGGATCTCCCTACCTACATCCGTGACACCACCCACGCCCTCCACCTCCTGGCCCCCAACACCTCATCTTCACCATGGATGTCCAGTCCCTATACACCTGCATTCCGCATGCAGATGGCCTCAAGGCCCTCCGCTTCTTCCTGTCCCGCAGGCCCAACCAGTCCCCCTCCACCAACACCCTCATCCGCCTAGCCAAACTCGTCCTCACCCTCAACAACTTCTCTTTTGACTCCTCCCACTTCCTACAGACTAAGGGGGTGGCCATGGGCACCCGCATGGGCCCTAGCTATGCCTGCCTCTTTGTACGTTACGTGGAACAGTCCCTCTTCCGCACCTACACAGGCCCCAAACCCCACCTCTTCCTCCGGTACATTGATGACTGTATCGGCGCCCCCTCTTGCTCCCCAGAGGAGCTCGAACAGTTCATCCACTTCACCAACACCTTCCAGCCCAACCTTCAGTTCACCTGGGCCATCTCCAGCACATCCCTCACCTTCCTGGATCTCTCAGTCTCCATCTCAGGCAACCAGCTTGTCACTGATGTCCTTTTCAAGCCCACCGACTCCCACAGCTACCTAGAATACACCTCCTCCCACCCACCCTCCTGCAAAAATTCCATCCCCTATTCCCAATTCCTCCGCCTCCGCCGCATCTGCTCCCACAATAAGACATTCCACTCCCGCACATCCCAGATGTCCAAGTTCTTCAAGGACCGCAACTTTCCCCCCACTGTGATCGAGAACGCCCTTGACCGCGTCTCCCGCATTTCCCGCAACACAACCCTCACACCCCGCCCCCGTCACAACCGCCCAAAGAGGATCCCCCTCATTCTCACACACCACCCCACCAACCGCCGGATACAACGCATCATCCTCCGACACTTCCGCCATCTACAATCCGACCCCACCACCCAAGACATTTTTCCATCCCCACCCCTGTCTGCTTTCCGGAAAGACCACTCTCTCCGTGACTCCCTTGTTCGCTCCACACTGCCCTCCAACCCCACCACACCCGGCACCTTCCCCTGCAACCGCAGGAAATGCTACACTTGTCCCCACACCTCCCCCCTCACCCCTATCCCAGGCCCCAAGATGACATTCCACATTAAGCAGAGGTTCACCTGCACATCTGCCAATGTGGTATACTGCATCCACTGTACCCGGTATGGCTTCCTCTACATTGGGGAAACCAAGCGGAGGCTTGGGGACCGCTTTGCAGAACACTTCCGCTCAGTTCGCAACAAACAACTGCACCTCCCAGTCGCAAACCATTTCCACTCCCCCTCCCATTCTTTAGATGACATGTCCATCATGGGCCTCCTGCAGTGCCACAATGATGCTACCCGTAGGTTGCAGGAACAGCAACTCATATTCTGCCTGGGAACCCTGCAGCCTAATGGTACAAATGTGGACTTCACCAGTTTCAAAATCTCCCCTTCCCCAACTGCAACTGCATCCATCCCTAAACCAGCCCAGTTCGTCCCCTCCCCCCACTGCACCACACAACCAGCCCAGCTCTTCCCCTCCGCCCACTGCATCCCAAAACCAGTCCAACCTGTCTCTGCCTCCCTAACCTGTTCTTCCTCTCACCCATCCCTTCCTCCCACCCCAAGCCGCACCCCCATCTACCTACTAACCTCATCCCACCTCCTTGACCTGTCCGTCTTCCCTGGACTGACCTATCCCCTCCCTACCTCCCCACCTATACTCTCTCCACCTATCTTCTTTTCTCTCCATCTTCGGTCTGCCTCCCCCTCTCTCCCTATTTATTCCGGAACCCTCACCCCATCCCCCTCTCTGATGAAGTGTCTAGGCCCAAAACGTCAGCTTTTGTGCTCCTGAGATGCTGCTTGGCCTGCTGTGTTCATCCAGCCTCACATTTTATTATCTTGGATTCTCCAGCATCTGCAGTTCCCATTATCTCTGACACTTACTACTCTTACTACCATAGCAATCTTCACTACCCCACAGCTCACATCCCACCTAGCTGGTATAGTCTGCATGTAATCTACAAGGCAGTCATTAACACACTTCCTCCTTTCTTGCCAGAAGTCACACAAAATATGCAGCAGGAGGCCACAATCAGATGAGATCAAGCTCATCTTGTCTCCATGCTGAAGAAATCATGCTGGCCATTTTGATTGGAGAATGAGGTGACTTGCTGGAGGAGGATGTTGCACAAGATTTGTTCACACTTCATTCTCCCCAGGGTTGGGAGGAGGAGGAAATGACTGAAAACAGATGACAATGTCTGGCATGCGTTTTTTAAAATTACACTCTCAACATAAAACTTAAATAAATTGAACAAAGTTGATCAACAGAAAATTCATCATGCACCTTCAAAGTAATAGTAGCAAAATGGCTGTGATAAATAATATCATTAAGTCATTAAACAGGAGTCAACCTGTACATCAGATCTGGTCTCCCATTCAAGAAAATCATAGTTGAACAGACTATGACTAACTCCACATTCCTGTCTGTCCTAATAACTTTGTCAATCAAACATCTATCTAATGCAACTCTGAATAATTTCAACAACCCAGCTTCATTGGAATTCTACTTCACAGTCTGTAAAAAATGGTGACTCTGCCACAAACAAATTTCTCCTGATCTCCATCTTAAATGAAAGATCATTCATTTTAAAATAGTGACCCAGACAACATTCCCCCACAAAGGGAAACACTGTCTCAGTATTTCCCCAGTCAAGCCCCTTCAGGATCTTAAATGTTTCAATGAGACCCCTCTTATTCTTCCAAGCATCAGCGAGTAAATGCCTAACTGTTTAACCTTTCTTCATAAGACAAATGCCTTCATCCTAGGAATCAACTAAATGAACCTTCAGTGGATTGCTTCGAATGCACATATATCCCCTCTTAATTAAGGAGACTAAAATTATACAAAATATCTTGGATGTGGTTTCACAAAGGTGCTACAGAATTGTAACAACACTAACCCAATTTGTTCTCCATCCCCCTTTTGCATTAAGGCCAACTTTCCATTCACCTTTCTACTAACTGCTGTATTTATATGCTAACATTTTGTGATTCACTTTCAAGGATATGAGAATCAATAAAATATTAACTAAGACACAGCTAGCAGTGATTACCATCGTACAACTATTTTGAATTAGAAGCAACTAACTAATCTGACTCACATCATGTTCTCTCAAGTGGTCCTGATGACAACCCATAAGGTCATGAGATATAGGCACAGAACTAGGCCATTCAGTCCATCGAATCTGCTCCGCCATGATCCACGATCATGGCAGATAAGTTTCTCAACTGCATTTTCCTTGCTTTCTTCCTGTAACCCTTGATTCCCTTACTAATCAAGAACCTATTTAGCTCTGTTTTAATTACACTCAACGCCTTGGCCTCCACAGCCTTCTGTGGCAATAAGTTCCCGAGATTAACCACCCTCTGGCTGAAGAAATTCCTCTTCATCTCAGTTTTAAAGGGTTATCTCTTCACTCTGAGGTTGTGCCCTAATGTCCTGCTCTCTCCTACATCTTCTCCATATCCACTTTGTACAGGCCTCCTAGTCTTCAGTTTCAATCAGATTCCCCTTCATCCTTCTAAATTCCATCGAGTCTGGATCCCACTCCTCATATGATAAATCCTTTATCCCAGGAATCACCATGCCCTTCCAATGCTAGCACATCTTTCCTTCAATACAGGGCCCCAAACTGCTCACAATATTCCAAATGTGGTCTGACCAAAGCCTAATACAACCTCAGAAGTACATCTCTGCTCTTGTATTTTAGCCGTCTTGAAATGAATGCTAACTTTGCATTTGCCTTCCTAACTGCCCACCAAAATACATTTTAACCTTAAGAGAATCCTGAACTAGAACTCCCAAGTGGGTTTGAATCCCACTCCAGGGCTCACACTCCAGTGCAGCACTGACAGAGTGCCATGGTGTTTGAGATGCCAGCTTTCAGGCAGGGTGTTAAATTGAGGCACTATGTGCCTGAAGATCCCAGAGCAATGTCCATCAACAGTCAACATTACAAAAGTAAGTCGACCTGGTCAGGATTACTTTTTTCAAACAATGACCGTGATTAATGGTTCTGGAATACAGGTGCTGATTTGTGATGGGAGTCAGGCTTCCACTCCTTGAGGCTACAACACTTGGTGGTTATCTGACAAGGCATCCTGTAAGGAACACGACATAAATCATTGAACCACAGAAGCCCTGCAATGGGGAAGCAGGCCATTTGGCCCACTGAGTTTACACCAACTCTCCAAAGAGCATTCCACACAGACCCAGCCTCTCTAACCTATCGCCACACTATATAACATGGCCAATCCACCCAGCCTGCATATCTGTGGGCTGTGGGAGGTAACCCATGCTGACACGGGGAGAACGTGCAAACCCCACAAAGTCACCCAAGGCTGAAATCGAACATGGGTCCCTGGCGCGATGAGGCAGCAGTGCTAACATTGTATCCACTTTATTCCACTATACAAAATAAAAACGAGGCCAATACTCTGCTCTAAATATCTCTCAGACCTAGAATCCCCCACTTGTCTGGCCTCCAACAGCTCGAGTGTGTTTCTGCTTTTCGGACCGTCACCTTTGGTGGTACCTCCCGGTGTTTTACTGAAGAGGAATTTTATGATCAGTCTCACCAACCCCGAGATCCGCGTTTCTCAGCTGCTTCGATAAACCCGCTCGCTATTACCCAGTAGAAGCGTCGAGTTGAAATCAACTAAGTAATAAATGAATGAATACGATGAAATATTTGCTGTGAAAGGAAAGCTCAGTACCGTTGGGCGTTTCCACTCGACGTCTCTGGTTTTGTATGAACCTGGACCCAATTCATTGAAGCCCAGAGATGAAGGACAGGCAGGGAAGGTCTCGTCGCAGAACAGAGTCCCCGTCTCCAAGCATTGCTGCCGCAGCGCTTCGAAATCCTGGTTGAGGAATTTCACGGGCTGCCCGTGGGAACCGATCCCCGCCGTCTTCCCCCTCTCCTTCTTGATCCGAGTTGCCATTCCTGACATAATGACGACCTAGAGGCGGCTTCACGCTCTTCAACGGCTGGAGCCGGAGTTCGTGGAAAAGCAGCACCAGAGTCGCACCTTGACTGGATGGGACCGACCGCTGCACTGTGTGTGTGTGTGTGTGTGTGTGTGTGTCACACAGTCAGAGCTGGGCGAGGCTCTAGCCGTGCCAACACCTGCACTCCGAAGAATAGGTGTCGGCAGATGATGTGACCGCCCCACAAGTGGTTTTATTTGGAATATTCTGACCGCTCATTGCCAAATCACAAATCAAACAGCACCTATTACTGCGCTGGGGTCATATATGAAGTCGGGTCTCCCAAGATTAAGGTGCTCTGTGGGTAAGGTCTCCCTACGGATTACATTAAAATTTCCTCATCATTTTGTTAAGTGGAACGACGCACCTTCAGAAACTTCCTTTAATGCTGACGAAAATGCCTACTTACAAAAAATTAATATCTAACATTACAGAACAGAAGTAATTACTAAAGTCACATTGGGAACATTCCCCCAGGAGACAGAGATATTGTAATCACTGGATACGATCTCTCCTGTTGGCGACAGGACTTCTTTTTAAAAATATATATATGTATTTCCAGAAATATTAACCAAAGATTATCTTGCAAGTTTTTGAAAGTTCAGTTCTAGAATGTGAATATTGTTGGCGTTTTACGCATCTCTCTAATTGTTGTTGGGAAAGTTCTTGAACCAATGCAATCCATGTGGTGCAGATATTCCCATGGGTTTTGTGGAGATCCAGGAGTTTGTCCCTGCGGTACTGAAATGTTTAAGTCAGTGCTATGATTAAGTTGAAGATGACGTTCCCATGCACCTACTGTCCCTGCCCTGTATAGTGAATGAGGTTGCAGGCTTGGGAGTTGCCCTGGCTTTTAAATGTTTCACATGTCAGTCTGATAAAATTTTCTGCAGTTGACATTTATTATGGAAAACAACCCTTTTTTTGGTCTTGTATGCATTTAATACATTTTCAAGAAGCCCACTACAAATTTGATAATAAAGTGTGAAGCTGGATGAACACAGCAGGCCAAGCAGCATCTCAGGAGCACAAAAGCTGACGTTTCGGGCCTAGACCCTTCATCAGAGAGGGGGATGGGGTGAGGGTTCTGGAATAAATAGGGAGGGGGGTAGGCGGACCGAAGATGGAAAGAAAAGAAGATAGGTGGAGAGGAGAGTATAGATGGGGAGGTAGGGAGGGGATAGGTCAGAGAGGGGGATTTTGAAGCTGGGAATCTCCCCTTCCCCCACCGCATCCCAAAACCAGCCCAGTTCGTCCCCTCCCCCCACTGCATCACACAACCAGCCCAGCTCTTCCCCTCCCCCCACTGCATCCCAAAACCAGCCCAGCCTGTCTCTGCCTCCCCAATCTGTTCTTCCTCTCACCCATCCCTTCCTCCCACCCCAAGCCGCACCTCCATTTCCTACCTACTAACCTCATCCCACCTCCTTGACCTGTCCATCTTCCCGGGACTGACCTATCCCCTCCCTACCTTCCCACCTATACTCTCCTCTCCACCTATCTTCTTTTCTCCATCTTCGGTCTGCCTCCCCCTCTCTCCCTATTTATTCCAGAACCCTCACCCCATCCCCCTCTCTGATGAAGGGTCTAGGCCCGAAACATCAGCTGTTGTGCTCCTGAGATGCTGCTTGGCCTGCTGTGTTCATCCAGCTTCATACTTTATTATCTTGGATTCTCCAGCATCTGCAGTTCCCATTATCACCACTACAAATTTGGACAAGTGGCACCTCAGAATCTAAAGAGTGAGCAGCATGATGAAGTTTTGTTCCATACCGTTACCAATAATCACATTATCCCTCAGGCACATGAACCAAGACAATAATAACCTCTTAAAAGCGGGAGCATGTCCGTAAAGACTCTCACCAATTTTTATAGATGCATCACAGAAAGCATTCCATGTGGATTCATCACAGTTTAATAATGCAACTGCTCTGCCCAGGACCATAAGAAACTACAGAGAGTTGTGAATACAGCCCTGTCCTTCACTCAAACCAAACTTCCATCCATTGAGTCCATTGATACTTCTCGCTGCCTTGGGAAGGCGGCTATTTTCATCAAAAACCCTCCCACTCTGATTATAATATTTTCCAACATCTTCTGTTGGGCAGAAGATGCAAAAGCTTACACACATACCAACAGATTCAAGAACATCTTCTTCCTCCTCTGAATGGACCTCTCAGATTTAAATTTAATGTTGATCTCGCTCATTGTGCACCTCTGCAGCTGTAACATTGTATTCTTCACACTGTTCTATTACCCTAATGCACTTTCTATGGTATGATCAGCCTGTACTGCACGCAAAACAAAATATTTCACTGTACCTAGGTACATGGGACAATAATAAATCAAATCAAATCAAAAACCAAAAATCAACAGATCAGCCTAATTCTCACCTGATATCCATTCATACCCACATTGCAGTAGACGTCATGAGCTGATGATCAGAATCATGAACCAAAGTTACATTTATATTACAGATTAGTTTTAGTGAATTTGGTTAGGGAGCCACCCGCGACATTAAAATCCCTTTTGGAGCTAAGAGATTTTAAATAGCCATAATGTCTTTCCATCTTTCCTGTCAGTCACAGTGGTTTTAAAAAAGAAGCATTAAAAAAAATCATGTTGGCCTCATAGTTATGAATGAGTGGCACCAGGATATTGGCTGAAACACAAGTCAAATGGACACAATGGAAGGCTATGAATCTGTGTGGTTTTAATCCAGTTCCTAAACTTCAGTAAATGCCAGTCCATGACACACCACTACCGCATAATGTAACTTTAATTTGGGTATGGCAGAGCAATCAGGGTGGCAGGTTTAAAACAGAGATGAGAAGGAATTTTTTCTCTCAAAGGGGCTTGAAGATGAGGAATTCACTCCCTAGAGTGTGGTGAATGTCAAGACATTGAATATGCTTAAGGATGAGATAGATTTTTAATTAGAGATGGGTTAAAAGATTATTGGGAGCAGACCAGAAATTGAAGTTGAGACTGATGAGATCAGCCATGATCATATTACAGCAGGCTCAACGTGCTGAATTGTCTACTCCTTCTCCTAATTCTTATGTTCTTGTGTTCAATCAGTGTCCTTGCAACTCCTGGAATGTTATAAATGTCTGGGTTCATGCACTGCAAAACATTACAAGATTTAGCCCAGGGCTGATAAGTGGTATTTACCATTTGTTCCATACTTTCTCACTTTGAGTTCAATGTCCCTCAATCTGTGACTATTAATAATTCTCTTCTTCCATTGATAGAATTTTCTATATCTCCTAAATTAACATCAACTGCCAGCTTCGATATACAACAATCAGTTCTTTCATCCGTAGTATTGATGTGATGGTGGATCAAAACAGCAAATTATTTAAGACATTTTGAATTTTTGAACAGGATATGTTTTTTTTAAAAGAAAACTGATCAACTGATAATCTATCTTCGAAGCATGGAATTCAATGACTGGATGAAGGTTCCTTTCATAAACTCCTTGAATGTTGCACTTTGTGAATGCCAAGGAAGCTTAAAAAAGTGAAAGACCTCAAAGGGTGAATGTGGAAGATAATCTAATTACCTCATTTCAGCCGGAAAACATCTCCTGTGGATTCTATTGACAGACTGGGAACATCAGTTGAAAGATATGACTGTGTTTTACCCCTTCAGTAAGATACAAAACAGTGTAAAAACGAACTGCAAACCCCAGTATTAATTCACTGATATGCTAACTTGGAGATGTTTGCTGTGAAGTTCACAGTTTGAGAACAATCCTACACTGAAGGCTAAAAAAGAAATACAATGTTTCACCTTAAGTGCTTCAAGCCAGTCACTATCAAAGTAACAAAAACAAAGTAACAAATCTCAGCAGATCTGACAGCATCTGTGAAGGAGAAAACAGAGTTAATGTTTCGGGTCCGGTGACCCTTCGTCAGAACTATCAAAGTAAAATTGGTCAAATGATTCTCAGCCAACCTGCAAAGCAAAAATATTCAAAATCAATCTCATCAATAGTAATGGGGTTATCCATTGCAATGTTCCACTGTCTCCTCTTCACAAACAACACAATTGTATATCTTTTAACATTTTTTTGGACTCTTCTTATTTCTAATCTGCATATTCTGGTATTACTGTTTTTCATATTTAGCAACTATTAAACAATACTTTTTTTTACTCAAGAAAGCCTAAATAAACAATTCCTCTTGGAAAAACACATCCACAAGGGGAGGAATTCTTTGAAATTAATCTGGTTTTGACCAACCAACGAGGCAGGTACATAATAAAAGCAAACCAGCTCATCCTTTCTCTGATATTTTAGAGTAACTAGTCTTTAAATGTAATAAATCAGGGGCCTTGACTGGAATTGGTTGTAATATCGTTAACATACAATGAAAAGCTGAGACATCAGCATAGATTTATAGGGAAGACAACTTTCCATATTTCACCATTAAGAGTGCAAGATATTTTAGAAATATTACAAAAATATTCCCTGATGTTTTCAGACTCAATATTTATGATCATGTTCTGTAAACATTACAGTTTTAGGGATTGTGGGCAGAGCTCTGCGGAGTTGCAAAGCTACACACTAGCAGATTTGCACACTTGGGTTTGTAAGAGGGAGGTTGGCAATTGTTTATAGATGTTACTTAGACTTGGAAACAGTAAGAGACAGTTGGTTAAAGTTGAAGTTCGGAGAATTTAAGATAAGTTATTGACACGGTTTGACAGAGACTAGGGATAATTGCTCCAACTGGCTGGAACTAGTAGGTTTTGGAAAGGATCTGTTTTGGGACTTCAACTATTTCCCATATTTATTAATGACTAGAGGATGGAATAGAAAGTCACAGATGCAAATTTATCAAATGTACAAAGACTGTTGAAGTTGTAGGCTGAATATACAGAAGTATTGAATGACAACAAGATAATGAAGGTTTAAATGAAAGAACTAGATTGTGACAAATGATCTTCTGTACAGTAAAGAATTGAAGGAAGCTAGAATAATGGACTTCCAGAGAATCTTGTGAGCCCAGGTACAGAAGTAATTCAAAGGCCATGAACTGGTGCAGAAAATAATCATGATGTGGGGATGCTGGTATTGGACTGGGGCAGATAAAGTCAGAAGTCACATGACACCAGATTATAGTCCAAAGGATTTGTTTAAAAATCACCAGCTTTCAGAGTACTGCTCCTTCATCAGTTGAAGTGGAGGGAGGTGCACAGGCGCGAAATATTATGGCTGGAGTGATAATGGCTGTTGTGCCTAGAAGGAAGTGCAGTGGAAGTTTGCCAGAATGATTCATGGATTCAAAGTAAATTACAAGAAAAAATTATACAAACTGGAGTTGTAGTTCCTGGATCTTAGAAGCAAGTATGACACCACTGTCCAGTGACAATGGCTGGTGGTTAACCTCAGGCGAGGGGTCAGGGGAGAGTCCATTGTGGTAAGCTCAGTTGATTGGAATTTATAAGATTAGCAGCTTATATAATGGATGCTTTCAAGATATTAAGGAGAAACACATGGAGTAGCTGGAAATAAACAATTTTCACATACTTTGGACTGGCAGCAAAAATTTTTTTTGTTTATTCATGGGATGTGGGCAACACTGGCTAGGGCCAGCACTTATTATCACCCTCTTAAGGGCAATTAGGGATTGGCAATAAATGTTGGTTTGGCCAAAGACATCTGCATCCCATGAAAGAATAAAAAAAATTGAGACAGAACTTTGGAGGGCAAATCAGAAACACATCCACATACAAAGCGGCTATAAGTTTGGAACAATCTCCCACAAATGCCTATTGCTGATTAAGCAGTTATTAATTTTTAATCTCAGTTTGTTAACCTTTTGCTAACCAGTGGTATTAAGATATGAAGCTAGTCACAGTACAGGTACGGATCTCATTTCAATAGTGGGCTTAAGTGACTAAATAGCTGACTTCAGTTACTAAGTTCCTTGTTGCTTATGAAGGTGGTAATCTGTAACATGCCATTAGTTGGCAGTCGGGCTGTTGGTGGGGTGAATTAAACCTGATAATTGGGCAGATTCTATCGTAGGTAAATCAGGTCCACTAGGTTATCACTGAGGCAACAATGATGAAAATCTCTCCCACGGAATTTTACCATGATGGGTAGAATGAAGATTAATGCTCCAATGTGGCCACTTAAGTGTTAATGAGTCTAAACCTGCAGCTATCTGTTGATCACGTATTTGTGATGGAAAATAACAAATAATGTAAAATCATTCCATATTTGGGTGACTCTTATCTGTATAGACATACAGCAAATAATAGAATTCATTCTCCAACTAGTAGGGTCCTGAGGAGTGTTGCTAACAAAGAGGCTTTGGGGTGCAGTTTCGTAGTTCCTAGAAATATTATCCACAGCAAAGTACTCAGCCTTCAGGAGAACAGCAACCATAACACCACGCAAACTCTGCAAGATATGTCAGGTCATCGACATGGATACTATGATCACATGTGGGAATACCACCTACCGGGTACACAGTATATACTCATGCAACTCGGACAACATTGTCTACCTCATATGCTGTGGGAAAGTATACCCCGAGACCATGCAGACACTACGATACAGATAAATGGACACCGCGCAAGTGTGTTCCCTCCCAGTCAGGGGACTCGTCAGCGGTGAAGGACATTCAGCCTCCAATCTTCGGGTGAAAGTCCTTCGAGATACGCAACAGCACAGAATCGCCAAACAGAAACTGACAGCCAAGTTCCGTACTCATAAGAACAGCCTCAACTGGGATCTTGGGTACATGTTGTACTACATGTAACTCCACCATACTGTTCAGTGCTTGTCAAATCTTACTTACTGTTCTATTTTGACACTATTACCTTGATTGCTTCTGATTATATCTCTGCCCTAATTAATTTGTACAGTTTTGGATTATTTGTTACTTTGGTTAGACTCGCAGTATGCAACTCTTATACTGTCATGTTATTCAGGCCATTTGGTTTGTAAATAGCACCACCTTTTATTTAATTATTTGGAATTATCTCTCTGCTTTAATTAATCAGTTCATAGGTCATCCCTTCACTTGTTATTCAGCTGTTGACACTTTACCGATACCATTTGACACTCTTGATCCCCTGCAAATACTTGTTATTCAGCTTGTTGACACTCTACTCACACCATTTGTATTTATCTGTTGACACTGTTACTTACCCGGAATTATTTTGCCATTATCTCTCAGCCTATGTATTCTGTGCCTGAGCACTTCCCTCCACTTCACCTAATAAAGGAATAGAGCTCCAAAAGCTTGTGATTTTACGTAAACATGTTGGACATTCTGGTGTCATATGATTCTGACCTTGAAAGTGGAGTAACAGGCAGACAGGGTAGTGAAGAAAGCATTTGATATGTTTTCCTTTATTGGTCAATGCATTGAATATAGGAGTTGGGATATCATGTTGTGGCTGTGCAGGACATTGGTTGGTCTGCTTTTGGAACATTGTGTTCATTTCTGCTCTCCTTGCTATGGAAAAGATGTTGTGAAACTTGAAGGGGCCCAAAAAGAATTTACAAGAATGTTGCCAGGGTTGGAGGATTTGAGCTATCGGGAAAAGCTGATTGGGATGGGGCTACTTTCCCTGGAGAGTCAGAGACCGAGGGGTAACCTTATAGGAGTTTATAAAATCATGAAGGACATGGACAGGGTAAATATTCAAGGTCTTCTTCCCAGAGTAGAGGAGTCCAAAACTAGATGGTATAGCTATATGGTGAGAGTGCAAAGATTTAAAAAGGACCTAAGGGACAATTTTTTCACATAGAGGGCTGTATGTGTATGGGATGAGATGCCAGATGAAGTGATGGAAGTTGGTGCAATTACAACACCTGAGTGGATATATGAATAGGAAGAATTTAGAAGGATTTGGGACAAATGCTGGCAAATGGATTAAATTAACTTAGAACATCTGGTTGGCATGGATGAGTTGAACCGAAGAGTCTGTTTCTGTGCTCTATGTTTCTATGACTCTATAATTCTGTAACTGGAAATTTTAGTATGAACCTGTTTTGCTTATTTGTAAACATGTCACTCTAATAACAATATCTCAGGCTGTGAAATTCTGTTCAAGCATCCACGGTATAAATGTCACATCTCACAGCAAATGTCCCTGATTTATCCTCTTAGTGGTATGGGATTCTACATGCACAAACTCTGAATTGAATGTGTTTCACACATGATTGAAGGGGGAAACATCTCACATTCTGAGCAGTGATAATGGGAACTGCAGATGCTGGAGAATCCAAGATAATAAAATGTGAGGCTGGATGAACACAGCAGGCCCAGCAGCATCTCAGGAGCACAAAAGCTGATGTTTCGGGCCTAGACCCTTCATCTGAAGAAGGGTATAGGCCCGAAACATCAGCTTTTGTGCTCCTGAGATGCTGCTGGGCCTGCTGTGTTCATCCAGCCTCACATTTTATTATCTCACATTCTGAGCAAGCTGTTTGGTAACTATGATGATTTAATAACTGGGGAGTGGGAAGTTACTGAAGGAACTTATGCAAGAGTAGTTCCTGAAAGATTACTCATCTCATATCGTGTAGGTACAACAACTGAAATAAAATCTTAGATAGCAGACTGACTTCATATATTTTAAATAAGCTCCAGGAAGTGCTTCAATTTCTCTTGAAACAATATTCCCCAAAGCATGAACAATGATCTGCTGAAACATATTTGTTCACTGGGATGCGATTTACAGATTAAGTAGTCCCAGGTTCAATTTGAGTTGGGAATTATATGGGCGGAGTACACAGGCTGCAAACCCTCCTGAGCTTGTTTAAAAACAGAAGGGTGGGCCAGCTTCCTGACCGCCTGCAGCATATTTCCATATTGTTTCTTTGTAAGCCACACAGGCTTACACATCTCCACAGCTCCTGCTGCTGAAACAAACTTGCGGTAGCTCTCCCTCAGGGCAAGATTAAACATACTGCAAAGGAGTGGAAAACAACGTGTGCATGAGTCCTGTGTTTAAATGACCCTCCTGCTTCTGGACACTCCCAAGTTGTAAATTTATGAGTCGAGGCAATTTCATGCTGAATCATTATGACCAGTTGAGTAATTACTGCCACCATCAGGTGGGGAGTCACAAATGCAATATAGAATTCCCTCAAGATAGTGGGAATAGAGTTTTGCAAAGCTATTGCATTAACCTTTTCAAGTTGGTTGTTTAGAGTAAGAAAAACACAGTTAAAACTAATCCCACTTCCTACAGACTAAGGGGGTGGCCATGGGCACCCGCATGGACCCCAGCTATGCCTGCCTCTTTGTAGGTTACGTGGAACAGTCCCTCTTCCGCACCTACACAGGCCCCAAACCACACCTCTTCCTCCGGTACATTGATGACTGTATCGGCGCCGCTTCTTGCTCCCCAGAGGAGCTCGAACAGTTCATCCACTTCACCAACACCTTCCACCCCAACCTTCAGTTCACCTGGGCCATCTCCAGCATATCCCTCACCTTCCTGGACCTCTCAGTCTCCATCTCAGGCAACCAGCTTGTAACTGATGTCCATTTCAAGCCCACCGACTCCCACAGCTACCTAGAATACACCTCCTCCCACCCACCCTCCTGCAAAAATTCCATCCCCTATTCCCAATTCCTCCGCCTCCGCCGCATCTGCTCCCACGATAAGACATTCCACTCTCGCACATCCCAGATGTCCAAGTTCTTTAAGGACCGCAACTTTCCCCCCACAGTGATCGAGAATGCCCTTGACCGCGTCTCCCGTATTTCCCGCAACACATCCCTCACACCCCGCCCCCGCCACAACCGCCCTAAGAGGATCCCCCTCGTTCTCACACACCACCCTACCAACCTCCGGATACAACGCATCATCCTCCGACACTTCCGCCATTTACAATCCGACCCCACCACCCAAGACATTTTTCCATCCCCTCCCCTGTCTGCTTTCCGGAGAGACCACTCTCTCCGTGACTCCCTTGTTCGCTCCACACTACCCTCCAACCCCACCACACCCAGCACCTTCCCCTGCAACTGCAGGAAATGCTACACTTGTCCCCACACCTCCCCCCTCACCCCTATCCCAGGCCCCAAGATGGCATTCCACATTAAGCAGAGGTTCACCTGCACATCTGCCAATGTGGTATACTGCATCCACTGTACCCGGTGTGGCTTCCTCTACATTGGGGAAACCAAGCGGAGGCTTGGGGACCGCTTTGCAGAACACCTCCGCTCAGTTCGCAACAAACAACTGCACCTCCCAGTCGCAAAACATTTCCACTCCCCCTCCCATTCTCTAGATGACATGTCCATCATGGGCCTCCTGCACCGCCACAATGATGCCACCCGAAGGTTGCAGGAACAGCAACTCATATTCCGCCTGGGAACCCTGCAGCCATATGGTATCAATGTGGACTTCACCAGTTTCAAAATCTCCCCTTCCCCTACTGCATCCCTAAACCAGCCCAGTTCTTCCCCTCCCCCCACTGCACCACACAACCAGCCCAGCTCTTCCCCCCCACCCACTGCATCCCAAAACCAGTCCAACCTGTCTCTGCCTCCCTAACTGGTTCTTCCTCTCACCCATCCCTTCCTCCCACCCCAAGCCGCACCCCCAGCTACCTACTAACCTCATCCCACCTCCTTGACCTGTCCGTCTTCCCTGGACTGACCTATCCCCTCCCTACCTCCCCACCTATACTCTCTCCACCTATCTTCTTTACTCTCAATCTTCGGTCCGCCTCCCCCTCTCTCCCTATTTATTCCAGTTCCCTCTCCCCATCCCCCTCTCTGATGAAGGGTCTAGGCCCGAAACGTCAGCTTTTGTGCTCCTGAGATGCTGCTTGGCCTGCTGTGTTCATCCAGCCTCACATTTTGTTATCTTGGAATTCTCCAGCATCTGCAGTTCCCATTATCTCTAAAACTAATCCCCCTGAGATAGCCAGAAAGGCAGATGCTGGAGTCAGAGAACACAGTCTGGAGCTGGAGAAACACAGCAGGCCAAGCAGCATCAGAATTTTTTCTGAAGAAGGATCTCAACCTGAAATGTCAACTTTCCTCCTCCTTTGATGCTGCCTGGCTTGCTGTGTTTCTCCAGCTCCAAAATGTGTTGTTGAAACTAATCCATTCATTTGTGACAGATTTGATTCTAAGTGGCTATCTCTCTTCAGGAACCATACACTGAAAGGCTGTTGGTGACAATGAATTTTCTATTTCAGTCCATGGATATACTAAGAAAGGAACTGTGGTGGATTACCATTCTCTTCTGCAGATCACTGACCAGGAATCTTCCAACTGCCATTCATACATGTTGTAAGGATTTACAAATTGATACTGAACCTGTTTGACCACATTATGAATGCACCTTCCTTGTCTGCCAAGACCTAGAATAGGACTTGAATTCAGAATTTCTACCTGAGAAATAGGGATACATTGTGGCGTAGACTCCCATCTTCATGTTGCCATTCCAATGCTACCCGAACTGAGATCAGCCACCGTAATCGCTGAAACAGGAATCATATCTTTGACCTTACGCTCTGGTTCAGCACCCTTTGGTATTTCCAGTGATTTTAATCACTGTGATGCCTTCAGCTGTCTGTAGGCCCTAAGTTCCAACTTCCGTCTATTAACCTCATCCTACCCCAACCTTTTTTTTCCTTTAAGTTCCTTCTATAAACATTTCAGTTTGACAAAAGTTTTGGTTACCTAGTAACTAATGTGTCACTTGGTGCCAAATTTTATTCTATAATACTCCTGAGAAGGACTTTGAGACATTTTAATTATATTCAAAGCACCATTTAAATGCAAATACATGTTTTTATGGACTGAAACACTTGGATAGTTTTGTTTAGTATTAGTTATAGCCCTGATGTAGCAACACTGCTCTGAGCCAAAAGGTTGTGGGTTTAAGATCCATTGTCAAAATGCAGCTCAGGCTGGCACACGTAGTGCAGTACAGAGGAAGTGTTGCACTGTTAGAAGTGCCAAATTCAGATGAGACATTAAAACTCGCAACAATCTGTGCTCTTAAGTGGATGTAAAAATCACACAGCTATTCCTTTCCACATGGCATCCACAACAAGATGTTTCAGAATTCTATTCACAAATCTCTAAAAGATTTAGCAGCTGGTCAGAACAGTCGGTCTGAAAGTCTGATCATTCTGTCTTATGAAAAAGGTTTGAGATTACAGATGTAACAAGAAAGAGAATGCAGATTTAGTACTGAAAAGTATACTTGTAATATATACTTGTATACTTTTAATTTGTGCAATATTAATAAGTTATTATTCATCAGTGAATCATACAGGAACAATAATCTTGTCAGAAGCCTGGTAAACAATTCAAGGGCGTGACTCCAAATGACAAATAAATTACAGCCATTAATCCTTATTGCAATATTTGCAATTTACAAAATTCCCAATAATAATGTTGGAATCATATGAAGGTAAGTATTTAACCTGCTGAACCAGTTGCAATATTGAGTCCTACAAATGTACACCTTCTTTCAGAAAAACGATCTAAGTTACAACTGCAAAGCGGCATTTAAAGAATGTAAAATTTGCCTTTCCTAGACTTAGCCCAATTATACAAATTTCTCAAAAGTTACAAAAACATCTAAGTGCATAAAAGTAATTCACACTTTAGTAGCTTTATGTAGCACTTCCTGTGGCTGCAGAGTAAAGTGCTGGGTGTGGTGGGGCTGGAGGGGTGTGTGGAGCGGACAAGGGACTCCCTGAAAGAGCGGTCCCTCTGAAAAGCAGATAAGGGTGGGGAGGGGAAAATGTCTTTGGTGGTGGGGTCGGATTGCAGATGGCAGAAGTGTCAGAGGATGATGCGTTGGATCCAGAGATTGGTGGGGTGGAACATGAGGACGAGGGGATTCTGTTTTGGGTTGTTATTGCAGGGAGGGGGTGTAAGGGATGAGTTGTGGGAAATGCAGGAACACGGTCGAGGGTGTTCTTGACCACTGAGCAGGGGAAGTTGCGGTCCTTGAAAAATGAGGACATCTGAGATGTACGGGAGTGGAATGCCTCATCCTCGAAGCAAATGCAGCGGAGGTGAAGGAATTGGGAATAGGGAATGGCATTTTTGCACGAAGTTGGGTAGGAGAAGGTGTATTCTAGGTAGGTGTGGGAGTCGGTGGGCTTGAAATGGATATCGGTTTCTAGGTGGTTGCCAGAGATGGAGACAGAGAGGTCCAGGAAGGAAAGAGAGGTATCAGAGATGGTCCAGGTGAACTTAAGTTGGGGTGGAAGGTATTGGTGAAGTGGATGAACTGTTCAAGCTCCTCATGGGAGAACAAGGACTTTCATCAGCTTTAAAATATCCCCTCCCCTTACCGAATCCCAAAAGCAGCCCAGCTTGTCCCTGCCTCCCTAACCTGTCCTTCTTCCCACCTATTCCCTCTCCCATCCCAAGCCCCACCCCCATCTCCTACCTACTAACCTCATCCCATCCACAGCTGGTGCATTCGCCTTCCCTGCCCCAAGGCACAGGGGTCTGCTGTGGGAGCACACTTAAATCGACTCAAACCTTGAAATACAGGCTGGTTCAGGCTTCACAAAGCATACCTTTGGCTTTGTCGATCAGATACACCCAGGTGGGGTCTGGAAGTGAAAATCAGCTCTTTTATTAAGTGCTGTAGTTGTCAAGGCAGTTTTTCTGAAATGTTCTTCCACTTCTTTCTGACTTCTATTCTTACCTCATTGGATAACCAGGAATGTTCAGCCCTTAAAATCTACCTTGCCTAAATGTCTTCCATGAGAGTTTTGTAACTTCAACCTTGAGCAAAGGCAACACAGGATATTTCCCACAATAATATGCCAATACAAAGAATGCTCACAGTCACTTACAGATGTAGGCAAGTGAGTAGGACAGATGTAGAACACCTTCTCTAGTATTTCATGCCATTCCTTGCCCAACCTATATTTAATATCTTTGCTACTCTCACTGGGAAACCATTCAGCACCAGTAATACTGAAGGGAAAAAAAAAAACCAACTCATGGAAACAGATATCCCAGCATAAAGGCTAAGATGGTTGAGAACAGGTTGAAAAGAGCATGCTATTATATTGCTACATCGCTTCCATGAAATTTAATCCTTTAAAGGCAAGGACTGATTAGGGATAGTCAACATGGCTTTGTGCATGGGAAATTATGTCTCAGTAACTTGAGTTTTTTGAAGAAGCGACAAAGAAGATTGATGAAAGTAGAGCGGTGGACATTGTTTAAATGGGCTTCAGCAAGGCGTATGACCAGGTTCTGTGTGGTAGACTGGTTAGCAAATTTGGATCACATGGAATCCAGAAAGAGATAGCCATTTGGATATAAAATTGGCTTGAAGGTGGGAGATAGAGGGTGGCGGTAAGGGGGTTGCTTTTTGGACTGGAGGCCTGTGACCACCAGTGCATCACAAGAATTGGTGCTGGGTCCACTACTTTTTGTCATTCATATAAATGATTTGCATGTGAATATAGGAGCCATGGTTAATAAGCTTGTAGATGGCACCAAAATTGATGGTGCAGCAGGAGGTGAAGAAAGTTATCTCAGAGTGAAATAGGGCTTTGATCAGATGGGCAAATGGGCTAAGGAGTGGCAGATGGAGTTTAATTTACATAAATGTGAGGTGCTCCATTTTGGTAGTGTAAATATCAGGGCAGGGCTTACACACTTAATAGTAAGATTCTGAGGAGTGTTGCTGAACAAAGAGATCTTGAAGTGTAGGTACGTAGGTACGTAGTTCTTTGAAAGTGGAGACAGTTAGATAGGATACTGAAGATGTCATTTGGTATGCTTGCCTTTATTGGTCAGTGCATTGAGTAAAGGAATTGGGAGGTCATGTTGCAGCTGTACATGACATTGGTTAGGCCACTTTTGGAACACTGCATTTGATTCTGTTCTCTGTTGTTATCGGAAGAATGTTATGAAACTTGAAAGGATTCAGAAAAGATTTACAAGGATGTTGCCAGGCTGTAGAGAGAGGCTGAATAGGCTGAGACTATTTTTCCTGGAGCGTCAGAGACTGAGGGGTAACCTTTTAGGGGTTTCTCAATTCACAATAGGCATGGATAGGGAAAATAGCCAAGATCTTTTCCCCAGGGTAGGTGAGTCCAAAACTAGAGGACATAGGTTTAAGGTGAGAGCAGAAAGATTTAAAAAGGACCTGAAGGATAATTTTTTCATCCAGCAGAATGTGCGCGTATGGAATGAGCTGCCAGAGGAAGTGGTGGAGGCTTGTACAATTACAACATTTAAAAGGTATCTGGATGGGTAAATGAATAGGAAGGGTTTAGAGGGATATGTACCTCTAAATGCTGGAATTTGGGTCTAGATTAATTTAGGGTATCTGATCAGCGTGTACAAGTTGAACTGAAGGGTCTGTTTCTGTGTTGTATATCTCTATGACTCTATGAATTGTTGTCTGACTTCTCAGTTCTCCAAAGCAGTAGCTGCTTAATTTCCTTAACGTTTTTTGAGCTGGATGTCTTGAATCTCCAAACATCTGGAAATTGTGTACCAGATCAGTCAGAATTATTCACCTAATTTCATGCTATGTTATCTCCCAGCACTAATCTTTTCCATGGTGTTATTGAGATTATATTTGCCCCATTGATTGTGGCTTCATTATAGGACAGCTATTGTTTTGGTTAGCTACGGCTGCATAAAACAACAAGAAAAATAACATGGTTGGGCTTTTGCATCTCTGTGGTTGGAAACCAGAATTATCCACTAGTATATTTTAATGGTAGGAAGCTACATCTAAAATCGCTGCATAACAAGGTGTAGAGCTGGATGAACAAAGCAGGCCAAGCAGCATCATAGGAGCAGGAAAGCTGACCTTTCGGGCCTAGACACTTCTTCGGAAAAAGCCAACAGGTGCTGTTTGTGAGACGTATCTAATTTCTGTTTCATCACAAAGGATAATGTTTTGTGAACAGTTACATTATTCTCACTCTCAATGAGATGTCCATGACAAAGCAATCTCTATTAGTCTAAATTCAAAATATGGAACATGATAATTGCTGTCTTTTATAGTCAATTTATGCAGGCCTGTTGGGAAACTCTCTCATGCAGAGATTGGGGGAAACTGATTTGATGCAATCACATAGGCAGCATTGTGAGAAATGTTGGTATTGGCTACCTGAGAATAAAACACACAATTCTAATTAAGTCATCAAGTGTGGAAGAAACCTTTAGGAACAGTTGTGGTCCATACTCCAGAAGTACAGGTAGCTCTCAGAGAACACCTTTGTTGTGTTCTGTTTTCTCAGAAATCTTGTGGATGATAACATTCATCAGGTATTTCACAGAACCTGATATAGCTACAGTGTGTTCTAAATGTAGGTTATGGATTCCTCTGAATTTATCTGCTATCTGCAACATGTGGGGTTGTCACAACTGACAGCATGCGGTATCTAAGTTCCTGAACCATGGTTATTTGAAGAATACGTTCCTGAAATTGATCTCCTCAACGTACCATTCTCCTCATTTCCACACAAAATGCATGTCTGTTTCCTCAAGATTACTTCTCAGCTACTCCTGCTGACTGGTGCTCTATACGTCATCCTGTTGCATACTCTGCTTTTTACAACCTTTTTATACTTAAATACGTAGGTAATAAAGTATCTGTTTGTGAATCAGGTGTGAGATTGAGTACAGCAGATGTGCCAGATCACTCGTGAGTTCCTTTGCTCCTTAAATGCCCGGTAACCTGTGTGATTACAAGCTCATTCATTTTCTAAAGGTGCGTGCTGACTTGTGATTAGAAGAAACGAGTGAACAATGACTGATAGGAGGTGATAAATATATCTTCAACAGACTTTCAGCACTGACATTATTGCAGTCAATTCATGCCATTATCAAAATAAACAGGGTTGCCTTTCTCCAGCCTCACCAACTTGTACTGTCCGCCAAGGACTTGTTGAGCTTCCTCCTCAGGGGCCCAATAATTACTTGCCCTCTGTCTGTGATCCAGCAAAGCCATTGACTTAGATAATGCTTTCCTTTATCAATAGGTTTATTATTAGCTCAACACATAACAATGTCCAAGAATTTGTAAATATTTCATTAATTTAACTTTTAGTTGGACAGTTTAAGCATACTTAAATTCTCAAGTCTCTTTCTGATCCATTCTTAACAATTTATATGCCCTTTTGATAAGGTGTTCAACAAGGTTCCTCAGGTTAGACTGGTTAACAAGGTTAGGTCACATGGAATACTGGGAGAGCTACCCATCTGGATACAAAATTGGCTTGAAGGTAGGAAACAGGTGGCGGTGACGGAGGGTTGCTTTTTGGACTGGAGGCCTGTGACTAGTGATATGCCACAGTGATTTTCATTTTGATGGGTCCACTGTTTTTTGTCATCTATATAAATGCTTTGGATGTGAATATATGAGGTATGGTTAGTAAGTTTGCAGATGACACCAAATTGGTAGTGTAGTGGACAGTGAAGAATGTTACCTCAGAGAACAACAGGACGTTGATCAGATGAGCTATACGGGTTGAAGAGTGGCAGATGAAATTTAATCTGAATAAATGTGAGGTGCTAGATTTTGGTAGGGCAAATCAGAGCAGGACATATACGCTTAATGATAAGGTTCTGGGGAGTATTGCCGAACAAAGAGAACTTGGGGTACAGGTTCATACTTCCTTGAAAGTGGAGTCGCTGGTAGACAGGGTAGTGAAGAATATGTTTGGTATACTTGCCTTTATTGGTCAGTGCATTGAGTGTAAGAATTGTGAGGTCATGTTGCATCTATACACGACATTGGTTAGGCCACTTTGGGAATACCATGTTCAATTCTGGTCCCCCTGCTGTAGGAAGGATGTTGTGAAACTTGAAACAACTCAGAAAAGATTTACAAGGGTGTTGCCAGGGTTGGAGTGTTTGAGCTATAGGGAAAGGTTGAATAGGCTAGGGCTATTTTCTCTGGAGCATTGGAGGCTAAGGGATGGCCTTATAGAGGTTTAACAAATCATCAGGGGCATGGGTAGGGTGAATTGTTAAGGTCTTTTCTCCAGGGTATGGGAGTCCAAAACTTGAGTACACAGGTTTAAGGTGAGAGGGGAGTTTAAGGTGAGATTTAAATGGGACCTATAGGGCAACTTTTTCACACAGAGGGTGGTGTGTGTATAGAATGAACTGCCAGAGGAGGTGGTGGAGGCTGGTACAGTTGGAACATTTAAAAGGCATCTGGATGGGTATATCAATAGGAAGGTTTTAGAGGGATATGGGCCACATGCAGGCAAATAGGATAGATTAATTTAGGATATCTGGTAGGCATGGAATAGTTGGACCAAAAGGTCTGTTTCCATGCTATACATCTCTATGACTCCTCCAGTATATTTGCTGTCAATTTTCTTTCCTTGGATCAATACATTTATCTGCATTAAATGTAATCTAACATTGTCCAGCCCATTTCCTTAATTCAATATGATTTTCTCTGGTCTCTGGGCTACATCTGTCAATTCAACTGCTTCCTTTAATTTTGTATAGTGTGTCGATTAGAAGACAAAGATATGTAGATTCTTCACTAACAGGTCAGCAGCTACTGGGGAGAGATGGGAATGTGGGGTTGAGTCACGATCAGATCAGTCATGATCCTATTGTGTGCTGGAGTTAGCTCAAGGGGCCAAATGGCTTACTCCTGCTCCTAATCCATTTATCTGTATGTCTAACTTGGTTTATTAACAGAATCCAAGTATGCAAGTTAAATTCAGAGCACAATCCAACCATGAGATTGGGGCATAGGTTCCCTGATTGTATCCTGTTAGTCAATATCCGTTGTTGTTATTTTCAGCTAGTTTCTTATGTAAGCCTATGATTGCTTGACTGTCCTCAGCCATTACTTAGTCATTCCTCCTGTGGAATTTCGTCCAACGCCTTTTGCAGCCTAAGCACACTCCATCTGAGAATGAAAGGCAATCAGCTTGTCCTATCTACAAATAATTGAGGTTGGTCAGAGGGGATCTTTCCTATCCAAGGCTTTGCTCATTGATGCTCAGCTAGTCGTGCTCTTGCCTATGTGCCAGCAGACTTCAGGCAGAATTTTCTGTTCTTCCCTCCATGTGGTGAAGATAATGGTGAGTATGGTGACAAAATAGGGAAAGAATGAGAAAATGAATTCTCAATATTGCAAAGAATGTTCCCAATATTCCCTTCAAGTCTTAAATGGTGATTTCAGGGCTTTGTTTTTGAGTGGTACCAATGATGCTTTTACATCTCATTAAGACTCTAACTCATCATATGTAAACCCCCCTTCCAATTCTCCTCTCCTTCAAAACGACACCAGATGGCTCAAACACCCAACAGGTAAAACAGAGTCAGTACTTGAGAGCTGCAGCTTGCCAAATGCAGAACTCAGACATCATGCTGCTGCTTCTTTGTGTTAAGGACCAGACCAAACCCTCTCGAAATATATTAAGAAAATAGTCTAGACCCTAACTTTATGCTATTTTAAGGGCAAGTTCTAGGCGGTGCACTCCAATTGTAATTTGAATGGTTAAACTACTAGATTTGAAACAAAACACAGTTCATTTATACGCTATAGTTACAAACAACAAAAGAAAGAAGAAATTGGAATAACAAGTCTACTAGAAAATCTAACGGTATAATAGGTTGTTTAACTACTGAACAGTAACTGTGCCAACAAAATAACATCCCACAAACACATCCTTGGCAAAGCCAAATTTTGTAAAATAGATTGTCTCATAGACAATTTTCTAGTACAGGAGGAAAAACATCAAGAGAAAATACTCTGAGAGACAGTAGCAGGGAGAGAGGTACTGCAGCTTCTAAATCCAGCTTGAAAATCCCAATAGCTGCTGCTCAAAACATAACAATCCTGCTTCTGTGGGAGCTTGACCCCACCCACTCAGGCTACTTCTATTGTTCCAACTTCTACATAAAAATCTAAGGTCTATCAAGCTATTTACTTTATGGGGTCTGAAGCAAACTGATTGGCTCTTCTGTCTCAACCTTACTTCATTAAAAAAAAGATAAAATACTCCTCTTAAAACCATAGTATCATCACATTCCGCAGAACATTCCTGCTTGCTTCATAGTCAAAATCCTGCTCAATCCTTTATCTACGTACCTCCACAAACTACAAGCTTTGCTATATTGTCATGTCTGTGTTGGATTTACTCAGCATCTACTTCAGATCTTCAACACTCTACTTTGGATCCGATGAACACCAATGTATGTACATTTCTGCCAGGTCACTTCAAATATAGGGCTAGCCAAGTATATCATGCATCAGAAGGGAAGCAATGGCCTAATGATATTAGTGCTGGACTGTTAACCTAAAGACCCAGGTAATGTTCTGGGAACACCTCCCTAACTCTGTAACTGCTATCTATCCCTTTAAGCCCCACTATCTAATGAAACACTCCCTACATTTGCAACAAGGCAGATGAAATGAATAGATATGATCTGTCATTATGGAGATGTGGCTGCAGAATGACCATGACTGGGAAGTGAATATTAACAGTCCACCCCACAGTCCACCTGTTATACTAGCATGTTCTACAGTCAACCACTCTGGAATCCAACCCAGCCTAATTCTCAGTCCTGCTCAAGTGACTGTTCTTCTTTGAGAACTTGACAGTTGGTAAACTATCTGTTCCACTGCCAACCAGGCGCAAACTTCCCTTCACTGTTTTACAGGTTCCTGAAGAAGGAACTGACATTTCAAGAACAGCTACTTTGACTATTTTTATACAAGTTCCTCAGGCTAGCTTTGATGGCAGCCATGAAACGTTGCATGCAGATCTCACCAACTTTTGAGTGCTCCATTGTTATTTTGTCTGAGAGCAAAGGGAGGGATATTAGGATTTGTATTTAATGTCAAAGATAAACAGAGACAGATAAGCAGCTGCTGAAAATAACTGCAAATTGTAAGCGTGTGACAGTGAGGTTTTGGTGAGAAAGGCAGGTGTGCTAGACTATGAACAAAAATAGATGCACAGTTTACAACAAGGAAGTTGTGCTAAAATTTTTTGAATCAATAGCCAGGTTTCAGCTTGAGTATTATGGTTCAAAGAAAAACATTCAATAACAACTTTGAAAAATAATTTAAGTAAAATCTTGAAAACCAAAATGTAGGTTGATGGGGAAAAAAATAGTGAAATGGCATTATTTCAACTCCTTTCATAAAAAGTAAGTCCAGTGGACTCAATGAAATCACATTATAGCCAACACAAAGTTCGCATTTTAGAAATACCATTCCCCTATTTCTCAATCACATTATAGCCAATTGCATTGCCGGAACACGTGTTACAGCAGGACCCCATGTACTTACATCCCTTATATTATATGGTATTGGAATATGGTAGTAATGTGGTCTTTTTCCAAAAGACTAATCCACATTCAAAGGCCATCAATGGAAAACAAAAGCAAGTATTACTGATAATAATCATTAAACTATTTGATTGTCATAAAATCCTATCTGGTTCACTGATGTCCTGTAGGATAGGAAAACATTGGTCCTTATCCGCTCTGGCCTATATCCAGACCAATAACACATAACTGCCCTCTGAAATGGCTTTGGAAGCTATATTTTTCATTCATTCACGGGATGAGGGTATCGCCGGCCAGGCAGCATTTATTGCCTATCCCTACTTGCCCAGAGGGCAGTTAAGAGTCAAACACATTGCTGTGGGTCTGGAGTCACATGTAGGCCAGACCAGGTAAGGATGGCAGCTTCCTTCCCTAAAGGCCATGAGTGAACCAGGATGGTTTTTTCCAGCAATCGACAATGGATTCATGGTCATCATTAGATTGTTAGTTCCAGATGTTCATTGAATTCAAATTCCACCATCTGCCAAAGTGGGATTCAAACCCGGGTCCACAGAACATTATCTGGGTTTCTGGATTAATAGTCAAGTGATAATACCATGAGGCCATCGACTCCCCAGTTGTAATCAACAAGATTGTTCACCGTTACTTTTTTGAGACCAATAACAGACACCTTGGAAATTTTAATGAATTTTACTAAAGCAGCTGCATTACTATAGGGTAACTTTTCAATATTTGTTAAGCAAACAAGCCTAATTCTTACCCCAATTACACTTTATTTGATTATATTGAATTCAATATGTAATTATATTTTGCTACTTTCAGCACCAATAAGCTTTGTCTTACATTTCTCAACATTTTAAAGATCACTTGATATTCAGTCAGCTGAGTTATGTGGCAGTTTCAAGTTGGACCCCACTTTTCTGAACTGTTGATCTTTCCACACACTGCTGTCCAGACTTTGACAGTCAACTTATATTGTGTTTGTTGAGGGCAGTTATAAATATTAGGAGTATCAGGTGTTCCTGAACTGACCTCCAGGGATCTCCAGTAATCGCAGCTGCACATTGCAGATGGTTATCACTAGTTTACAACTTGCTCGATCATCCCATGAGTTTTCATTTCAGAGTAAAATGGCAGAATGACCCTGAATCATTGCTGCAAACCCATCCCTTCATAGAGTGTCAGGTTCAATATAGAATCAACGCAGAGAAAAATCTTATTTCTCCCATTCTTCAGTATCACTTGCATTGTCTGATTTGGTTAAGCTGTGCTTATGTAATTGTGTTGGAAATACATCAGGACCTCTGGCAAAGTAATGTAGGATGAGTAGTTCCAGGAAGTATTTCAACCAATGTTTGTCAGCTGGTGAACAACTGGGAATTTAAATGATTACTGCTGTAAAATTATATTGGCTGGAATTTGCCCAACCCTGGAGCACATTCCCAACATAGTTTATGATTCTCTCAAGCACTATCAAGAAGCTGGACTGTCAATTCCCAAGGTTATGTGGCAGAGGCAGTTTGCCAATTGCTTCTAATAGAGTCATGGACTCACTAGGTGATGACCCAGTGGTATTATTGCAAGTCTATTAATCCAGAAATCCAGCTAATGTTCTGGGGAGATAGTAGGAACTGCCAATGCTGGAGAATCTGAGATAACATGATGTGAAGCTGGATGAACTGTTATTTCTGAAGAAGGGTCCTGACCCAAAATGTCAAACTTTTCTGCTCCTTTGATGCTGCTTGGTCGGCTGTGTTCATCCAGCTTCACACTGTGTTATCTCAAATGTTCTGGGGACCTGTGTTTGAATCCCACCATTGCAGATGGTGGAATTTAATTTCAATAATTAAAAAAGTCTAGAATTAAGAACCTACTGATCATCATGAAATCATTGCCAATTGTTAGAAAAACCCATCTGGCTCACTAATGCCTTTCAGGCAAGGAAATCTGCCACCCTCACCTGCTCTGGCCTACACGTGACTCCAGACCAAAGCAATGTGGTTGTCTCTCAATTGCCCTCTGAAATGGTCTAGCAAGCCACTCAGTTGTATCAATTGCTACACAGTCTCAAAGAAATGAAACCAGAGGGATCACCTGGCATCGACCTAGGCACTGGAAAAGGCAATGGCAGAAACAGCTCTGTTTACCATGCAAAATCTTCCTCACTGACATCTGGGGGCTAGAGCCAAAGTTGGGAGAGCTGTCTCACAGACTAGTTAAGAAACAACCTGACGTAGTCATACTCATGGAATCATACATTACAGACAATGACCCCAGACACCACCATCACCATCCCTGGATACGTCCTGTCCCACCAGCAGGATACACCTAGCAGTGGTGGTGGCACAGTGGTGTACAGTTGGGAAGGAGTTACTCTAGGAGTGCTCAACATTGACTCTGAACCCCATGAAGTCTCAGGGAGGATGGCAAGGGCACAAAATGTACTCTGTGTGGGGGATTTCAATGTCCACCACCAAGAGTGGCTCAGCAGCATTACTACTGATCGAGCTGGTTGCCGCCTAAAGGATATAGCCTGGGTCTGCAGCAGGCAGTGAGGGAACAACATGAGGGAAAAACATACTTGACCTCATACTTACTATTCTGTCAGCTGCAGTGGCATCTGTCCATGACAGTATTGGTAAGAGCGACCATTGCACAGTCCTTGCCTTTACATTGAGAATAACTTCCATTGCATTGCGCAGCTCTATCACCATGCTAAATGGGACAGACTTCGCACGGAACTAGCAACGCAAATCTGGGCATCCATGAGGTGCCACGGGCCACAAACAGCAGCAGAATTGTACTCCAGCACAATCTGTAACCTTATGGACCAGCATATCCTCCACTCAACCATTACCATCAAGCCAGGTGAATTAACCCTGGTTCAATGAAGAGTGCAGGAGGGCATGCCAGAAGCAGCACCAGGCATACTTGAATATGAGGTACCAACCTGGTGAGGCCACCAAACAGAACTACTCACATGCCAAACAGCGAAAGCAGCAAGTGATAGACACAGCTAAGCGATCTCACAACCAACTGCACAGGTCTAACCTCTGCAGTCCTGCCACATCCAGTCGTGGATTGTGGTAGACAATTAAATAACTCACTGGAAGAGGAGGCTCCACAAATATCCCCATCCTCTATGATGGAAGAGCTCAGCACTTCAGTGCAAAAGATCAAGCTGAAGCATTCACAGCAATTTTCAGCCAGAAGTGCCAAGTGGATGATCCATCTTAGCCTCCTCCAGTGCTCCCCAGCATTACAGATACCAGTCTTCAGCCAATTCGATTCACTCTACGTGATATCAAGAGACAGTTGGAGACACTGGATACTGCAAAGGCTACAGGCCCTGACAACATTCTAGCGATAGTAGTGAAGACACTTGCTCCAGAACTTGCCACTCCCCTAGCCAAGCTGTTCCAGCACAGTTACAACACTCACATCTACCCGGCAATGTGGAAAGTTGCCTAAGCACGTACTGCACACAAAAAGCACTACAAATCCAACCCAGCTAATTACTGCCCCATCAGTCTAGTCTCGATCATCAGTAAAGTGATGGAAGGTGTCATCAACAGTGCTGTCAAGCAGCACCTGCTCAGCAATAGCCTGCTCAGTGACGCCCAGTTTGGGTTCCACCCAGGCCACTCAGCTCCTGACCTCATTACAGCCTTGGTTCAAACATGGACAAAAGAGCTAAATTGCAGAGGTGAGGAGAAAGTGTTCGCCCTCTATATCAAGGTTGCATTCGACTGAGTGTGGCATCAAGGAGTCCTAACAAAACTGGAATCAATGGGTATCAGGGGACAAACTCTCCAACGGTTGGAGTCACACCTGACACATGGGAAGATGGTTGTAGTTGTTGGAGGTCAATCATTTCAGCTCCGGGACATCTCTGCAGGAGTTCCTCAGGGTAGCATCCTTGGACCAACCTTCATCAATGACCTTCCCTCCGTCATAATGTCAGAAGTGAGGATATTTGTGATTCCTCAGATACTGAAGCAGTCCATGTTCAAATGCAACAAGATCTGGACAATAATCAGGCTTGGGCTGACAAGTGGCAAGTGACATTCGTGCCACACAAAATGCCAGGCTATGAGCATCACCAATACAAGACAATCTAACCACTACCCCTTGTCATTCAATCGTGTCACCATCACTGAATTCCCCACTATCCACATCCTGAGGGTTATCATTGACCAGAAACTCAACTGAACTCACCATACAAACACAGTGGCTACAAGAGCAAGTCAGAGGCTAGGAATAAGATGGTGATTAACTAACCTTCTGACTCCTCAAAGCCTGTCCACCATCTACAAGGCACAAGTTAGGAGTGTGATGGAATACTCCCCACTTGCCTGGGTGAGTGCAGCCCCAACAACACCCAAAAAGCTTGACACCATCTAGAATAAAGCAGTCCACTTCCTTAACACTACATCCACAAGGATCCACTCACTCCACCATCGATGCATAGTAGAAGCAGTGTGTACTATCTACAAGTTGTACTGCAGAAATTCAACAAAGATCCTCAGACAGCACCTTCCAAACACATGACCACTTCCATCAAGAAGGAAAAGTGCAGCAGATATATGGGAATACCACCACCTTCAAGTTCTCTTCCAAGCGACTCACCATCCTGACTTGGAAATATACCACCATGCCTTCACTGTTGCTGGGTCAAAATCTTGAAATCCCCTCCCCAATGGCACTATGGGTCAACCTACAGCAGGTGGACTGCAGTGGATCAAGAATGCAGCTCACCATCACCTCCTCAAGGGCAACTGGGGGTAAGCAAGAAATGCTGGCCAGCCAGCGACACCCAAACCCACAAATTAATAGAGAAAGAGGAAAATACAGCATGCAAACAGACTCTTTGGTCCCACTCATCCAAGCTGATCAAGTTTCCCAAAATAAGCTAATCCTATTTACCTGCATTTGGTCCATATCCCTCTAAATCTTTCCTGTTGATGTACCCGTCCAAACATCTTTTAAATGTTGTAACTGTGCCTGCATCCACCACTTTCTCTGGCAGTTCATCCCAAATATGAACCATCCTCTGCATGAAAAAAATGCCCCTGTGGTGCCTTTTAAATCTTTTGCCTCTCCCCTTAAACCTATGCCCTCTAGTTCTGAGCTCCCCCACCCTAGGGGAAAAAAAACCTGTTATTCTATGTGCCTCATGATTTTATAAATCTATATAAGGTTACAGGTGACACTCTAATGAAAAAGTCCCAGCCTCTACAGCCTCTCCTTAAAGCTCAAATCTTCCAGTCCTGGTAATGTTCTTGTAAATCTTTTTTGCACCACCTCCAGTTTAATAATATCCTTCCTACAGCATGGCGACCAGAACTCTACACGGTACCCCAAAAATGGCTACGCTGTAGCCTGTAGCACTGTACAACCTTAACATGACACCCCAACCCCTACACTCGATGGTCTGAGGAACGAAAGCAAATGTGCCACTTAATCACATTGTCTACCTGTCTCGCAATTTTCAAGCAACAATGTAATTGAAGCCCTAGGTCTCCTGTAGGGTCCTACCACTAACTGTGTAAGTCCTACTTTTGTTCATCCTACCAAAGGGCCTCTATTTTAAGATTCATTCGTCAACAAGTCATGGCACTCTCCATGGACAACAACGGCCCCCACCATTTGTCCATGGAAGATGGCATTGACAAACTACTAGCCTCATCAAGTCATCACGGTTGAACTCAGATTTACTCATAATACACTTTGGTGACACACAACCCTCTGATCTGACTGCATAGATTCATTTTTTTGGCAGTCAAGGGGTGTCGCCACACTCAGTCTGGGGAGGGGCGTTGCCAAATTCTGTAAGAGTGGTCAGGGCCCAGGGATCGTTGTCCTTGCAGTTTGAGGACTGGGCCACACTCCGTTTGCAGGTCAAGCCCACTAAGTCTGAGCATTATAGATAATTCAGTCTGTGAGCTGTGAAGACATCAGCCAATGGCTGGGCCAAACTCACTCATGTCTGTCCTCGCAATTCAGTCCAAAGGATGAACTGTACTTGTTCTTGGGGATTTGGACAGCAAATATTGGGGTTGGGGGTTATCAGTGGAAAATGGCGGGGAGAGGGGAATGTGGGGAATTTAAGTCTGTGGATGGGCTGAATTAGAATGTGATGTTGATGGGATAATGACAGAGAGGGGGCAGGGGAGGGGGACAACTCCAGATGTAAGGATGGGATCTGAAACAACACAGGAAGGCATACGCTTTTGAAGGAATTGGGATGGGTATCTTTCTCAAGTCACCCTGGCTCCAAGAGGAGGACAGTGTATCAAAATAGAGGGCCTGACATTACAGTAGGCCAGGGGCTGAGTGGAAATATATGAATCATCAAATAAAAGTTTTGGATGGGGATATAGAGAGTCGGAAAGCTGATGGGAGTGGCAGGGATAGGGCAACAAGAGAGAACTTGAATCAGTGATAATGGGAACTGCAGATGCTGGAGAATCCAAGATAATAAAATGTGAGGCTGGATGAACACAGCAGGCCCAGCAGCATCTCAGAAGCACAAAAGCTGACGTTTCGGGCCTAGATGAAGGGTCTAGGCCCGAAACGTCAGCTTTTTTGCTCCTGAGATGCTGCTGGGCCTGCTGTGTTCATCCAGCCTCACATTTTATTATCTAAGAGAGAACTTGATGTGTATATGAGGGGATTATTGACTAATGGTTTAATCCTGTGAATCACTGAAAATATAAAAAAACTTGTTGCAAAGATGCACGGTAAGGCAGAATAATTGGTTAGCTCTTTAAAGAATGCACTGAAAGGATGGGACAAAAGGCCTCCTTCTGTGCTGTAAGATTCTACAATTCTGCATTCTTGAAAAATGAAATAGAAACATATTTGATCCATCACGTCCAGTTATCCAACAGTCAACTGAGCAAACTGAGTACTTGGTTTGCTGTTTTCTCAGCTGCCTACTGTAATAGTGCAGCATAGCCTGGCATTTAAAATGCTTTAATTTATAATTGCCTGGGATTTGTGTTCCTGGATAGTCAATGGATTTTTGAATAACTTCATCAATTATGACAAAATGTCGATCAGAGCCTGAAATCCTGTCTCACTGGCACCAATCCCTCTCAAGTCCTCATGTGTAATTACAGGGTTTTGAAAAAGGGTCCCTAACCGAGACATCGACTTTCTTGCTCCTCCGATGCTGCCTGACCGGCTGTGCTCCTCCAGATCCACACTGCGTTGAGTCTCGACTCCGACTCCAGCATCTGCAGTTCTCGCTATCGCCACACTTTGAAAGTTGTAATTGCATAACACAGAATGTCCTCTAGGTGGCAATCAACTACAACTTTCCTCTGAATGGATAATTGGTCTGGGCTTTTGTCTTCCTTCCACTTTGTCACACTGATTATTGTTTTGCCTTGTGCATATTCTTGCTGATGGTTGGTATTCATCATTTTTTTCTGAAGATAAAATTCTCCCATATAATTTACAGCACAACACAAACAAGTACAATATAAACAATGCAGAGAAAGTTGAAAGAGATTAGGGACATAATATTAAACACACCAAGCAAAATTTGACCTTTAGATTATACCACTACAAAACTTATTTATTTTTAATGTTTTTGTATTCTTCCTTCTTGACCTTCATTCTCTTCATGAGTCTTTCTGGGCTTCAGGATGATTACTGCTCTCCCTCATTATTTCCAAGTAATTTTATTTCTCAGGTGCGAGCTGGACAGTGAGTGCTATTAACATATTTAATTGGCAGGGATTATAGCTGAGGCTAAGACATTTTTACACAATAGACATATCTGCTGCTTCTTCTCCACTGAGCTCCAGGTCCGAAAACATAGAAATTAGGAATTGGCCGTACACTCTTTAAGCCTGACCCAATATTCAATATGATTGTGGAACAGGGATCAGGACTCTGTTCCCGCTCTCTCCCCATGCTCTTTGGTCCCTTTAGTCCAAGGAAATCTTTCTTGAAAACATTCAATGTTTTGGCCTCAAACACATTCTGTGACAGAGAATTCCATAGGTTCACCATTCTCTGACTGAAGATTTTTCTCCTCATCTCAGTCCTAAACAGCCTAACCTCTACTCTCAAACTGTGACCCCGTGTTCTAGACTCCCAAATCATCAGAAACAACTTTCCTCTTTTCACCCTGTCTAGCCCTGTTAGGCTTTTATAGGTTGCTAGGAGATCTTGTACTCATTATTCTAAACTCCAGTGTGTACAGTCCTAACAGATCCAGTCTTTCTTCATATGTCAGTCCTGCCACCCCAGGAATCAGTCCAGTAGATAACAAAGTGTGGAATTGGATGAACACAGCAGGCCAAGCAGCACCTTCGGAGCACACAAGCTGACGTTTCGGGCCTAGACCCTTCATCAGGAAAGTTCTGATGAAGGGTCGAGGCCCGAAACGTCAGCTTTTGTGCTCCTGAGATGCTGCTTGTCCTGCTGTGTTCATCCAGCTCCACACTTCGTTATCTTGGATTCTCCAGCATCTGCAGTTGCCATTATCTCTAATCAGTCCACCTAAATCATGCTGGGACCAGAGCCCTAATGAAGGTATATAGATTGGGCTTTAAATTAAATAGCAGAGGGAAGGATTCAGTTGCATGGAAAATTAGGAAATCAAATTAAAGGAGAAGGTAGGAGAACAGATTACTGATGAGGCTGATTGTTACCAGAAAATCAAAGGAAGAGACAGAATATGTGAATGTCATATTTCCTCAAGGAGATAGGGAAATTTGATAACAGAACAAACATAAGGGCTTTCTATCTAAATGAGCAAAGCATTTGGAATAAAATTAATGAGTTGTGTATGCAAATAGAGATGAACAGGTACAATTTGGTGGCAATTGATGAGACATAGCTGCAGGGAGACCAGGTTTGGGAATTGAATATCCAAGGATACTCAGTGTTTCAGAAGGATAGGTAGGAAGGAAAACGAGGTGGTGTAGCTTTATTAGCAAAGCATGGAATCACCACTGTAGCAAGAAATAATACAGGCACTGAAGATGAAGACATAGAATCCGTCTCGACAGAAATAAGAACTAGCTAGGGAAAGAAGTCCCTGCTGGAAGTAATCTACAGGACCACAAACAATAGTTCCCCAGTGGGGCACAGTATAAACTAAGAAATACTGGAGCCTTGTAAGAAAGGCACAGCAGTAATCATGGGGAACTGGGAACACACATTATCACTGAGCAAACTAGTGGGATTAAAGATAGAAAAATACACACGGCCTGATAGCCTACATCATTGGCAAAGATAGATGGTTACAATATTCCAAAATTCTTTGGATACAGAAAGGTTCTCATGAATTGGAAAAATGCTAATATATTCCCCTTATTCAAAATGGGACAGAGGCAGAAAGTTGATTTTAACATTTGTTGTTATGATTTTGTTAGGATCCTTTGTTAAGGAAGTAATGACAGGACATTTGATAAGTCAAAGTGCAATCCATCAGACTCACTGCGGCTTCATGAAGGATAAGTCATTGTGACTAATTAGCTAGAGTTCTTCGAAGGTGTAACAATCAACATAGATAATGGAGAACCTGTTGATGTAGTTAATCTAGATTTCTGGAAGGCATTTGATAAGATGGTCAATACTTTTATGTGGGAGTTTGCTGAGCATAAATTGGTTTCTGTTTTCTACATTACACTACTTCTAAAAGTACATGTTTAGCTATAAATCAATTTGAATTGTTCAGTATTCAAGAAAAGTGCTATTTAAATACAATGCTTTTTAAAAAAAATTTCCTTTCTTTCACCATTGCCTGCAGATATTTCAACTCTTGTGCTTTTTTCAAGACTGACAACATCAATACAATTGAATACTTTATATCACTTTTTTTGAGGACAAGACTAAATAGAAAGCTGATCCAGTGCACAGCATTGACAAGCACAGGTTGTCGGTGGACGTTCCGGGGTAGTAATGATGAAACTTCAGTAATATGGAATAATGCTAAGAGGTGTGTGTGTGTGTGTGTGTGTGTGTGTGTGTGTGTGTGTGTGCGCACGCGTATGGCAAAAGGGGAGGATGTGATGATTAAATGGGGAGGGAAGAAAGGAGGTTACAATCAGTTAAACAATTGTGACAGCAAGAAAAGAGATTACCAGCTCCTGAACTGTTCGGGATGGAAGCAGTGTGCTGGGTTGAACAGAGACCAATGTAGTTTTATAGTGTATTTACACAGTAAAATCTTACTGGTATCTGTATGGATGCCTGGTTCATTCTCGATGTAACATGATCAAAATAGAAACTCCAACCCACTGGTTGCCATGAGACTGGTTGAACTTCGTTCTTTAATTTGCTGGAATGTGCACAAACTTGTTGATATGAGTAAAAGGAGTCCAGCAAATATTTTCAATTGATTGGGAGTCTGTAGTTCAATCTCTTTAGGGTTGATAGAACATAGAACATAGAACAGTATAGCACAGTACAGTCCCTTCAGCCCACGATGTTGTGCCAAACTTTGACCTTAAATTTAAGGTAATCTAACTTCCACCCCACCTTATACTTTCATCTACATGCGTATCTAATAGCTGCTTAAATGCCCCTAATGAGGCTGACTTCACTACCCTCTCTGGCAATGCATTCCCAGCCCCTACCACTCTCTGAGTAAAGCACCTACCTCTGACGTCTCTCCTATATCTACCTCCACTCACTTTAAAACTATGCCCCCTTATAATAGCTACCTCCACCCTAGGAAAACGTCTCTGGATGTCCACTCTATCTATACCTCTGATCATTTTGTACACCTCTATCAAGTCACCTCTCATCCTTTGTTGTTCTAAAGAGAATAGCCCTAGCTCTCCCAACCTTTCCTCATAAGATCTTCCCTCCATTCCAGGCAACATCCTGGTAAATCTCCTCTGCATCTTTTCCAATGCTTCCACATCTTTCCTGCAATGAGGCGAACAGAACTGGACACAATATTCCAGAGGTGGCTGAACCAGGCTTTTGTATAGCTATATGATAAAGTCATAAAATAATGTTCTTTAATAAAAATGATGAACAAAATATGTATCTTGACAATGTAGCAACATTGTTCTTTATTTTACCTAACTACACACTTCAATAAATATTTTGATTAATGGAGACATAATACATTCATTTTATCCTGCTCCTTAACCTTTACTTATTCAAACTGATTTCCTATGCCATTGTTCATGGACTGTCGAAACCGATTATGATCTTCAGCTAAAATCATGTCAGAAGTGGGATGACAAGGATCAACAGGCATACTTCTATTTCCATTTTCAAACAATGCACTATGTCCTCACTTTTATATTTTCTTTATAAATTTTATAGTCACATCTAAAATGGAAATTTGAAATGCTGTAATTTCTGCCGTATGACAGTGTATTTAAGTTTTATTGCACCTCTGACATCTGAATCATCTCTCCTAAAGCCCAAACTAAATGTCATTACAGTTGAAACACACAAAAACAAAACCTTCTGTAGAAACTCAGCAGGTCTGGCTGTATTTGTGAAGAAAAAGCAAAGTTAATGTCTCAGGGCCAATGGCCCTTCTCCTAAAGAAGTGTCTAAACAGTTCTGAAGAAGGGTCACTGAACTTGAAATATTAACTCGGCCTTCTCTCCACAAATGCTGCCAATACCTGCTGACTTTCTCCAAAATATTTTGCTTCTGTGTGTTTCAGATCTTCAACATGTGCATTTCTTTGTATTACAATGTCACAGCTGGCTCATTTTCCTCAAGGACCACTTTTCAAAAATGCTCGCACCTACTCCCTCCTCAATAAAAGAGTGTTCAACCTATTTGTCCTGTTTAGCATGCCCACTTTCTTTATCTTCTACAAAATTCTTGAATGTGCCACTGTCTCCCAGCTCCACACCTATTTTTCCCTAAATCTTTAATCAAATGTCTTTGCTTTTCTATAGTCCTCAAACTACTGAAACAACTTAATCTTAAGTAATGAATAACATGCATTGTGACTTACCCTTCCACCTCCTCAAGATCTCTATATTGCACTTAATATGATTATTCTTCATTTATGACTGTGTACAAATTATGTAGGTAGGAGACTATATTGACTCAGTAATCTTGCTGTCTGCCACTAGCTGCTGGGGTCAGTAACATTCAGACCAAAAAGCACCACCCTTTAACTCATGTGCTGAATGATTTCAGCAACATTGAAAGGAGAGTTACCTGCATGTTTCCATATTGCCTTTGATAATAAATTATTTCTTTGTCACAACTGTACCATTCCTCCTTTATTGCAACGTGGAGCCCTACTTGATTGGCTGCCTAGCTGCATTTTATGCTTCCCAGCTGACTTCTCTGGGCACGTTTTCTGCATACCTATTCAAATCTGTAAAGCTTACAGGGCTCATTTAATCTGTTCATGTTTCTTTGCAACTTCCTAATTCTAACTACAAATTTCCACCTCAATTACAACAACCTATATGTTGCTGTGGGTTTGCCTACATTACAACAGAGATTAAAAACTTGTTTAACTGACAGTGAAGCACCCTGCCTTGAGATCACAAAGGCACTATATAAATGCAAGTTCTCTCTCTCATGTACAATAAGTAGAATGAAAATTTGTTTTAAAAAATGTCAAGTGCATGGCATGCAACTTGTTTAGAAACTTGTTTTCTAATTCATTTATTTTGTTCTCTCTCCAAGTAAACTAAGTAACAAAACGATTTCGAAGGGTTACATTGATGTCATACATTGGACGACAAGTAAATTTATTTTACGCAAGTGTTATATTCCTCATCGATTCCTTGGATTCCATCTCCCCTTCCACTAGCTTTGGTTTACCTGTTCAGCAAACAGCTGCATTTCAACAGTAAATGTCATATGACCCTAATGATGATGCTAGTCTTATTCTGCACTGAAAGCTGTCAGATAATTCTTTTTCGCTGCTGAATTTTTAAAAACTGCCTAAACATTTCTATTTTTGTTGTTGTACAGGAATTGACTCTATAACTGAATTGACTACAAAATACAGCAATACAGAGTTTAAAGATAGGCAAATAAAAGAAATATTACAACATTGCTGTGCTACAGAATCTAGCAAGCTCTACAGTAAGAGCAAGAATACAAGGTTAAAGAACAGATGATTTAAAGCAACACTGAAATAATGCAGATTTAAAATACCTAAACTTAATCAGCATATTGAGAAGAACTCAAGAGACATAGTTGTTTTTAGAAGATTCAAGGGCAAAGAAGAACCATATCGAACACAAGCTTGGACACAGTGGAGGTGACCTTATTCTTAAGACACAATATTATCTTGAAATTAAACACAAAGACTGAAGCCAAATGAATTGATACATGAGTGTGCTCGATGGGTCTGATTACAGGTTATGTCGTTAACAGACGAATTGGCATAGAGACACTTATGAAGATAATAGTCATAGATTAGTTTTTGATAATTACGTCAATTACAAAACTAACAAAGTTCTTCAGTTTGGCTCCCAGGGCAACCCATAGACAATTTCATTAATAACCTTTAGAGGTTAGTGAAAATCTACAACATGGAGCTTTGAATATAGAATTCATGAGAGACAGAAGAATTGTGGAATTCTGGGTGAAACTTTTTTCAATTTCTTACAGTCCAAGGAAGTTTTAACTTTGAGATAGCTAATCCTATCATGTGGGAATCAATAAAACAGAAAGTCTTAAGATAGATACTGAAAGGAGACATCAAGGCAACTTCAAATGGCCAACAGAGTTTATTAACTTGATAAGGATTGGGCATTCTAAGTGGGCATGTGACAATTCCATACAGAGGACAAGTCAAATAACTGAAGCAAAAAAACTATGTCAGTACTGTGCGACAACAAGGGGTTAGTGGCATAAATATTTTCTGGGTATCAGTAAGGAATACTACTGACTATAGGTCACTTCCAAAAAATGTGCAGAAGTAAGGCACAGATTCAGAACCATAGAAGTACTCGTAGACAAAAACATAAACTGTTCCACACAATGAAACACTCAACAACATCAGAAAAGGTATTACATTTGAAAAGATAACTGCATTAACAAAAGTACCCGAGGCATTCCTAGGGGAGCTAAGTAATCTAAATGAGCCAAATGAGACAGAACTTGGACAAATCAATGGACATTCTGTCGATTTCGTACTGGGAAATGCGCTATCAGACCAGGTGCTGGCTGAAGAAGTAGAGTTAAGATTACATAGTATAGGCATAATAACTGTTGGAAGAGTAGAGATGTTACAAGTTACACTATAATGCAACACAAGTGAGAGAGTTGAAAATGTATATGATATTCACAAACAATGAACTTCATTTCTGAGACAAAATAAATTGCAGATGCTGCACTTCCAAGGTAGACAAACAGCAGGCTTGAAGAACATGGCAAGCTAGGCAGCAACTGGAGGAAAGGAGCAGTCAATGTTTCAGGTATTACCCTTCTTCGGGACTGGTGACAGTGTGGGGGCCAGGAGGTGGCTGGAAATAAGGCATTGATTGTGAGTTGTGAGTGGGTTCTCCAGTTGGAAGTGAGTAGAGGAGAGTCCTGCAAACTTATGATTTTTAATGTCCGATGAGAAGAAGAAAAGTTGTTTGTTGAGTGTGTGGATTCTGTGTCAAATATAGAAGAGTAGAGATCCTCCGCAAGCTTGGGAAAGGGAGGCCTTGAGCTGGGGGAGGGATGAGGAGAAGGTGTGGAGGTCCCAGTGCATTTCAGAGAGGGTACCGTGGAGAATCTAGAGAGAGAATTGTTCCTGGAGGCATTGAAGGTGTTGTGAGTATGGAGCATTGAAGGTAGGTCCAAATTTTGAAGGCTTAAAAAATACCTGAAATGTCTTGAAAAAGGGTAATACTCGAAACGTTGACTACTCTTTTCCTCCAGATGCTGTTTGGCTTGCTGTGTTCTTCCAACCTTCTGTTTGTCTAAGTTCATTTTTGAGGCTGGATGCGTATCTCAACTTAAATTACAAAAGAGGAGTTAGAGGAAGATTCGACAACAGGCCCAAAAGCAATCAGTTATCCAACAGTAAGGAATGTGGCACCGACATAGTAGGTAGAGTTTGGGCTGAGCACGTCTGCTCCAAACCAGCTGCGTTCTTTTTCTCACTCTTCTTTCAGCTTTTTTTCTTTTTCACTTTCTATTCTTCATCTTCCCGATGTTGCAGGGAGGCTGGGGCAGTGGCTCCTGGCTTGTCAGACTGATGCTTGGACTCCTGGAATGGGAACTCCTGGTTGTGGTAGGCCCCAAGTGTGGACACCTTTGGCAGCGGTATGTTGTCGATTGCAGCAAAATTGGTGCTGCCCGAAGTGGGATCTCCTGGCTGCGGTAGGTCCAGAACAGAGACTTGGTAGAAGTCCAGGAGCTGTAGCTGGGACCCCAGCCAATGAAGCTGAACTCTTAAGTACTTCCTTTTTATTCTTTTGAAACTCAAAATGTCACCAGACTGTGGCAGCAGAGCATTTTTTATTGTATCTCCCCAGATATACGTGGCAATAAATGATCCATTCATTCATCCATTCTTCACTGGCACTGGTACAAACCTTTAATGGACAACCAGTTAACAGATAACCAGTAAAAGACTACACTGAGCTTCCCAGGCTCATAACCCAAACAGAAGAAAGAATCCAATAATCTCACCTATGTTGGCATATAAGTCTTCTAACACTGTCAACATGGAGGGAGTCACACACACTTCACAGGACTGGAAATTCTCAATCTGCCATCTTCTAAAACAGACAATCTTTCAGAAACATGACTAAGAATCTGAAAAGGTTTATTTCAGCAATCAAGCAACTCCAATGGGTGACTGATGACTGGCAGCTCGATTAACAACTTGGTGTGTGCTTTGAAGCATTTACCATACCGATTTCCACAACTGATGTCCCGAATTGATACCACTGCTCACTGGTAGAAGGAAGACACAATTGCAGTCAGGGTCCATACAGCAGTCTCCTTTAAGCAATTTGACTAATTTTGACTAATTTGCTAGAGTTCTTCAAAGGTGTAACAATCAACATAGATAATGGGAAACTTGTTGATGTAGTTTATCTAGATTTCTGGAAGGCATTTGATAAGATGGTCAATAATTAAAGGAAACATAAGGTAGGGTGGGTAATTTATAAACTATGACAGAGGATTAGCTAACCTTCAAAAGTGGAGATTTGGGATAAATGGGCCATTTTCTGATTGTTAAACTACCTCGTGGAGTGCCACAGAATTCTGTCCTCAGGTCCCAACTGAAATAAAGAAATCTAGCATTAAGTGAATAATGATGAATCCTAAAGCAAAGCATTTGTTGCTAGGTCAGGTCTTGGGAAGTCTTTCAACATAGTCTTTGAAGAATGTCCTGAATGTTGGTGGCTTGATAATGTAATAAAAAATGTTGTTTTGCAGTGTGGACTGGACCTGCTACAAGGCCCTGGCATATTCTGATGTTGGGAAACTTGAAGTGGAATCCAAAGCACTGGAACATCAGCAGCTGCCCGCAAGAGCTTTTCATGAGCAACATCAATGACTCATCTAAGTTACGATGTATACATTCCTACCCCTAGTTCAGAGCCCTACTACACATATTCATCCTCATTCCAACCTCCAGACATGAATATCCAAGAATTCAACAAGAAAAACAAATGACACTGCAGGCTTAGCAACTAGTATAGAATTAGTGTCATTGCTCCGGAGACAAAATTACACACAGGCGTTACTGCAGCCTGCCTTCAGTGATATTTTAGTTTTTAATTTCGCAAAGTGAATATCACACTGTGGTTTCAGCTGATGGCTGCTGATGCCCAAATGAGTCTTGAGATGATTGTAATTTGCAGACTCTAAGGTTTTGGATCAGATAATATGGTTGCATATTGACCCAACTCAACTGCTATTTCAGCATTTTGGCCCCTTTGGCTTTGTGCTATCACAGTGGGCATTAGGAAGGGATTAGTGAGTGAGCATGCATACTGTGATCCTAATGAAGAATGGTATGTGCCACTTCACAGTGGTACAGCCATTCTCCTGGAGATTCAGCCCATTTACAAATGCAATGAGTTCCTAGATGTAACTTGTCATTCAAACCACTTTTGAATTGAAAGAGGAAATTCTGGCCCCTGAAAAACTAAACAGATTTTCACCCACTAATCTTCAAATAAACACTGTGGATGTTGGAAATCTGAAATAAAAACAGAAAGTGAAGTAGGCACTCAACACACATATGGAGAGAGAAACAGAGTTAACATTAATACAACTCTTTTTTGGAACCTGGTACCTTCATAGAATACCTACAGTGTAGAAACAGGCCATTTGGCCTATTGAGTCTGCACCAACCCTCTGAACAGTATCTACCCAGACTGCTATCCCTGTAACCCTACATTCCCCATGGGGAATCCACATACTCTTGCACATCCCTGGACACTATGGGCAATTTAGCATGGCTAATCCACCTAAACTACACATCTTTTGGACTGTGGGAGGAAACTGGCACACCCAGAGGAAACCCATGCGGACACAGGGAGCATGTGCAAACAGCACATAGACAGTAACCCCAGGGTGAAACTGAACCCAGGTCCCTGGTGCTGTAAGGCAACAGTGTTAACCATTGAGCCACCATGCCACCACCTTATCAATTCTCTGAGCAAAGGTCAGATGCGTTGTACAACAACGGTAATTCCAAGTGGAAAATTTGAAAATTGCCTTTGCTTTGTTTAGTAGCCAATTTTGGATGGAAGAAGTTACTTTTGCTTACAGGTTAGATAGTTGTATCATGTTTGTCAGGCTGGGTCACGTTGTCTAATCGTCCTCATCCTTGGAGTGATTATCAGCAGAAAGGGTAGCTTTCAGCTCTCTTCACAAGTGGCAGATCCAAACATCTTCAAGAAAAATTGGACCAACACGCCTTTGCTTCCTGTTCCTTATTTCCTAGTTTGTCTTATTAGCTGCCATTCTGCATAGCAACTACATTTGAATAAGAATCAATTGCACACACATTCCTCAAACTCAAATAATATTTAGCAAGAAGACTGCAATGGAGGGAATGCTTGTACATGCTCGTTTGTTGAAGGCTGAATACAAGGATTTTCAGTTACTTAAGATAGTAAAAAGTGTTGTGCTTTCTTCAAGTGTAATTTTGCAGCTGAAGGTTTAATAAATGGCTTCATTCCAAAGGAGGAAAAAATAGAAAAACATTATAGACATGAGGTAGAACTTGGAAATTTGTGTGTTTCTACCATTAGAATAAAGCAGATGTATTTAAAATTATGATAGGATGGGAGAAGGAAAAGATAAGATTTCAGTATTCAAGGGGTCCAGACTAAACCCCTTCCACTCAAAGGCATTATCATCACTGAGTCACCCCTCATCAACATCCTGTGGGGTTGCTACCATTGACCAGAAACTGAACTGAACTGAACTGAACTGAACTGCTGTGATACAAGAGCAGGTCAAAGGGTCAGAATTCTGTGGTGAGTAACAAGCTTCTTACTTCGCAAAGTCAGCCCACTATCTGCAACTCAAATCTGGACTGCAATGGAATGCCCTCATAGAGTCATCCAGCATGGAAATAGACCACTCGGCCCAACCTGTCCATGCTGAATATAATCCCAAACTAAACTAGTCCCATTTGCCTGCTCCTGGCCCATCTCTCCAAACCTTTCCTATTTATATATCCATCCAAATGTCTTTTAATCATTGTAATTGTACTTGCATCCACGCCTTCATCAGGAAGTTCATTCTGCATGCGAACTACCCTCTGTGTAAAAATTTACCCCCTGTCTTTTTTAAGTCTCTCTCCTCTTAATTTAAAATTGTGCCTCCTAGTCTTGAAATGCCCCTCCTTATTGAAAAGACAACTATTGTCAACTTTATGTGTATATCTCATTATTTTATAAACTTCTGTCAGGTCACCTCTCAAACCTCCTATGCCCCAATGAAAAGGGTCCCATCCTATCCAGCCTTTCCTTATAATTCAAACCTTCCATACCTAGCAACATCCTGGTAAATTTCTTCATATTGATAATATCCTTCCTCGCATTGTTTCCAATCTCTGCCTTGTCAGGGGTCGCATCATTAAATCATCAGCCATGGTCACAGAGGGTTTTCCCATAGCTTTCCTTGTAACTGGCTCTCTCCATGACCCAGGAATATGAGAGTTGCATAGAAGAGTATGTTGGCCTCTAAGGTACAGGAGAATATTGCCATTTTATGGCAAATTGCATTGAACTTGGTAGAATGTTTCTTGTCACGAATTCAGCCAAGTTTTCTTGTCATCTCTTACTAAACACATTTCATTAATTGGCATTTCAGCTCTCATGGCGAATATCATGTCTGATTTCCTCCCCATCTTAACAAGTACCATTTCTGGAGCAAGTCGCCATGACCAGAGATGCCAGAATTGACCAGCCTGACATTGGTGTGATTTTTTAGAAGTCCAAGCGCTGTCAGTCTGGAGCTGCTCTGCACAGTTCCTGACATTTTCCCCAGACATGGCAGACAGAGGGATGGTCTTCATGCATGGTCTTGGATCTCCTGCTTCACAGTATAATGCACATGTTGGAGTTCTTCATGATACCAACAATATCAGCCTTGTCTCAGGTTGCCACCTAGTTTGAATCAGTCTTAGCCATCTGGAGGAATGCCAGTGATGTAGGAAGAAGGTCAATGTCCTTTTCCACTCCGCTAGCCTAAGTGGTACCATCCTCTGTCTGATACCTCACACACTGTATCTCTGCTACTGAACTCACCACCCTAGGCTCAAGGCTCACACTCTTCCACTCTCAATAATGCATGCAACATCATCCACATCCACCCTCACCACTAATCTTGCATGTCCTCAGTGCTGTCTATTCACTCACTTGGGAAGCCTCCCTGCCTGCGCCAACAAAGTTGTGTGCTGTTCAGTTTCATCTTCCATAATACTGCCACTATCTTCTTCATTGTCAAGGGCAACTAATGATGGGCAGTAAATGCTGCCCAGTCACCAAGGCCCACATTCCATGAATGAATAAAAAACAAAAATTCTAGGAGCAAACCAGCCTAAAGCAGGGCAGACAGAGTCAAGATGGCTGGTGTTCTGCCCATTTTTGCCTATTCATCCTTTACCAGCAATGAATCCTGACTCTTTCTGCTAATGAAGAATCTGAACAGGTATCGGACATTCCCCTTGACTTACTGTGATGGGACCCCTCTGAGTGAAGGTTGTCCTCTTCGACTGGTCTAAGGCCTGCTGATAGTTGTGGCAGGCCTCCCGGCTTTGTGTCTGTACTAAATGGTACCGCCGTGCAACAGTACTATGAATCAGGTATTTCTAGCTGAGGGGGAAATGTGCAAAAAGGCCATGCAACACAGGAATGCTGCAAGTTCACTGAGTGAATACTGTGACCGCAAATGAAGAGCCCAAAAATGCAGCTTAAGCCAGTCCACAAGGTGGGTGTATGTCCTGGAATGCACAATCCCCTTTCACCAGCAGTACGATAATAGTTGCCTATGAAGCCCAGGGATATTATATATTGAACTAATACAGATTAGCATTAATGTCTCCTGCAATTGGGAAGTGCAAACACAAGTTCATCCAATCAAGTATAAGGTGTACCAAATCTCAATTTAAGTACCCTCACCCCTTTTCTGAATAAAAATCAATTTATCTTCAAAATTTCAGTTGGTCCTGTATTTTTAGACTGTACTGAGACGTGGTAAGTGAACTACAGTTATTGGGAATACTTGGCTGTTAAGGACACTCAGAATTTCATTAACAGGTGCAAGTCACAACTCACTAACATCTTGAGGATGTAAATCGAATGATAAGTGAAAGTAAGCCAGTGGATATTGCTGGCTGAGATTTATGTTCTTTTAAAATTACAACAATCTTTCTTATTTGGGGGTTTGGAATGATTAATCTGATTTGTGACCAACTTAGAGCTTTATAACAAAAGAGTATTTAAAAGGCTTCTGGGTGGGTACATGAATAGGAAGGGCTTAGATGGCTATGGGCTGAATGCTGTCAGATGGGTCTAGGTCAGTTTAGGATATCTGGTCGGCATGGATGACTTGGATGAAAGGGACTGTTTCCATGCTGTATAACTGTATGACTCTATGAGTAGTATTTATTGGAAGGGTTCAAACAATTGTTTGATAATGAGAGGAATTCTTTCAGATTCGATGAAAGTCTGACGGTTGTTTTAGCCATTTGGATGAACCATTAGAGCTTTATGGTAATGGTCTCTATTTTGGGACTTTGCTAGTGACCATTTCCTTTCATCGTGGCTCCACCTTGTCAGAGTTCTGTTGTTTATGGAAGTGAGTCCAGCTCCTGCACGCATGTCGGCCGATGTTTTGCCAAGAACATAAACAACAGCCCACCAAAAGCAGACTGGAAAGAATGGAAGTAGAGTAAATAAATAGAACAAATGGGCAAGGAAAATGACAATCTATACAAGCTATTCTCCAGCCAAGAACTTAGCAAAGTTGTGGTTGCGGAGAGCTTACCAAATCTCATGGTAAGATTTAATTCCATTTCTCATCCAGCATACAGCCAATGTGGCTGCCTGGTCAAATGCAAGTCAAGAAAATTGGCACCTGGAGACTATAGCCAGGAATTTAGCATTCCAGTGGAGGCAAGATAAGTCATTTGTGCTTGTGAGGGGGAGGTAAGGATTTATTGTGGGAATGGAGTTAGTTTGGAAGTTGCATTCAATGTGATCTTAGAGGCAGATGCTATCAGGCTTTCGTGAGGTTGAGTTTGCGATTGTGGTTTAGGTCAAGGTCAAGGTTGCAATTAATGGTGGGTGGGATGGAGGGAGCACAGGGAGTCATGGCAACAGGTTTCCTTGAAGGACTGGGCATGTAGAAAAGAAATAGAAGGTGCACAAGGTGTACTACAAAATTTGTTGCTGGCAGCATTTCACTCCCTTTCACTGTTAATCTCCTGACTGCTGGAACTTCTGCTGTAACTATAAAATTAATCCCACTTCCAATTGCAACATGGATCCGAAATTTAAATATGTTAATGAAATGTGCCATCTCTCTCCATAGCAGGACAACCAATTGTTTAAGTATTTAAAGCAGTAAAAAAAAGGAGGCACTGTGTAGATGTTACATTTAATCATGGTGACAGTAAAGACTGCATATGCTAGAAGCCAGAACCTTCCGCCCCACTCTCAAATTCAGCGGGGCCATTTCTGATGCCTCCCTCCCATCCCTGGACCTCTGTCTCCAACTCCGGAAATCAACCAACCACTGAAATCCATTTTGAACCCACCGACTCTCACAACTACCTTGATTACACCTCCTTTCACCCACCCTCCTGCAAAAGTGATATCCCATACTCTCAATTCCTCTGTCTCCGCTGTATCTACTCCAATGATGAGGCGTTCAACTCCGAACATTCCGGATATCCTCCTGCTTTAGGGACCATAGTTTTCCCTCCTCTGTCGTTAAGGATGCCTTCAGCCACATCTGCTCCATTTCCCACACTTCAAACCTCCTCCACTCAAAACGATAAGGATAGAGTTCTCTTAGGCCTCACGTACAAATTCTGAGTCCAATGCATCATTCTCTGACATTTCTGCTGCCTACAGTCAGTCCACCCCCCCGAAAAGATATTTCCTTCCCCATCCCGTCCACTTTCTGCAGGGACTGTTCATTCCACAACTCTTTCGTCAGCTCTATGCTCCCCATCAATTTCTCTGCAACACTCAGTACCTTTCCCTGAAACTGCAAGAGGAGCAACACCTGCCCCCACACCTCTCCTCTTATCTCCGTCCAAGGCCCCAAATAATCCCTCCAGATTCGGCAGAGATTCACCTGCACTACATCCAACCTGATTTATCGTATCTGTTGCTCCCAATATGGTCACCTCTATATTGGGGAGACCACATGCAGACTTGGGGACCCGTTCACGGAGCATCCGCACTCTGCACTCATCACCCAACCTGACCTTCAGGTTGCCATTCATTTTAAATCCCTTTCCCATTACCCTGGCAACATGTCCATTCTTGGCATCCTCCACTGTCAGAATAAAGCCAAACATAAACTGCAGGAACAACACCTAATATTTTGCCTTGGGAGTTATAGCCCAATGGCGTCAATATTGACTTCACCCACTTCAAAATGCCTCTACCTTCAGCCTTATCCCATGTCCAGCTCACCCCCTCCTTCTCACTTCCCTGATCTGACCTAACCTGTCCATCTCCCTACTCACTCATCTGTTGCACTCTTCTCACTGACCAATCTCAACAACCACCTACCTGCATCCATCTATCACCATCCTACTAACCCTTCGCCAAGCCACACCCCTTCTATTTAATTCTCTATTTGTCTCTTGGCTCCCCTCCCCATCCCCTGTCCTTACAAAGGGTTTTGGCCTGAAACGTTGACTTTTCTGCCCCTTGGAAGCTGTTCAACTTGCTGTGCTTTTCCAGCCTCACATTTAATCGTGGCTTTCAATGGGGTTATTAATTATTTTACAATGGAGCATGGCACAGTGAGCCACAACACAACTGTCTCAGGGCAGACAGCTATAGTCTGTAAGTAACAGAAACAAAATACTCATATAGCATTGCTCTGTGACAAAGCGACTGCATCAGAATGTAGAAGAGGAACCCATGAGACCCACTATCAAGGACTTCAGTCATTATTGTGACCCTGAATTAGACATAATAAAAATAAAAGAAACACTGTTGACCTAGGAGAAAAGCAAACCCATTATAACAAAATGAATTGTTTTAATATGTTATTTTTAAAAATTTCCTCTCTGCTCAATATGATTAGAGCATTATGCTGATGGCAAGCAAGAAGGGTGTAGAGTTGTGGAAAGTAGGATGATTCCTTATTAGCTGTTACAGGAGAGCCTTACCATCTCCTGGAGTTTCCTAGATCTCTATAACTGATAACTGGAGCTGAACTCAACAGGACGAGAGACTTAAGCACTGACCTCAGAATTCCATGTTGTTGAAGGTAGGGTAATTGTTAAAATAACTAAAGATTCGAGGAATAACTTAGGTTATATAGAACTTCATATAGCAATTACAACACAGAATCAGGTCATTCAGCCCAACCTGTCATTACTGGATTTTTCCATCAATGTGAGCAAATAGTTCCAATCACATTTATTCATCATGTTCCCTTGAAAGATCTTTCCTTATCCAGCTATCAATCCAATTTTGAAAGGTTGATATAGCTTCTGTCAAAACCACGAACCCAAGAAGACAATCACACAATATCAAATCCTGTTACACAAAGAAGCCCTCTCTTCTAAATCATTTATATTTAATCTTGCATGTATGATCTCTGCTCTCTTTTTATGTTCTTTTGTGAGATTGAGCAACCAGCATTTGTTGCCCATCTATATTTTTTTGAGAATGTGGCGGTAAGCTGCCTTTTAGAACTGGGGCAGTCCAGCTAGTGTAGGTACTCCCATAATACTGTTAGGAAAGTGACTCAGACATATAGTTCAAGTCTGGTTGGTGTATGCATTGAAGAGCAAATTGCTGGTAGCAGTCTTCCCATGCGTCTTCAGCCCTTGGTGTGTTGCTGCGATGCATCTCGTGCATTGCATGCAGTATAGTCACTGGCATTTAGGCGAAGACAGCAAATGCTTAAGATGGTCAGTGGAGCACCGATGATGTGGGCTGCTTTATCATTGATGGTGTTGAGCTTCATGAGCGTTATTAGAGCTCCGCTCATCCAGACAAAAGAATAATCAGCTTTTGTAACAGTTGAAGGGGATAATCTCTCAGAGGAAAATGGAAGGGCCAGTCAGTTGGGACTAGTTTAGTTTGGGATTATGTTCAGCATGGACTGGTTAGACCGAAAGGCCTGTTTCTGTGCTGGAGGATTCTATAATTCTAACACAGCTCATTCTTTGATCAGGGCTGTGGTGGAGTGATTCAGTTAATGACAACTGGGTGCAGTGATCATTCAGTGCCTGTAAATGTGTTGGTGTACAAAATGCAAGTCGTCCCTGTTTATTCATGGGGGAAAATGTAGCTCGTGTTTGTGTGTGTTTACTACTGCTGAACAAAAATAAGGGTTTGAACTGTTTGAAATTTTTGCTGTAAACAATGGACTCACGGACCCAGGCTCGATTCCACCCTCGGGCAACTGTCTGTGAGGAGTTTGCACATTCTCCCTGTGTCTATGTTGGTTTCCTTCAGGTATTTTAGTTTCCTCCCACAGTCCAAAGATGTGAATTCTGGGTGGATTGGTCATGCTTAATTGCCCACAGTGTCCACGTGCATGTAAGTTAGGTGGATTAGACATGGGAAATGCCAGGTTACAGGGAAAGAGTAGGGGAATGGGTCTGGGTGGGATGCTCTTCAGAGAGGCGGCGTGGACTTGTTGGGCTGAATGGCCTGTTTCCTCAATGTAGGGATTCTATGATTCTATTTTGAACAATGAGAAGATGCTGAACTGCACACAGCACTGGGGGAAAAATTGACACTCTTGCAAACAAGGTTGTAAGATGAGTGAGGCTAAGCATGGGCAAGCTGTGTGCTTGTCCTTATGTAGCATTGGATGTAAGAATGTTAGTAGAGATGCTGGTGTTGGACTGGGGTGGACAAAGTCAGATGTCACATGACACCAGGTTGTAGTCCAACAGGTTTATTTGAAATCACAAGCTTTTGGAGCACTGTTCCTTTGTCAGGTGAAGAATATGTACTTGTATGTGCAATGAAGTGTCAGCCATGCCACCTATGGGCCTTGAGAAGTGTTAATTTGTGGTTGCTCTTCTACTACACATGATGAAGAACAACTCCAGTTGGCCAGTGCTTGACTAGGTGCACAGATGGGCTTTAAAGATGGTGCCTGTGCTGGGGCTCCATGGATAACTTATAATATTTCCACCTATGGCAGGATGGAGATGATGACAAAAGGGCGCCAAAGAAGCATGGTGCACGGATAATGAGATGAGTTTGAGAAGATAGCATGAGAAAACTCACAAAGCCTTTCAGAGACAAACCCTTCATGAAACTTGCCCAACTTGACGCTTGGCCAATTTCTGGTAAAATTCTGCCCATTGTTTTGCTCATCATGGGGACTGGCCAAGCATGAGATGAGGTCAGTAGTAATCATTTTCCACACCAGGAACATGATGTCCAAATAGCCTTATCTCCTGGGTCACATCTACATATCTGGATTTATTGGCTTGCCACAAGATGTGTGAACTGACTGGAGTGGAACATTAGGGGGGAGGAGGGAACAGAGCCCTTGTGTACATTTAAGGCAGAGATAAGATAGATTGTTGATCAGTAGGGGAATCAATGGTTATAGGGAAAAGACAGGAAACTGGACATGACAAATGTTGGTTCAGCTACAATCCAATTGAATGGTGGAACATTCCTATTTTTTATGGAAACTGCTAAGCAATATCAGGAAAAAGGTTACTGGTGCTCAGGTACGTTCTCTTTAGAGATCTTGAGGAAGCCTCATGCTTAGGAATGAGAAGCCCAGGGAAGAGGGCACGTCAGCTTTGCTGGTTGGGGGTAAGCCTTCCTGAATCTCCTGGTCTCACAAGGTATGGCGTCTTCTGGCTAAAATCCTTATTTCTGGCTATGCTTACTTAGGCATGATAGCTATTACTGCTTCCCAGCTCGGCTATTTAAGATAGCTTTTGCATTGCAATTAGATCAGTGGGACTCAATATACATCTCTAAAGACTGATCCTACTGCTTTTGCCATTCTCACCTCCTCAGAAGAACAGCATAAAAGAGAAAATTGGGGTAAAGGCAGGGTTTGGGCAGGTAAATCTGTAAGGTGATTTCAACTTAGTTTTAATGTTGTCTTTATATTGTTTTCAATGGAGGGATGTCTTCAAGAGATGGTCATAGGCATATGATGAAACATATAAAAGAAACTTTTCTAAAATGTTAGATTCAAGCATGATAGACAAAAGGAAATAAGGAGATACAGAGTCATAGAGTCATAGAGATGTACAGCATGAAAAGAATTGTACCCGGTGTGGCTTCCTCTACATTGGGGAAACCAAGCGAAGGCTTGGGGACTGCTTTGCAGAACACCTCCGCTCGGTTCGCAACAAACAACTGCACCTCCCAGGCGCGAACCATTTTAACTCCCCCTCCCATTCCTCAGATGACATGTCCATCACGGGCCTCCTGCAGTGCCACAATGATGCCACCAGAAGGTTGCAAGAACAGCAACTCATATTCTGCTTGGGAACCCTGCAGCCCATGTTATCAATGTGGACTTCACAAGCTTCAAAATCTCCCCTTCCCCCACTGCATCCCAAAACCAGCCCAGCCTGTCTCCGCTTCCCTAACCTGTTCTTCCTCTCACCCATCCCCTCCTCCCACCTCAAGCCGCACCTCCATTTCCTACCTACCACCTCATCCCGCCTCCTTGACCTGTCCGTCGTCTCCGGACTGACATATCCCCTCCCCACCTCCCCACCTATCTTCTCCTCTGTCCATCTTCAGTCTGCCTCCCCCTCTCTCCATATTTATTTCAGAACCCTCACCCCATCCCCCTCTCTGATGAAGGGTCTAGGCCCAAAACGTCAGCTTTTGTGCTCCTGAGATGCTGCTTGGCCTGCTGTGTTCATCCAGCTCCACACTTTGTTACCTTTGGTCCAACTTGTCAATGCTGACCAGATATTCCAAATAAATCTATCTCATTTGCTAGCATTTGGCCCATATCCCTCTAAACCTTTCCCATTCAGATATCCATCCAGATGCCTTTTAAATGTTGCAATTATACCAGCCTCCTCCATCTGCTCTGGCTGCTCATTCCATACACACATGAAAAAGTTGCCCCTTAGGTCCCTTATTAATCTTTCCCCTCTCACCTGAAACCTGTGTCCTCCAGTTTTGGATTTTCCCCAGCCTGGGGAAAATACCTTGTCTATTTGCCCTATCTATGCCCCTCATGATTTTATAAACCTGTATAAGGTCGCCCCAGGGAAAGACACTCCAGGGAAAATGGCCCCAGCCCATTCAGCCTCTCTCTATAGCTCAAACTCTCCAAACCTGGCAACATTCTTGTAAATCTTTCCTGAACCATTTCAAATTTCACAACATCCTTCCTATAGCAGAGAGACCAGAATTGCACACAGTATTCCAAAAGCGGGCTAACTAATGTTCTTTACAGACACAACATTACCTCACAACTCCTATACTCAATGCACTGACCAATAAAGGCAAGCATATGAAACACTTTCTTCATTATATAAAACTGAAAGAACCGCAGATGCTGTAAATTAGGTACAAAAACAGAAGTTTCTGGAAAAGATCAGCAGGTCTGGCAGCCTCTATGAAAAAAATCAGATAATGTTTTGGGTCTGATGACCCAATGCTGCCAGATTTGCTAAGGTTTTCTGTTTTTGTACCTTCTTCACTATCCTGTCTAACTGGGACTTCACTTTCAAGGAACTATGAACCTGCGCTCAAACATCTCTTTGTTCAGCAAACCTCCAAAGGAACTTACCACTAAGTGTATAAGCCCTGACTTGCCTTTCCAAAATGCAGCGCCCCACATTTATCTACAATATATTTGGATTTCAAAAAGGCATTTGATTTAGTACCAAATATAAGGTTACTAAATAAGATAAGTGTTGATGGTGTTGGGGATAGTATATTTGAATGGATAGACGATTGGCAAACCAGTAAAAGACTGAGTTGGGACCAAAGGGGCATTTTCAGGATGGCAACTTATAACTACTCAAGTATGACAGGGATTGGTATGAGGCCACAATTATTTAGAGTAGCTATTAATAACTTGAATGATGAACATGATTGTATGATAACCAAGTTTGCAGATGGCACAAAGATAGGTGCAAAGACAAGTGATGATGATGGCACTAGGATTCTTGTATAGCAAGGTTAAAGGATTGGGCAAAAACTTGGCAGATGGAATATGAAGTTGGAAAATGTGAAGTTATGCACTTTTTAGGAAGAATAGAGGAGCTGAATATTATTTAAATGAAGAAAGGCTGTAGAAAGCAACAATAAGAGGGATTTGGGAGCCCTCATGCATAAATCTCAAAAAGCTAGCATGCAAGATCAGAAGGTGATAGAGATGGCAAATGGAATGTTGTCCTTTATTTCAAAGGGAATGGAGTATGGAGTCTTACTAAAACAGTACAAGGCACTAGTTAAACCACAGTTGGAAAACTGAACAGTTTTCACCCCTTTATTTAAGAAAATAGATACTTTAGATAAAACCTATTGGAGGCAGTCAGGGAAGGTCTGGTAGGCTGAACCTGGGTATACAGGATCTGTCTTAAGAGAAGAGTTTGACTAGGTTGGGTCTGTTCACAATGGAGTTTAGAAGAATGAGGGGAGACCTTTTTGAAACATACAAGATTCTGAGGGGACTTGAAGGTTAGATGTGGAAAGGTTGTTTTCCATATGGGACAGCGTAGAACCAAGAGCATAACCTAAGAATAAGAGGCAACACTCTTATGACAGAAGTGAGGAGGTGTTTCTTCTTTCAGAGGGTTGTGAATTTGTAGATTCTTTACCATAGAGAGCTGTCAAGGCTGCAACATTAAGTATATTCAAGGCTGAGATAGAGAGATACGTAATCAGTAACAGAATCGAGGATTATGGGGAAAAGGCAGGAAAGTGGAGTTGTGATTTTCTGATCAGCCATGATAGTGGGGCAGACTCGATGGTCTGAATGGCCTGCTTCTGCTCCTATGTCTTAAAGGTTGTGAGACAGTGGAATGCATTACAAAAGCTGGCGAATGAAATTTAAAATATAATGTCTGTGAATAAATTATAACAGCTAGATTGAAAGAAAATGGAATAAAGGGAATGGGAACATGAGTTTAGGACTTGTGAAGGATAAAGATGAATGTGGATTGATTAGGCTGACTGACTTGTTTCTGTCTTGTAAATATTGTGCAATTTGATGTGAAGCAGAAGTTCATGAAATGTTGTTAATACTATGTTTAAATATGTTATTGCCAAGCTTCTCAGGTCACAGGAATTGGTGTAGATGGAATCTCTTGACCTAGCTTGGAAAACTATTTTGGACTTGGACACCAACCAGCTGCATTTCTGCTGAGGTTTCATGATCATAACTTGAGGGAAGATATAAATGAAGGCGGTAAGATATGTTTTGCCATCTGAAAATCAATGAAGACCACTCATGTTTGAAGTTTGTAGAGTATCCAACCACTTGGCATCACTGAATTTAGGAAAAAGAGACATAGTTTAGTTCTCGATCAGATATTAGAAATCTGGAGCCAATTAACTATAATCACTTACTATTAGACATTTCCAGCCAATACTAGTACAGAGCTTCCAAACTGGAGGATGTTTTATGAGAGTCAAGAGTTAGCCAAGTAATGAAAGCTTGAGGCGTAACCAAATCAGCTTGGGATTCAGAGGTCACTCTGGACTCCAGTAACTTCGGGGGTCTCAATGACCTCATGTAAAATCCAAAGTACTTCTTGGATTCTGAAATGCATTGCTATCTTTTACACTTTCTTAAAATATTATATGTAGCCATCATGTTTGAAAGTCACTCTCTTCCTATTCTCCAGGCTCTTTTACATATATATTGATTCATGAATCAGTTCTCCGAGCTGTGTAATCTTATGACTCCTTTTGGGTTTACGGTATGTGTGCTCCGTTAATTTTACGAGAATAGTATCCTTAATTATTGATAAAGTAACTGGAGAATGGAGGCGCATTATGAACAAAGGCTGTGGTTTATATTCTAATGTACACTGACACTGAAGGAGGTTAAGATTGGAACACATGTCGGCACCAGGCAAATGGGCAGTTAAAATCTCCTAGGCTGCTAATCCATTGAAAAACTGACAGATCCCTAGCCAAGCTCTTCTAGTATAGCTTCAACACTGGCATCCATGTGATAAAGGTGAAATTTGTCCAAGGATGTTCTGCCCTCAAAAAAATGTGGAACAAATCCAACATAACCAATTAATGCCCTGTCAGTCTACTCTCCTTCATCAGCATAGTGGTGGCACAGGTTACCAAGTATGTGGTACTTAGAACGAGCAACTTGGTCTCTAATGCTCAGTTTCAGTTCCACTGGGTCTACTCAGCTCCTCATTTGAGTCTGGACCAAACTGGCAAAGATCTTTGCTTCCTCACTCGCCACGGGAGTCGTACCGGAAAATTGGAGAGAGGCAAATATTGTTCCTCTTTTCAAGAAAGGGAATAGGGAAATCCCTGGAAATTACAGACCAGTCAGTCTTATGCCTGCGGTCAGCAAGGTTTTGGAAAGAATTCTGACGGATAGGATTTATGACTATTTGGAAAAGCATAGCGTGATTAAAGGGAGTCAGCATGGCTTTGCGAGGGGCAAGTCATGCCTTAAAAATCGTATTGAGTTCTTTGAGGAAGTCACGAGACAGATTGATGAGGGTCAAGCATTGGATGTGGTGTACATGGGCTTCAGCAAGGCATTTGATAAGGTTCCCCACGGCAGCCTCATTCATAAAGTTAGGAGGTATGGGATACAGGGTGATTTGGCTGTCTGGATTCAGAATTGGTTGGCTGACAAGAGGCAGTGAGTGGTTGTAGATGGTAAGTATTCTGCCTGGAGGTCAGTGCTGAGTGGTGTCCCGCAGGGGTCTGTTCTTGGGCCTCTGCCCTTTGTAGTTTTTATAAATGACTTGGATGAGGAGGTTGAGGGGTGGGTTAGTATGTTTGCTGATGACACAAAGGTTGGAGGTGCCATTGATCGTATCGAGGGCTATTGCAGGCTTCAGCGAGGCATTGACAGAATGCAGAGCTGGGCTGAGAAATGGCAGATGGAGTTCAACCTGGATAAATGCAAAGTGATGCATTTTGGAAGGTCGAACTTAAATGCTGAATATAGGATTAAAGGCAGGATTCTTGGCAGTGTGGAGGAACAGCAGGATCTTGGTGTTCAAGTGCATAGCTCCCTCAAAGTTACCACCCAGGTGGATAAGGTTGTTCAGAAAGCATATGGTGTTTTGGCTTTCATTAACAGGGGAATCGAGTTTAAGAGCCGCGAGGTTATGCTGCAGCTCTACAAAACCCTGATGAGACCACAGTTGGAATATTGTGTCCAGTTCTGGCCGCCCTATTATAGGAAAGACGTGGAGGCTTTGGAGAGGGTGCAAAGGAGGTTTACCAGGATGCTGCCTGGACTGGAGGGCTTGTCTTACGAGGAGAGGTTGACTGAGCTCGGACTTTTCTCTCTGGAGAGAAGGAGGAAGAGAGGTGACCTGATTGAGGTGTACAAGGGAATGAGAGGCATGGATAGAGTCGATAGCCAGAGACGTTTCCCCCGGGCAGGATTGACTGTCACGAGGGGTCATAGTTTTAAGGTGTTAGGAGGAAGGTATAGAGGAGATGTCAGAAGGAGGTGCTTCACCCAGAGAGTTGTGAGCGCATGGAATGCTTTGCCAGTGGTAGTCCTGGAAGCGGAGTCATTAGTGACATTTAAGCGACTGCTGGACATGCACATGGACAGCAGTGAATTGAGGGGAATGTAGGTTAGGTTATTTTATTTTTGGATTAGGATTATTCCACGGCACAACATCGTGGGCCGCAGGGCCTGTACTGTGCTGTACTTTTCTATGTTCTATGTTTTTATAAAGTGAGATGACAGGATTGCTCTTAACATGAAGGCAGATTCCACTAAGTGTGGCATCAAGGAGCACGAGCAAAAGTAGAATCAATGAGAATCAGGGAGAACTCTCCAATGGTTGTAGTCGGTACTAACACGGGGAAGGTGGCTGTGGTTGTTAGAGGTCAATCATCTCAGTCCAAGAACATAATTCCAAGAATTGCTTGTGGTAAATATTCCCTGTCAAATTTTTCAGAAATGTGATGACACACTTCTGGAGCAGGTGGGATTTGAACCCAGGCCTCCTAGCCCATAAACTGGGACACATGCCCCAAGAATCCCATTTCCACAGGATTGTATCCTAGGCTCATACATCTTCAGCTGCTTCATTAAGACTATCTGTTCATCATGGGGTCAAAAGTGACAATTTTTGCTGATGACTGCACAAAATTCCTCAGATAATGTAGCAGACTATGTCCAGATGTGGCAACTCATTGACAGAATCTGGGCTTGCACTGATACATGGCAGGTGACAACTGTGTTCATTATACAGTGCCAAGCACTGGCCATCTGCAACAAGAGAGATTTTAACCATTAATTTGAAACTCAATGGCATTACTCTTGCTGAATCTGCCACTGTCTACATTCTGGAAGTTACTGTTGACCAGAATCTGAACTAGGCTCGCCATATAAATATTGTAGCTACAACAGCAGATCAGAAGGTGGGAATTCTGTAACAAGTAACTCAGCTCCTGTCCCCGTAATGCTTCTCTACCATGTACAAGATCCCTCCCAGGTCAAGATGTAATAGATACTCTCCACTTCCTTGGGCAAGTGCCAAGTTCTTTGAGATAAGAGTAATGAGGTTGATTTTTAAAGCCAGACAATTTTAATATGGACAAGATCTTAAAAAAAGAAACTTTCCAACTTTACTGGGAAAAGAAGAAGAACTGGAAATGGAATTTTTTGAGATTGTGAAGTCTCGTGGAACAGTCAAGAAGCATAGCTTCAAACTAGTGAGAGGTAAATTGAGGACTGGTTGCCATAGTATTTCCAACTTCAGTGATTTAAACTTGAAATGGATTTTGGAACTAAAAGAAAAACCAAAAGAACTGCAGATGCTGTAAATCAGGAACAAAAACAAAGTTGCTGGAAAAGCTCAGCAGGTCTGGCAGCATCTGTGAAGGAGAAAACAGAGTTAAAGTTTCGGGTCCGGTGACCCTTCCTCAGAACAGAAGGGTCACTGGGCCCAAAACGTTTACTCTGTTTTCTCCTTCACAGATGCTGCTTGAACTGCTGAGCTTTTCCAGCAACTTTGTTTTTGTTGTTTGGAACTAAAAGGCTCACTTTTAGCCATAGTTAACTTCCTCAATGAGGAAGACACTGTAATCAATTTGCATTTCCTGAGAATTTTTCCATCAAAGTTTTTGAAGCTTTCCATCCTCCAAAATACAAGTTTCCTAATCTAGTGGAGATGATGGCCAAATAGTTATTGAAACAAATTTAGTAGCATACAATTTTCAGACAATTTTCTTAAAGCGAATCTTAAGATTTTGACAGTAAATTAGTGACAACTTGGAATCAAACTCAGCAAGATTTTGGCTTCTTCTTTTCCAGAATTGGCAACATTTAAATCAAAGATCAGAACATGAGAGTCTTTGCTACTCAACATGCAATAAATTTCAAAAAGTATTTAAAGGATCAATAACGCCTGGGTTAATTTGTATCATTCTGAATAATGTCAGTGCTTATCGCAGGAGGTACAGTTGGCCTGCATCAATATTGACTGATAATCAACATGAAATAAATGATTGCTTTTTTATTTTTATTTCTGTGGGAGAAGTATCACCCAAGCTAAAAGGGAAACTCTGCTAGCATACATTTCAGGCATGGACCTGTAATTTGCCAAAAAATACAATTCCTCCTAGTTTATACTACCAATTTGAAATAATTTCCTTGAAGACATTGGTGTATGGTTTTGGTTCTACATTTAAACCCTGTTTTATTGACCCATCAGGTAACCATGCTCTGTTAGGAATAAATGGGTCTTTTCTGGTTGGCAAGATGTAACCTGTAGGGTTGTACTGAGTTCAGTCCTTGGATCACAACTGTTGGCAATCTATATGAATGATTTGGATGTAGGGATAGAAAGTACAACAGACAAGTTTGCAAATAACACTAAAATAGATGGGAAAGTAAGTTGCAATGAAGAAATAAGAAATTTACAAATGGATAGGATAGGTTAGGTGTATGAGCCAAAATTAGACAGGCGAAGTTTAACATCAGTAAGTGTCATATTATCCATTTTCGTTTAGGAATGGAAGGATCCTTATTGTCTAAATGTGGAGAAATTTCAGAGTGCTTCGGTGCAGAGTGACCTGGCTGTCCTCGTGCATGAACTACAGCAAACAAGTATGCAGGTAATAAGGAAGGCAATGGAACTTTAGCATTTATTGCTAATGGAATGAAGTATAAAAATAGTGTACATTCCATGCTGTCCCACCACCCCCACTGAGCCTACAATGAGATCAACAGAGTCTACCAACTGCACACGTGCTACTGGTAAAATTCCAATGGGAGCAAGAAGAGGCCATTAAGTGGCTAATCATGAGCTTCAGTTGGTCTAAAGGATGGTGGCCATGCAGGACCGTGAATGGATAGTGGAGTAGATTAGGGTTTTGCAGGGCGAACAATCGTTGCAGAATGCAGACAGGGAATGGGAGATGAAAATGTGTCAAAGCATTATAAAGCATAGAAACAGGCTTTCAGCCCACCATTTCCATGCCAGCCAACAAACACCGACCTACTTTGATCCCATTTACTTGCACTTGGTCCATAGCTTACCATGCACCGGCAGTTTAAGGGCTCATCCAAACTTTCTTTAAAGTTGAGACAGTACCTGTCTTCACTACCCATCAGATAGCATATGCCAGATATCTACCACCCTCTGAGTGACAAAAGTTTTTCTCAGATCTCCCCTAAACTACTTGCTCCTCACCTTAAACTTTGGCCGTCTGGTCTTAGACATGCCTGTTGTGGGGAAAGAGATTCTCATAATCTACTCTGCCTGTGCCTCTCACAATTTTGTATACCTCAATCAGATGTGTCTTCAGTCTCCTCTGTTCCAAGGAAAAAAAACCCAATCTACCAAGTCCCTCCAGTATTTGATGGTGAAATCCTGCCAGAGATGGCAAAAATGGTGGAGCATCCTTTCAATGCAGAGGCTGATGGACGAAAATCAGGTCAAGGGGAGCCTTAACATTGTTTTGGGAAAGAGGGTAAGTGTGGAAAATGAATCAGACGTGGCTAAGCATCTTGTAAAATATGGTGGGGAGGAATCCTGGCTCGAGAGTAAAGGGTAGGTCAGGAGCATCCCTGCGGAAGGTGCCAACACTACTTGCTTTTATTGCTGAGGAAGACTGGCGATGCTTTCTGAAACCTTACAGAACCAGATTCTAAGTCCATGTGACCTGACATTACTATGACATAACTTTTTTGCGCATGTTCAGTAACTCTTCTGGGAGCAAAGATACAGTTAGCTCTTTACTCCACATCCACCTCTCACTGTCTGCTTCCTGGGGTACCAATCAGTCTCTTGCTGGTCTCCTGCTGCCTCCATAATCCTTAACCAGAAATGTTCTTTCCGAAGTGTTTTTCACATCTATCTGTTAATATTTTTTGTTTGGACCTGTGCCATCATTGACACAGGTGGCTGCTATGGTATCACTGATTTTGATGCCACAACCATTTAAATGATACTTGCGGGAACTGCACAAAGGACCCAGAATTCAGCCACTCATTTCGGAGCTTGTCAGCCAACTACATTACTTCCTTTACCTAATCCACACACGTGCAATTGTAGCAGGGTTCAGCAAACAGCAATTGTAATAAAAATCTTGCCTGGTATTCCCCTCTCTAAGTCAGGAATGCTGAGACCGCTTGCAGAATTCCTGCCATTGCCCCCGAGGTCAGATCTCTCGTTACAAATGTGGGGCGATTCTGGGGTATTCTTGCTTTTTAGAGTTCAGAATCTTTCCATTGCTGTAATCACCTCAATATCTGCACATATTAGATTCTGATCTTTAGAATTTATAGTTTTAATGCACTTGCCAAAAATATGACCCATTACATAAATAGTGGAAATCATAGTATTGTTTCAAATTGATGTGCTGGATAATAAAACAATTGAACTTGCAAGAGAAATAAAGGAGATAATGTTTATAAAATTAATTTGACAATAAAATAATAGCATTCAAAGGAAAAATAAATCCACAAGCAGAAAAGGACATAAATTCAAACTCATTGGATAGAGACAAAGAATCAAAAAGCAGAAAGATTTGTTGTCAAATCTGAAGCGCCCATCTAACAGCAAACGTGGAAAATTACTTCATTGCCATTTTGTCTTCTGAATGTTGCAGATATTTTGTACAAAGTACAGGACTATTAAAAAATATGTTTTGCATTTTACAACAATGCTTCTGTGATTAATCATTTATGAGTGCCACTCTCAGTTCCCCTTCTTTCACAATTAAAATATTAACAGATAGATGTGAAGTGACTGAAATGTTGTCAGCACAAACACATAAAACATAAAAGCATGAAATTAATCGGGACGTTAGAGCTGTCAGAATGGTATTTGTAAATACTGTAAACCTCGAAATGTATGACTCCTATTCTATTATTCCAGCTGGAACATCCAGATCAGAATGATCATCAATTACAATGCCTTTTATAGGTAAAGATTGCAATACACTTCAACATTGAGTCACACAGAATAAATGATCACTTGGACAAGTTTCAAAGAATTGATCATTCCAAAGATCCAAGCCTAAGCATAAATCCACTTCTTCAGGAGAAATGAAGAGATTTAAATAACTTCAACATTCAAAACATTTTTGACATATAAACAGGAAAGCTGGCATAGTGGGAATGGCACTCGGCTACTATTCCAGTGGCCCAGACCGAGGTTCTGATTACACAGGTTCAAAGTACATGGAATTTAATTTTAAATAATTAATAAAAATAAAATAGCAAAAAGAAATCTGGAATTGAAAGCTAGTCTCAGTCATGGTGACCATGAAACTATCAATGATTGTTATAAAAACTCAGCTGGCTCACTACTGTCCTTTAGCAAAGGAAATCGTCCATCTTTATGAGGCCTGCCCTACATGTGACCCACAGGAATGTGGTTGACACTTAATTGTCTCAACAGCAATTGGAGATGAGCAACAAAGTGCTGGCCGTACCTGTGATGCCTACATCTCATGATCAAATGAATACAGTAATCATATAACAATAGTAAGCGTGCTCTTGTAAAATATAAATAAACTGTCCTCTTACTTGAATACATCAAAATATCGCTAATCAGCAAAAAGATGTGTATAATGGAATCTGACTTTGAGGAGTCATACACAGAGTGTCAGACATTAAGTGGAAAATCCAGCTAATTAGTACTTGTGCAACAATTGTTTTTAATTCAAGAATTGCATCTGTAGCCGAGTGCACAATTTCAGGCAAATTTTGTTAGATGTCATATTGGTGCAGGTGCTATCACTCATGTGGAAAATGTCTATCAGTTTTGTGTAGTGCAAACGGATCTTATTTTGATCATCATGCAATGTTAATTTTACACCAGGAGTGCTATTTTGGAGCTCAAGACACCAACCAATGTCCTAATCAACATAATTTAGCTTTGCAGAATGGAACAAGTATTTAGCAGCATTATACTCTGCTATCATTACCTAAATAGATCAGTTACTAGTTAATTTCTTCTGGCTGATGCAACTATTCTACCAATGTTCAATTCTACCTATATTTCTTTCCAGTTATCAAAGTTTACCAAGGGACTGGAGTGACAAATGCTAAAAGAAATGTTGCATCTGCTCAAATCAGCTGCTCCCAGACATGAGTGCATTAGTAGTCATTTCCTTTTGAATAGAACAGGATGTTGAGAAAGATGCCATACAGATTAGGACAAGCTGCTGGAAGAGGGAGGAGGAGTGGCATAAGGGCTTGTTACAGAAGGCCATTTCAGGGAAACAATTTTGTTATCTGGTCCTTAGTAAGGATAATGTATGAAATGCCTGGGCTTCAAAAAAAAAGTCCTCACTGAAGTCTGTCACCTACCGTAACCATAAGAACAACATCAGAGCAGGATATTGTCTATGGGTATGAAGGTGATTACAGTGATTGTAATGAGGTCAGCCTCATGATTGGATATATGATTGGATCAGGGATCAGAGAGCCCTGGCTGACGAATATAGACAGAAAGATTCCGCTCACTCTGAGAGCTGGCTCTGAAAGTAGCTGGATCAGTGACAAGGACTATCCACATGTAAATAAAGGGTGACTTGGTAAGGGGCTATTGACCTTTATGGAGTTACTTCAGTGGTGATGAGAGAAAAGCATGCATCTAAAGAAATTTGTTCACAACAGTTGTCTTTGAATTGGGCTAAGCATTTCTGATACCGTGCTGTTATTTGGGAAATTTTACTCGTTTGACCCTGCCATCAGAGAATGGGCCCAGTATGTGAGAAGAATGCATTATTTTTTCCGGTCAAATTACAGTGGGGTAGATGAAAAGCAACGAATAATCCTCCTGACAGATATCATCCTCTAAGGTATTGGCATGCTATGACCCCAAGTGATATCTGGAATTAACATGCAATGCCTCCCAGTACAGCATCAGGGTAGTATTAGCTCGTAGGTGGCCCAATGGAGAAGAATGTCCAATAGCCTATGCATCCAGGGCTTTGGCTAAAGCAGAGTGTAAATACACACAGATAGAGAAGGGAGGTTTGGTGGTCATATTTGGAGTCAGGGAGTTCCACCAATACCTTTATGGTTACAAATTTATAATAATAATGGACCACAAATCCCCGCTAGGTCGATTTAAACAGGACAAAGTAGTGTGGTCCATAGCTTCAGGCTGAATTCAGCGGTGGGCTCTAATAGGAAGTGCATATAATTACAAGATAACAAGGTCTGGAGCTGGATGAACTCAGTACCAAGCAGCATCTTAGGAGCAGGAAAACTGATGTTTTGGGCCTAGACCCTTCATCAGAAATGGATTTCTAACCCTAACCCTGACCCTAACCCTAAGCCTAACCCTAACCCTGTCCCAGTTCCTATTTGATTATTCGACCACCTCTCATGTAACTACAGGGATAGCTCCAGTGGAGTAGCTAATTGGGAGAAGAGTCCACACTAGGTTAAATCTGAGCATCATGGACCTGGTTGGAGGGTGAAATGACATCAGGAATTCCAATGCTGGACACAAGATTCTGCCAAGAGGAAGCAAGACACTTTACTTCAGAGGATGAAGTTTGGTAGGTGTCAAAGTTCAGGTAGGTGCATGGGTCCAGAACAAGCATGTGAATCATAGGAAAGCTGCAAACTCGCAAATTGTGTGGGAGCAAAACATGCCCAGCTCCTCGATAGCCATGCTGACTGTTCTGGAATCTGTGGGTTCTCCCTCTCCATCAAGTGTTGAAGACACCTCAGAAACTGAGATGGATATGGTGGATGTCATCACTTTAATGCCTTTGAAGCCTGAAAAAAAGAGAATGAATTTCTTTTGAGATGCTTCTTGCACAAGATGTGAGCTACTGTGCATTGCACACCGCCTGTGCCAGAAGCAGTGTTGGAGGAACTTGACCCGGTGCTAAAAAGGCCCAGGTGATGCTATGAAAAGAAATCTGTCTATGTTCTAAGACTCCGGAGGAAAGATGCAGAGATTGTAGTGAGGTCAGCCAGGTAGACTTCATAGAATATGAGTTCCCTGAGTGGGGCTGTTAACCTAGCCCAATCAGGGAGTCCTGGCTGATAGATATAAACAGGAGGGTCAGAGGTTCTGTTCACACTGAGAGCTGGCTCTGAAGGAGCTAGGTCAGTGTCAAGGGCTCTCCACGTGTAAATAAAGGGTGACTTGGTATGAGATACCAGCCTCAGTGGAGTTATTTTAGTGACCAAGATGATGAGCTTTCATGCATTTGGTTTTTTCTGGGCTGAAGCTGGAGATATTTGCAAGGTCTCATATTTTGCCATCCATTGAAACTTTACTGAGGATTCTATTTAAAAAGAGCTGCTTTTTGCACGTAATTCTGTCTTTATCAAAGATCGTACCATCCCATTGATTTGCAGGCATGGTCGTGTGAGTTTTTTTTAACTGCATGACAACTCTGTCCTATACTGAAACTGAAAAAGACTGCACTGCTCAACCATCAGCTGATATATAGTCATGGATAGAGAATCATTGAGATCAGTATCTGATATCCTGGCAGAAAGCATGCCAACCTCATTCTGAGGCACTCCATTGTACCGACTACATTTCAAACGCTACAAACCAGAGAGGGACTACTCAGACCTGCAATGAAAACCATATTTCTACATGAAATGTGTTCAGACCTCTTGTCTGTAAAACATCACTTTTATTACCTGGACAATTTTGAAGGAGGTAAGCAGGTTCAAGACTTGTAATAAGATGCTGCATGCTACATAGCATGATCAATATAGAGGAACAGAACTTACCGACACCTACACATTGTGAAACTGGGCAAGAATAGTCTGCTTTAATTAGCTGACAGCAAGGACATGATGGAATGCAGACCTGGGAGGATGAGAAGACAGCTGCCCATTGTATTATCTCAATCGTTTATGGTGGAAAATGCAATTTTGCCTTTTCGTGCACCATCCTTACTCTCTGTCCTGGCTTTAGTTCACTTGTGCACAGTCTTTCACCACATTCAGAACCAGCCTTTCATTGATTCTCTCATGCAGTGTCATTATCCGAGATGTTGGTTGTGAAAACAAGTAACGGCTTTGAGCTTTATCAACAATATCTATTTGTAGTTCCTTTACTACCTGGCCAGCTACTTGGATGGCTGAAAAGGTAAAAAAACACATGGGTACGGTTGAGCTGCAAAGAGGGTATCTGAGAGCTGAATGCTTACACAATCCCAAGACTGTCAATTAGAAAAGAAAGTGGGGCGACGGAGAAGTAGGATGTGAGAAGGAGAATCTGGTGTGAAGGGTTTGTTAGCGTTGATGGTTTCTATTCTCTGACTGGACATTCCTCAGCAATGGCTATATGAATAACGGTTAGCAGACAGAGATAATAGGAACTGCAGATGCTGGAGAATCCGAGATAACAAAGTGTGGAGCTGGATGAACAGAGCAGGCCAAGCAGCATCTTAGGAGCAGAAAAGCTGACATTTCGGGCCTAGACCTTCATCTGATGAAGGGTCTAGGCCCCAAGTGTCAGCTTTTCTGCTCCTAAGATGCTGCTCGATCTGCTGTGTTCATCCAGCTCTACACACGGATAGCAGACGGCATTTTTTCATAATTGAATTGCTTCATTAAATGCATGGGCAGGTGCTGAGCGAAAAACACAAAATATGCAAATTGTGAAGATCAGAAGTAATCAGCCATTTGAAATAACTCACAAAACATTGTTTTCCCCAATTTGTATAAATACAGAAATTTTCATTCTTGTAAGGTCTATATTTGTGAAATCTGACATAGTCATAGAATCACGTTGGTTCATCAGGTGAAATATTGTTCTGTCAAATTGTCTTGTGTTATCTTGGCTTAGCAGTTCCTTGATTAATGTCAGCTGGTGACATATGTCAGCAGACACAAAGGGTTGATTTTACCAGAAACCAGCTAAGTCTCATTTTCATCAAATTTCATGGACAGTTTCTCTAGCAGGTTTTCGAGCACAATTGTCCTTATTTGACTTCATTAACTACCTCCCACTCCTCTATTGCACCCTGCCCATCCAATGCTAGCCCTGTTTTTCCACTCACAATAAGCAGAATGACTTGCCATGGCAGAATATCCCAGAATCTGTGGTGCTGGCACCATCTTTGAACCCCAGCAATGACCCAGTCAAGAGAGGCCGTCTGGCAATGCCCTTCACCCCAATGTTGTGAGACTTTACAAATAAACCAGTGCTCCTAATGGCACATAGGTAGCAGGGCTGATACCTCCTTGCATAAAAACCTGCACATTCCTACCAATAACTGCATAGGGCCAGGCTATACAAATTACCCATCCTTAGCCACATCCCATTTTACAACTCTCTCTGAATTACTACAAGTCTTTTCCCAAAGCCCAATGTAGCCCAGCAACTTATTATTGTTCAGTGTGGAACCATCACACACAGGGAAGAGTTCAATTGCTTCAAATCATTCACTGTAATTCATTAACACCAAAATCAAACAGAAATCAAACAAACAGAGGCCACACCTAGAATACACCTCCTCCCACCCACCCTCCTGTAAAAATTCCATCCACCATTCCCAATTCCTCTGCGTCCGCCGCATCTGCTCCCACGATAAGACATTCCATTCCCGCACATCCCAGATGTCCAAGTTCTTCAAGGACCGCAACTTTCCCCCTACAGTGATTGAGAACGCCCTTGACCGCATCTCCCGCATTTCCCGCAACACATCCCTCACACCCCGCCCCCGCCACAACCGCCCCAAGAGGATCCCCCTCGTTCTCACACACCACCCCACCAACCTCCGGATACAACGCATCATCCTCCGACACTTCCGCCATCTACAATCCGACCCCACCACCCAAGACATTTTTCCATCCCCACCCCTGTCTGCTTTCTGGAGAGACCACACTCTCCATGACTCCCTTGTTCGCTCCACACTGCCCTCCAACCCCACCACACCCGGCACCTTCCCCTGCAACTGCAGGAAATGCTACACTTGCCCCCACACCTCCTCCCTCACCCCCATCCCAGGCCCCAAGATGACATTCCACATTAAGCAGAGGTTCACCTGCACATCTGCCAATGTGATATACTGCATCCACTGTACCCGGTGTGGCTTCCTCTACATTGGGGAAACCAAGCGGAGGCTTGGGGACCGCTTTGCAGAACACCTCTGCTTGGTTCGCAACAAACAACTGCACCTCCCAGTCGCAAACCATTTCCACTCCCCCTCCCATTCTTTAGATGACATGTCCATCATGGGCCTCCTGCAGTGCCACAATGATGCCACCCGAAGGTTGCAGGAACAGCAACTCATATTCCGCTTGGGAACCCTGCAGCCTAATGGTATCAATGTGGACTTCTCGAGCTTCAAAATCTCCCCTTCCCCCACCGCACCCCAAAACCAGCCCAGTCCGTTCCCTCCCCCCACTGCACCACACAACCAGCCCAGCTCTTCCCCTCTACCCACTGCATCCCAAAACCAGTCCCATCTGTCTCTGCCTCCCTATCCTGTTTTTCCTCCCACCCATCCCTTCCTCCCACCCCAAGCCGCACCCCCATCTCCTACCTACTAACCTCATCCCACCTCCTTAAACTGTCCGTCTTCCCCGGACTGACCTATCCCCTCCCTACCTCCCCACCTATACTCTCCTCTCCACCTATCTTCTTTTCTCTCCATCTTCAGTCCGCCTCCCCCTCTCTCCCTATTTATTCCAGAACCCTCACCCCATCCCCCTCTCTGATGAAAGGTCTAGGCCCGAAACGTCAGCTTTTGTGCTCCTGAGATGCTGCTTGGCCTGCTGTGTTCATCCAGCCTCACATTTTATTATCTTAAACAGAGGCCACATTTGCTTTTTGGGGCAGACCAGGGACTGCTTGTCATGTGAGCCCTAGTCATTTTACAGTCCATGAATGATCACTGCACTCAGTCATCATCTCATGGAACCAGTTTTCATTCAAGTCCTGTTCTGCCTGATGTTGCTGTACTTTATCAGGCTGACGGTAATGTTCCTCCTGTTCAATGACCCCTCTTCCTTCTTGGAAGGCTCCTGCTGCTACTGTGCTTGCTCATCAGCCTCCATCATATTCTCTCTTCATCATTGCAGTAATGCGGAGTACAACATCCTATAATTATATGGCTCAATCGGTCCAGACTGTACTGTTGGGTACCAGCCAACCAATCCAAGCATCCGAAACTCATTGTCAGCAAACCCATCGTCTGTTCCACCAGGGCTCTGGTCAAAGAATGGACTACATTGTATCTGTGCTCTGTCTCATTTAGGATGTTGCAAAACAATGTCTCCAGCCATGGGCCAAGAGGGTGTCCCTTGCCCACCAGCTGTGATCTTGTAAAGCATCTGGCCCTCAAGCACAGTAGGAACATAAGACTTCTTAAGGATATAGGCAACATGGAAGCGCCCAGCGTACAGGGCGTGAACTTCTAAGAAGTGGTACTAATGTTCAGTGATCATTTGTACTTTGGTAGAATGGAAATGGTTTGTATTGATAAACACAGCAGCGTTGTAATTTGGGCCTCGCAGTGTGATCTTTACAGTCTGTCATAAAAGTTCAACACTGCTGTCACCTTGAAGGTCACTGGGAAAGGACAGCCACCCACTCCTTCAGGTCTCACTCCAGCAGCTGGCATAGTGTTTGACAGTATCCTCATCTTCTGCCAATACGGAGTCGTACTCATCTGGAGGAAAAATCATTGAAGACAAAACATTCTGACTCTATTATATCTCCTGCACATCCTGAGGAGAATTTCCACTAAGATCAGTTGAGTCCAAGTCACAGTCTGGTCATCAGAAGTCCCGAACCCGGAACATCCATTTTTCTTTCCACCTGGCACCACTTGAACAGCCCCAAGAACCTTGTCCTTGAAGATCAGTTCTGCCCACCATCATGATGCACACTCCCCATCCTCAAGGCCACATGGGCAGTGACCACTGATAGCCCTTCTCACAGCATCTATATCCTCTCAAGCTCCTGCTTAATTTCTTCCCTTATAGATCTCCTTCATCATCTATGTCCTCTGTGCACCTCAATATGCTGCCTCCGATCCCCAGTGTTAAGACCCTCAGTTGTCTAGTACAAATGATACCACTCCCTTGTCTTTTATTCCATTAAGACCCTGGATGGCCATGGTTTAACCTCTGACTGACCTGAATGCACAGACTGACTGATGACTGACCAGACCCCCGACTGTTGGTTATGCCTCCATCTGACTGACAATCTATAGATTGCTTGTCTAGCACTGACCCTGAAAGGGCTGACCATGGCTCTCTTCCCAGACTGTAATAAGCCTGACTCCCTGACTGCGATCATCCTAAGCAGATGATTACCATCCCCAAGCTCCTGAACTGATTGTGGCTAACTGTATTGATCCTCCCTGACCGACAGCAGACCCTTCATTTGACTGAGAACTACTCCCCTTTTTGATCAAGGAAATTTTATTGATGCACATGAGATTGGTTTAGCTCTGTGCAACCATGATAGCTGTCTGGTTTTGTGTCTGCACTTGAAAGTGCCTTTAAAGACTGGCTTAGGGGGCAAAGCATCAAAATGCAAGGCAAGACAAAGCAGGGATGTTGTGAGCTTCAAAGTAGCCACAAATTGAGTGAGCGATAAAGGATCGAGCAAACCAACAGCAATATGCAGTGTGGTCCAATTCATGAGCTGGGGCCTGTGCCCATGTGTCATTGCTGCAGCATTCAAATAAGAAGTGCCAGGACTCTAAATTGCAGCAGCAGCATACTGTGAGAGGGCCAGAGATGTGCCATTTTAATGCTGAGAGGCTCACATGTGTTGTACGTCGATGTTGAATGCTTAGGTTGTTGCCCATTGAGCGTGCCCTGAGATATTGGTGCTGGGTGTCCAAGTAAATAGTAGGCTGGAGTTGCTAGCATCCTGCCTGATCTGCCTTTTTACGACCGGAATTCCTATTTTCTAGTTTCTATTTGTCAGATAACAGAATTGAAGGCTGCGTATTAAAAGAGGTGCTGGGGTGGTGGGACTAGTGGGCAGTGTGGAGTGGACGAGGGAGTCGTGGAGGGACCAGTCCCTACAGAGGGCAGATAAGGGTGGGAAGGGAAATATATCCTTGGTTGTGGGGTCAGATTGCAGGTGGCGGAAGTGGCGGAGAATGATATACTGAATCCGAAGGTTAATGGGGTGATAATTGAGGACAAGGGGATTCTGTTATTGTTTTGGTTATGGGGAGGGGATGTGAGGGCAGAGGTGCAGGAAACACAAGAGATACAGTTGAGATTTTACGACCAGTGAAGCGAGGAAGTTGCAGTCTTTGAAATAAGAGGACATCTGGGATGTTCGGGAGTGGAACGCCCCATCTTGGCAGCAGATGCAGCGGAGGTGGAGGAATTGGGAGTAGGGTGTCTCATTCTTGCAGCAAAGTGGGTCAGAGGAGGTGTAGTCTAGGTAGCTGTAGGAGTTGGTGGGCTTGCCTTTCACCCCAACCTCAAGTTCACCTGAGCCATCTCTGATACCACTCTCTCCTTCCTGGACCTCTCTGTCTCTGTCTATGGTGGCCGCCTGGAAATCTATATCTATTTCAAGCCCACGAAACCCCACAGTGCCTTCCAGCATGAAGACTGATGCAAAGTATCTGCCTAACACCTCTGCCATTTCCTTGTTTTCCGAAACCGTCTCCCCAAGTGATGTAAAAAGGGCACCAACCAATTTTCACACAGCAAGCTCCCACAAACAGCAATGTGGTAATGCCACATAATTGGTTTCTGTAATGTTGGTTGAAGGGCAAATATTGACCAGGATGCAATACGCCATTCCCCGTTCTTCTTTTAAACATTTAAATATTTTCTTTTAAATATTTTACATCCACTTGATACAATGCCTTTACAGAAAGACCACATTTGCTGCAGTGCTGTACTCTCTCCACATTGCACTGAGGCATCAACCTTGCTTTGGTCTTCAAGTCCTGGAATGGAATTTAGATCCACAACCTTGTGACTCAAGCACAATAAATATATTTTTATTTCCAGGATGTCAGAGTTAATTGAATAAAGAAACTAAAGTGAGTAGCAGGTTGTCAGGATGTGTAGAACTACTGGGATAATATTTTGAATAAAGTTTGAAATATGAAGTGTAACCAGGAAATTGGAAAGAAAAACTTTGGTTTCAGTAAGAAACTGAAGATAAGGTTCAGATTGGAAGTAGAATTGGACAGAATTTAGAATTGAGAAAATCAAACAAATATTCATGATTATAGTGAATGTCAGTTAGGTGTCACAAAGGTTGTGGTCATTTGCAAACATTTTGATTGTTTTGCTGCACTATGTATGCTATTAGGGAGTTGGCTAGTTCAGTTGGCTGGGAGCTGGTTTGCAATAATGAGTAATCCCAACAGTGTACGTTCAATTCCCACACCAGCTGAGGTTACCACGCAGGGTTCTCCTTTTCAGCCTCTCCACTCACCTGGGATGTAGTGACTGTCAGGTTAAACCACCACAACCATCCCTCTGTGATGACAGAGCAGTCCTATGGTTTATTAAGGCTGTAATTACTTTATCATACCAACAGAGAGGCATTGATAAACTGTAATGATCAGCTGATCTGGAATTGCAATTCATTTGGTGGCAATACCCTGTAATAAAAGCAAGCTTGTAAACAGTCAAAGTATTTCTGGAGCCAAAGAAGAAAGTTTGATGGCATATTGAGGAAATAAATTATGGGACCTGTGGCAAGAAAACATAAAATTCATCAGCATTCTTCTGTATTAAATTGGCCAGTGCTTCCACATATTTTGCATGCAAAATGATTTCATGCATTTGTGATCAGTATTCAGGAGAGATAATATTTGCATTGTAAAGTTGCATGGATGTGGTTTCTTTATGTTTATTTGTTCATTCAGAGCAGTTAGCCAATATTTGGGCATGATTGAAATTGGAAATACATGTGGGAAATCATCTGTACCAGATGATCCAATCAAAATTGCGGGTCATAAGACCATGAGACATAGGAGTGGAAGTAAGGCCACTCGGTCTATCGAATCCCCTCTGCCATTTAATCATGGCTGATGGGCATTTCAACTCCACTTACTCACACTCTCCCCGTAGCCCTTAACTCCTCGTGAGATCAAGAAATTATCAATCTCCGCCTTGAAGACATTTAACGTCCCAGCCTCCACTGTGCTCCGTGGCAATGAATTCCACAGGCCCACCCACTCTCTGGCTGAAGAAATGTCTCCTCATTTCCGTTTTAACTTTACCCCCTCTAATTCTAAGGCTGTGCCCACGGGTCCTAGTCTTCCCAGCTAACGAAAACAACCTCCCAGCCTCCACCCTTTCTAAACTATGCATTATCTTGTATGTTTCTATTAGATCTCCCCTCAACCTTCTAAACTCTAATGAATACAATCTCAGGATCCTCAGCTGCTCATCGTATGTTAGGCTTACCATTCCAGGGAGCATCCGTGTGAATCTCTGCTGGACACGCTCCAGTGCCAGTATGTCCTTCCTGAGGTATGGGGCCCAAAATTGGACACAGTATTCTAAATGGGGCCTAACTAGAGCTTTATAAAGTGTCAGAAGCACATCGCTGCTTTTATATTCCAACCCTCCTGAGATGTGACAACATTACATTCGCTTTCTTAATCACAGACACAACCTGCAAGGTAACCTTTAGAGAATCCTGAACTAGCACTCCCAGATCCCTTTGTACTTCAGATTTATGAATTTTCTCACTGATTAGGAAATAGTCCATGCCTGTATTCTTTTTTCCATTTTGGAGTCTTCATCAGTCTGGTTCCCAAACAATGCTTGGGACTGTTGCTATTGACAAAAATTAATTGAGTAATCTTGTTTGAGATTTTCCTTCATCACAACAAAGTATATTATGACTTGTTTACAGCACATAGGTGACAGAGATCTATAAGCCAGCAATTGCCTAGGACGCTTTGGGTGAGATAATTAACCACAAGATAACATGTAAGAATTTTATGAATGTCAGCAAATTGAATTACTACTCCAACTGATTTGTTAAGTATTTCTTAAAAAAGACAGATCATGTATTTTTTTTTTCATTTTCAGTACACTGCTTTCTTTAAAAATATTTTTGATGGCTTGGAAACATCAAATTCAGTAGGTGAAAGGGTAATAAATACTGATAGTTAAAAATATGTGACATGGCATGTTGGAATATAACATTAAATGTTTTTGAATTAACAGAAATAACTGGGTATCACACATTTCATGGATTGTTTATAGTGGCTGGGAATATGTAATTTTGTAGTATTGTATGAACAACTGGTGTTGTATAAACTCTAAAGATGAAGGTTGAACAGTTTACAGTCAGCTGATGTCCTTGAATTTTGCGCAACCTTGATTGTATTTGCAAAGAAGTTGAATTCGATTATAAACATTGTTTAATTCTGATCGGTTTTATAGTGCTCCCCTGCTGAAGCTTACTCAGATGAGGTTACACCTCCTGTTACTAATGACACCATGAATGTATTCATTTTTACAGGATTACATATTTTACTAGAAACTGTAAACAGAGGAAATCCATTAAATAATAAATGCTGTTTTACAGAAACACAACATCCTAAGTATATGATGGGTTCTATTTATAGACTTTTGCAGTCATCAACCAGGAGATGAGAACAGTTGCCCACGAAGATTTGTTCTGTTGTGGAGTGTTGATTTCATTGTGTCCAACTTCACTTGAATTTCGTACCACCTGTAGGAATTTGTGATAGCTAGTCATCTGATCAGCCAAACAGATTTTAGGATTCTCACAAATAGCAAGTAGAAAATGATTAGTTAGGTCAAATCTGGATCAGAACAATTGGAAGAACATGACTCTCTTTCTCTCTCACTCTGATGATGGTAAAGGTTCTCCATGAAATGTGTTTCTGTAATTCTTAGGAGTCATGAACTCACAACAACAAAAAATGGCATTGCTTCACAAATCTCACCCACAGAGGCCACAACAATGGCAGGAATGATAAATATACAAAATAGTCTTTGTGCAATAGGGAGAATGTTTCTCTTGCTCCCTCTCTTGTGCTGTGGCTCTCTCTCTCTCCCTCCCCCTATCCCTCTCTCTCACTGGTAGCTAAGTGGGAATGCATGATGCCAGTGCCAGAATCCAAGGTTTCCTCCCCACACACACACACACAACGCACGCACATGCCCAGCTTAATTTTGTATCCCCTTGAGGATGGTTTGCCAAACTAGCTTTTAGCTGGGGATGGAAGTTTGAAATTGGGCTCAATAGCTTAGCCTCCCTTCTGGCACCAGCCCACCCCACTGCTGTTTTATTCATGGCAAAGAAGGTGTGGGATGGCTTGCCTGTCTGTGGGTCAAATGAGGCTCTTAAAAAGTCAAGGTCAGTGCCTGAGTCTTCACACGGGCATATCTTACCAAACACACCAGTAGCCTCAGCCATTGATCGAATCACCACACCCTGATCTACCACTGATCTCCAACAATCAGGATCTACGACTCATTGGCTTGATTCACCTGAGCCAAATACCCAAAACAGATTACATAATGTTCAATGACATTCCTCTTTCTCTCTGATAAGATGAAGGGGTGAAAAAGCAGGGAAGCACTAGCATGTTTGCAATCCTAGTCCCTAGGAATGAAATGGTATGGCCGATTAAGCATGAGTTTGCTGTAGTCCCAGATTCTTCTTTGGGAGATAACTCGTGTTGAGTTTAACCTGAGGATCATCACATTTCAGGTTAGGTACGAGGTTGAGAAGGCAGGGCCGTCATGTTGATCTCAGCCAATATAGCAATTGAACCAACGTTGTTGGTTTGGCCATTGCTGAGGCGTGTCCAGTCAGAGCATTGAAACCATCAAAGCTAACAATCCCTTCACACCAGATTCTCCTTCTCACATCCTAGTTCTCCTTCATCCCACATTCTCTTCTGATTTACAACCAGAGGATGATGTAAGCATTCAGCTCTCAGGTATCCTCTTTGCAGCACAACCTTACCCATGTGGAATTTTTTGTTTCAGCTACCCAAGATGTCCAATCTGGCGAGGAACTGCAAGTAGATATTGTTGGTAAAGCTCAGTACCATCACTTGCTTTCATTACCAACATCTCAGATAACGACAATGCATTAGAAAATCAATAAAAGTTTGGATCTACGTATGGTGAAACACTGTGTAAAAGTGAACTGAAGCCATGACAGAGAGTAAGGATAGTGCAGATGTCACCTCATGAAAAGGCAAAATTGCATATTCCACTGTAAAGGATTGAAATGACTATGCAATGGGGCATTTTATAGCTGGAGATGCACAGTGAAATGCTTGCAGCATCTCCTTTCCAGTAAGTAACCAGTGGTCAGTTTCAAATGAGCACTTGTAGACCTGTCCATGATGTAGCGTTTGGTGGCTGATGTCACTGTTTCCATCGCAATGTGAGTATCGGCCACCTGATGTTGGAGTGCGGCAGTGGAAACCTCAGGCTACTAATGTACATGTTTACCATGCTGTCTCTTATTGTACCTGGGGATCCCATCATTATCAAGGAGCTTGTCATTTGTTGTGGCAGTCCAGCAATATTTTCTCTAACAGAATGACAGGGGAATGGCAGTGATTCCATGAACGATGAAACCACTTTCTTCTCATCCTCCCACATCTACCATTCCATCATGTCCTTGCTGTCAGCTAACTACAGCAAACTGTTGCTGCCTAGTTTTACAACATGTAGGTGTTGGTAAGCTCTGTTCCTGTATATTCATCATGTTACATAGCATGCAGCATGTTATTACAAGTCTTGAACCTGTTTAGCTCCTTCAGATTAGCCCAGGTAATAAAATGTTATTTTATAGACTGGAGGACTGAGCACATTTCATGTGGAAACATGGTTTCCAGTGCAGGCCTATCTACTTGGATCATACACTGAAGTCATTAGCAATATCATCAGTGGAAAGCCCTTGTTGCTGAGTGGTCTCTCTCTGGCTTGTTTCAGTGTCTGAGATGTAGTCGGTACAGTGGAGTGCTTCAGCATGAGGTTATCATGATTTCTGCCAGAATATCAGATACAGGTTTCAAATATTCTCTATCCATGATTATACACCAGCTGAAGGTTGAGGAGTGCAGTCTTTTTCAGTTCCAGTATAGGACAGAGTTGACATGTGGTCAAAAACCCCACAAAACCATACCTGCAAATCAATGGGATGATACGATCTTTAGTTAGGCAGACTTAAGTGTAGGCAGCTCCGTTGAATAGAATGCTTAGTAAAATTTCAATGAGCAGCAAAATATGAGACCTTGCAATTATCTCCAGCTACTGCCTAGAAAAAAAAACAAATGTATGAAAGCTTATCATATAGTCTCTGAAATAACTCCACAGAGGCTGGTATTATGTACCAAGTCATCCTTTATTACATGTGGAGAGTCCTTGACACTGACCTAGCTCCCTCAGAGCCAACTCTCAGAGTGAGCAGAACCTCTGACCCTCCTGTTTATATCTATCAGCCAGGACTCCCTGATTGGACGCGGTTAACAGCCCCAATTAGGGAACTCATGTTCCATGAAGTCCACCTGGTTGACCTCATTACAATACATCTCTCCCCCACCGAGTCCAAAGATAAAGGCAGGTTCTTTTCTCCTAGCATTTCCTGGGGAATTTTAGCACCGGGTCAAGTTCCTGCAACTCTGCTTCTGACACAGGTGGCATGTAATGCACAGTAGCTCACCTCTTGCACCAGGAGCATCTCAGAAGAAGTTCATTCTCTTCAGGCTTCAAAGCACACATCCACAATGTCCATCTCAGATTCCAAGTTGCCTTCAATACTTGACAGAGGAGAACCCATGGGTTCCAGAACTGTCAGTGTGGCTGCTGAGGAGCTGGGCACGTTTTGCTCCCATACCATTTGTGAATTTGCAGATTTCCTCTGGTCCATGTGCTTGTTCTGGACCAATGCACCTACCTGAACTTTATACTCCATTGGACCTGACCTCACATCAATGATGCCTCTCACCTATGTAGGGCCATTCCCATGATTCCCATACTAAACTTTGTCCCCTGAAGTAAACTGTCTCTCTCCCTTTTAGTGAAATCATGTCCAGCATTGGTGTTCCTGATGCCGTTTCAGCCTCCTCCCCAGGTCCACGATGATCAGATTTAACCTGGTATGGAGTCTTCTCCCAATCAGCTACTCTGCTGGATCTATCCCTGTAGTTACATGAGAGGTGGTCCAATAATCAAATAGGAACTGGGGCAGTTTGATATCTAGTGAAGCTATAGGCTGTTCCTTCAAGCCTGCTTTCAAAGTTTGGATTGTTCTTTCTGCCAGACCATTGGATGATGGAACTGTCCTTGTGGGATGAATATCATTTGATTTTAGGAAATTCTCAAATTCACAGTCGGTAAACAATGGCCTGTTATCTGTGACCAACACTTCCCAGAGTGTGTGTATTGCAAAAGATTTACATAGATTTTCTATCACCATCCCCATATTTGATAAATGAACTCTATGCACACCCAGCTGCTTTGAGTGGGCATCCGCATTGACTAAGAGCATTGAGCATATGTAGTAACCTATATTGTCAATTGTAATAGAATCGACGATGTCCCTAGCCATTCCCACAAATTTGTGGGAGCTGCTGGTGGTAATTTTTGACCTTCTTGGCATTTTGGGCACATCCCCAATGACAAGCTATGTCTGCCTCCAGACAAAACTTCCTACCAACACCTTCATTTTCAAAACGCCTGGATGACCCTGAAGGCGTTTAGCCAGTATATGGCAGTGACCTTTGCTTGGGACAATCATTCTTACTTCCATAATGACATTTTGAGCTCTGCTGTGATCTGGTCTCTCAGGACCAAAAGGGGTTTGAGTTCTGGTTCTGATAGGCCTTTGGCTTCCCTCCACACCACCACCTGTTTCATTTCTGCCAGGACTGGATCTTTTTGCATCCAAAGTGTGATACTGTCAGCTGTGACCGAGAGTGTGTCCAATAAATTTAAAATCACGGCAGACTCTTCCAGTGGCAATACCACTGGTAGTGTATCTGTCAGCGTGAGGCAACTGAATGCATCCGCATTTGCTACTTGGCTTCCTGGACAGTGTTTATATGCACTTAGAATTAGAGCCCACCCTGAATGTAACCTTAAGTTATGGGCGCCACTGCTTTGTCCTCTTTATGTAAACCTGTCTAGGGATTGTGGTCCATTATTACCACAAATTTATGCCTGTCAGGGAATTGGTGGAACTTCCTGACTCCAAATATGACCACCAAACCTTCCTTCTCTATCTGGGCGTATTTATACTCTTCATTATGGCGACCTCCCGTGGCTCTTGTAAAATGTTCTCCATTGTTTGCCGAAAAATTGCACGGGCTGACGATACCCCAAATTAGTACAAACCCTGACGGGTATTAACTGTAGCATAATTCTGGGAATCGTCATCTAACCACAATTGCATGTATGCATGGCTCATGTCCAGCTTCATGAAGGACAGCTACTCCTGCCAGCTTTGCGCATAAATCTTCAATGTGACAGATTGGGCATTTCACCAACTGCAAAATTGGTTTACCATTTGTTTAACATCAACACAAAGGAGAGCTGACCTCTCGAGCTTCACAATCGGTATGACTGGCCTGCCCATTCCACAAACTGGACTGGTTTGATGATTCTGAAGAAGGGTCCCGATCCGAATTGTCGACTTTCCTGTTCCTGTGATGCTGCCTGGCCTGTTGTGTTCCTCTAGCTCCACATTGTGGTATCTCTTGGTCTGATGATTCATTTGCTTTTCATCCAGATTTCTGCCTCTGCTTTTGCCCATAATGCAAATGGAACTGGGTGTGCATAGTAAAATTGTGGAATTGCTTCCTTGTCAATATGCAAGGTGGCCTTGGCTCCTTTGATAGTCCCAAGGCCTTCCTGAAAAACATCTGTGTATTTAACTAGGATTCCACTCAAGCAGCTATTTTCTAATCGAGAAATGTTGAACCAACGTCGATGAATCGTTCTCAACCAATTTCAACCCTGCCAGCTTGGGCCTATGCCATTTACCACAATCAGTGGTGAATGAACCAGCTGCTTCTCGTAAGAGTCTGGAACCAAAGTTCTACACTTAATCTGTCAATGTTCCCTGGTATAGGTTTTCAGTCTAGCCAAGAGCTTGTGCAAACTTAAGGGCTGCAGTCTATGGGAAATTTTTGTCAAAACTGATTCTGTGATCACTGAAATGACCATGCCTGTATCAACCAGATGTTTCAGAGATAGTAGGAACTGCAGATGCTGGAGAATCTGAGATAACAAGGTACAGAGCTGGATGAACACAGCAGACCAAGCAGCATCTGATGAGCAGGAAAGCTGGCGTTTCAGGTCTGGGCCCAAAATGTCAGCCTTCCTGTTCCTTTGATGCTTCTTGGCCTGCTCTGTTCATCCAGCTCTACATATTCATTCTATATACTAGACCCAGTCTTTGATGGCAGGATTGAAAGAGTCAATCTTCCCAAATAACGGAATGATGCCAGAAATGCTTCCACCAATTCAACGATAACTGTTGTGAGTGAATTTCTTCAGGAGTGTGCTTTCCTCTCAACGCCGATGAAATAACTTTGCAGAGGCCAGTATTCTGTTACCAAGTCATCCTTTATTTATATGCGAAGAGTCCTTGACACTAATCCAGCTTCCTCAGAACCAGCTGTCGGAGTGAAGAGAACCTCTGACATTTCTGTTAACCTCTGTCAACCAGGGCTCCCTGATTGGGCCAGATTAACAACACCAATCAGGGAGCTCATACTCTATGAGGTCCACTTGGCTGACCTTGTTACAATCACGACAATGAATATCTATATATTTAAGGAGAATTGCTTGGCTGAGAAGTTAAGCAAAGTTTTAAGTTGCTACATTCAATAAATGAATATTATTAAGATTATTTAAAAGTATCACAAAAACTGAAAAATAGAGAAAAGGATAATTGTTAAAATAGAACTTTAACTTGACTATTAGAATGACAAAACTGAAAGCAAAAGAAAAGTGGATGAGCAATGAATGTTTTGTGACAAAAACAAACATATATTGTGCGGTGATAATAAAATGTGAGGCTGGATGAACACAGCAGGCCAAGCATCCAGCCTCACATTTTATTATCTTGGATTCTCCAGCATCTGCAGTTCCCATTACCTCTGATATATTGTGCGGTGGATGTTTTCTTAACCACGCCATTCATTCAATCTAAAACCATGCAAGAATCATCGCAAAGTAGTAGAAAGGGTGGAAATTATCTACATTCTTAAGAAGGGCACAAAAACTAAGAAGAGGAAATTGGCATAAAAATGCTGTCTTCCCTCATGTTTGACCGAAAATTCATATTTCTTAATTTTACTTATTACAACAATCTTTAAAGGACTGATAGCAATTCTTTTCCAATAAAGAATATTCTGTTCAATTCTAACAATTCTTTTCAGCACAATTTGGAGGATAATTCTGAAACATTTAGATGTTTTTCAGTTTTAATTGACAACAGTTAAAGAAAATGTCTAAAAAAAAAGAAAATAGCAGCTAAAATCTTCCCTACATCAACAAACCCTCTACACTATCTGGTAATTAAAGAAGGTAACAGTAATTTTAAAAATTTGCTGGGAAAATTTAACATTTTGTACAATTCAAAATAGTTTACAATTTACAACACAGACAGTAAACCAGCCACATCTACAAAACAAAATGAAAAAGAATTCCTACAACAGATTTCAAGTAAATCCTTTCAATAGCAGAAATTACAGCAGTTAAACACAATGACAATAGTGAAAGATATATGTCCAAGAAGTCTTAATTCAAAAGCTTTTCAGACAGTAAAATCCTGGACCATAAACTGGACCATATGGAAGACACAATTCATGTGATACAGAATTGCTTCAGGATTAATGAAAAAAGCCAAGAAGAAACAGTCAGCATATATTTTGCTCTGTAGGTCAGGTACCAGATTTTTAAAAAAAAATTATACCAAAAGAACTGTGGATGCTGTAAATCAGGAACAAAAATAAAGTTGCTGGAAAATCTCAGTAGGTCTGGAAGCAGATGCGATGGAAAAAACAAAGTTAACGTTTCGGGTCCGGTGACCTTTCCTCGGTTCTGAGGAATATTCACCGGACCCAAAATTTAAACTCTGTTCTTCCATTCACAGATGCTGCCAGATTTTGTTTGTATTCACTCATGGAACACAGAAGTCACTGACTGGCCAGTGTTTATTTCCTGCACCTCGCTGCCTTTGAAAAGGTGGTGGTGAGCTCCCTCCTTGAACTGTTGCAGTCCTCATGCTATAGGTTGACCCACAATACCATTAGGGAAGGAATTCCAGGATTTTGACCCAGCTACAATGAAGGAACAGTGATATTTTTTCCAAGTCAGGATGGCGAGTGGTTTGCAGATGATGCCGTTCCCAAGTAATCTGTTTTAAAATAACTGAATGTGATAGACAGATCTTTGATAATATTGTAATTTAACAATTACTTGTCCTGGGTAATATTCTGGGGACCCAGGTTTCAATTATTGGGAAAGGCCATCTAGATCACTAATGTCCTTTAAGGAAACTGCCATCCTTACCTGAACTAGCCTACATGTAGTTGACTTTTAACTGCTTAGGATGGCCAATTAATGCTGGCCTACCTAATGATGCTCTCATCCTGTGAATAAAAAGAAACTTTTTATTTAAAAGCAATTGTATAATGGACAGCGATATTTAATTGAAAAATACAGATTCAGGAGAACAACTTTATTAATGATTTTTACACATTGCCAGAATCTTGTAATTATGGTGATTTACATGGCAAAATTGTCATCAAAATTTCAAATTGATCACTTGCAGATGTGTTAAAATCAAAAGAGGATTTTGCACGAGTAACAGCTACCCAGATAGTGGCAGAAACTGAAATCCAAAACAATAGCATAAGGGAATGATGAGAACCGAAACCCAAACTGACTCAAGGGGGTCATTAGCCTTTGTTAACTTTATAACATACAAAAACACCAAACCTTACAGATTAACATCAAATATCTCTACATCCTTTGATACTAGAAATGACTGTTCCAGATGTGAAGTTAAAAAAGCACAAAACGAAACAACGTTTAACTTCATCATGTCAATGCAACTTCTGTAAGAAAGTGAAACATTTCCAGTGAAGGTGCAAAAGTCAGAAACTACCATTGAACCACAGAACCAATAATCTTTGGTAGAAATCCCAGAACATTTTCATTGGAACACGTCATTATAAAATGATAGTAGGAACTGCAAATGCTGGAGAATCTGAGATAACAAGGTGTAGAACTGGATGAACACAGCTGGCCAAGCAGCATCAGAGGAACAGGAAATGGAAGAAGGGTCTAGGCCCAAAACATCAGCCTTCCTGCTCCTCTGATGCTGCTTGGCCTGCTGTGTTCATCCAGCTCTACACCTTGTTATCTCTATTATAAAATGATACACATCTTTGGAAGATGTGAATGATCCTTTCCTAGGGCTAATACATAACTTATCTAAATTAGATATGACACAGATTAATGGTTTACAGTTTAATGGCATCCAAAGCTTGATTTTAAGCTTGACACATGCTGTTCAAAAAAAATCCTTGGTTAAGGAGAATGGGAGTAGAACTGTCTGACAGTGAACTGCAAGACACATGCAGAACATCACTGAAAAACAAAGGAATGGTAAGAGTACTCTTAAAGTACAGAGACCAATTCTGTGTGGAACAGGTGTACAACACTGGAAGGCAACACTGAGCAGAAAAGCATGGTTTCTTCTTATATTCTACAGAATACTGAAGAACCATAACCAGTTTAATAACCAAATACTAGCAATCAACGTAACTCAACAAAAGTGAGACTACATAGATTTCAGAAGAACGTTCACTGAATGCTGAGGAAGGTCATAGTTCAAGATTACTTATTATTACTTACTGTTCATGTCCAATGACGTAAACATGATAAAGAGATGAGATGATGCTACTGATTTCACAGATTTGAAGGAATTATTCAACTATCTTCCAACAACAGGGTGAATCTTCACAGTCTATTCACCTGTTATCCTTGATAACACCACTTTAGGAGTTAAGTTGTAAACACTGATTCAGTCAATTAAACTGCTTACAAAAATCAGTACCAAAACAACATGGTCAGTTTTTTCTGGTTGAACCTGAAAAAATTACTGTTACCCAAAAGATTACATACAAAAATGGAAGGATCACATACAAGTCCACTTTGTTACAATGTCAACAGTAGAAGACGACTTCTTTCAGAAACACAACTGTCTTCCTTATTTGAGGAAACAAAAAATCCTCCAAGGGAAACAAAAATGAAACTTAGACATCAAAGCCAAAGAATGTCCTCTATAAAGGGCATTCAGAAAAATCAAAGATCCACCAAGGTTGTAGTATAATGAAGCACTGTGCTGGGGGAGGGGCGTGAGATTGGATTGCGGTAAACTACTTTATTTCTTTGAAACAATTGTGTAGAAGATTTGATAATTAGAAAAAAAGCTTGGGTAGAGATGTATGACTGTACCTGAAAGGGTTAATTTCCATCACAAGATAAGCTTCACTTATCAAGATACAAAGGACTGATCCTTGGAAGAGATAACATGTTTCAGTTTCGGTTGTTCTAGTGTCAAATCACTATACCTAAAAGTAACGTTTACTTAGTCTTAAGTTGAGCCTGATGTTGTACAGACAAAATTAATGCACCTCAGATGTAATGCATTCAATAATTAGAACTATGCAATAAAACTTTATTGTATATAAAGATTGAGACTATTTCTGCTGAAGTGTTTGGGCATCCTTTTCCACATGGTAATAGCAGCTTAGACTAGTACTAATAAAAAGAATTGGTGGCAGTAAATTCACCCAAGGAATCTCAAATAATTTATCCACACATTGTAATTAAGAAATATGTGTAGGGAATTTGAGGAGATAGAAGCAGGTAAGTTACAGTGCACAAGAGGGAAGCAGATGGTGATAGAAAGGAATGAATGTGATGGCTTAAGGGCCAGCTCAGTTCTTCTTCAGGTTTAGTGCCTTGAAATTCAGACTTCACAGAAGCTGGATGTAAAAGAAGTTTGTTATCTGAGCAGGATGCTATAGCAATTATTTGCAATAATAAAAAAAATTGCCTGTTTTGTCCAGGAATAAGGAGAAGTCCACTGTCAACATTTAGAAAGTTATGCAGGAAGTAACAGTTGCATTGCGGTTTATCAGGGGGCATGAGGTAATTTTGTGGCGTTTGCAGTGGAGCTTATGAATACTCAGACTGCTGTCAATGGAACTCCAAGCTCCAACCTTTCTCAGGTTGGACAGACACTGACTTCAGACATAGTAGGAACTGCTGATGCTGGAGAATCTGACATAACAAGGTGTAGAGCTAGATGAACACAGCAGGCCAAGCAGCATCAGAGGAGCAGGAAAAGAAAGGTCTGAAGAAGGGTCTCGACCTGAAACGTCAGCTTCCCTGCTCCTCTGATGCTGCTTGGCCTACTGTGTTCATCCAGCTCTACACCTTGTTATCTCAGACACTGATATCACTTTGAAAATTAAAGGGCATGCCAAACGAGTGTCAGATAACAATGCATGGTTGAAGTAGGCATTGACAAGATTACCACCTCATAGAGGGAGATGCTGTATCTGCATTATCTAATCTTTTTACACAGATTACAGAAAATGATCAAAGCCAGCTGGCAACTCTTACCAAATCACCATTTCATGAGATATCACGAAAAAAAACATCGGACAGCCTGAATATCGATCAGGCTTCAGTGAACCCACACCTGAGCATAGATAAAATTATGTGTGGGGCACACTCTTTAGATATGACTGGTTAAAATTAAATACAGTACTCCACCAATAGGAACAAAACACATTGATATGGTACTACATAAAGCAGGACATCAAATGTTTAATTTTCCTTGAAATTTGTCTGCTGATTTTTGATATCATACAGAATAAATTAGCAGACAGCAAGCATTGACTATTGATGTTGGTTAGGAAATTGTAGAATGCAGTATTGTAGTGGATGCTTTTGAGCTATTTTCTTTGTATGGTGTAGATTACAGGGTTAATTAAAGGGGCAGTGGCTGAGTGTCTCTTGGCTTAGCAATGGATACAGCACTCTTCTTGGCTGCGCTGGTGGCTTCACATCTGCATTTTCTTAGTTTAAGGACTGTGACTTTGATTGTGGTTTGGCCTCTTCCCCCTCAATAGAACACCAAGTGCTTGTATCATAACTTCAATGTACAAAGAGACTTTGCACAGTCTCAGAAAATTTAACCTTTCGAAAAATCTACCCTACTACAGTTCAATTGAAAACTATTTCACTTGTTTGGAAAACCTATAGCTAGAAATTCATTTGATCCAATTTGCAGGTGCTGGAGTCCATGTATCCCAGTTGAGGTGGGTAACGTGGAAAAATTATGAACCAACCTCGATATGAATTATTGTGATGCTGTCTTGGTGTCTCCGGCCCTAATTGCAAGATCTGAATACTGCATGCAGAAGACCATGGCAGCATTGTTTACTAACCACCCAGTACAGGCAGACACTGGTGTACTTAAGGGAAAGCTGCACTACAGATTGCTGGACAGTCAATGCTTAGAAACAAGACACCGGCACACAGAGAGGGATCTGTAGTGATACTGGACATTGACAGTTCAGATGGTTGAGGAGAGATATTGTGGTCTATGTGGACATCAGGAGACCTTTCACAAATAACCTCGGAACTGAATAGGTTCAAGTTGATTGCCTGTACTGCTCATTTTCTGTAATCTGTGCAGGGAGATTAGATATCGCAGATGCAGCATCACCCTCTATGAGATGGCAACCTTGTCAATGCTTACTTCAACCATGCCTTGCTATCAGGCAGGCGTTTGCCATGTCCTTTCATTTGCAAAGGAAATTCAGTGAGGTCATGTGAAATCTTCTTTCAAGCTCTCTTCACCTGAGAAGGGTTGGAGCTTGGAGCCCAAAGTTCCATCAACAGCAAACTGAGCAGTCATTAAGAATCCTGTACTCCACTGCAGATGCCCCAAAGTGGTTCGAAAGTTTAGCTCATGGAGTCTGGTCCCAGGGCCTGACAGCAATTATACTAAAACTCAAATGATCCTATCCTTGTGGTCAAGGTCAATGCATGTAACTACAGTTGAAATCTTCTACCTGTCACAACACCAATCTCCGACACTGTATAATGCACAACAGTCAATTATTCACTCAGCAGAACTCCAAATACTCAAGATACATCTTAAGCATCCAGATACTCTAACTTACCCCCAACACACCTACCAATACTGCCAGCCTACCACACCTCACTCATTGCCTCCCAAATACTTACAGCAACTTAGCTATGGCAGGCACATTATCCCAACACAGTGCTACACAGCTACTGACATTCAGCCCTCTCTCTTGCAGGGCAACACTGTAGAAGGGAGAAAGGTAAATATTTTGGGGCATAAGGATACCTGAATCTTCTGAGCCCTGCACAGGAGTGGTTCTGGCTGTAGTAGAACGCATGGCATTTAAGTTTATTGAAAATATTGAGGATGAGGTAGTATCTTGCTGCCCTAGCCCCTTCTCAACTTTCAACACATCCTCATCCGACTAACTGGCAAGACGAATAAACTGCTGATGGTATGAAAATAGACAGTCTACTTTTCACTTCTCAAACCCACTTCCTTCATGCCAGACTTCCCCATCTGGGTCCTTGTTTGCAAATACTGCCCCCTATACTACCACAGAGGTGCCAGGAGGGGAAAAAGCACAACAGCACAAAGCCAATGAAGAGCCCCAATGACTTGATCTGACACTTGCTCAGATACTGACATTGAACATACTTTGGAGGTTAATACATAGACAGGAATAGCACAGAGTGCATCACCAGGCATGGGTTAACTGTATTCTGACTAGAGGTAAAGAATGATCATTTGTCAATTCTCTACAAGCTAAAGACACAGATGAGTTCTGCTACAGTGAACTCATCTGAGAACCTCAAAGGGATGCTGGATGGGTACAGACATCAAGGAACAGGGTGGAGTCAATTCCAACTTAAGAGAGGGAGTAGCGCACAGCCAACCCTCACAGCTATCTACTTCATCTGCTTCATCTTCCTGTTATCTTGCAAGGTGAGGGGCACAGCTGCTTATGACTTACAGTTTTTGAGTCCAAAAATCACCCGCTCCTTTGCCATCCCATGAGGGGATGACAAGACACTGGCACATTCAGGATCTGGCAAATACCACCAAAAACACTCTGGAGTACTTTCAGGTACTTTCTAATTTAAAAGGTTCTGAAAGTTTAACTCACCAAAATCAGGGTATCCGATCCTACAAATAATGCTATTGAAGGGCCCAGGTCGCTGCTTCTTGTTTTATTGCTGTACAATACATGAATTTTCTAGACACCCGTCTTTTAAGATTTATGTTCTTGTTATTACACCAGCTGGTCAGACTACGTGACATCAGAGCCAGGGTAGCACCAACTCAATATATTTCAGCAACTGTAAGGTCCCAGATCCTCATGGAACATCACACAAACTGTGCAGATAGAAGCTGGCAACAAGGCCTGCCACTAGAAAACTCAGAAAAATCTGCTTCAAGTGACAAACTAATTTCAAGTCCCAGATTCACTCCTGGCCATGTACCAACTTGTAAACAAAGAAAATGGACAAAATCCAATGAGAAAGCATTTTACCTTCAATTAGCAAAACATCAATGCTCAGTATTTATGTTCTAATGTAGCTTGTTGAAATATATTACCTACAATTATAAGTAAAAGCTTTATTTTGAACTAATCTTTAAATCCAAAGAAATCTTGGTTTTAATTTTTTTCTGTTCACCAGTTGTGCTCTCAATATGGAAGACAATATCACAGTCAACTCCTTCAGTATAAGTTCATAAAAGTAATCATTATAATTTATTGCAGGACATTAAATATGGAAAGGCAGAATTATTACATGCGGGCAGTGTTAAAGTCTATAGTTAATGACCAGCAGTTTGACACGCCCTGGCTCAAAGCAAATAGATTAAAATTGAATTTTGGAATATCAGATCAATTCTTTATTCAGCAGTCTGAGCCAGATTTTGGAAGATTATATGCCAATTTGTATATTATGAATCTCATCCGATTCCTGTTAGAATCTCCTCATTTCGTGATTATACCTATGTTATTTGATTTCATTCATTCTCTGGAAAGGTTTAATTTCCCATACATTCTCTTTGAAAATGAGGGGGTCTTGACACTTTGATCTTCACTCAATGTGTTAAACGTAAGATAATGCACAATAGTTTATTTTTATAGGCTAATGGTATGTAGTATTATTTCAAATGCTACAAACATTCTACAGGCACCCTCCTATAATTAACAGGAAATCAGGAATAAAATAACTGGAAGCATGCCAAAACATAAAATGATTTCCAGATGATATTACTATTTTCCAGGCAAGACTAAATAAACAAGTGATGTATTGTGGTGGTCGCACAAAATTTTGAGTGAACTGGCATACCCCGCATTTCTATTCTCTGTGGTCACCTAAGCAGATGGCACTTCTTTATAAGGGTAAGTAGGCAGAGAAATTACGCCAGTGATCACCCACACCTCTCTTTTGTCAAGTCTAAGAATAGACTCAATAGGTCATAGTGTTTGTTCCATGTAGTGGGTGACCAAAGCTGAATAATTTAGAGACCAAAATGTACAGGTACATTGAATAGTTCCCTCAAATAATAGGAAAAAAACTCCACTCTTCAATGAATTGATGTAATATTCAGATTATGGAATATATAAAACATTTCCCTGAAGTTGCTCAGCTATCATAAAATCACCAGAAATGCAATCCTGTTTATGGAAGTAAATTATCTCTGCATTTGAAGCTCTAGTTGAAGCAGCTTTGGCCATTATTCTCTCTTGGACATAGTTTGTGTATGTGGAATGCAACTGTTAAAGGAACAGGCTTCTTTTAATTCAAGTTTCTGGAGTTGATTTTGTTTGCAAGTTATTTTGTTTCATTATTGCTCATCTGGACCAGAAACACAAAAGGATTTATTTTGCCAGTAGACAAATCAATAATTCCAAATGATCAATGAAACTAAAACAGATTATTTGCATATTGACACACTGTAGGTTGTGGGATCTGGTTGTCCTAAAGCTGGCTGTTATGTTTCCAATATTACAGTGTAACTACACTTCAAAAGTACTTAATTAGCGCCGAAGTGCTTTGGTACATATTGCGATCGTGAAAGGCTTCATGTACATACTGCCTAAATCACAAAAAAGCTAAGTGTAAAAAATGTTTAACTGTGAGTTCAGCTAAAAAAAACTATAGGGAAGAAAGCATCTGCCTTCTGATCCCCACTAATGCCTTGGCTATCTAACTGTAATTTTCAGAGTTAGTATCATTTAAAAAATCAATATTGGGGTTTAAATGCCTTCACATCACAGAACATATCTACAGTCATTTGAATGATGTACTCATGCCTGCAGTGGATAGGGTGAAGGTGTTATGAATTGAAAGACAAAGAAATCTTAATAAAATGGAAAATATCAAAAATACTCTGCAGGTCTGGAGAAAGAAAGAGAGTTGCATTTCAACTTTTGATTAGAACAGTTCTAATCAAACATAATTGCCTGAAACAATAGTTCTATTCCTTTCTCCATACACACTTAATGAGCTGCTTAATATTTCATTTTGTGCTTGATTTCAAATTTCCAGTATCCACCATATTTTATGCAAAGTGATCTGTGTCTGGATCTCAGGTCTACTAACAGAAACAATGTGGAAATATGTTAGATTACTGGAATCATGGCATGATGTTTTGCTTGTTTCCTTCTGTTGTGTACTGTCTTTTACCAAAATCAGCAGAAGTGCAAAGGTTTTGTAATTGTCAGAAGCATAGCAGTTACTTTGTGACCCACAATGGATGCAAATAGTTGTTCATACACTTAGGTTTAGTTTGGATTTTTTTTGTTTGATGTACCCCTTTTAACAATAGTGTTGCTGTTGAATGGAGAAGGGGAATCTGGAAGTTGGCTCCCATTCTGGTTGCTGGTACCTGTGCTGTTTCTCCAACCTGTAGCAGTGGCACAGTGGCAGTGTCACTGCGCTAGTAATTCAGGACCCACGGGTTAATGTACCTGGGACATTGGTTCGAATTCCACTGTGGTAGATGTTGGATATGCTTAACTTCTTAACTGCCCTCTGGACATTGAATGCTGGCCTAGCCAGTGACACCTTTATCCAATGAATGAATAAGCTTTTAAAAATTGGATCATGACTGATCTGATACTCCCCACGTCTACTTTCCTAACTTATCCCTATAAACCTTGATTCCCTTACTGATCAAGAATCTATCTATCTCAGCCTTAAATATATACTAGGATACTGTTCCCAAAGCTCTCTGTGGCAAGAAGTTCCAAGGTTTTACTGTCGTCTGAGGAAAATACTTCCTCCTTATCTCAGTTCTAAATTGGTGTTCCTTAATTTTGAGACTATGCTCTCTGGTTCTACACTGTCCCATGAGGAGAAACACCCTTTCAGCATTTACCCTGTCAAGCCTGTTAAGAATCCTGTATATCTCAATGAGATCTCCTTTCATTCTTGTAAATCCCAATGAGTAGAATCCCAACCTGTTTGACTGTTATTCATAAATAATCCTTTCACACCAGAGATCAACTCAATGAACCTTCTCTAAACTACCTCCACTGAAACAATATCTTTCCTTAAATATAGCAGGCTGTTAAAAATTTGCAGCAAATATTATACTCCTTCCCTCAAAGCAGCAAGCCAAAAAAAGTGTGATCATAATTAATAACAAAAGCTTTTGCAGCATAGTATCTATCATTCTTTAGAAAAGCAAGTTTTCCTAAAATTGCAAGAATGTCAGGCTGTTCTCTCACCCTCACTTCCAAGGGTTAGGCCATTGATTTCCATTGACTTGGTCCATGCTTATGAGGAATGTAGTATAGTCATTTACCATTGCCTTCTGAAGATGGTTAGCTAGTAAACTCTTTCACTCTTACCGCCTGCCAACAAGTAATTATAAAGATTTACTGGCTGGCAATCAACTTACTTAGTTATGTATTTCACCATAAACCAAAAGGTACAACCCTAAAGGGAATGTAGGAGCAGAGTTACCTGGATTTATATGGAATAATTAATTAGAGGTAGCAGAACAAGCTTATAGAATAGTTAATAAAGCAAGCATTATTATGGGCTTTATTACCTGGGGTATACAACTACTAGAGCAAGAAGATTATGGTGAAGTACGGTGCCCAGTTACATTGAAAAACAGAAAATGGGAACAGGGATAAGCCCTTAGAGCCTGCTCCACCATTCAATACGATCATGGATGGTCATCCAACACAGAACCTTGTTCCTGCTTTCACCCCTCAACCTTTGATCCCTTTAGCCCTAAGAACTATATCTAACTCTTTCTTGAAAACAAGCTTCAGTCACTTTCTGTGGCAGATAATTGCACAGGCTTACCATTGTCCGCATGAAGAAATTTCCTCATCCCAGTTCTAAATAGCTAACTTCACATCATTTGACTGTGGCCCCTGGTTCTGGGCTCCCTGGTCATTAGGAACATCTTTCCTTTGTTTATCTTGTATAGTCCTGTTGTAATTCTATAAGTTCTTATGAGGCCATCTTTCATTCTTTTAAACTTCAGTGAATATAATCCTAACTGATCTAGTCTTTGTTCATATGCCAGTCCTGCAATCCCAGGAATTAGCCTGATAAATCTTGGTGCATTCCCTCAATAGCCAGAACACCTTTTTTCAGATAAAGACACCAAAGCTGCACACAGTACTCCTGATGTGGTTTTGCCAAGGCCTTGTACAATTGCAAGAAGATTTCCCACTCCTGTACTCAAATTCTTTTGCTATGAAGCCAACATGCCATTTCCTTTTTCACCAACTACTGCACTTACATGTTTACTTTCAGCAACTTATATATTAAGAGGCTACGTCACATTATGGCTTTCCCTTTCCTAATCTATCACCATTCTGACAATATTTCTTGTTTTTGCTACCAAAGTGGATAACATCACATTTATCCATATATACTTCATCTGCTATGTTTGCCCCACTCACTCAATTTGTCAAAATCACACTGACACACCATTGCATCCTCCTGATAGTTCACCCTCCCCCTTCTGCCCCTGTGCCATCTGTAAGCCTGTAGATATTATATTTACTTCCTTCATCTACATCATTAATATGTATTTTGCTAATAGCTGGAATCTAAGCAGGATCCTTGCAGTAATCCATTGGTCACTGACTGCCACTTAGAAAATGACTCATTTATTCTTATTCTTTGTTTCCTGTCTGCTAGCCATTTCTTTATTCATGTCAGTACAGTAGTCCCAATCCCATGAGCTTTAATTTTACATGCTGATCTCTTAAGTGGAATGTAAACAAATCCCTTCTTATAGTCCAAGTAAATAACATCTACTAGGTCCCTCTTATCAACTCTAATAATGGCATCCTTGAAAAGATCCAATAGATTTGTCAAGCATGATTCCTTCTTCATAATTTCATATTGATTTTGTCCAATTCTGTCACTGTATTCCAAGTGCTCTGCTGTTAAATATTTTACAATGGACTCTAGCATTTTCCCTACTACCAATGTCAGGCTAACTAGTCTATAATTCCCTGTTTTATCTAACTCCTTTTTAAAACAGTGGGTTTACATTAGCTACTCTCCGAACCATGGGAACTATTCTAGAGTCTATAGATCTTAAAAGATAACCATCAATTTTCCACTATTTCTAGCATCCACTATTTCTAGGGCCACTTCCTTAAGTTCTCTAGGATGTAGACTATTGGGCCCCAAGGATTTGTTGGCCTTCGATCCTATCAGTTTCTCCAACTCTATTTCCCTATAAACACTGATTTCCTTCAGTTCTATTCTTTGAGTAGACCATGGAATTTATTTGTGTCCTCCTGTGTAAAGATAGGCCCAAACTGGTCTGCCAACTCTTTGGTCACCCATTATAAATTCTCCTGTTTCTGAATGCAAGGGACCTACACCACTAATCTTTTTGTTCAAATACCTGTACGTGTTTTTACAATCAGTTTGTATGCTCCCCGCAGGTTTCCACTCATGCTGTGTTTTTCACCCTTAATTAATCATTTTATCCTCCATTGTTGAAATCTAAACTACTTTCCATCCTCAGGTCCGGTTGTCTTTTTGGCCAATTTGTCTTCCCCTTCCTTGGATGTCACATTACAGCTGATTTCCCTTATTAGTTATAGTATGACCACCTTTTATATTTTGTTTTTGTGCCAGCCAGGAATTAACAATTGCTGCAGTGCCTCCATGCACTCTTTAAATGTTTGCCATTGCCCATATGCTGTCATCCTTTTCAGTAACACTCCTTAATGTATTATCACCAGCTCATGCTTCATATCATTTTAATTCCCTCTGCTTAGATTCAGGGCCCTCATCTCAGAATCAACTTTATCACTCTCTGTTTTAATGAAGAAGTCAATCATATTATGGTCACTCTTTCCCAAGGTGCCTTGCACAGCCAGAATGCCAATTATTCCTTTCTCATTACACAATACCAGTCTAGGATGGCATGTCCTTGAGTTGGTTTTCTAAGCATATTGATCCAGAAACCCATCTCGTACATACTTCCAGTTCTGGACTTGGCACATGAGAAGGATATAAAGTTACTGGAGATGCAAAAGAGGTTGAAAAAGTACTTCCAAGAACAAGGAATTTCCATTATGAAAATAGATTGGTAAAGCTGGAGCAGTTTTCCTTGAAGTGAAGGCTTACAGGAGATATGATTGAAGTATTCAAAGTCATGAGCAGTCTGGATGAAGTAAAAAGGGAAAAGATTGTTCCCAATGATGAAAGAATCAAGAATGAGAGGACATAGATTTATAGTAATTAGTAAAAGGAGCAAAAACTAACATGAGGAAGACTTTTTCAAGCAGTGAGTGGTTAAATGCAATGTCTGAGAAACTGGTGGAGGCAAATTAAATCAAGACAATCAAAAGGGAATGAGATGCTTATTTGAAAAGAAAGAATGTTCTGGATTACAGTGAGAAGGCTGGAGAATGGCACTAGATGAGAAGCGCATTTGGCTAGCTGGGGGTACACGACAGACCAAATGGCTTTCTTCTGCACTTAACAATTCTGCAATTCTATGTAATGAATGCGCCTTCCATGCAACAGGTTCTGGCGTGAGATTAAAACCCGAAGGCTACCTCACTGCTAAAACGCTCCCTTCATAGAATGTAAAGCATAGAGACAGGCTATTCTGCCAAAATGACCTCAGTCAGCATATGTGTCCCACAATCATTCCCTCCTGCTTCAACTAACTCCTTCTATTAATTTCTTTTTGATTTACTAATAGAGATTGTCTTGAGAAAGATGAAGTGAGGCTTTGCAGTATTTGAAAACAAAGGTGAGAGTTATGAAATTGGGAGTTGGCAGACTAGAGCCAAAATATGAAAGCAGTACAGGAGTGATGGGTGAATAGAATTTGAAGTGAAAAGGAGGTAGATCTTCTGGAATATAATAATCATTTGCTGAATTATTTTAAAACACATTCATGAGCAACAAACACTTTTTTTTACAACTCTAAATTGAAACTGAAATAAACTGACGTATGTACCTTTTTAAAAGTTAAGATTTCAGAGATCTGAACCTGCTTCAACTCTCTTCTTAAAAATAATGCCAAGGTACACATAGAAAAACAATAACAACTTGTTTGTTTTACTCTTTGTATAATAATTAGTTAAATTGCAGCAGAAAATTACATTTTATGCAATTACTATGTTGTCTATTTTTTCCTAGTTTAGTACAATACAGAAAGACTATCAATGATGTAGTTTTACAGCAGAACTTAAGAAAGTTAATTCAGAGGAAGATATTCTGATTGGCATAAACTACCCAATTAAAAAATACATTATTATAATTCATACGTCATTTTAGACATTTTGAGGAAGATAATTAAGTAAATACAATTACTTTCAGGCTTGAACTAACCAAAGGAAACAGCGGTAGCATTGTTTTTTTGATTTTCCGTATAAAGATAATAGGAACACAGGAATTGGATTAGGCTGGTCAGCCCCTTGACCCTGTTCTGCCATTCAATGGGATCATGCCTGAACTGTGGCTTAATTCCATGTACTTCCCTTTGGCCATATCCCTTACCAACTTTGGTTAAGAAAGAAATTATTTATCTCAGATTTAAAATGAACAACTTATCCTGCATCTACTGGCATTCGTAGAAAAGAGTTTCAAACATCTACTACCCTTTACATGTAAAAGTGCTTCCTAACATTTCTCCTGAATGATCTGCCTCTAATTCTCAGATTATGCCCCTTGTTCTAGAAACGCCAGTAGAAATAGTTTATCTTTATCTACCTTTTCTTTTCCTGTTTACATTTTGAAGACATCGATCAGATCACCCTTTAACATTTTAAATTCAAGAGAAAACAGGCCTAATTTGTATAATCTCTCCTTGTATCATTCTTGCAAACCTCTGTTGTATTCTCTCCAAGAGTTATATATCCTTCCTCAGGTGTGGCGCCCAGATCATCTCACAGTACTCCAAGAGGGACCTAACTAGGGTTTCGTAAAGCTGCAGCATAACTTCTTCATACTCTAGTCCTCTGGTTATAAAGGCCAGCATTCCACTAGCTATCTTCATTGCTTTCTGTACTGATCACAGCATTTTAAAGATCTATACACCTGAACCACCAAGGCTCTTTGGCCATCACTGTATTTAATTTCATACCATCTAGAAAGTGCTCTGATCTATCCTTTTTCAGGCTGACATGGATAACTTCACACTTGCTTATATCGAACTCCATCTGCCACAGTTTGCCCATTCAACTAGTCTATCAAAATCCCTTTGTAATTTCATGCTATCATCTACACTGTCTACAATGCCACCTAACTTTGTGTCATTGATGGATTTGGATATATGACTTTCTACACCAGTATCCAAACCATTAACAAATAACGTGAATAATTGAGGACCCAATACAGATTCTTGAGGGACACCACTGGTTACATCCTGCTGATTTGAGTACTTACACATTATCCCTACTTTCTGTCACCTGCCACTCAATCAGGACACTGCCTCATAAGAACTATAACATATTCAGCAATGCAACAATGGAGTGTGGTGTCAGCATGGTTTGGGTATCTCATTCAAAAAGTGGCAATCCCAACATTGTGGCATTCCTCAATAAAGTACTTGCATTTATACAGTGCATTTAACAACCTCAGGACACACCAAAGTCATTTACAGCCAGTAAAATACTTTTGGAGTGTGGTTAAAGTCATTGTGTAGGAAACATCAACAAAATTACACAATTCCACAAATAACAATGTGATAATGATATTGCATGGGATGAATTGACTTGATTGAAGGCTGGCATCTGTGATTCCAGGAGGTGGTCAAGATGTATTATTTACTCAGCGCTTTTAAATGAAATTGGATACAAATGATTCAGTCATATCTTTTGCACTGAAGATGACTACCTCATCATTGAAGATCAGGATATTTGCGAAGCAACCACTTCCTGTTGGTTGTTTAACTGTCCACCACCATTAGATATGACAAACATGCAGAGTTTAAGTTGGTCTTGGGATTACTTGGCCATTTCTATTGTCAGCTGATATCTGTTGTTTGGCAGCAATTAATCTTATGTTGCCTTCTTCTCCAAAGGGTTTAGAACAAGACTTATTATTACTACTGTAGCATTCATAGCAAGCTTCCTTTTTGATAAAGTCTGAGAATTACCTCCAGCTATGCAGTATCCTCACACTTAACTGCATTACAGTCAACATCAATCACAGGAATTAACATAGCTCATGATTGACTAATCCTGCATAAATATGCACAATTCTCATTACTTCCTATTTAACATGGAAGCTAACTTCTAATAGTGAGTCAATCTGTTTTCATGCAATTGATCTCTTAACTGTAATTCGAGGAACATGTACAAAATTTGATGACAAATCATAAAACTGTTCCACCAGTTTTGAATTTTCATAGCTGACAGACTCAGAGTTATGATAGGCCAGTAATGGATTCAATAGAAAAAGATCCATTGGCTCTAAATTTCCATGTGTTTCTTGGAAAATCATTACAAAAAATGGATAATTTACCATTTAAGCCATTTACACCATTCTATCAACGGAAAATTCCAGGAGATTGTCTACTTCTGGAATATTAGGTAGGAGACACCATTGTGAAAGAAGAGCCGGTGCGATGTTCATTGAAATTATTGGATGGGATTTTCAGTCCTCCACCTCTGCCAAGGGAGGGAATGGAAATTGAAAAGGTCTCAACTTCCCAGCACCAGCTGGCATATTATTCGATCCTTTTCCCAGCACCAGCCATTTTTGCTGAGCATTTAGATTCAGGGCCAGCAGATCTACTCGCTCCCACAAGATGGGGAGCTATTTCGGCTCATTAAGTACCCTGCTTTATCAGCAATTCAAAGATGCCTCCAGTTTCCCAAACCTGTGGCCACAGTTTAATTGGAGCCCTTAGGATCTTGTGGCATGGTGGTGGTATCCCTACAATTGGGACAAAAGAAGAGGATTCAAGTTCTGCTCTGTGAAAATCCTGAAGAATGACTGCGACCTTGTAGCCAGTTAAGAATGCAACCAAGTCCCAAATTCTGCTTTCCTCCCTGGTGGGAAAAATGCATGGTCTTTGATTCCTGAACACAATCCTAATAAATTACTTAGGTGTGTTGACGTTTTGTTGAAGGTCCAAATCTGAACATCAGCTTGTAAACCAGCATCCACTTGTATGACTGAAATGACAGTATGACTGATTCACTCTTAGACATTGTAAAGATTTCTAACAGACAACAGTCAGGAGCAATATTTAGAATGGAAAAATAATGCTCATGTTCTCTGTCCCTACATTAACAGGTTGAAAGTAAAATTCTGAGAAGCCATTTGACGCTGCCTCATCAGAACTGTTGCTATTCAACATTGTAACAATATAGTGAAGTATTAGCATAGTATCAATGACAACCTGATTTTTTTTCTCACAGTTAACACAGGCAAGTATCCCATACGCCTTCTTAACACTTTGTCTACCTGTCCCACGACCTTGATCGATCAGTTGAAATGCACACCAAGGTTCCTCTGATCCTCAGTGTTTCTCAGAGTCCATCACTTTGTTCCGCCCAAGTGCATCACCTCACACCTATCTGGATTGAATGCCCTTTTGCCACTGCTCAGTACATCTGATGAGCCTTTTTCTATCCTCCTGTAATGTAATCTCATTGCTATTTACTACCCTATCAATTTTCATATTATCTGCAAATTTATTGATCAACTTCCTGCATTCAAATCTAAGTCGTTTATATATTACACAAACAACAAGGGCCACCAAGCTGATTCCTGCTTCCAGTCAGAAAAATACCCCTCAACCATCACTATTGCTTCCTGAGGGACAGATAATTCTGAATGCAATTAGCCAAATTTCCTTGGATCCCAATGGGTTCTTGCCTTGGCTATCACTCTCCCGTGTGGGACCTTATCAAAAGCCTTGCTAAAGTGCGAGTGGACAAGTTCAATGCATTGCCCTCGTCCACAGACCTAATCACCTCTTCGAAAAAATTCAATCAAGTTGGTCAAACATGACCACCCCTTAACAAAATGAATGAATTGCACCAAGAAACATTCAATTCTGCGTCAGGATAGATACCGACCTATACTCAAACAGAATATTACTGCTCACTTCTTCGAGAAAAAGTCTCAGTCCATTAGGTTTGAACGAGGGTGAGTGAATACAATCTGCATATCACCACGTCCTGCATAAAACATCACGCGCAGCGAGGAACTCTCTCGCGCTCTGCTCGAGGCCCGGGAGAGCCGGCGCGCGGAGAGGGCGAGCTCCCTCCAGGTGCCTGGAGCGGCGCGTGCGCGCGCCCGCGTTCCCGCCACCCACCAGAGGCAGCATCGGAGTGTGCACAGCAAGCAGCGGAACACGCCTGTGGCGAGAGGCAAGACACCTGGAGCTGGCCAAGGCGACTGAGAAGCAGTACCGAAAAAAAACCTCTTCCCCAGAAAAACACACACACACATGGCTTCAACTATTTATCTGATCCTCTTGATAAGTTGTAACATAGTGTCTCATTCTTGTGTGCAAACTTACCACTGTCCCAAGATCTGTCACTGCTCCACTCAGTTTGTCAGATGTACCAAGGAGACAGCTGCCCGCGTTCCAGTTGCGACTTTACGCACCTATTTCAATCTGTAAGTATTGTCTTTCTTTTGCGATTCCACATTTTCTTCCAGTAGGACGAAGGTCTTTTACAGTTAAGGAATTCGGATTCAGCTTTAAGGGTTGTCAGTGGAAGTTGCATGGTTTTAATTAGAACTGAATTATTTGCAAACTGTGCAAACATCACGTTTAATAATAGATGTATTATCAAAGTCGGTTCGTACACCTTTTAACTTTCTATACTAATATACGGAACTTAAATTTCTAACTGTAAACGTGAAGTATGAATAGTGTACATCACATTCTGTCATAAATCTGAATTAACACATTATTGTCCACTGACAGTATTCACGTCAAGGCTTCGGTATGTTTCTTTTGTCGGAGCCTTTTTATTGTCATAGTAATAAATCAAGGCACTTTTTTGACAGAGACGGGAGATGATTTTCTATCTTTCCGAAGATTACATAAAGATTTAGTTACAACTGTCACAATTTACTCCCTGTCTTCCAAAAATGTACTGCTAATAGGTCAAGCTTCCCCGGCCAGTGTAAACCTCGATATTTTAACTGCAACGTAACTATTGGATTTGCATGGGGTTAACATTGTCTCTTTGTTTTTGTCCTGTATACTGCGAATATCAGACCGAGAGCTCAACGTGGCTTTTCGACTTCATGAACTTGTGCCCGTAGTTTTAAAAAACATGTGCACCTGATACTCCAAGACACTTCTTTGATCACCTCAATTATATCTCCTTCTGATTATCGAATCATAAATTCATACAGAACAAAACAGACCCTGCAGTTCAACTCATCTGTGCCGACCAGACATCCTAATCTGATCTGGTCCCATTTGACAGCATACTATAACAGTAGCTTGTTCCATTTATGCACCACCCTCTGCATGAAGATGTTACCCCTCAGGTCCTTTTAAAATGTTTTCCCTCCCACCTTAAACCTATGTCCTCTAGTTTTGCATCTCCCACCCCAGGAAAAAGACCTTGGTTATTCACCCTATCCATGAAAATGGTGAATTTTATATGCTATAGACAGAAATACACAATTGAGTAACTGTTTAAATGACAGTGAAATCAAACAGCTCCTGATAAAATTTGGAGGTTTACTGGGACTTCAGATTTCTTTTGATCTTAGTAGACCAGATCTTACTAGAGGTGCTATTTCTTCTTGTTGTATTTATTTTATAGAATAAGAAAACCACGAAGTCAAGAGGGTAATTCAAAATAACTTCTTAATACTCTGCATGTTAGCCCACAGAACATGCAGCCCTCCGCTCCAATCCTCACCAAAAAAGCTGCGAACAAGGGAGGTGCAGTTATAGTGTGGCACACTGACTTCTACATCGCTGAGGCCAGACACCAGCCTCTGACACCTCCTTCTAACATCCCCTTGATCATGACTCCACCCCTGACCACCAAAACACCGTCTCCCAGACCATCCACAACCTCATCACTTCAGGTGACCTCCCACCCACATGACTGCACTGGTCGACCCATTGTCTCTGTCTGCTCCTGCCCCACCAAACTTATCTCCAATTATCTCAATTCCATTTCCCCCCCTTGGTCCAGGGACTCCCCATCATCCCATCACCATCTTCCCATCACCCAAGCCCTCCACCTCCTCCCAAACTTCTGATTCCCTGGTCCCCAACACCTCATCTTTACCATGGACATCCAGTCCCTATACACCTGTATTCCCCATGCAGATGGCCTAAGGGCCCTCCACTTCTTCCTGTCCTGCAGGCCCGACCATTCCCCCTCCACTGACACCCTCATCTGCTTAGCTGAACTTGTCCTCACCCTTAACAACTTCTCCTTCAATTCCTCCCACTTCCTAAAGACAAAGGGGATGACCATGGGTGCCCACATGGGCCCAAGCTGTGTCTGCTTCTTTGTAGGATACATGGAACAATCCCTCTTCTGTAGCAACATTGGCCCTATCCCCCACCTCTTCCTCCATTACCTCTCTGTTTCCATCTCTGGCAACCACCTGGAAATCAATATCCATTTCAAGCCTACTGACTCCCACAGCTCCCTAGAATACACCTCCTCTCACCCACCTTCCTGCAAAAATGCCATCCCCTATTTCCAAGATAATAAAATGTGAGGCTGGATGAATACAGCAGGCCCAGCAGCATCTCAGGAGCACAAAAGCTGATGTTTCGGGCCTAGACCCTTCGTCAGAGAGGGGGATGGGGTGAGGGTTCTGGAATAAATAGGGAGAGAGGGGGAGGCGGACCGAAGATGGAGAGAAAAGAAGATAGGTGGAGAGGAGAGTATAGGTGGGGAGGTAGGGAGGAGATAGGTCAGTCCAGGGAAGACGGACAGGTCAAGGAGGTGGGATGAGGTTAGTATGTAGGAGATGGAGGTGCGGCTTGGGGTGGGAGGAAGGGATGGGTGAGAGAAAGAACAGGTTAGGGAGGCAGAGACAGGCTGGACTGTTTTTGGGATGCAGTGGGTGGAGGGGAAGAGCTGGGCTAGTTGTGTGGTGCAGTGGGGGGAGGGGACGAACTGGGCTGGTTTTGGGATGCGGTGGGGGAAGGGGAGATTTTGAAGCTGGTGAAGTCCACATTGATACCATTGGGATACAGGGTTCCCAAGCGGAATATGAGTTGCTGTTCCTGCAACCTTCGGGTGGCATCATTGTGGCACTGCAGGAGGCCCATGATGGACATGTCATCTAAAGAATGGGAGGGGGAGTGGAAATGGTTCGCGACTGGGAGGTGCAGTTGTTTATTGCGAACCAAGCGGAGGTGTTCTGCAAAGCGGTCCCCAAGCCTCCACTTGGTTTCCCCAATGTAGAGGAAGCCACACCGGGTACAATGGATACAGTATACCACATTGGCAGATGCGCAGGTGAACCTCTGCTTAATATGGAAAGTCATTTTGGGGCCTGGGAGGAGGTGTGGGGGCAAGTGTAGCATTTCCTGCAGTTGCAGGGGAAGGTGCCGGGTGTGGTGGGGTTGGAGGGCAGTGTGGAGCGAACAAGGGAGTCACGGAGAGAGTGGTCTCTCCGGAAAGCAGACAAGGGTGGGGATGGAAAAATGTCACCTCCGCTCGGTTCGCAATAAACAACTGCACCTCCCAGTCGAGAGCCATTTCAACTCCCTCTTCCACTCCTTGGACAACATGTCCATCGTGGGTCTCCTGCAGTGCCACAACGATGCCACCCAAAGGTTGCAGGAACAGCACCTCATATTTAGCTTGGGAACCCTCAAGCCCAATGGTATCAATGTGTACTTCATAAGCTTCAAAATCACCCCTCCACCGACTGCATCCCAAAACCAGCCCAGCTCGTCCCCACCTCCCTAACCTGTCCTTCCTCCTACCTATTCACTCCTCCCACCTCAAGCCCCACCCCATTTCCTACCTACCAGCCCAATCCCACCTCCTTGATCTGTCCATCCTCCATGGACTGACCTATCCCCTCCCTAACTTGCCACTTATGCTTACTTTTACTGACTCCTTCGCCACTTCTTTGACCTGTCTGTCTCCTCTCCACCTATCTTCTCCTTTATCCATCTTCTATCCACTTCCCCCTCTTTCCCTATTTCTGTCAGAATCCCCTTTGCGTCCCCCATTTCTGAAGAAGAATCTGGACCCAAAACATTAGCTTTCCTACTCCTCTGGTGCTGCTTGGCTGCTGTGTTCATCCAGCTCGACATGTTGTTATCTCAGATTCTCCAGCATCGGCAGTCCCCACTAAAACAGAGGAATAGTAGTTGTGATATTGGATTAGTAATCCAGATGCATGGATGAATAACCTAAAGATGAGTTAAAATCTCATCAGCAGCTTGGGAATTCAAATTTAGTTAATAAAATGAATCAGGAATAAAAACAAAGATAATAATGGTGAATGCAATTATGAAATTATCGGATCTGCCCTTGATTGTCCTTTCTGATATCTGACTTCACACCCACTGTAATGTGGTTGACCCTTAATTACCCTCTGTAATGGTCTAAAAAGCAACTCGTAACCTTTACTAAATAACAATGGCATTGACTAGGTACTGATTTGAATAGGTTAATAGCCTATACAGCCCAGCCATGCCTATAAAGTCCTTGTGACTTGCACCGATGTACTTGTGCCAAAATTAGGAGAAACGATTAGTCCAACAGCCTGGTTGAATCATATCTTTGAAACAACATCCAAGTCTACTGCATCACTATCTGTGGGCATATATAGTGCCACCAGCAGGACAGTGCCACTAGAGGTGGTGGCACTATGATATTGAATTGAGAGATGGTGATCGAGAGCATTCTCAACATTGACTCCATATTTCCTGAAATATCATGGAATTAGGTCAAACATGAAAAAGGAAACTGCTGACTATTAACAATGTCCCTGCCTTATCTAATGAATTGGTGCTCCTCCATGCCAAACACCATTTGAAAGAAACACTGAAGGTAGCAAGAGTGCAGGGTGAAGGACCTCAGTGTCCGTTAACAAGAGTGACCCAGTAGCCCTACGACTGAGTGAGGTGGGTAAGTCCTCAGGGACAAAGTGCTGGGCTTGTCTTGTGACAAAGGGTGAGCAAACCAACAACAGTGTAAAACCTACATGGCTTTGTCCTTACCAATCCGCCTGTAACAAACCAATGAAGTGCTAGGCCCCATTAGTGGCAGCATTGTTGTGTTTCAGCATTTTTTCAAAACTCATTATCTATAATATCTCTCACTGTATGACTACCTGCAAGTCAGATGAGCATAGAAGAGCCTAGAAGCAGTGACAGATGTCCTAAAAATGAGGTGTCAACCTGATATATGTGTGAAAAAGAGAGAAAGCAGGATGTCAGAGCTCAGAAATCACACATCTGATGGATCAATCCAAAACTTCTGTCAAATCCAGTGGAAGAAGATGTTGGACACTTAAATAATGAATGAACAAAATAGCTTCCACAGGCATCCCTATCCTGAATGATGTGGAGCCCAACATATGTATGGAAAGGACAAGGCTGAAGTATTGGCATTCATCTTGAAGCTGAAGTGTTTGTCTTCAAACAACAATACCATGTTGGTCCATTTCAACCTCATTTTTAAATCTCCAGCACAATAGAATTGTGCCATTATTCACTCTTCAGCCACTTTGATTTACTGTGTACGAGATCAAGAAATGACCAGATGTAGTAAAAGCAATTACTCACAAATATCTTCAATATCATTGAAGATTTGTGCACCAGAACTAGCTGCATCTCAAGCCCAAGCTGTTCCAGTATATTTACAACGGTCGTGTTTACTCAAGAAATGGAATATTACCCTGTTATGCCCTGTCCATGAATGGGCATACAATGCAATCCATGAATCTACCCTAAATTATCAACAAAATTATTGATGTGTTGACAGTCCAATTAAATAACAAATAATCATCTATTACTTGCTTACTGATGCTGAGATTGAGCTCTGCCAAAACCACTCAGCCCCAGACCTCATTGTTATCTTATTGCAAAATTTGGGGAAAAAAATGAACCTCGGAGTGGAAGTGAGTGTCACTACCCTTGAGATCAAGGCAATATTTGATTGAGTATGGCATGAAGGACCCCAGTAAAATTGAAGTTGTTGAATAGGTGATATTACTAGGTTAGTTGGATCAAGGAAAGCACCACTGATTGGATTTATTCCTGACACAAATAAATATGGTTGTGCTTATTGAAGGCCAATCGCTGCAGCCAAGTGCATTATGCAAGAGTCCTTCGGAGTAGTGTCCTGTGCTCAATATGACCAAGGTCAGAGGTGGGGGATGTTTGCTGATGATTGCACAATTTTCAGCAATGTTCAGAAAGCTATTGGATGTCTGGGGACTACACCACCACTAAGTTTCCAATCCACCTGCACAGAATTCTGGCATTCCAGTATGGTACCATTTCTTCTTTGTGGTTGGGTCAAAATCCTTAAACTCCTTATCCAGCAGTATTGTGGGAGGAACTTCACCACAGGGCCTGCAGCAGTTTAAGAAGGTCACTTGTAACTGTCTTCCAGCTTTGTCCTGGATGATATAAAGCTCCTTGACAGATGTTGGTATTGCCCACTATTATGGTCACAGGCATATGACGTGACCTGAGAATTCCTCCAGGCAAGTGGAGGGCAATCTATCCATTGCTGATTTGTTCCAGAAGCTGACTCCCCACCACCTTCTCAAGACATTTGGGACTGGCAATAAATACTGATATAAATATCTATGACCTGTTGGTAAACAAAAATTATACCAACATATTAAGCATAGCAGATATTCAAATTGTCATGTTGTTTGCCAGTAGATCAGACATTACAAATGGAATATGATTATTGAAATGATTCCACGGAAGAATTATTTCTAAACATTTACTAACATATTGTTCATGGTACACAACATTTTAAAAAGTGCAGTTGTAGTGTCTTGCATTTTAATGTCATGCTTTTTTTCCCTGTCAAAAGATTTCTATTGATAGTTCTATGTGTTTTCATCAGTAGGAAAACTTGTTAGTTAATTCAGAGCTAATCATCACAGTTGTAGCAACTAGTTGAAATTGGATATTCTTTAACAAAATGGCAATTGCCCTTTAATTCGTGTTGTAGACTGAGCCACAATAATGTTCATTTTGGAACGCCGTGAGTTTTTCTAGGTTGATAATTATGATTGCTATATTCTGACCCTATTTGTAATTAGCTGTACTTCCATTCCTTCTACAATGATAAACATTAATGAGACACCAGGAAGATGCTGTCCTAAAGGGAAAGCATGTCCCAAGAGATCAAACATGGATCTGAGCATGACGTTGAGAAAAGAAACTTGAGCACAATATTGTTGTAAATGTTTTGTTTTATTATGGGTGATATTAACGATGTGTAATATATTGTTTTCAATTTGCTCACTCCATAGGTTTAACATGACTGAGGGATTAGAATTTTCAAAGAGATTTGAATTTTCTTTTTTTCAGGTTTCCCTGACTCTTACACTGATATAGCAATGAGTAAGAGAATGTCTGAAAATTTAACTCTGTTTAAGGCTAATATTTCCTGTTATAAATTTAAAAGAACATATTAGTGAGATACAATTCAGCTGAAAGTTGTGATGGTTATATTTGTTTTACTCTGCTTTTTTTCTTCATTCATTGCAGTTTTATTTTGAAGTTGTTGCACCTGTGTATATAATGTATATATAATTAACGTTTTAATTTACTGATGCCACCAACTTCTTTTCCCCCAACCACCTCCACGATGTGAGATTCTCTCGCTGACATTGTGATTGATGAGTCTCCATTTCCTTCAGCAAATTTCACTCATTGCCATTAATTTCAATACCCAGATTGATCATGTTTTCAGAGTGAACCTGACCAGATACTAATGTCAATTTCAAGTTCCATGTCTTTATCTAATACCATAATCTAGTGTTCCCACTTTACCAATATTACCCATTTCTGTCCTTATTTGAGCAGCTGAAATCATACCCAGGCTTTTGTTTCGTGCCTTTCACTATGTTCTTTTCTGAACTTTAATTCTTCCTACAAAATCTCATATATCCACTATGCAAGCTGGCTTGGTTTGCAATGTTTTGTTATAACTGATTGAGTTGCTGGGCCATTCGAAGGGAAGTTAAGTATTAATTATACAGTCATAGAGTTATACAGTACAGAAACAGACCCCTAGGTCCAACTCGTCTATGCCAACCAGATATCCTAACTTCCCATTTGCCAGCATTTGGCCTATATCCTTCTAAGCCCTTCCTATTCATGTAGCTATCCAAATGCCTTTTAAATGTTGTAATTGTACCTACTTCCACACTTTCTCTGGCAACCTATTTCACACATACACCACTGTCTGTGTGGAAAAGTTACCCCTTGGGTCCTTTTTAAATCTTTCTCCTCTCACTATAAACCTATGCCATCTAGTTTTGGAATTCCCCCCACGCTAGGAAAAAGGCCTTGCCTAATTACCCTGTCCATGCCCCTCATGATTTTATAAACCTCTATAAGGCCACTCCTCAGCCCTCAACACGCCAGGGAAAAAAGCTCCAGCCTATTCAGCCTCTTCCTACAGCTCAAACCCTCAAATCCCGTCAATATTCTTGTAAATCTTTTCTGAATCCTTATAAGTTTAGCAACATTTTTCATATAGTATGGAGACTGGTATTCTAAAAGTGGCCTCACCAATGTCCTGTACAGCCACAACATGATGTCCCAACTCTTACACTCAATGAAAACTGAAAGAATTGTGGATGCTGTAAATCAGGAACAAAAACAGAAGTTGCTGGAAAAGCTCAGCAGATCTGGCAGCATCTGTGAAGAAAAATCAAGGTGGTGTTTACAGGTTTAGAGATTGCTGCCTGAAGAGCCTTAGTGAATGGCAATGCCACTATGCATCCATGGTGCTGGAGTGAATGGTTAAGATGATAGCTGGGGTGTGTGTCAAACATGCTGCTTAACCTATATGGTGGTTACAATACAATTAGGTCATGGTAAGAAAGGACAACGTTGGAACCCTATAGACATAACTTCCAGTTGTATATGACTGATATCACTATGACTTAGCTCTTTGCATAGTAGCTGTTGCTGCACAATAGCTATTCTGAAACGTAACCCTTTGCAACACATCTTTCCCTAAGTTTTTTCACTGTACCTCTTCTAACTATTAACATTTAACTCTTTAATCTCACCCCTCCTGCTAAAGTTTCTTGTGCTTGAGGAATTAATCTCACTACCCTTTTTGTTGGACATATAGCATGTATGTGCTACCTTATGACAATCTTGGAAGATTATACCATTGGTCAAGTGAGGCGGTAGCATCTCAAGACAGTTGGGTCCAGGGCTGTGACAATTGTGCTGACCCAAATACAACATTCAAATTAGGACCAGAAGTAAACCACTCAGCTCCTGAAGCGTTCCCCTGCCATTGAATAAAATCATGGCTGATCTGACAGTAACCTCAACTCCAGATTCCTGTTATATTGCTGATCATCACTTTAGCGAAGCAGGAAAGAGGAAGCAGAAATCAGTCTATTTTCACAGTCTGCTCCCTAAACAAATGCCCTCACTGGGGAAAACATCTTTTTGTTATATTCAGAAGTGCTCTTACACAAAAACAAATGGTTTTTCCCAAATTACTTGTGGCTATTTTCACCTACTAGCCACCACCATTAAATCATGCAAACAAAGCCTGTTCAAGGCAATGCAGACCATCAATGGTGAGGGAGAGGTAGGGAGAGAGGAAAGGATTAATTCAAAATGGAAAAATAATCCCACTTTGTAATCTGTTTTCAGAAATGCTGTTATGTACAGGTGAACTTTCTTTTCCATCAGTAAATCTCCATTTTTTCACCTATTAACCACTAATAATAAATCATCTGTGTTTTCCATTTGAGTAATTTATATGCAAAGCTCATTAACGGCAATGCAGATTATCAAAGGTGAGGGAGAGAGAAAGGACTAAATCAAAATGAAAAAAAACCTTTCAATTATATTCTACAATATACATCAAATGCTTCTTTGTGTGTGTCTCCATTGTAAAAATAACCATAACTTACGTTTTATATTCTTTTTCAAAATAGCAGACAAAAATTAACGCACACATATTTGTAGTCAAAAATATACTTGTAAAAGTATATTTCACATTTCCAAGTTTATGTTATGAGGTGTCCTTCATGGACTCCCTGTCATTTGATCCTTTTGATGAAACAGTCCAAATATTGATGAAGAGATAGTAGAAACTGCCGATGCAGGAGAACCTGAGATAACAAGGTGTACAGCTGGATGAACACAGCAGGCCAAGCAGCATCAGAGGAGCAGGAAAGCTGATGTTTTGGGTTGAGAAAGGGTCTCAACCCGAAATGTCAGCTTTTGTGCTCCTCTGATGCTGCTTGGCCTGCTGTGTTCGTCCAGCTCTATACCAAATATTGATGACTTTTATTCACCCTTTCTCAGTTTGAATATTTCTTTTCTATTTGACATTTGCTTTAGACTTGCTATATCCATGACTTTTCTCATTTACAATCTTTGTAGAAGGGATCACACAATCTTTGTAGTAGGAATCAATGATCTATATATCATTCTATATGTGTGATCCCTTCATACAACATTTTTCCCACAATCTTTGATAAATAGAAAGCTATGTCCACTGCATCAATGAATAGAAGGGTTTAAGCAGCCAGCCAAATACAATGGTTTTAACATATTCTTCACTGCTTCATATTCTTCTGGCTTCTCAAGCAAATAGGTAACTTTTCTCATTATATCCTATGAAGGATATTATGAACTGCATTGAAAAATACATCGCCAAGATTGGCATGCAGGGCATCACTAAGATGGTTATTTTCATATTTTTGGAATCACCTAAAGCTGGTAATTTCAATATACAATTCCCTATTTTTAATTTTTAAATATGCTTTGTTTGCCCTCAAGATAGGTTCTATCATATCAAAGCTTGTATCCAGTCTCATGTGCATGCCTAACCAATTGACAAAACCATGCAGCTGCCCCTTTTTTATCTTTGGAGATCAGTTGTATCTTTATGTATAGTCCTGGCATGATCAATTAAGATGGGATTGACACTTTCCAAGTAAAATTGATAACGTAAAGTTACATCTGACTCGTCATGATTTATCTCCAAACTAATATACTTAATGGTGCCAGAAGCCTGAATACCAACTTTTAATTCTCTCCAGATTTGATCAATAACATTCTTTTCAAATTCATTTGTGCCATCCCACTAAAAGAAAATCACCTGTATGAATCATAATGGTGCCTGAATATATTTCCACCATAAAATATTGCAGGGTCTGCCTTGAATTGTGCACAGCCTAACATTAATAGAACAGCCCTCACTGAAAAGTATCGTGCTTGGGAAGTGTCATTTAATCTATTAACACATTTATCCTGATTTTCTGTTCTATATTAGATACTTCCTTTGGAGACAGGAGAAATACTTCACTCTGAAGTAGGTTTAGCCTGCTAAAAGCCTCTTTTATATCAGTATACACCTCTGTCAATGGGCAGTTAAAATAGCAAAAAAATTTCAAACTCACTTTTCCTGTTGTTGTGTACACTGATCTCTTTATTGCCAAAGCATTCCTAAAAACCTCAGGCCACCAACCTAACCTTGAACTTATGGGTCCCATTTGACAAGACTTTTCTGGTACAGAACCATCCACATGATAGAGGAGGTGGACTTCCTTCTGCATCCTCTGAATAGACCCCAAAATCCTTTCTAATTTTCTATCACTTATGGTTTAGCCCCTTTTGCTGCTTTATCTTCTGGCAGCCTTTTTACTGCTGACTAGGCCAGTATTTATTATCTAGCTGTAACTGCCCAGTTGGCTATTAAGGGTCAATCACTTTTCAGTAGATCTGAAGTCTATATAGGCCTGGATGATAAAATGTGAGGCTGGATGAACACAGCAGGCCAAGCAGCATCTCAGGAGCACAAAAGCTGACGTTTCGGGCCTAGACCCTTCATCAGAGAGCTCTCTGATGAAGGGTCTAGGCCCGAAACGTCAGCTTTTGTGCTCCTGAGATGCTGCTTGGCCTGCTGTGTTCATCCAGCCTCACATTTTATCATCTTGGAATCTCCAGCATCTGCAGTTCCCATTATCTCTATATAGGCCTGACCAGGTTAGGATTCATATTGAACATTAGTGAACTAGATGTGTTTTTAATGACAATTGACACTGGTTACTTGCTATTAGACTAGCTTTTAACTCCAAGTTTTGATTGAATTCAAATTTCACCACCTGCTTTGATGAGATTTGAAAGATGATCCCCAGAACATTAGCTTGGGGTTTCAGATTACTAGTTTAGTGACATTATCACTGTACCTTCTAAACTGCCAGTATCTTATTTAATATTATATCAATTACTGCATGATTTATTTTGCAGAAATTATTACTGAATGGACTTTATAAGCAGTGTTCATAAATGCTGTATTTAACTTCTCACACATGTTCCCAAGCTCATCATTTGCAAATTCTTCTCTGTTCTGAATTTCACGGCCATTATTTGACAACCGACTTTTTCATTACCTTATCCACTGGTGTTAGTTTGCTCTTACTGTTTAATATAGTGGATATTCAGAACCTAGTACCCTGTAGCCATATCAACAACATTTAACAAATAAATAACTTGATACTTGTCCCATGGACGTAATTTTATTAAAACTCCAGGCTAGAAGAACACATTGTGTCTGATTATATTTGATACATATTCCACATTGAAGTGTGATTTGTTCAACAAGTGATTCACACACCTTATTCTCAACTCAGACAGCCTTTAACTTTTATGATGAATGGTGGGCAAATAACTCGCAGACAATTCTCTTCCTGTTAGACAGGCTCTAGTACTCAATGCTTTAATACAACAATAATTTTTGAAGTTCTCAGTGTGAAAACGTTCAACTTTTCCTCAAAAGACAATCCACCCACTCCAGGTATTGGTCTATTGGTCTTTTAAAAGTGCCTGAAATGCTTTCAATGCATTTAGAACACAGAACATTGAACATAGAACTATAAAGCACCGGAATGGGCCCTTTAGCCCACAATGTTGTGCCGAACATGAAGCCAAATTAAACTAATCCCTTCTGCCTGCCATTAGTCCATATCCCTCCATTCTTCGCATTTTCACGTGCTTATCTAAAAGTCCCTTAAGTGCCCCAATTGTATCTGTCTCTATCACTACCCTTGGCAATGCATTTCAGACTCCTACCACTCTCTGTGTAAAAAAAACTTGCCCGTCACATCTCCTTTGAACTTTCCCCTTCTAACCTTAAATGCATGCCTCCTGATATTAGACATTTCAACTCTGGGAAAAAGACTCTGATCATCAACTATATCAATGCATCTCATAATTTTACAGACTTCTATCAAGTCACTCCGCGCCGCTCATACCCTCTAATCCAGGCAGCATCCAGGAAAACCTCTCCTGCATCCTCTCCAAACCCTCCATATCTTCCTAGTAAAGTGGCGACCAGAATTGAAAGCAAACTCTAATTGCGGCCTAACCAAAGTCTTAGAAAGCTGCAACGTGACTCTTGTATTCAATTCCCCAACCAATTAATGCAAGCATGCCATACTCCTTCTTTACCACCCTATTTATTTGCGTGGCTACTTTCAGGGAGCTATGGATTGAACGCCAAGATCCTTCTGTACATCAATGCTGTTCAGAGTCCTACCGTTAACTGTATATTTCCTTAACATGTGAACTCCCAAAGTGCAGCAACTCACACTTGCCCAGATTAAACACCATCTGTCATTTCTCTGTTCATATCTGGAACTAATCTATATCCCATTCTATCCTTTGACAGCCTTCTACACTATCCACAGCTCCACTGATCTTTGTATCATAGAACATAGAACATAGAACAATACAGCGCAAAACAGCCCTCGATGTTGCGCCGACCTGTAAACTAATCTAAGCCCCTCCCCCTACACTATTCCGTCATCATCCATATGCTTATCCAAGGACTGTTTAAATGCCCCTAATGTGGCTGAGTTAACTACATTGGCAGGCAGAGCATTCCACACAAACTTACTAACCCACGCATCTACATTTTCATCTATACATCTATCATTTATACATTATCACAAACAACAGGGGTACCAGTATGGATCCCTGTGAAACACCACTAGTCACAGATCTCCAGCCTGAAAACCACCCCTCCACCAATGCCATCTGTCTTCTATGGGCAAGCCAACTCTGAATCCACACAGCCAAATCACCATGGATCCCATGCATCTTAATCTCCTGGCTGAGCCTACTATGATGGACCTTGTCAAAATCCTTACTAAAATCCACGTAAACACCATTCAGTGCTCTATCCTCAGCGATCATCTTCATCACCTCCTCAAAAAGTACAATCAACTTAGTGAGATATGATCTTCCCTGCTCAAAGCCATGCTGACTGTCCCTAATTAGGCCATGTTTTTTCAAACTTGCATAAACCCTATCCCTAAGAATTCTCTCCAATACCTTCCCAACCACTGATGAGAGACCCACTGGCCTATAGTTTTTTGGATTATCCCTGTTTCCCTTCTTGAACAGAGGAGCAACTTTGGCTACTCTCCAGACCCCTGGGGACCTCTTCAGTGGCTAGTGAGAATTAAAAGAGCTTGGCCAAAGCTCTAGCAATCTCCTCTCTTGCCTTTCTCAATAACCTGGGATAGATATCATCGGGCCTTCGGGACTTACCCATCTCATGGTCTTCAAGAGATCCAACACCACTTCTTTTTTGATCTCAAAATGCCCCAGCATATTAGCATGCTCCATGCAAATCTTATTATCCTCCACATCTTTTTCCTGGGTGAATGCCAATGCAAAGTACCTATTGAGGATCTCACCTACATTATCTGCCTTCAATCATGTTTTTCCTTTATCCTTGAGTGGTTCTACCTTCTCCTTTCTTATCCTTTTGTTTTTAATGTATATATAGAATGCCTTGGGATTCTCTATCACCCTACTTGCCAAGGTCATTTCATGGCCCCTTCTTGCTCTCCAAAATCCCTGCTTGAGTACCACCCTGATTTCCCTATATTCCTCACAGGCCCTGTCCGATTTTAACTTCCAAAACCCTACAAATACTTCTTTTTCCCTTTTGACTAAATTTACAACCTCCCTTGTTATCCAAGGGTCCCTTACTTTGCTATCCTTATCCTTCCTCCTTATCGGAATATGGAAGTCTCTACAGCAGGTCTTCAAACACTTCCTATGTATCAAATGTGGTCTTGCCTGATAACAGCTCCTCCCACTTAACATTCCATAGCTCGTGCCTAATACTGACATAGTTAGCTCTCCCACAATTTAGTACCTTCCAACATGGTCCTGACTTATCTTTGCTCATCGCTATCTTAAAACATAAGGAGTTGTGATCACTGTTTCCAAAATGCTCTCCCACTGAAAGGTCAGTTACCTGTCCTGGCTTATTAGCCAATATAAGGTCCAATATGGCCCCTCTTCTAGATGGACTATCCAAATACTGTTTCAAGAAACCCTCTTGGATGCACTTAACAAATTCCATCCCATCTAAGTCCCTTGCTCCATGGGAGACCCAGTCAATACCGGGGAAGTTAAAGTCACCTACTATGATAACTCTGTTTTTATTGCACTTTTCTATAATCTGCCTATATTTTGTTCCTCAATAAATGGTGGCTGTTGGAGGCCTATAGTATAAGCCAAACAGAGTGATTGCACCCATCTTATTTTTTAAGCTGTACCCATATTGCCTCAGTGGAAGAATCCTCCAGTATATCCTCTGTCAGGTCAGATGTAATATTCTCCCTGATTAGTAATGCAACTCCTCCACCTCTTTTACCTTCCTCTCTATCTTGTCGAAAACAATGAAACCCTAAAATGTTGAGCAGCCAGTCCTGTCGCTCTTTCAATCAAGTTTGTAATGGCCACAACATCTTAGTCTCATGTACTGATCCAGGCCCTAAGCTCATCTGCGTTACCTTTAATACTCTTTGCATTGAAATAAACATACTTCATCCCATTAGTACCATCATGTTCATTTATGCCTTTCCTTTCTTTCTGATTTACTGATCCTAACATCTACCTTTCCCTCAATCCCTTCACTTGCTGACCTGTTGCAGGGGTTCCCAGCCCTCTGCCACTCTAGTTTCAGTCCTCCTGAGTAGCGCTAGTGAAGCTCCCTGTGAGGATTTTTGTTCACCTCCAGTTTAGATGCAACCTGCCCCTTTTGTCCAGATCAATCCTGCCCCAGAAGAGATTCCAATGGCCCAAGAACATGAAACTTTTTTAGACACATTTTTAAATAAGGAGGATAATACCATAGACAGTTCTCCAAGATGGATGTGTGCACAGTTATAACAAATCCTCTTGAATGATTATGATGTGGTAGGCATCACAGAGACATGGTTGCAGGAAGTTCAGGACTGGCAGTTAAACATCCAAGGATTCACAACATATCGAAAAGACAGGGACGTGGGCAGAGGGGGTGGGGTTGCCTCGTTAGTTAAGAATGAAATTAAATCCTCGGCACTGAATGACATAGGGTCAGAGGATGTGGAGTCTGTGTGGGTGGAGTTGAGGAACCACAAAGGCAAAAAAACTATAATGGGAGTTATGTACAGACCTTCTAACAGTGATCAGGATCAGGGGCGCAAGATGCATCGAGAAATGGATAGGGCATGTCAGAAAGGCAAGGACACGGTGATCATGGGGGACTTCAATATGCAAGTGAACTGGGTGAATAATGTTGCTGGTGGATCCAAGAAAGGGAATTCATGGAATGTTTGCAGGATGACTTTTTGGAACAGCTTGTGATGGAGGCCACAAGGGAGCAGGCTATTCTGGACTTAGTGCTATGTAATGAGCCAGACTTTATAAAAGACCTTAAAGTAAGGGAACACTTAGGAGGCAGCGATCATAATATGGTAGAGTTCAGTCTGCAGTTTGAAAGAGAGAAGGCAAAACCGGATGTAATGGTGTTACAGTTAAATAAAGGTAATTACAGGGGCATGAGAGAGGAATTGACTGGAAGCAGAGCCTAGCGGGAAGGCAGTAGAGCAACAATGGCAGGTGTTTCTGGATGTAATTGAGGACACAGTACAGAGGTTCACCGCAAAGAAAAGAAAGATTATCCAGGGTGGGATTAGACAGCCATGACTGACAAAGGAAGTCAGGAAATATATCAAAGAAAAAGAGACAGCCTATAAAGTGGCCAAGAGCACTGGGAAATCAGAAGATTGGGAAGGCTACAAAAACAAACAGAGGATAACAAAGAGAGCAATAAGGAAGGAGAGGATCAAATATGAAGGTATGCTAGCTAGTAATATTAGAAATGATAGTAAAAGCTTCTTTCAATACATAAGAAACAAACAAGAGGCAAAAGTAGAAATCGGGCTGCTCCAAATTGATGCTGGAAGGCTAGTGATGGGAGATAAGGAAATAGCTGAAGAACTTAATCAGTACTTTGCGTCAGTCTTCACAGTGGAAGACATGAGTAGTATGCCAATAATTAGGGAGAGTCAGGGGGCAGAGTTGAGTATGGTAGGCATTACAAAAGAGAAAGTGCTAGTAAAGCTAAAAGGTCTAAAAATTGATAGATTTCCTGGCGCCGATGGGCTACATCCTAGAGTTCTGAGGGAGGTGGCTGAGGAAGTAGCAGAGGCTTTGGTTATGATCTTTCAAAAGTCACCGGAGTCAGGGAGAGTCCCAGATGATTGGAAAATTGCTGTTGTAACTCCCTTGTTTAAGAAAGAATCAAGGCAAAAGATGGAAAATTATAGGCTGATTAGCCTAACCTCAGTAATTGGTAAAATTCTTGAATCCATTGTCAAGGATGAGATTTCTAAATTCCTGGAAGTGCAGGGTCAGATTAGAACAAGTCAGCATGGATTTAGAAAGGAGAGGTCATGCCTGACAAACCTGTTAGAATTCTTTGAAGAGGTAACAGGTATGTTAGACCAGGGAAACCCAGTAGATGTTATCTATCTAAACTTCCAAAAGGCCTTTGATACGGTGCATCACGGGAGGCTGCTGAGCAAGATGGAGGGCCCATGGTGTTCGAGGTGAGCTACTGGCTTGGATTGAGGATTGGCTGTCTGACAGAAGGCAGAGAGTTGGGATAAAAGGCTCTTTTTTGGAATGGCAACTGGTGATGAGTGGTGTCCCGCAGGGTTCAGTGTTGGGGCTGCAGCTGTTCACCTTGTATATTAATGATCTGGATGAAGGACTGGGGGCATTCTGGCGAAGTTTTCCGATGATACGAAGATAGGTGGACAGGCAGGTAGTACTGAGGAGGTGGGGAAGCTGCAGAAAGATTTGGACAGTTTAGGAGAGTGATCCAAGAAATGGCTGATGAAATTCAATGTGAGTAAATGTGAGGTTTTGCACTTTGGAAAAAAGAATACAGGTATGGACTATTTTCTAAATGGTGAGAAAATTCATAAAGCAGAAATACAAAGGGATCTGGGAGTGTTGGTCCAGAATTCTCTAAAAGTTAACTTGTAGGTAGAGTCCGTGATTAAGAAAGCAAATGTAATGTTGTCGTTTATCTCAAGAGGGTTGGAATATAAAAGCAGCGATGTGCTTCTGAGGCTTTATAAAGCTCTAGTTAGGCTCCATTTAGAATACTGTGTCCAATTTTGGGCCCCACACCTCAGGAAGGACATACTAACCCTGGAGCGTGTCCAGCGGAGATTCACACGGATGATCCCTGGAATGGTAGGTTTAACGTATATGAATGGCTGAGGATCCTGGGATTGTACTCATTAGAGTTTAGAAGGTTGAAGGAGATCTAATAGAAACTTACAAGATAATGTTTGGCTTAGAAGGGGTGGATGCTAGGAAGTTGTTTCCGTTAGGCGGGGAGATAAGGACCCGTAGGCACAGCCTTAAAATTAGAGGGGGTAAATTTAAAACTGAAATGAGATGACATTTCTTCAGCCGGAGAGTGGTGGGCTTGTGGAATTCATTGCCATGGAGTGCAGTGGAGCCTGGGACATTAGATGCCTTCAAGGCAGGGATCGACAAATTTCTGATCTCACAAGGAATCAAGGGCTACGGGGAGAGTGCAGGGAAGTGGAGTTGAAATGCCCATCAGCCATGATTTAAATGGCGGAGTGAACTTGATGGGCCGAGTGGCCTTACTTCCACTCCTATGTCTTATGGTCTTAAAAGACACTTAGATAAGAACACGAAAGGAAAGGTTTGGAAGGATGTGGGCCAGGAGCAGGCAGATGGGACTAGTTTACTTCGGCATTATGTTTGGCATGGACTGGTTGTATGGGACTACAATAAATCAAATCAAATCAAACCTTTCCATCACTTTTGCTCATGATCAAGAGTAGACTGATAGGACAGTAATTGACCTGCTTAGTTTTCTCCTTTTTTCTAGAGAAGACCTACCTCAACAATGTTTCAATTTGCTGTAGCTGTACAGGAACAGCTTGGCTCAAGGAAAAACTAGTTCTGGAGCACATGTCTTTAGAACTACTGCCAGAATGTTTTCAGGGCTCATCGCTTTTGCAGTATCCAGATTCTTCGGCTGTTTCTTGATATCATGTTGAGAGTATGATTTGTCTATAAACTGCTATCTGTTTTATTGTGGAACAAAGGAAGAGACATCGATGGATCATTCATTTGGCACCTCTGCCTGTAGATGGTTTCAAGTACTTCAGTCTTGTCTTTTGCATTGATGTGCTTTTGGAAGTATGGGCATTTGTGGAGCCTCCTTCTCCCCTTAGTTGTTTAATTTTGCATCACCACTCATAACTGGATTCACAACAGTACTGCAAATTTTTGATCTGATCCATTGTACGGTCACTTAACTCAGTCTATCTCATGCTGCTTTGCACTTTTGCACACAAGTAAATCCTGTGCTAGAGCTTCAGTAGGTTAACTTCTAACATTTAAGTAAGCCAGGTGCTGTTCCTGACGTGTCCTCCTGCAGCCTTCTTTGAAGCAGAGTTGGTGGTAATATCAGGGTGTGAGGTATGTTGGGCCGTGAAGTTGCAGACTGTACCTAAATAAAATTCTGTTGTTGCTGTCAGCTCTCCTATTTTCATTTTCATGTTGGAATTATATATGAGGAAATAAGGAACGCACCAATTTATGAATACTTTTGAGTTTACCTTTATAATATTGCAGTAGTATTTGAATTGTAATCATATTAACATTTACAAATTCACCCATGGAAGCAAACTTTGATGGCCATGAATTGCAATCAGTGTATTATCATGCCCACCAGTAATTAAAAATTTCAAGTTAAGATTTTTCTTGAGGAAGAAATAAAAAATAGTTGCATTGGCTCACTCTTAGCTCTAATTTTGCTCATCTCTGGCAAAAATATTAATAATTTTTGGTAACTTTAATGTCTTGGCATTGAAATATGAACCAAGAAGCTATGCTGTGACAGTCAAATATCTCATTCTGTACTGTTAGGGCTCAAAGCAATCAATGGGTGAGATTGTTCTCTCTAACTGAGCATTTTGTGTTAGGTATTTTCTAATCAACCTGTTCCGAGATGTTATATCATGCGCTGGAGCAGGTGGGACTTAAATCTGGGCCCCCTATTTTAGAGATATGGACACTACAAAAGCAATTCCACAAGACCCCTCAGCATTTGAGTTATGCTTGCAAATGAACCTATAGCAGCAGCATCCAAATTTTCTTAAATAACACTTCCATTACATTGAACATTACAAAGTCAGTTCTTGATAAAGAAAGTAGTTTCCAAAATTGATATTTTTCTTACCTATTTGTGTTGAATTAGAAGCAACTTTGAGTTGAACTCCACTCTGCTATCAAAAGTCAACTAAAGCTAACCAAAATAATAAAATGTGAGGCTGGATGAACACAGCAGTCCCAGCAGCATCTCAAGAGCACAAAAGCTGATGTTTCGGGCCTAGACCCTTCGTCAGAGAGCTAACCAAACACATTTTATGCATGTTCCTTGGAAAGAAATTATGATGATGTTATTCCATCAGATCAATGTGAATTGAACCTAAGCTGCAGGAGTGAATATTAAGTGTCTAAGTTGGGTATGAATCAGTCATAAATATCTAATTTATAAAGAAATATTATAAATCATGAGATAAAAGTGATCAAATTGATTGATTACTCTCATCAAAATAAACTGACCAGACAGAAGGACGTTCTTCACAAATATCCAGTGTATTGCTGAAGTTAGCATAAAAACAAAGGTTCAGGTCAAACAGTAGTCAGCCTGCAAATTCCCATGTGCCTGCTAATCTGGCTGGATGTGATAGTGAGACTCTTTTTCACTCAGATGGATGCTTCAGTTGCACTGGAATCTGTACGGTGGTGCATTTAAATGACCTGGTCACAGGTTGAAATTTTCAGGCGTCATTGTCCAGAAAGGATTTGAAAGTGACTTCAATGCTATTAATACATATTACATCAATAACATTTTAAAAAGTAGATAAACGGCTGGGAAACTAAATCATTAGGATGACAATGATTGAAGTTTATAGCTCTTTGCAGATTATGAAAAAGCAATTTGTTCAATTGTGTCATTTGTTGAAAATCTGCCACCTCCATTGTATACGGGGGTCTGATCACTTGTTTGCTTATGAATGGACATGTTTAAGGTCATGACTGGGAGACAGGTTGATAAAGAAAGCTTTATCAGAACAGGTAAAGATATTAAGGAGTTTAGATAAATGCTTTTGCCAAGACTACAAGATCAGAAATGATGAAAATGGCAACAACAAGAAGTTATCTTAAAGTCCAATAAGTTTCCCCATGAATGAATACATAATTAGAATCAAAGGGCAGAATTTTCTGTTCTCCACACTTTGTTGGAGTGGGTTCCCAGCACTGCTTGAATGAAGGCAGTGGGAGCCTTTCTGCCATGCTTGAGTGTACAATTAATACCAACCCATGGTCTCATCCTACTGATACTAATGCTGCAGCAGTTAGGGTTTCACAATGCATGAAGTATGACAAGTATAACAATGCATGTTTGATGACACCTTCTGGGGGTGGGAGTGGGGTAAGAACATTGTTCAAAGACACTCAGCGGTACTCGGGGCAGGGGGATTCAACAGCAGCAAAGAGGTCCTGCTGAGAGTCAGCCCCCTGATCTTTGCTGCCAAACCCTACCCCTGTAACCACAATTCTGCTTTCACCTACCAAGGTCTAGTTTCTTCTTTAATGTGAGGCCACAGTGGAGGGTGGAGTAACAGCTGGAGGCAACACTGATTAGCCGATGGTTTTTAGTCAGCAAGTTTTCTCTCTGGTTGTCATTGATCCTGGGGTAGCACTGCCACTGGCCTGTCAAGTGCCTGAGTGGCACAAAATGTGGCCACCTTCTCAAAAAAGAATGACATGGGCTTTTGCTGGCTAATCTTCAGACTACCAGGATCCCTATTATCTCCGCAAGATTCCACCCATGGTGCTGTTTGTTGATTAATGCAAAATAAAGATAAAGTTGTACCATCTGAATTAAATGGGTGCAATCATAATTACCAATCTGCACATTCACCTTCCAGTAAAATGAAGCAACTTATCAATTTTACCTGTTCTTATCTTGATGCAATTTTGGATAGATTACAGCAGTGCAAGTGTGAAAGACAAATATTTTGTTGAGGTACATCACTGATAAACTAACAGAGAAGTACATACTGAGGGTAGGGAGATTAAAAAAAACTTCTCACTGCTCCGGACATTTTATGGGCTGATGTCTCAGTTCTCTCCCTTGCACACTATTTTATGGACAGTTTATAGCAATTATTACAAGGGGAATATATATTAAGGTAGAAATGTTTTGCTGCAATTGTGCAGTGGCACTGGTGAGACTACATGTAGTGTACTGTGTACAACTTTGGTTGTCTTAGAAAAAATTCAACTGACTGACTCCTAAGATGAGGTGGTAATCTTATGAGGAAAGATTGGACAGATTGAGTGTGTATGTATTGGAGTTAAGAAGAATGAGATGTGCTTCAGGCCTTTTTCCTCCTTTAAGACCCTCTTTATAACTGGCGTCTTTGATCAACTTATTCTCATGCTCCCAATATATCATTTATTGACTGTATCAATTTTTGGTGAATTACACATCTGTGAAGCCTCTTGGGTTGTTATAAGATGCTGTATAAAGATGCCACGTTAACCCATGGTAGATTTGAAAAGTGGGGACGAACTGTTGATTTCTCAGAATTGCTAAGATCTTCCAAAGTTGCACTGAGACAAGCCCAAACACAAATTAATAAGCTGTTTCACAGTGAGGTGAATGTGCAGAAGGAATTGAAGTTTTGATTATTTTTGAAAATGCTTTTCTGATATTTTCTTGCTTTATGCTAGATATTGATGTGTTTCCCTCATTTTAGAGAAGCAAAATGATGATGAGGCATATTAAAAGCAAATTATTATTGGAAATCTGAAATAAAATCAGGAAGTGCTGACAATACTCAACAAGTCTGGCAGAATCTCCAAAGAGTCATATCTGTCTTAAAATGTTAACTGCATTTCACTTTCCATGATACTGCCAAGATGATGAAGCATGCTTGACTGTAACAAAGTTGAAATGCCCTTACTTGCCTTTACGACGCTTTTGAATCACAAGGATCAGAAACATTAGTGCAGGAATGTAAACAAATTTGTCTTATTTGGATGCTATTTCACTAAAAAGGCAGCAACAGAGCTATGTGGCTTGTTGGAAGCTGACTTGTGTGAAGCAATGATCGTAGCAGTCAAGGTCACCACAGCCATGACCTTTGGTGGCTCAAACTCATTCCAAACTCCCACAAGACAAATGATCAACAACCAACAGTTTACAGTGCACATCTTCATCAAGTATGTCAGTGGCAGTCATGCATTGTTCATCAGAGTAGACATCTTCTTCTCTTTCCATGTGGAAAATTGGATGCATAAAAGAGGGGTTTTCACAATGATCTGTTATTGCCAGATAATATATTAATCACAGAAATATCAATGGCATTTATAAGTTCTTCTGGACCTCTGTATGTAACCCACTGAACTTCATAGATTAGGTGGGACTAATCTGTGTGTACGTCTTAAGTAAGTAACAATGCAGTATTGTACAGAAATGTATTCAATTCACATTCAGGTAATGGGCAAGGTAAAAGAAGGCAGATGTAATAGTTCTTATTTTGGTGGAATGAGGCTCACTCTGGAGCTATTTGAAAATGGTGATGGAATCCTATTTTAAGGATTCTATCCATTTCTCGTACTAGTGGTTTTCACCAACACAGGACAATTGTGCAAATAATGAGAGCCACCCTATATTGCACTTCAAACCTGATCATATCCATTGCAGGGTTTACTTCTGAGACCCACATACCCACCACCTTTGGGATTTTCCTGGAGTCGGGTTCTCAAAGAAATGTGGGAGACACCCCTTCTCATGAGTTGTGAATCATGCTATGGAATCAGGAACCTATTGAAAGCTTGGTTTCAATGGTCTTATGTATTTATTCCATGCCCCCTTTATGTTTTTATCCATGATCTATGACCTTTATCGCCACTGTGCCATCGTCATGCTCTCCATGCCATCTCCATACCCATTCATCCAGGGTATACAATACACAGAACCAATGAGCAATATATTAACAATGGCAAATGTTGAAATGCTGAGGGAAGTGAAACAGGATCTGCTTTGAGTAAAAATGTTCCTCCAACCTGACATTTGTCAATCAGACAGAACCATGATTGTATTAGTAACGAAAAAATTTACTCATTTTATGCCTCTTTATCTTGTTCAAATGAATATATAAACATTGTCAGAAGAAGAATAGCTTGTTATAACCTTATAATGATGTCAATCCAGTGACATAGACACCCTAAATCAGTTAGTCTAACATACCCCGCTAAGTGAAGACACGTGAGTTTTGGAACTCAGCCAAACATTCATAAGAAAACCAATGGAACCTGTATCAGCAGAAACTGATAACCAAACAATTTATTCTCCAGCTAGGCTCAAAGGGCCAAATTGATTTTAATACTACTAGGAAAAAATTACACAAAACTAATGTTTAAATAACATGCCTCAGTTTTGACCCAGTGGCTATCAATAATTTTCTTCCGGGGTCAGAACAAGGGATGTGATTGCACTGGAGAGAGTGCATAGGAGATTTACGAGGATGTTACCTGGTCTGTAGAGTTTTAGTTATGAAGAGAGATTGGATAGACTGGAGTTATTTTCCTTGGAGCCGAGAAGATTGAGAGGGACCATGATTGAGATATATAAAGTCATGAGGGACATAGACAAGGTTGATGGGAAGAAATCTATCTTCTTGGTGGATGGATCAATGACCAGGGACATAGATTTAAGATAAGGGCCTGGGGTTTTAGAAGGGCTGTGGGGAAAATTCTTTTCATTCAAAGGGTGGTGGGAATCTGGAACTCACTGACTGTGATGATGGTAGAGGCAGAAACCCTCATAACATTTAAGAAGTATTTAGATGTACACGTACGATGTCAAGTCACACAGAGCTAAGGTTGAAAAATAGCATTAGAATAGTTAGGTTGTTTTTTTTGATACAGGCTCAATGGGCTGAAGGGTTTTTGTTTTGGCTGTAGACCTCTATTCCCAATAATTTCCTGACCTGAGCCCATCTCAGTAAAAACAAACCAGCCCAATTACTATATTTTTAAAGCAAGAGTCTGGGTGACTAATAGCACAATCACAAGTTGATGAAGACTCAATTTGAGGTGCTCAGTATCAATAAGGTGCTGTGCATAAGTGCTTTTGTGGACTCATCTGAAATCACTGTATCATCTGTAATGAGGGTAACATCTCTGGCAGAAGACTTTATTGTGTGCATGCACTGTGGGCCTAATCAAAATATTAGCATTATATTAATTTTCATTTGCAAATGAGAATATATGCCTTGCTGTTTTATGGATGTGCATGTGAAGCTTTGAAAAAAATATAGTATCTATGAGGTCATTTAACAGTAGATCTCAGTTCGGGTGTTATCAGTTGAGAAATGTCTCTCTGCTATTTGGTCCACAGAAAGCCCTTGGCAGAATTCCTTTGATTATTCATTCTTTTCCTTGGTTTTGTTTTCTTGTCCTTTAGGATTTTGGATATAGCATTAATTGAAGACATAGGACTGAGCCAGGAAATAGCTTGAAGTTATAGTTGACGGTATAGTGTAGGGGGAGGGGCTTATATTAGTTCACAGGTCGGCCCAACATCGAGGGCCAAAGGACCTGTTCTGCGCTGTATTGTTCTATGTTCTATTTTATAGGCTCAGTTTCTCCGAAGTAGAGTGCACACTTTTGCTGAGTTCCAAGTACACCCTTGAGACTCAAAGAGACAAACTTTCCTTTCTTGAACTTCTGGCAGCAGCAACTTCCATGTGGCATTTGTCAGTATTCACTGACATCCTAGGTTTTGTGCAACAAATTTGTTTTGACCGGTAATTTTTTTCCGCTGACTTGTCACAAGGCAGCATCCCCCTTTTTAAGAGCAACATTTGTGTACAATTTCTAGATTTGTAATGTTGCAAGCCCTCTGGTTACAAGCTTAAATTTTAGTGAGAGATCATGATAATTGACCATTTGACTGATGTAGGAAAACTGGGCATGGCTAAATGTCTGCATTTCAGCAAGCTGTGTGAATTGAGGTTAGGCAGTTTCACAGTAGTTTTTACTTGGCATTAATCCACAGTATAAAACAGTTCCTAAATCAGCATGAATTAGCAGCCATACCTCAATGCCCACAGCATGGCTTGGGTCCAGACAAATGCAGAAAAGGTGTTGGACTAATTGGAAAAGAGGACACACCTGAGATTGATAGTGACCCATGCTGTAGGGCAGAATTAAGTGAGTTTTGGTCTATATCTGGTCCAGTCCTTTACCTGATGTGGGAGTGTTTAATGCTGATGCTAAATGCCTAAAATGGAACAATTTTCATTTCAGTGTTAACATCCATTACCTAGAAAACAAAAAGAAAACTTGAAATTATTGGTTACCACTATGACTTTTTTTTTTGTTTTTTTTTGTCTTCAGTAATGAAGTAATAGAAAACTTTCTATAAATTTCAGGATATCATTGTACCATAAGAATATGCAGGATTTGGAAAATCCATTGCAATCTATCTGGTCAGTTGAATCTCCACGAATTGTGTTGCACAATATATCATTTCAACATGGTCCTTCACAAAATTGTTACTTTTTCAAATTACTAGGACAAGATGAAAATGATCATTTTTAAAAGATTATCTTTGTAATTTAGAAAATGATATAGTGATCTTTACTGTTAATGAGTAGTAGAACATTTTAGCTTCTGTACCTGTTAGAAATTGCAAAATAACTCAGTGTTCCAAAGTATTCGCTCAATGACTATTATTGACTGACTTTTTGATTTTTTGAGTATGTTTTCCATTAATTCTTTTTCCATTGTGTTCATTTCATAATCACTCATATAGAACTTATAGATACATTCTGTTTTCTTAAAATGTGCTTGCCCAGCCGCTAGGTTTCTTGACTGCCACTTCAAATAATGATTGCTGTCCTTAGCCACCATTACTTGCTCCTCAAACTTCATGTTATTGTGAGAATTTTGTTTTTGTTATATGATGATAAATGGTTGTTAAGGCTAGCATGTCCTGTTCCCTTCACCTAAGGAAATACTTTGCAGTAATAAGCTGAAGAATCATCAAAGTTGTTTAGTAATTGAACACGTGATTTTTTTTGTGGCTGCGGGATAATCCAGAAAGTTCAAGACTGAGCTGTCTCTCTCTGAGGAGTTGTGTGTCTTCTATACATGAGAAATACTTTAAAGAAATTAGTTTGGGCAGTTAGCCATCATCCTCCCAATAGGCATGAACTCTCAGGGCAATATTGTCCTTGAGTTGTCACAGTCTACTTCAGAAAGGCCCAAAGTAGCTGGCCTGGAAATGAAAATCATGTTACACTAATACAGGACAAGACACTTCCGAGTTAGTGTTGAAGAACAGGGTGAAATAGAGCAAACTGTTTGCTACATTTAACTGGTTTAAAACTGAATTTAATGATAACATTGACAGCATGAAATAAAAAGAGCAATTTCATTCCACAGCAATGACATCCTTCAACCTCAATAAATTTTTTAAGAAGTGTTTAATGCAAAATATTGAATTTGTGATCTAATGATTAGTCGAGAAATTGTGGTCCTGGAAAATGTTACTGCTTTTAATGGTTATGCCAACAATTTGTATCTTGGTGGACTTTGGACTTCCTGCCTGTTATTTTAAAGATTGTTTTGGAGGCTTTAAGCTGGCATGAGCTTCTGCACCTCCTACATTAGTCTGGATATGCAGGTGTTTAAGGCAATCACTATTGGTGATGGATTACAGGTTTCAGGTATGATAAGGGATATACTGTTGCTGCTACATAAATCGGGCATTGTAGCTTATCCAGTTTCTTCCTTCTCAAAATTCTGAAGGCAACGGCTGCTTTATTGAAACAAACAAGACTGTGAAGTTGGGGGGGTGGGGGTCTTCACAGCGTAAGTGTTGACTGACTATGTTTCCACTAGTAGGAGAATCTCAAATTTGGGGCATCATTACAAAATAAGAGGGCACTCATTTGAAACTGTGATGTGAATGAATTTCTTCCCTCAGAGGATAGTGAATGTCTGGAATTCTGTCTTCTACAGAGTTGTGGGGGTTCGATCATTTAAAGGGGACGTAGATAGATATTGAAATATTGAAAAGTCGAAGGCTTTGAGGAACAAACATGAATATAAGTAAAATCTAAATCTAAATCTAAAATCTTACAAGGAATTAGGCCTAAGACAGATCAGCCATGCTCTTTTAGAATGACATGAGGGGCTGAATGGCCTATCCTGCTTCTATTTCTCATGTTCATTGATTTGCTGCTTGCAACTATATTTCGAACATTGTAAAATATTAAATCATGGATGTGGGTGTTGTTGGTTGGGCTGGCATTTTTGCCATCCTTGGATGCTCCTTGAGAAGGTGGTGATGAGTAGATGACTGTACTACTTTCAATGTTATTTCCATAACAATTGGTAGTAAAACAGTTAGATACTCTTATACTACCAGCAAAGAACATCTTAAATCCAGTATTTTAGTATGTCCTCTATAAAGTAGTATTAATAACTTGTTGCATTACAAATTCCAAATGTGGTTTGTAATGTATAGTACAATGCTGATAGAGGTTTTATAGTTGAATCATCAATATCCTGTGACTTTGAGGTAAATCAGTTGGCCATGTCAGCATTTATTGCCCATCCTCAGTTGCCCTTTAGAAGATGGTGATGCCATCTTGATCCGATCCAATTCCCTTGAGGAGGGAATTCCAGGATTTGGACCCAATGATACTGGAGGAGTGACAGTATATTTCTAAGTCAAGATGGTCATCGGGTTGGGGGCTTCTTGCAGGTGGTGGTCTTCCTATGCATCTATTGCCCATGTCTTAGGTGGAAATGTTGATAGGTTTGGAAGGTGCTGTCTCAGGACATTTGCTGAAATTCTGCACTGCATTTTGGACATGGTACATGCTGCTGCTACTATTGAGCATTAGTGGTGGGATGAATAGATGTTTGAGGATGTGGTATCAATCATGCAGGCTGCTTTGTTCTTGATGGTGTTGAACTTGTTGAGTGTTGTTGGAACTGCAAGTGAGGAATATTCCATCAGACTCTTGATTTGTGCCTTGTAGATGATAGACAAGCTTTGGAGAACCAGGAGATGAGTTACTTGCTGAAGTATTCCTAGCCCTGATCTCTAGTTGTAGCCACTGTATATATATGACTATTCCCATTCAGTTTTTCATCAATGGTAACCCCCATGATGGTGAGACAATGGGCGATTCAGTGGTGGTAATACCATTGAATGTCATAGGGTGATGGTTAGATTGATTCTTATTAGAGGTCATCATTGCCTATTGTTTGTATGGTCCAAATGTTATTTCCTACTTTTCAGCCCAAGCCTGGATATTGTCCAGATCTTGCTGCATTTAGATATGAACAGCTTCAGTATCTGATGAGTAGCAAATGATGTTGAACATTGTATGATGATCAACAAACATGTCCACTTTTAACATTATGATGGGGTAAAGTCATTGATGAAGCTGGTTGGGCCTGGGACACTACCCTGAGAAACGCCTGCAAAGATATCCTGGAGCAGAGATTACTGACCTCCAACAACCACAACCATCTTCCTACTTGTTAGGTATGACTCCAACCAGAGAGAATTTTCCCCCTTATTTCTATTGACTCCAGTTTTGCTAGGGCTTCTAGATGCCACATGCCATCAAATATAGCCATGATGTTAAGGGCAACCAATCTCACCTCACCTCTTAAATTCAGCTCATTTGTCCATGTGTGAGCCAAGGCTTCCTAACTAGGTCCCCAATAAATCCATATTTGGGAGGTCTATAAGCAGTTTCCTTGTCCCACAATCAAATGAGGTCCTCATATGTGCAACCAATACCCATTTACATGCCTCTTTCTACCATCTATGGGCAGGAGACTCACACATTCAGGAAGCAATAAAAGCTCTTGGGCCAGGTGGCTTCAGGGCTTGTGTGTAATAGTGCACATCTTTCAAAGGCATAATGCCTTATCAAAGGACATGGCTTCAGTAGGGGGAAAAGGTCCGCTGAGAGCTAATCTCCTTCCCTTGCTGCTTTAACCCCTATCAGTGTGAATCCCATTTGTGTTCCCCAATGTGCCATCACTCTCTTGTGCCTGGGTTCATTGGCAGCAATGTCCCTGTCAAGTGGCGAACACCTGCCAGCTTCTGTCTGGCCAGCAGTTCTCAGCAGATGTGAATGACCTTGTTGTGCTTCTTGGAATACCCTTGTCCATTTAAATGCCTGATTTACACTTAATGTGATAGGCCTTCCTTCCCTAACAGTACTGTGTGTGTTCATAGGTAGAACTTATAACTGCAGCAGTTCAAGAAGTCAGCTCACAGCCACTTTCTGCAGCACAATTACAGAGGTGTAATAAAACATTGTCCTAGCCAGTAATGCCCACCTGCTGTGAAGTATATTTAAAAAGATGTGGCATGGGTTGTCCACCTGGCAGTGGCATTCCTGTTCCCTCCATTGAATACTGCAATATGTCATTCAGTCCAAGAAAGGAGGAGTGAAAGAGCCAAGTGATTGCAGCTTTATGTATGATACTTTTAGTGTTTCTAGGATTGTAGCGAGCACTCCCTCCCTCCGGTTTCCCTTCGGCTTTATTTGAAATTTTTGCTCAGATTGGCCAACACAGTTAAAATCCACAAAATGAATGTTGGGAATGCTTAACTTTGGCTTGTAATCTTTAAGATAGTAAATTGTCTTGCAGCAATAATTTTCATTTATTTTGCCCCAATTTTAAAAATTCTATTTTTTGAAGTCCTCTATGACCGTACTTCTTCCTAGCTGTCTAATCACCTGCAGGGCTTACATATTGGAGCTACCAACATTCCTCCAGTTCTGATCCCTTGAACATTACCATGTTATATTGCTCCCTTGTCGGCAGTCATGCCTTCACTTGCTTGAATATTGAATACTGAAATGCTATGATTTCCTATTTAACACTTATTGCTTGTCCAACTGCTTGCTCGAGTCAGCCATGGTTTGGTGGATAATGATTCTTGCTTTAATCAGAAATTTGTAGGCTGAGTCAATTCAGTGACTTGAGTACAAATATCTAGGCTGACATTCCTACTAGTACTGAGGATATGCTTGCTACCCAGAATTTTAAATAAAGCCCCTGTTTGCATTCTTGGGTAGATGTAAAAAATGCTAAGGCACCATTTCTAAAACGAGTAGGGAGGTTCTCCCAGTGTTCTGGCTAATATTTATTACTCAATGAATATCACAAAAACAGTCTGATTATTATCACATTCTTACGCTGCCAAGATATCGCACAAAGCAGACAAGAAGAAATATTAGGCGCCTCTGATAAAGGGATAGTAATAACCATGGGCAAGTATAATCTACATATAAACTAGAATCACCAGATTGGCAATTATAGCCAAGAATGGAATAGAATACTTTTGAGATAGCTTTTAGAGCAGTTCATTCTGGAACCAAACAGAGAGCAGGTTATCCAAGAATTGTTATCGTATAATATTTGTGAATTGTAACAAGATTGATTAATTAATGACCTCAGAGTAAAAGCACCCTGAGATAACAGTGACCACAAAATGATTCAAAATTGAGTCTGAAACCAGTGTTTTAAACTTAAATTAGAGGACAGTGTGGGCATGAAAGCAAATCTAATGGAAATGAATTTGCATACATGCTCACATGGTAGGAGCAGTGTACACCATCCTCATGATGTAGAGCAAAAATTCACCAATGCTCCTTAAGTGCATCTTTCAAACCCACAATCACTGCCATCTCGAAGGACAAGGGCAGCAGATACATGAGTACGCCACCATCACCAAGTTCGCCTTCAAACTACTCACCATCCTGACTTTGAAATATATCCATCAATGTCACAGGGTCAAAATCCTGGAAACTCCCTTCCTAACAGCACTTTGGTGTAATTACACACAATGGACTGAATGTTCAAAAAAGCAGCTCAACACCATCTTCTCAAGAGCAACTGGTGATGGGCAATAAATGTTGACCCAGCGAGCAAAGAATAAGTTGAAAAAAAAGAAGCTAAGTTGTAAATCATTGGATACATTGGCAGACATTTGAGGGAATACTTCAGAATGTATACTTTGGTATATTCCCATGATATTAAAAAATTCTAAAGGGGAGGACTACCATCCATGGTAAAGTTTAAAAAATTAGGGAAGGCATTAAACATAAGGAAAAATTATAACTGTACAAAGATGAATGACCAGTCAGATGATTAGGTAGAATATATAGGATGGCAGAGAACGATGAAAAGTATGAGAGGAAGCAAAAATTTATACAGTCAGCAAGAGATTTTATGGTTTATAAAAAGGAAAAAGAATATTAATTCTCTAGAGAGTGAGAATTGATTATTTATGGTGGATAATAAGGAAATAGTGGAAAGAAATGATCAAAACCTTTGCTCTTGTCTTCACAATTGAAAATGCGAAAAACATTCCAGTAACAGCTGTAATTCACAAGGTGGAAGGGAAAGAAACTTAACAAAATTAGAATCACTAGGGACATAGTATGAGGCAAGCTAATGGAACTGTTGGCTAACAAGTCTCTGGGTCCAGATGGGCTTCATCCTAGGGACTTAAATGAAGTGGTTAATAAGGTAATAGATGCATTTAATTTCCAAAATTCCTTAGTTACTGGAAAAATTCCATCAGACTGCAAAGTAACAAATATAATTCCTCTATTCAAGAAGGGAAGTTAAGAGAAAACAGGAAATTATAGGCCCATTAGCTTGACATCTGTTGTGAGGAAGGTGTTAAAATTGAACATTAAAGAAGTTACATGTGGGCATTCAGAAAAGCTCAAGATTGTCAGGAAGAGTCAGCATGGTTTTATGAATGGAAAACAATGTTTATCCAATTTATTCGAATTCTTTAAAACAGTATCATGTGCTTGAATAAAGGGAAGTTTTTAAACGTACTGTATTTTGATTTCCAGAAGGCATTTTTTGAGGCGCTACATCAAAGATTATTGCTGCATGGTCTACTCCCCAGGATGTGCACCAAGCAAACATTGACTACATTTGGAAGGCATCACTCGGTGAAAACACTGTTTGGTCTGCCTGAAACGTATTGGTTTTCCAGGGCAAACAGTTGACTGAATGTTGCACACTAGCAAGGTGTCAGCCTATGTTTTGAGGGATGCACTAAAACAGCTGTCGCCATGGCGTAGTGGAGAAAGACCACTGTTTAAGGTCTTTCTGCCAAAATATAATGAGGGTCCATTCAGTCATCAGACCCTCTCTTTGCCTCAGTGTATGTAGATAGTGTCTTGTGCGAATAGGAAATACCTTTGTTTTTTACATCTGCAGGGAATGTCAAATTCCAATGTTTGTTTTTCTCTTGATCTGCAAAGACTGTACAGAACCACTTTAGTACCTGTGTATGTACATAAAGTTTTTTATGAATTAAGTATTTTTTTGCAATTAAAAAATCTTCAGGGAGAAAAAAGCATTAATATTTCAAGACCAGTGACTCTTTGAGCTCTGATGAAGACTCAAAATGTTAATCCTGTTTTCTTGTCACAGAAGCTGCCAGACCTGCTGTGTTCCTGCAGCAATTTCTGTTTTTGTTTCACATCTCCAGCAACCTCAGTTCTTCATATTATTTTAGAGGAGGTGAATGTTATTTAAATTGTGAAAGCCGGCAAAAACAGCAGCACAAAGGAATTTTGGGGTCCTTGTGCATAAATCACTAAAAGCTAGTTCGGCAGATGAAGACAAATGGAATGGAGTATGAATATAAGTAATTAAATAAAACAATATAAGCTGTGATCTTGTTGAATGGCAGAGCAGACTAGATGGGTCAAATGGCCTGGTTCTGCTCCTGCATCTTATTTTAATCATCCACAGGTTTATCTAGTCCTTCAGAACCTGTAGGTTCCTATGTATTTGACATGTGTTGGCAACCATCTTAGTAACATGGAAAATTGATGGGTTTGCCTCTGTGATCCACATTTATTATTAATGAAGATTGGAAGCAGCAGGAGCACGAACAGTGAAACACGAGGCATTGTGTTAAGTCTTCCCTCCCTATTAGGTAACTACTGCTTTGAAATAATATGCTGAGATCTTCAAGTTCTCTGTTAAAAGATTTTGTATTTTGTATCATTTCAGAGAAGCAACTATTTTTTTGAAACAGCTAAAAACTGTTCAATTATTTGTTTGGTCAACTGACATTCATGTTTTCTTTTTATCTCCAGGAGGTTTACTCATCTGCCACTGAAAAAGATCCAAAGTTATTCTTTTGAAGGCCTTAGCAATATCATAAGAATGTAAGTTTAGTGAATGTTGAACTGTTAATTCTGAAAGTGTTCCATTTTTGTTTTAAATAATTTCAATTTAATCAGAACAAAATACTTGTATTCTACAAATATCTAAATTTCGTATTGGAAAAAGATATTTTACGGAATTAAGTGTTACCAGGATGTTGCCTGGCCTGGAGGGCTTTAGGTATGAGGAGAGGTTGGATAAACTCAGATTGTTTTCACTGGAAATACAGAGGCTTAGGGCACGACCTGATAGAGGTCTACAAAATTATGAGAGGCATAGACAGGGTGGATGATCAGACGTTTCTTCCCAGGGTAGAAAGGGTAATTAAAAGATGACACAGGTCCATTGTGAGATGGAGAAAGTGTAGGGGAGAGGTGCTGGGAAAATTTTTCACACAGAGTGTGGTGGGTACTTGGAACCTACTGTCAGTGGAGGCGGTGGAAGCAAGCATATTAGCAATGTTTAAGGCTGTATTGATAGACACGTGAACAGGACTGGGAGAGTGTGGCGAACAGAGGGATAGAAACCATGTATGGGCAATAAGTAGCGGGTCTGAATAAGGACTGGAATCAGTGTGGTCTTGATGAGCCGAAGGGCCTGTTCCTGTGCTGTATTGTATTGTATTGTATATTTGGCTTCACTCTTAGTGAGTCTTAGCTAGAGTATTTCCAATAAAGTCCTCATTTCTGCCCAAACACCATAACCTCTGGGTTTTTGTTGACCCTTCCTTTTCTTCAACTACATATTGCATCTCAGTGACATAAACTGAAGTCCGCTTTAGCTTCTATGTATGATAGTCACAACTAGCTTTATTTTCCATTCCCTCTCCAACCTTTGTATCTGACTGATATCCAGTTCCACATAATTGCCCTTTCTTACTACATATGTTTAATGCTGATTCCACTTTGCTGTGCTGCTGCTATCTCAGCTTAAAACAGATCTTCACAACGAGGATTCATCATTTAATACAAAACTGAACTGGGGAGATAGGAGCTAAGTTAGGTCATACTGAATTCTGAGCCAAAAACCTGCTTTTACAGCCACAGTATTAAATGGCTAGTCCAATGGTAATGCTATTGAACATCAAGGGGTGAAGGTCAGATTTGCTCTTAATGGAGATGGTCATTGTCTGATACTTATATGGCATGAATCTTAACGCTAACAGCCTAAGTCTGAATGTTGTCCAGGCCTTGCTGCACATGAACGCAAGGTGCTTCAGTATATGAAAATTTGCAAATGTTGTTGAACATTTTGCAATCATCACAAAGGGTTCCCACATGTGTCTTTATGATGTAAGGAAGTAGCTGAAGATAGGTTGGTCTAGGACACATGCCTGAGAATTAACCAGCAACAAGCACAACCATCTTCCATTGTACTAGGTACGATGCTAATCAACAAGAGTTTTACCATGATTCTCATTGAAACCAATTTTGCCAGGGCCGCTTGATGCTATACTCAGTCAAATGCTGCCTTGATGTCATGGGAAGTGGCTCTGACCTTGCCTTTGGAGTTCAGTTGTTTTGTCTATGTTCGGCTCAAAGCCTAAATGAGCTCAGGAGCTAAGTGATTGTTATTGAGCAAGTTGCATTTGGTCACATTGTTGATGACACCTTCCCTCAGTTTGTTGATGATCAAGAGTTGACTGATAGGTTGAACTGGTCTGGTTGAATAAGTCCTATCTTTTCTAAATAGGACATACCTGAGAAATTTACCACATTACTTGGTAGATGCCATTGTTATATCTGTACTGAAATATCTTGCCTACGTTTGTGGCTGATTGTTGTCAAAATGATGTCAGGGCCCATAGTCTTTATCATATCCTTTGACATCAGCTATTCCTTCAAAACATGTAGATCAAATAACTTGAAGCCTTGTCTCTGTGTTACTTTTGGTTGTCATGAAAGACTTGAGATGGTTTGTTCATTAGGCACTTCTAGATGAAGATTCTCATAAATGCTTCAACCTCTACTTATTCACTGATATATTGATTTTCCCTATCATTGAGGTTGGAGATTATATGCAGTTTCCTCTTCCTCCTGGTTGTTTAATAATTGATACTATTCATTGTAGTACTGCCGAGTTTACATCTGATTCTTTTGTTGTGGGATCACTTGGCTTCTCCTGCTGAATGACATGCAAATTGACCTGCATTGTATCATCTTCAGCTTGACATCTCATTTTAGGTACATCGTATAGCTCCTGGCACACCTTCCTAAACTATTCCTTGAAATAGGATTGAACTCTTAGCTTGATGATAATGGTAAAGTTAGAGATTTAACGTAATGGTTGAATAACATTCGCTGTTGATGGGCCATTGCATTTCATAGGTGTCCTAATAGGATTTGCTAGCTCTGTTCAATGTCTGATTCGTTTAGTGTGGTGGTGACGCCATGCAACACAATGGAGGTTATCCTCAATGTCAAGGCAGGAATTTGACTTCACAATGACTGTACCATGATTGCTGATGTATTTGTAATACTTGAACTTACTTTTTTACATCTGCAGTCCTTTGAAGTAGTGAATACCAAAGATTCACCACCCTTGGAGTGAAGTAATTCCTCCTCCTCTTAGTCCTAAATGGCTAGACTTTTATTTTAAGACAATCACTCCTAGTTCTACACCAAACAACCAGGATAAATGCCCTTTCTTTCCATCCACTCTGTCTATTCCTTTAAGGAAGCTGCAGGTTTCTATAAGATCACCTCTCGTTTTACTAAACCCCAAAGAATACTGGCCCAGACTCCTCATTTTATTATCATAGGACATTCCTAGCATCCTAATAATCAGTCTGGTGAACTTTCACTGCACTCTGTCTTTGACACATATGTCCTTCCTGAGGGAAACCAAAACTGCACACAACTGGTGGCCACAAATGCTAACATACCATTTGCATCACAAATTGCCATGAGTCCTATAAGTATGTGATAATTGTCAAATTTACATCTAAGATTATGATACAAGTTGCAGAAAATTACTTCCTGATTGAAATGTTCTGGCTTTGTGCTTGTGCAATAGAAATACAGTATTTGTGACCTTACCAGTCTGTCCAAGGTGGTTTTGGAGTAATGGCTTTTTATGTACAGAACTTTGTGTGTCAGTTATTTTGAAAAAGACTATTGGTATTAACTTAGGTCTGCTGTCTTGTGCCCATTTAAACACTGTGGTGCCCAGGAAATTAATGCTTTCCTTGTGTGTTGTGGCTTTAAGTCCAATGGAAAGTTGATAATGATTGAGGATATTGATTAATCATTTTAATTTTGCTTCTGCATGAGTCCAAGTAGTCAGCACCAGTATAGGAAGTATTGTTAGTACATGACTATAACACCTCATAAATTTGTAAGAAAGAAAAGTTTCTGAAAATGGAAACCATCCTTAAATTCTCAAAAGAGCACTCAAGAAAAAAATGATCTTGACCTCTGGATCATATGACTGACTTCGAGTAATGGAACTCCCTTGCAGTGTAGCATGATTGAGAGATGGAGGAGAGACAACACAAAAAAGAATAAACTGCTCACAAAAGGAAGAGGAGCTAGAAAAGACTCTCAGTAGGATTTCTTTCAGGAGCATTTCTGTTCTCTCACACATAAATCTTGAGCAATGTGTACATTATCTGTGTTTTCCATGAAAAACTCACAGATCACTGTCACTGTCACTCTTGCAGCCAGACCTGCAACTGAGCAGGGCAAGGACAGTGCATTCTGTAGACATAATGATGACCATGGCCATGAATTTTTTCACATGGATGCCCTTCTAGCAGGACAAGACATCATCTCCAGTGTTTTCCAGTTTGCTGTCCACTAATCCACAAAGGAGTGACAGATGTTCTTTATTCCAGGAAAGGAGAGTTCATTGCATCTTCTCTGATCAGAGGGAAGCACATGGAGCTTGCATATGGGTCTTGCCAGGATAATCAGCTTCCACATGGTACAAGTTGCCATTAGCTGCCTGTAGCAGGATCTGCAACTAATGCAATCCAAAAACAGAGATATTCCATTACTGTCAAGGGTACTATTTGCTGAATATACAGTTGGTATGTTCCGAACATCAGTACATCAATTGGTGAATATCTGATATCCTGGAGGAAATCATGATGCTTTTTTTCTACATCATTCCGCTGTTCTCTGGGCCCCTTGACCCCTATGGACCCCTCCATATTCTTGGACAGTGTTTGGAGATACAAGAACAATTTTCATCAAAACTTAAGTTTCAGATGTTTGGAATCACCTTCAGTAATCAAAGCTGGCTATCATGAAATTACGTAAGTACACCTGCTTTGATCTGGGGTTGAACTGGCACCTTAGTAGCAATAATCTTTCAACGTTGTTGTGTTTCTCTACTAGTACAACCTGTACCTATTTCTCATTTAACCTCAGCTAAGTACCTGGTTGATGGTTAAATAACTTTATCAACGAACCCATGCACTTTTGTCCCTCTCACTGTGTTCTAGTGTTTCATTTAGCATTTGTCACCTGTTGCTCTGGCTACCTGTAAGATAGAAATCTTCCTTAAAATATCACAGTGTTCCTAAATATTTGTCTTCCATCTTGATACTATTTGAAAATATTGAGAGCTTAACTCACTGTTCAACTCAATATGGTCAGAAATCACATGACAGCAGGCCATAGCCCAACAGGCTTATTTGAAAACACAGGAGCCTCAGTCCTTCTTCAGGAGTTAGTGAGTGAGGTTGTAACAGACTCAGAATTTATAAGTAAAAGATCAAAGGGTCACACCATTGATGAGGATGTATTAAACAAACCTCAGATGCTGTTAAATCTATAATCAGTTAGAAGGTTTTAATTGATTAATATGTACGTGTAAATCTTCAAATTCCTTTCAAGTCACTGTCCTGTGAGAACATATTTTAGGTCAAACAATGCCTTTTAGGTGTGATAACAAAGTGTGGAGCTGGATGAACACAGCAGGCCAAGCAGCATCTCAGGAGCACAAAAGCTGACATTTCGGGCCTAGACCCTTCATCAGAGAGGAGGATGGGGAGAGGGAACTGGAATAAATAGGGAGAGAGGGGGAGGTGGACCGAAGATGTAGAGAAAAGAAGATAGGTAGAGAGGAGAGTATAGGTGAGGAGGTAGGGAGGTGATAGGTCAGTCCAGGGAAGATGGACAGGTCAAGGAGGCGGAATGAGGTGGTCGGTAGGAAATGGAGGTGCGGCTTGAGGTGGGAGGAAGGGATGCGTGAGAGGAAGAACAGGTTAGGGAAGCGGAGACAGGCTGGGCTTGTTTTGGGATGCAGTGGGGGGAGGGGTCAAGCTGGGCTGGTTTTTGGTGTGATGCCTTGTTTAGAATCTGTTTGTGTTTTGGTTTGGAGTCAGACTAGTTTAATTACTAAAATAGGAATTTATAAAACACCACATTGACCAACTGTCTATAAATTGTGTGTTTATTGGACAATTGATATATCTGCAAGTATAAATTCACCCCATAGATTCCCTTGTGTGTGTGCCCACCTCAGTCCAACACCAGCATGTCCACATCACAACGCAATATGCATTCAAAAATATTAGCATCAACCATTGGGCACACACAGAATAATTTCAGACTTTGAAGATGATGCAAAATTCAGAAAAAGTAACAAATAATGAGCAAAATTGTAATAAAGTTCGGAAGGAGACAAATTAATGAAATGAGAATACATGGATCAGATGCAATTTAACAGAAACACAAAGTGAAGCATTTGGATTGGAAAAATAAGGAGTATATAAACCAATCCACATTAACAATCTATATTTTATAGAGTGCCTATGATGTAATGAATCAGCCCAAGGTACTTCATGGGAGTTTTAAGAAGCACAGAACCACAGAATCAGATATTTGGGCAATGGCCAAAGGCTTGGTGAAACTGATGGACTGTAAGCAAGGTTTTAAAGGCAGAACGGAAGATAGAGAGCTGGAGAGGTTTAAGCAAAGACTCCTGGAATTACATTATCCACTTTCCAATCCCCAGCAATCTTTCCTGAATTTTACAATTTCACACAAATACAGTTAAATGATTTTTTGGGTGCGAGTTGTTTGGAACAGATACTTTGCTTCAAGAGCATCTGACCTTTTTACATTTGTTATTTGTCTAAGCTTCTGCCACAGTTCTGAAAGATGGATGCATAAACCAGTTACTAGTGGAAAGAAAGCAATCTCATTGTCATAAAATAAAACTAAATCGTATCTTACCTATTTGCATGAAATATTAGGATCCTCTACAATCTCAAGGTGTAAACAGGGTTCAGCATTTAAAAAGGCAAAAAATAAATCTTATAGTAGCATTTTTAAATTCACTTCTGGGATCTGGATATTGCTGGCTAGCCAGCATTTATTGTCTATCCCTAGCTGCCCTTCAGAAGGTGGTGCCATCTTGAACCACTGCAGTCCATATGTTATAGGTTGACCCACAATTCCCTTAGGCAGGGAATACCAGGATTTTGACCCAGTGACTGTGAAGGAATGGTGATACATTTCTAAGTAAGTATGATAAGTAGCTTGCAGGGGAACTTGCAGACTGTGGTGTTCCCATGTATCTGCTGCCTTTGTCCTTCTAGACAGAAGTTGTTGTGAGTTTGGAAGGTACTGTCCACTAAGGATCTTTGGTGAATTTCTGCAATGCATCTTATAGATAGTACACATTACTCAGTGGTGGTAGGAGTGGATACTTGTCGATGTGGTACCAATAAAATGTGCTGTTTTGACCTGGACGGTGTCAAGCTTCTTGAGGATTGTTGGAGCTGCACCCATCCCTGCAAGCACAGAATATTCCATCATATTCCTGACTTGTGCTTTGTACATGTTTTGGGGAGTCAGGAGATGATTTAGTCACTGCAGTATTTTTAGCCTCTGACCTGGTTTTGTAGCCACTTTGTTTATATGGTGAGTCCAGTTGAGTTTCTAGTCAATGATAACACCAAAGATGTTGATAATGGAGGATTCAGTGATCATGACAACATTGAATGTCAAGGAATGGTGGGTAGATTGTCTCTAATTGCAGATGGGAATTACCTAGCATTTATGAGGTATGAATGTTACATGCCACTTGCCAGCCCAAGCCTGCATATTGTCTTGATCTTGTTGTATTTGAACATGGACTGCTTCAGTATCTGAGGAGTCACAAATGGTGCTGAACATTGGGCAGTGATCAATGAACATCCCCACTTCTGATGTTATGCAGAAGGGAGGGTCATTAATGGAACAGCTGAAGATGGTTAGGCCTAGGACACTACCCTGAGAAACTCCTGCAGAGATATCCTGGAACTGAGGTGACTGACTTCCAACATTCATAATCATCTTCCTACTTGCTAGATATGACTCCACTTAGATGTTCCCATAAGTAAACATAATTACCTCGGCACCTTAGTAAAAGCTACTAAGAGTTTGAATTGTGGATCAATTCAATCAAAGTTTGGAGAGATGAGTTCAATTAATTTGGTGTAAATGTAATGTACATTTGTGGCATAGAAGTTAATTAAAATCGGGTGTGATCATATTGATCCCCACTTCTGAAATTAGAAATGGAACAAAAATGTGCTTTGTATTGCTGCAGTGTTTACAACCTCCAAATATATGTAAATCACATCTTTAAAGCCCCATATAAAGAAAGAAATTGCATGGAAATAAATATGCAAGAAACAATAAATGTTTTGAAAATTTTGCTTGAAGTTGATTTGCATTTATCCCTTTATATTTAAGTGGGTTTGAGTCTGTTATGAAATGCACTGGCTGACTTGCATGTTTTCATTCATGATAGCTGAAGTGACAACTTATAACTCCTATAGCAAAAGGCTGCTTAACTGGTGTTATTTTTTGACAAACTAAAACTAAACCAGTTACAGGAAATTGTGTTAAAGATTGATTGTAACATTCTGCTTCCTATCAACAATTACTTTACTTGTAGTAGTCTTTTGTGGACTGTTGGCCTGCATGAAAGGCATATCTTTTTCAGTATTTCTTTTTTGGATCAAACTTCTAGACTGAAAATATTCAAACATCCTAAAAATGTATCAGGGAGATCACAATGTACAACTAACACATGTATGTTACTTCTGTCAGAAACTGCACACAAAGTTTGTGCTGCCAGTTCACCTTTATGATAAACCAGGCAGCCAATGCTAAATTTGCTATTGAGGGTGGCATGACTCAGCAGGGGGAAAAGCTGAAACAAGTTGAACCTAGCCTGCACTGATAATTGCGTATTAACTGTATGTGGGCAATGGGCATTTACTGTTGTTTCACAAGTCAGATTTCCTTTATTACTTCATTTGAGTTTACAGAATTAGTCCTTTTGTTAATTGATCCCTCCTCCCTTCCATCCTATGACAGATCCTCCTTTTCTGTTCATCCTTGCCCCTTCTCAATGGCATCAAACCTATTTCCATCTCTAACATTTGCAGTATCTGATGAAAAGTCATTGACCTACAAAGTGAACTTTTTATCTTCACAGATACTGCCAAATCCAGTGAGTATTTCTCGCATTTTCTGTTATTATTTCATATTGCTAGCAATTGTTGAACTGTTTTGTTTATTCGAAGATAAATCCAAAGCCTGTTCGTCTAAACGATTTTCATATAATGATGTAGAATTGGAAAAGTGTTAAGTTGGATTGTTATACAGTGGACCTGAATAAGTAGTTGTTTTGACCACTAAACTGTACACAATCAGAGTGAATCATTGATAAATCAGAGTTAATTAGAACTTCATGTATTAGGAGCAGTTGAATATGGTTTTGGTTGAATGGAATTCTATGTTTAGACCTGAACTACTCTTTAATCAGCTTTGTGTATGAGTAAAGTTGGCTTAATATAGTAAGAGATGGCTGGATAGTTGTCTTCAAAAAAGATTTGGTGGTTAGCTGCCTGCTCGGTTTGAACACCATGTACTAGAGCATGAGAGGACAGAACTCTTGGGACAGATAAGCACATAAGAAATTGATTGTTTACCAGAATGTAAAGTGACAATGACTGTGAGTTTACAAAAAAAAATTTAAAGCAAAAAATAAGTAATGGTAGGACAACATGACACAAAATTTCAGAGCAAAAAAAAGGATATTTTACACTAGCTTAACACTGTGCACAAGGTTCTTTAACCTTTGAAAGTGGTTTAGTAGAAACTCTGCTACTCATTTACCCTAGGCCCTATGTTCAAAGGTGTTCATGCAGGAAGTGTGTGCCTAGTGGCACTGCCCATCAATGAAGAGCTGTCAGCCTCTGATTGGTGACAGCTCCTGGATTGGGGATTCCTTCCATATGGGTCTTTGATCCTGGGAAGGCCTACTACTGCTTAAAACTGGCACTTAATGTACCATATCTTCCCCAAGAAGACCATCGAGTGCTCCCCTTGTCTCTGTAGTACTTGTGAGACCCCATGTTGGCTCCGCTAAACATGACCCATTGTGTGAGAAGTGCAATTTTCTGAAGCTTGATTATTTATGATGACTTCTGTTTTATATTGGATTTTACATACTAATGACACTAGATGCTCAAAAATATCCATCAAAAGTTCTATTCGTCAAGCTCACTGTAAATTTAATGAAATTCTAGGGCATTGACACTTGCAGTGAATAAACCTCCACTTATCATTATATAGGTCTCCCACAATAAAAAAAAATGCAAAAAATGAATTTTGAATTGAACCTTGTTTGTAGCTATCCAGAATTATGACAGTAAGAAAGATTTGTAATCAATTACAGCAAAAAAACTTCAGAATGTGTTGCAGGCATCAGAAGTGGAATAAATATTGGAAGGGAGAGTGCAACATTTACTCAATGTTTTTAATAGTTGTCCTGAAGTAAGATCACACTGTGTAAAATACACGAGCTTGTTGCCCATAAAATCCCCGAACAGAAATAATGATGGATGCAAAATCCACCTGAATCCTAACAGTATCACAGCTTTTAATAGCAAAATTAAAGTCAATTAAAGAAACATAATTAAACATGTAAGGGAACAGAACAACTTGATTTACTTCTTTCTCTGATTCAGACTAGGTACAATATGGTTGAATGGGCTCCCATTCTATAATATTTTCATTCTATGAATGCCTTCCTTTGGATATGCAAATAATTGTTGTGGCATTTTAAGTAAATTGGGAAAGATTAAAATAAAACACTAGTGAAGTGTTTTTAGACTGTTTTTATAGGCTTATTTTTCTCAATTTCCAACCAACCCCTTAAACCCATCTAAACTCGCAACCCCTAACAAGTGTGAGATGTTCATGGGTTGTTTCATGACCAGGATGTAGATTATCTATTAAGTTACTTCACTGCTATACCCAGAATGCCAGACCTCTCCCAGGCATATCCCTACTGAAAGAACTCCAGAGAGAACAGTATCCCATCACCAAGTCACCCTTTATTTACACATGGAGAGTCCTTGACACTGATACAGCTCCCTCAGAGGCAGCTGTCAGAGTGTCAGTTCCTGGCTAACACTCCAGTTTGTTTGTGTCAGCCAGGAATCCCTGATTGGACCAGATTAATAGCCCAATCAGGTATCTCATATTCTAAGGGGCCTACCTGGCTGACTTCATTACAATCAGAACACCAACTTTCGGAACTTTCTCCTTCTCTCTCCCATCTTTCCTTGTGTCTTCCCAATTGTAAAAAAATGACAAGGGTCTGTGCAAAGGATTACTCATAAGATCAATTTTCTGCTCCCTGAAACCACCTAACTTCCTTTATTCCTCCTAATGCTACCTGACAATGCAAATAATTCGCTCTCCTCTGCAACTGTCAACCACCCATTCAAAACCACTGCCATCATGCTTCTGCTGACGAAAGACACCCTCTGTGCCAGTTTGTCGCTATCCATCAGTAACTATTGATCCTCAGCATGCCTGCCTCAGTCTTCTTAGAGACTCAATCTTTATCCTGGCGTCACAGAATTATAGAGTCATAGAGGTGTACAGCACAGAAACAGACCCAGCTTGTCCATGTTGACCAGATTGCCTAAATCAAATTAGTCCCATTTACCTATGTTTGGCCCTATCCCTCCAAACCTTTCCTATCTATGTTCCTGTTCAAATGTCTTTAAATGTTGCAATTGTACCCAACACTACCACTCCCTCTGGCAACTCGTTCTATATATGGCACTGCCTTCTGTGTAAAAAAGTTGCCTCTCAGATCCCTTTTAAAACTGCCCCTTCTCACTTTAAACTTATGCCCTCTAGTTTTGGACTCCCCTACCCTGAGGTAAAGACCTTGACTATTCACATTATCTATGCTTCACATGATTTTATAAACCTTTATAAGGTCATCCCTTGGCCTCCCAGGCTCCAGGGGAAGAAGTCCTGGCCTGCCCAGCCACTTGACACTCTCCTAGTTCTCTCAAGTCTTTGAAACCTGCTCTTTCAAAATATGCTGAATGTTGTGATCCCAATGCAATTCTGGTCCTGGGACTCCTTCAAAATATGTATAAGTCTCAAAAATGTCTCAAAGTTTATTAGTTTATATTCCCATTAATGCCACGTGGCGTGATGTCATTATTTAAATAAAATGACTCACTCGCAATGAGCAATGCCACTGAAGATTGACTAGTAGATCAAAGTTTTACCATAAGCTGTAGAAATAGTATTAGAAAATATTAGGTTGTTATTCTTGAAAGTAGTTCTTAGGTGTAAGAGATATTTCTGATACTAAGCTTGGGATTTAAAACCCTGCTGATTGTCAGCAAGAAGGGCAGGCTGAAAGAGCATTCTCCATGGTTTTAGAATCAGGTCAAAGTCACCATAAGTATGGGACGGCCGTATGAAACCACCGCTAGTACTCAATGATAAATATCAGCCTAGCATAGTCCTACAAAATGATCCAGATAAAATATTCTATTCATAAGCATTTTTTAAATTCAGCTCCAGTTTAGATGAGAATGTAGAATAATAATTTTTCAGGTGATAGAATAAATTGTTTCTTTTATGTATCCTTATCTTTCAGTGATATTTCCCAGAGTGATTCTTTGGAGAGAATTGAACCTAAAGCCTTCGTTGATCTTCTGGATTTAGTGGAACTGTAAGTGACTTTGTAAATTTAATCTGCAAATACAAAATCAATTTGACCTTAATACCATGGCGGCTGAAGGTTTCAAATCCTTCAGGATTGAAACTACCTGGTGCCGTAGGACTAATCTTGAGGGTAAGACCTGGAGGAAATTTTGATGTGCGGGTGCCAGACCAGTGAGTTTTGTAATGATCTGCCAGCAAAGGCAACAACTATGCACTAGTCATGCTTGGCCAAGTTGAATAAACCCACTTGTAGCAGGTTTGGATGATCCAGTGACAGATAGGCCCTATTCTGAGGAAATGCTGACAGCTAAAGGCAATTGGTCAGGTTCTAGAACATAGAACATAGAACAGTACAGCATAATACAGGCCCTTCGGCCTACGTGGTTGAACCAAACTTTTACCCTAAACCCAAGGTCTATCTAACCTCCACCCTCACGTTATACAATCATCCATATGTCTATCTAATAGCTGCTTAAATGCCCCTAATGAAGATGATTGCACTACCCATTCTAGCAATGCATTCCACGCACCTACCACTCTCTGAGTAAAGAACCTACCTCTGACGTCTCCCCTATATCCACCTCCACTCATTTTAAAACTATGTCCCCTCATAATAGCTACGTACATCCTAGAAAAAAGTCTCTGGCTGTCAACTCTATTTGTACCTCTGATCATTTTGTATACCTCCATCGAGTCACCTCTCATCCTTCATCGTTCTAAAGAAAAGAGCCCGAGCTCTCTCAATCGTTCCTCGTAACACCTTCCCTCCAATCCAGGCAACATCCTGGTAAATCTCCTCTGCAACTTTTCCAATGCTTCCACATCTTTCTTGTAATGAAGCAACCAGAACTGGACACAATACTCCAGATGTGGCCGAACCAGGGTTTTGTATACCTGGAGCACAACTTCACAGCTCTTGAACTCACTCCCTCTATTAATGAAAGCTAACACACCATACGCCTTCTGAACAATTCTATCCACCTGGTTGGCAGCTTTCAAGGAACTGTGGACATGAACCCCAAGATCACTCTGCTCCTCCACACTGCCAAGATTCTTTCCATTAACCCTGTATTCTGTTTTTAAATTTGTTCTTCCAAAATGAATCATCTCACACTTTTCAGGGTTAAACTCCATCAGCCACTTCTCAGCCCCGCTCTGCATCCTATCAATGTGCCTTTGTAACCTAGAACAGCCCTCCGCACTATCCACAATTTGACCCACCTTCGTATCATCCGTGAACTTACTAATCCACCATTCCACTCTTACATCCAAATCATTTACAAAAATCACAAATGGAAGAGGACCCAGAACTGATCCTTGTGGTACACCACTAGTAACTGAGCACCATGTTGAATATTTGCCATTCATCTACCACCCTTTGTCTTCCAAGGGTCAGCCAATTCTGAATCAAATCTGCCACATTTCCCCCATGCCATGCCTCCTTACTTTCTGCACAAGCCTACCATGGGGAACCTTATCAAATGCCTTACTTATATGCATGTATACCACATGCACTGCTCTACCTTCATCCACATGTTTTGTCACCTCTTCAAAGAATTCAATAAGGTTTGTAAGGCATGATCTACCCCTCACAAATCCATGCTGATTATCACAAATCAAACTGTGCCTTTCCAAGTGATCATAAATCCTATATCTCAGAGCCCTTTCCAATAATTTGCCCACCTTTGAAGTAAGACTAACTGGCCTTTAATTTCTGGGTTATCCCTATTCCGTTTTTTGAACAAGGGAATGATGTTTGCCACTCGCCAACCTTCCGGCACTATACCTGTCGACAGTGACAACAAAAACATCATTGCCAAAGGCCCTACGATCCCTTCCCTCGCTTCCCATAGAATCCTTGGAGAAATCCCATCAGGCCCTGGTGATTTATCTATCTTCAAGTTCCTCAAAATTCGTAGTACATCTTCCTTACTAACATCCACCTCTTCTAGCCTACCATCCTGTTTCACACTGTCCTCCCCTACAACTAGGTCCCTCTCAGTTGTGAATACCAAAGAAAAGTATTCATTAAGGACCTCTCCTATTTCTTTAGGATCCGTGCACAAAATCTCTTTACAATCCTTGTTCGGCCCTACCCTTCTCTGGTCATTCACTTATTCCTCATGTACGTGTAAAAAGCCTTGGAGTTTTCCTTGATCCCATCTGCCAAGGTTTTCTCATGCCCCATTATAGCTCTCCTAAGCCCTTTCTTCAGCTCCTTCCTGGCTAACTTGTATCCCTCTAGAACCTTTTCCGTTCCATGTTTCCTAAATCTTATTTAAGCATCCTTCTTCCTCTTAACCAGTCGTTCGACCTGTCTTGAACCAAGGCTCTCTCACTTGACTGCATCTTCCCTGCCTGCTAGGGACAAACATATCGAGCGCACGCAGTATGCATTCCTTTAAACAATGTTCAAATTTCTATAATGGCCTTCCCTGACAGCATCTGTTCCCATTTTATGTTACCCAGTTCTTGCCTAACAGAATTATAATTACCCTTCCCCCAGGTGTAAACCTTACCCTGCTATATATACCTATCCTTTTCCACGACTATTGTAAAAGTAACATAGTTATGATCACTACTACCAAAATGCTCTCCAACCATCAGGTCTAACACATGGCCTGGTTCTTTGCCAAACACCAAATCCAATGTGGCCTCTCCTCGTGTTGTTCTATCTATGTACTGTGTCAAGAATCCTTCCTGAATGCACTGGACAAAATCTATTCCATCTAAACTTGTACAACTAAAAAGTTTCAAAATCAATATTTGGAAAGTTGAAGTCACCCATGACTACAACCCTGTGACTTCTGCACCTTTCCAGTATCTGCCTCCACTTCTCTGCAACTATTAGGGGGGTCTGTAAAAAAACCCCAAAAAAGTGACTGCTCCTTTCTTGTTCCTGACCTCAACCCAAACTGACTGTAGACATATCATTCTTGAACTGCCTTTCAGTAGCTGCTATACTAGCCCTGATTAGCAATGTCACTCCACTGCCTCTTTTATCATGCTCCCTATTTCTTTTAAAGCATCTAAATCCCAGAACTTCCAACAGCCATTCCTGTCCCTGAGTTACCCAAGTTTCTGTCATGGCCACGACATCATAGTTCCAAGTACAGACCCATGCTGTAAATTTATCTGCCTTATTTCTGATACTTCTAGCATTGAAATATACACACTTCAAACCACCTCTGTGTCCACAATTTCGCTCCATCAACTGCATTTCTTTATTAACAACCTCACTCCCTAGGAAAGGTTCTGTCTAGGGATGGGGTGGTGTTGAGTGTTGGGGGAGTTTGGAGGCTCAGGTTTATGTTTTTACGTTTCCTCTTGTCTTGCACTGGAGGTGCAGGAATCAGTGAATCACAGCTTAAGCCATAGGTCATGGCAGTGTTGACCACATTCTAGTTTAAGAAAGTAAAACCCTATCCGATGGTGGTTCAAGGTAAAGCCATCTTTCCCTTCCTTTCTCCTACAGCAGTGGTCTCCATCTTTCGCTAGCGGGATTCTCTCTAATTGGCCCTTCAAACTCAAGAACACACATGTCTTTGTTAATTTAAAGATGGATGCCAAGATTGTCAATTAGAAGGTTGCCTCTCAGGAGATTGCATTATTGATGCCTTTCCAAGAAGTGCAGGGTCAAGATGTGGACACCATCCTTCCACCATTACTTTTAAGGGGCATAATATTCCCTAATGAAGCATGCAAACAATTCAGATTTGAAATTAAGCAATGTAGAATTTAGTATAATCCTTCATTGGCATAATTGTTACTGATTGTGAACCATTAAACTGCAGCACCTTTAAAATGACACCTTATTTTTTCAGCTGCGTCATTATTTTGATCGTTGGTTGCAGTTGCCTGCTAAGCCTCTAACAGCTTTGCAACAATCATTTCCATGACAAAAATCTCAATTTAGAGGTCAATTGTGGGAATGAAATGAATGAAGAAGCATATCAAATTTTTAGATAAGGTTACCATGTAGAATATAAAACAGATTTTCAGCTGTAACCTATTAACACTGTGTTTGCAAATGGTAGTGTCCCTGCCTCTGGATTGGGAGGCCTAGTTTCAAGTCCCACCTGCCCCAGAGGTGCTTGATAGGCACTCTAAACAGGTTGATTTTAAAATGCATTAAGGGTCCCTCTTTTAGCAAGGTGGTAGTGTCCCTACCCTGGACTGAGAGACACAGGTTCAAGTCCCACCTGTTCCAGAGACATGCAATAACATCTCTTAAACAGATCGATTAGAAAAATAGGTTAAATAAAAAATGTAAATGAAAGGTCACTGAGGTGCTTTGTCTGAGGAAGAAATGTGACTTCCTTTATTGAGCAGAATCAACTTTCTGGGCTGGTAACATGCAAACGTAACAGGAGCACGATTAGACCATAGGACCCATCCAATCTGTTCTACCATTCAACAGGATTGTTACCGAACTTTAGCTTCAACTCCACATTCCTGCCTACTTCCCAAATCATTTGATCCAAAGATTCACAGCTTCTTCAGCATCGAACTTTTCCACATCTCAGTGCTAAATGATTTGTCCCTTATTTTGAAGCTGTGGGCCAATGTTTAGGATTTCCCAGTCAGGGAAACAACCTTCCTCTCAGACGTCCTTTAGAATCTTTTATCGTCAAAAGGGTTTAAGTTCTTGCATGATGATATTGAAACAAGCTGCAATGTAGCTAACATAGAGCTAAATGTAATCTTGGAAGAAATTCGCTAAGAAATTGTTGTTTTTAAAAATGAAATGAAGATAAGGTTTTAGAAGCCTGAATTATGGTATGTTATGCTCACTACTTTCTCTGTTGCCCTTTTACTTTCTTTTAGAATAAATGTCCATTAGAATAAATTCAGAAATCATGCCTTCTTTGCTGTGAGCTGCTCTAAGGGGAAACAGTTCAGAGAATTCACCCTACAGTATTAAGTCTCTCTCTGATCTGAAGTCTGTTGAATAGTGGATCCCTGCAGAAAAATGTGTGAATTTATCATTTAATGTTTTATTTGGGGAACACCAGTATAGTTCCCTTAGCCTCCTGTGAACTCTCAATGAGAAACCAACAGAACCTCTAATTAAAGGGATAAAATTCTGGTTGATTTTTGTCGTCTTAGATATAATTCTAAGCAAGTAATCTAAGCAAGGAGATACGCTTGCAAAAAGCTTAGTTCATACAACATTGATGTATTCATCAAACTGGGGTGATGATATTCCCCAATTATTTAATGCCTGATAGAATTATTAACTAGTTACAGCAACAGCAGGAGGCTGTTCAGCCTGTTATGTCTATGCTGGCTTTCTGAAAGAGAAATTCACCAATCCCACTCTGCCACATCTTTGCTGCAATTCTTTCAGTTCAAATCAGCGCCATCCCTAGAGGATGCAGGACCCAAAGTAAAACGCAGTCTGTAGGAAGCAGTCCTCCCCAGGATCAAATCACAACGAGCAGTACACACACCCCTGTTCTTCCCCACTCCCTGGTGGCTCTCCATGAAGATCCTTTGCATTACTGATGCCTTACCACTTTCAAACTGGAAACAAAATGACAGATTACACAATATCAGTCTCATCTATTAGAAGGTCACCCTTCTTTGCTTTCTGATCTTCTTTCACAGGTGGTCCAAGCATGGGAATCCCACTGTCAACAGCCTTCACCATCATCACCCCACACCACCCACCACCTCCCCCACCCCCTTGAGTGCAAACCTCCAGATGATTGCCCCATGTGTCCTCCCATAGGGATGGTGGAGGAGAAACCTTTTTAAACAATGAGTGGTTAAGATATAGAATGTTACGTATCTGTAAAAAATGCTGTGATTCATAAATTATATAGGTCTCTTTTAGTTATAGGAAAGATGTGAAACTAGAAAGAGTTCAGAAAAGACTTACGAGGATGTGGCCAAGGTTGGAGGGTTTGAGCTAGAGGGAGAGGCTGAATAGACTGCAGCTGTTTTTCTGGGTGCATTGGAGGTTGAGGGGTGACCTTATAAAAGTTTATAAAATCATCAAGGGCATGGATAGGGTGAAAGGCCAAGGTCTTTTCACCAGGGTAGGGGAGTCCAAAACTAAAGGGCACAGGTTTAAGTTGAGAGCAGAAAGATTTAAGAGGGATCTAAGAGACAACGTTTTCATGCATAGGGTGGTGGGTGTATGGAATGAGTTGCCAGAGGAAGAGGTGGAGAGAGGTATGATTATAGCATTTAAAAGGCATCTGGATGGGTACATGAATAGGAAGGGTTTAGAGGGATATGGGCCAAATGCTGGCAAATGGAACTAGACTAATTTAAGATGTCTGGTTGGCATGGCTAAATTGGACCAAAGAGTCTGTTTCCGTGCTCAGTTAAGGCTTCAGTTGAATTTGCCTCCATCACACTATCAGGCAGAACATTCCAGATCCTAGACACGTTCTGTGAAAGAGATTTTCCTTGTGTTGAAATGACACCTTTTCCTGCCCACTTTAAATCAGTGTCCTCTGAGTTTTGACCTTTCCTCCAGCAGGAGCGGTTTCCCTCCAATTACTCTGCCAAGAAACCCATCCCTTATCAAGTCTCTTCTAAATCTCCAAGGATAACATCCTCTGTTTCTCCAAACTATCCATGTTGCTGATGTTGCTCATTCCTGGAAAAATTGTCATCTATCTTTTCTACATCTTCTCTCATGTCTTCACAATCTGAAACCAGGATTTTATGTAGGTTCACCATAAGCTCTTGTTTTGATACTTTATGCCCATATTTATAAAGCTCAGCATCCCAATATGTTTATTAGTCACTTTCTGAACCTATCCTTCCATTTTCAATGATTTGTGCATATAAAGTTGCACCTGCATCTGCTCGTGCACTCCCTTTTGAATTGTACCTTTAGTTTATATTCTCCTCTATTGTTCTTCATACCAAAATGAATTACTTCACAATTTTCTACATTAATTTTCATCTGCTACTGCATCTACTTTTAAATTATCTTAATTTCATCTATGTGTTTTAGTTTAAAGTGTTAACATTTGGCAATTTTCCCATTCTTCTGTGGACCCAACCTGTGAGAACTGGGACTAAATTAGTCAACATGAGGCCACAACTAGTTAAAACTTGACTGGCAACTGTAATTCTGAACCGGTCAAGTTCCAAAAATAAGTTATATGACTCAGTGCTAGGTTAAAGAATGAGATAACACATATTTTCATTGTTAGTGGGCCAGTGGAAATGGGTAACTCGTTAATTATTAAAAGTGGTGTTATGATTGTTATATTAATGTGTACGTAAAGTCTGCAAGTTACAGCACATTGTTGTTTTGACCTTAGGCAGCTTTGTTGCAGAATATGTGTGACATTGTAAGTTATATAAGTGTGCAGCGTGTGTTAACAATTTTGTAGAGAGATGAAACCTTATGGAATTTCAGTATATTAATGCATTATCCCTAGCAACAGAATACAGTTCCCATTTGGGATTCTTTTCATACTTGGGTTAATTATAGGAAGAAGAAAATGATGTTGAGGAAGAACTTTGGTACCAGAGAGGAAAGAGGCTTCAGATGATAATCCAAATAATTTAAATTTGAATTCCACCATGGTAATTTTAGAATTTGAATTTAGATTTTGTTGAAATAAACTCACTGCACAGAAAATTGCAAATCTGAAGCCTGTTTTGATATTGGTTGGGAAACCTACCTCTTAAGTTTCCTTTTTTTTCAAAAAAGCAACTAGCATTATTACAACACCTTGTGTAGAATCATAGAATCTTTTCAGTGCGGACACAAGCCATTTCAACCCGTCAAGTCCACACCGAACCTCTGAAGAACGGTGACCCAGACCAACCCTATCCTTGTAATGCTGCATTTCCCATGGCTATTCCACCTTAACTAAAGGTCTGTGGATTGTGTGAGGAAGACCATGCAGACACAGGCAGAATGTTCAAACTCCACACAGACAGTGACCCAAGGTGGAATTGAATCCAGGTCCCTGGCACTGTAAGGCAGAAGTGCTAACCACTGAGCCACAGTGCCACTTTGGAAGAAAACAATATAAAGACAGTGGGATGGAAATTGTGTGTTGTTCTTCCAACCTAGCATCTTAACTTCATGCAAATAACTTTATGCAATGTTTCCAGAATGTCTCCTGAATTTGTGGCAGGAGATCAGGAAGACCTATGCAGAAATTTTGTCCTACTATTAGGTAAAATAACAAATATTCATGGAAAATTAAGTTGTAATTGAAGTTCCATGTTCAAATGATCCTATCCAGCTTTAATCTCACTTTACGAGTATTTAGGGTGGCACATAAAAGTTATTTTCTCCAAGATTTCAAATTTAATATGAAGCCACAAACACCGAGTCTCTCCATGTTTACATATCATGATTCTTCTTGTAGATGTTACATCTACAATAGTTTGTACTAACACTTTAAAGCAGAAATGGAGAAATTTGCAATTTTAGTAAATTATTGCAATAAAAGAGTTTCCACAGTTCTCAAAATCCCTTTACTACTAAGCATCTAGTTGAATTTTAAGGAGTAATAAATAGGTAGAATGCTTTACTATGGCACATTGAAGACTCAGAACATTGCACCCAAGTACTGGAACATGGGTCTAAAAGAAGAGAAAAAATACAAGATAGTAAATCTCCTTGTACTTAATTTTTGGAATATAACTCTCTCCATAGCACTAACAAAAAAGAATATATATTTTGAAATGGACAGATCAAAACTGCATGCATTGCTCCAGGTGTCATCTCTCCATGACCAAGTATGATATTCCTTGTTTTATATTGAAATAACTCCACAGAGACCGGTATCATGTCACCAAGTCACTCTTATTTACTTGTACATAGTACACTGGCTGTGGCCAGCCAGCTTGGAGTCAGTCCCCTGAACTGAGGAGATTCTAAATCTCCTGTTCATACTTTTTTTACAGTAAAAACACCAGATGTGTAAATAACTTTATTGAAAGTCCACCACCAGGAAAAACGCCCATGTAACTAAAAAACCAGTAGCAAGCAGAGCTCCCTGGGGCAATGCCTATGCAAATGTAAAGGCAAAGGAGAGGGTAGGGATCAAATTAAAATAGAATTGGAGGAGGAAATAAAGCACTCCACACCCCATTGTGTCCTGCTGTCCTGAAAGATATCAAGAGTATGGGCAGTCACCCAGTGCTACTTCTCCAGCGACACCCAGGCACAAACGTAGCCACAGATAAGGAGTAAGCAGTCAGCCGTAATATCTCCTGTTCATGTAGATCGGCCAGGGCTTTCCTGATTGGCACAGGTGAACAACCCCAATCAAGAACTTAGTAGTCAATGAGGTCCACCTGGTTCCAATCACTATACCCCTCCCCACGTAAGTCTGGGGATGTGGGCCCGGTCTTTCTCGTAGCTTTTCATGCTATGTCTTCACCCCAGATCCAGTCCCCCTGACTCGGACTCTAACTCTGGCAGCGTGTACCAGACCATAGCCCATCTCTTGCATCTGAAGTGTCTCAGGAGAGTTTCCTCCTCTTCTTCCAGTGGTAGCAGTATAGAGGCTGCCTCTGAAGTTTCCTCGATACTAGATGGAGGGGGAGAACCTACAGTTTCTGATCAGTTTTCTGGCTGTTCTGAGGGGCCAGGTATGTTTTGCTCCTGCCCTGTTTGCGAGGTAATGGTTTTCAGTTTGTCCATATGTTTGTTGAGGACTGTATCACCTGCCTAAACTTTGTAAGTCACGGGACCCGATCTCCCGTCAACCAAGCCTCATACCCATTACAGGGCCATTTCCTCGATTCCAGCACAAAACTTCATCCTCCTCGCTTAGGAGGAGGCATATAACTGACATTGGCATTCCTACTGCCTTTTCACCTTCCACCCCCTCCAGATCTGGGAATATCATGTTTAACCTCGTGCAGAGTCTTCTCTCCATCAGCAATTCTGCTGGAGCTATCCCTGTAGTTGCATTCAGTGTGGTCCTATGATTGAATAGGAACTGGGACAGTTTGGTATCAAGTGATGCTGTGAGCTACTTTTTAAGCCCACCTTAAATGTTTGGACTTATCTTTCCACTGGGCCATTGGATGATGGATGGTGTGAAACTGTCCTTATGTGCTGAATGCCATTTCACTTCAGAAAATATTCAAATTCCATGCTGGTAGACGATGCCCCTTTGTCCATGAACAATACTTCTGTGAGTCTGTATAAGGTGAAAGGTGCTTGCAGTTTCTCAAACACCATCCCTGAGTTTGCTGAACGAACTTTATGCACATCCAACTATTTGAATGAGCGCACACAATGACCAGGAACATTGAGACCATGAAAGGACCAGCAAAGTCAATTTGCAACCGAGTCCAGGGTTTACCAGACCATTCCCACGAATGTGGTGCTGCTGGTGGAACTTGAGTTCTTGTTGGCATCCTGGGTACTGCCCTACCAATGATGCAAAGTCAGCATCCAACCCTGGCCACCAGACATAACTTCTTACCAGCATCTTTACCTTGGAAATTCCTGGGCGACCCTGGTGGAGTTCAGCCAGTATCTGGAGGCAACCTTTACTCAGGACAATCACCCTTGCTCCCCATAGTAATATACCATCCTCTATGGTGATCTGGTCTCAGTGCCTCCAAAAAGGCTTCAATCCTGTTTGCGATGGTCTTCTGTTTTCCCCCTAACCACCAGCTAGTTCAGTTTCACTAGGACAGGATCTTTTTGCATCCATAGTTGGATATTGTCAGCGGTGACTGGAAGGGTGTCCAGGAAGTTTAAAACCAAATGGGTTTTTCAGGGAGGCACCACCGGTGGAGTATCTGCCAATGGGAGGTGGCTCAGGGCATCCACATTAGTCACTTGGATGGTGCTCTAACTTGTATGTGCTGAGAATAAGGGCCCAACACTGAATTCTACTGAAAGCTAAGGGCAGCACTGCCTTGTCTTCCTTCAATAGCCCTAGCAGGGTTATGTGATCTGTTACTATGACAAATTCCCATCCGTAAAGGTACTGGTGATAATTCCTCATGCCGAAGATGGCTGCCAGATCTTCCTTCTCTGTCTGGACATATTTGCGTTCGGCATCAGCCAAAGTCCAGGAAGCATATGATATCAGGTGTTCCCGTCCATTAGGCCGCCAGTGAGCCAATACTACCCCGATACTGTTCAGGGAGGTGTGGCATGTTTGCACTACCTCTCACTTCGGAGGGTAGCGGGCCAACACCTTAGATGATGAAAGCGGCATTTTCACTTCCCTAAAGGTTACTTCTCAGCTATGCAACCATTTCTAAGGCTGACCCTCTTTCAATAGCAGGTGTAAAGGTGCCAAGATGGAAGCTAGGTTACATATGAATTTTCCATAATAACTCACTAACCAAAGAAAAGAACTAAGCTCCAGTACAGATGTGGGAGCTGGGATTCATTTGATCACCCTCACTTTATCTTCCAACATGTATAGCTCAGTTTTGTCAACTCTGTAATCCAAGTAGGTCACTTGGGGTGCCTGGAGCATACATTTTCCCCTCTAAAGTGTACACCCGCCTGGGAGAAACATGTAAGCACTATGAGCAAGTTCTCCAAGTGCTTTTTATTGGTCTTCCCTATTAGTAGTACATCAATCAGATAAACGGCGACCTGGGGTAGCCCTTGTAAAATTTTCTCCATGGTCCACTGGAAAAGGCATAGGCTAATGATACCCCAAATGACAGTCTTGGATATTGACATAAACTCTATGGGTACTAACTGTAGTGTACTTCTGGGACTCCTCATCCAGTTACATTTGCAAGTAGGCATGGCTCAGATCAACTTTGTAGAATACAGCCCTCCCGCCAAGTTTGCATACAAGTCCTCTATGCAAAGCATTGGGTATTTATCCAGCTGCAAGAAACAGTTTACCATTTGTTTAAAAAACCCACAAAGGCAAACTGAACCACCGGGCTTCACAATCGATATGACTGGTGTTGCCTCTTGCGCAAAGTGCACTGGTTTGGGTGGCACGGTGGCTCAGTAATTAGCACTGCAGCCTCACACCGCCAGGGTCCCGGGTTCGATTCCAGCCTCGGGTGACCGTCTATGTGGAGTTTGCACATTCTCCCCGTGTCTGTGCGGGTTTCCTCTGGGTGCTGCAGCTTCCTCCCACAGTCCAAAGACGTGCAGGCGAGGTGGATCAGCCGTGCTAAATTGCCCATAGTGTTCAGGGGTGTGTGGGTTATAGAGGGATGGGTCTGGGTGGGATGCTTCAAGGGGCGGTGTGGACTTGTTGGGCTGAAGGGTCTGTTTCCGCACTGTAGGAAATCTAATCTAATTTGATGATTCCCTCAGTCTCTACCCTCCTGATTTCTGCCTTTACTTTTGCCTACAATTTGGACCTTCCAAATTCTCAGAATTTCTTCCTGGTCAACATGTAAAGTGGCTTTTGACCCCTTTGATAGACCCAAGACCTTCCTGAAAACCTCCTGGAGATTTCACTAGAACTTCACTAAAGTAGCCATTTTCTAATTGAAAAATGTTGAGGGAATCAAAGTAAATTTTTCTGAACCAATCCCACCTCCATAGACTTGGGCCCAAGCTTCCCACTACCATCAGTGGTAACTGCACCAACTGCTTCTCATTGGTGACCGGAATTGAAGTTGTACCCTTAATCTGCAATGGTTCCCCAGTGTATGTTTTCAGTCTGGCTGAGATCTTGCACAAACTTTAGGCTAGGAGTCTTGAGCAAATCTTTTTAAAGACAGGTTCTGCAACCACCAATACAGCTGCAGGGGTATCAACCTCCAAGGGAACTGGGTGACCATTTAATCAAACATTAATTTTAATTAGTTCCCCTTTGGATGTTGCTAAGCAATTTAACTTTTCCAACTCACATGTAGGAGGACTTCCCAGGATGTGCACTGTCCTGGGTACTGCCATACAAGTTTTCTTACTCATGTCAGGCCTTGTCGGACTCCTTTGCTGTCTCACGTCCGCATACCGACAGCAGCTACAATGGTATGCCGGCGCAGATCCTGAAGAACATTTTAAGCACTTGGTTGAGGATGAGCTTTATAGTGGGGTTCTGCTGTGGGCTGGCCTAGGGTCCCTCTGCTCAGGATATTCCCTGTGTGAGGCTCTTGTGATTGCCGGCACTCTAGTGGTGTTCCCCAAATTCAGTCAGAGAGGCGAGGGAGAACACTTCCTTCCACTGGGATGCCGTGTAGCTCCCATGTACCATTTGCCGCATTTTCTAATGACAAAGCTAGTTATACTGCCTGTTTGAAGTCCAGTTGGGCTTCAGCCAGTAGGCGCTTCTGCATGGTCATTAATCCTACATACTAAATGACCTCTCAGCATCTCATTCAGGGTTAACCCAAAATCACATACCTCTGCCAATCGTCTCATCAAAAATCCAGACTCCGATTTCCCCTGGTTCTCTAACAGCCGAATCAAACTGATAGTGTCTCAGAATTAGAGGGGGTCTGGGGTCATTGTATTCCTTAACCAACTCCATCAACTCTCTGAAGGTTTTAACATCTGGTGTCTCTGGGAAAGTTAAGCCGCTTATAACCAAAAATGCTGTGGGTGTGCGAGCAGTCAGAAGGATTACTTGCTGCTTCTCATTTGCCCTAGTGACATTCATCCAGAAAAAAAATCACATTCTTTCCACATTCGAGGCTCAGTCTTCGACAGCAGGATCAAAGAAGTCAAGCTTCCCAAATAAAGGCATGATGCCAGAAATGCTTATCCCAACTCCAAGATGACTGTTGCAAGCAAATGTTCTTCAGGCACATCTTGTTTTTTTCCTGTCATCTATAAATAACTGCACATAGGCCAGTACCTCATCACCAGTCACTCTTTACTTACTTTTGCACAGTACACTGGCTGTGGCCCAGCCAGCTGGGAGTCAGTCTCCTGAACAGAGGAGATTCTAAATCTCCTGTCAATATTGGTCAGCCAAGACTTCCCTGATTGGCCCAGGTTAACAACTCCAGACAAGGACTTCGTTGTCAACAAGGTCCATCACAACAATCATGTTACACCTTTACTGTACATCCTGGAATTCTGTTACCTTCTTTGGCAGTCTAAGAATACTGTACTCTTAAAATCCCAATATCTCTTTCTTGGTCCAAAAATGCCTCAAGTAAATCTCGGTTTAGCACACAATTCATGCTTGCTTCCTTTTGCCAAATTCAGAAATTGTAACATTATTTAGCACCCAGTGGAATTTTAATTATTAATTTAGTATAAATCGCTAGCCCTCATTTACCATCTTCCTAAACAATCCTGTGGTTCTTAAACACAATATTCTCCACTCAGTAGACTAGAATTTCACACAACAGGTGGAAGATCTTGCCCATTGGCCGGAGCAAGGGATCTGCCTCACCTCCTTTGGGGAAGGCCTGCTCTATTAAGTGTCAGCCAGGCTCTGCAATTGAGGACCCTGAGGATAGAAATTTAGCCTCGGTCAGAAGCCAACAGTGATCATTGCCACCAGTGGAGGCCGTCAGCAATGCATCCATCAGAGACTCAGGATCAGCAAAGGACTCATGCTCAGATTTGTGAAGGCAGGGTCAAGATTGTGAGGGAGGAGCCACTGGAAAGGGGTAGCAGGGGTCAGGAGTAAGGGTAAGAGCTGGTTCTTAGAGAAACCACCTGTTCTTTGTGCCAGATCCCTTGATCAGGCACTGAGCACCTGACAGAAAGACACTCTCCCCTAAAAATACCACAGTAATAACTCCCCTAAATAAATCCACTGATTCTATGTAGTAAGTTTGAGGACTATGAGCATTTTAGGATTCAGCAAAGGAAGATGAAGAAAACAAGAAAAAAATGAAGAATATAATATTAAAGGGGCGGCACAGCAGCTCAATGGTTAGCATACCCACTCAATTCATCCTTGAGTGACTGTTTCTGTGGAGTTTGCATACTTTTCCCATGTCCGCGTGCGTTTACTCTAGCTGCGCTGGTTTCCTCCCACAGCACAAAGATGTGCAGTTTAGGTGGATTGGCCATGCTAAATTGCCCATAGTGTTCAGGGGTATGTAGGATAGGTGGATTATGTATGGGGAAATGCCGGGTTACAGGGATAGAGTGAGTCTGGGTGATATGGCCTTCAGAGGGTCAGTGTGGACTTGATGGGCCGAATAGCATGTTTGCACATTGTAGGGATTGAATGTACCCTAAATATGAGCTGCAATTTTCAGACTCTCTGCATGGTAACTACCCCATCTGCCTACTTAAAGAATTCTTTTGAGACCGCAATTCAGCAGTGTCCCTGCCAACACCTTGTTGTCTATTTAAATACACCTCACCTCTATCACCCCCAACCACCTCAATGATCCATTGCCAACGGAGATCTGGTAATGGGTTAAAGACAAACTGGACATTGTTGAAATTGTTATTATTGTCTAATCTCAATAATGTCTTGAACTGTATTTTTAGAATACAAGTGAATTCATGTGCTGTCTCTTCAAGGATTTTTGTCTAATGTGTTTGTATGTGTTTGTTGAAAAATATTTAGCAGAGGTCTGAAATAACTAAAGAATAATTCAGCTGTTATAATAGACTAAAATATGTTTTAACTTGTTAGATTCTGTTTGTAAAGAAAACTCAGGAAAGCAGGCTACGTTGGTGTGGTGCAGAGCACGTGCTGATTACTCACAGAAAAATTATTTTAGGCAGAGAACATTTGATTTTCTGATTATAGGCGATGTTAATGAACATGATTTATTGGACAGCCTAGTTATTCTGGGAAGGTTGTTTTTGAACATTTCCTTGGAGCACTTCGGTCCTTGTGATGTTGTCCCTATAATTGTTGGTCAGGATTTCAAGGGGTTTGACCCACTAAATGTTGAATATGTAAGACCAGATTTTTGTGGAGTCTTGGAGACTCTGCATACCTTTACAAATGGTGTGTGGGAGTTGATAGTAGGAACTGCAGATGCTGGAGAATCTGAGATAACAAGTTTTGGAGCTGGATGAACACAGCAGGCCAACCAGCATCAGAGGAGCAGGAAAGCTTACATTTCAGACCTAGACCCTTCTTCAGAAATGGAAATAGACCCTTCTGAAATAGCTCCTACTTCCCTGTAATTTTTTGTGGAGTGAGATCAATTTCTCAAGGACACATGTTTCTTAGCCTTTCAGAGGAATCATGAACTGCAGTCTGGACAGGACCCATTTGAAAGATAATCTCAAAAGATTTTATCCCTGCTTCCCCAGCCATCCCCGATGTTCCTTTTTACCTGTCATGTTAACCCAGGCCCCAACCCACCCCAACTGCCCCTCAATCTCTTCATGCAAATTCATATCATTTCCAATAATGCACTCCATAAACCCTACAGTAACAATGGCATTTGTGGTTAAAAGTTTAAAAACAGTCATTTATGACTTACTTGACAAGCATTGCTGTTATTACAACCCCGTAAAACTTCCCACCAACCATATATTTAAAGCAACAAGAACAAAAACTATAAGCACTTGACACCCTTTCATCTTGTGTAAATAAATATTGAGCCCCCAGTAAAGATTATCACATAAATAAAGCTTGCGAGCTATCAGTCAAGCACTTTTTTTCCCTTGTGTACATATATTTCAACAATAAAAGCTTTTATGCAAGTTTGGGAAATGTGTGAATAGATTGGCTGGGATCTGGTGTAAAATCAGCAAACCTCCAGGAATTTGGTGCTTCGAATATTTACATAGTTTGAATAATCTTGCTTGAAGCATTGCAACATTTATCAGATTCAGATGGAAGATTTCTGGCATACGCTAAGTTGGTGAAGGTCAGAATTACTTGTATGGTAACCTGCATGGGTGGTTTGAAAGCTTTTGAATCTGGAGTTATAAAAATATGATGACCCACATGTGGTACTTATTTGTAGTTGCAAGGACCTTATTACTACAATGTCCACAAAATGCACAAGGGTGCAACTCTGTGAATGGCTCTGTTCTTTAAAACTTTGCCTGGCTTTTCCATATGGCTCCAGTTTCAATTTCCAGTTCTTGTTGAGTTTTTGGAGCTATGCTAGGAATTCTATATTTGGCTTTATTTACCTCAGTTAAGGGGAGATAACAGAAACTATAAGCACTTGATACCTCTTTATCTTGTGTAAATGAATGTTGAGCCAGCAGAAAGATTGTCATATAAATAAAGCTTTTGAGCTATCAGTCAATTACCTTTTTCCCTTTTGTACGTGTATTTCAACAACAAAATTCCCACTTGCTTGCTATTTACCAGTCTCTGACTGCAACACGTGAAACAATGGTCCAGCAAAAAGTTAATATGTCCACTAGAGTGGGGAAGATTATATAAAATGAATAGTGGAAAAAATAGGCAGGTTTTTATTCTTATTTTGTCATATTTAACTATATTTTTCAAACAAGAGATTATTTTTGCATAATGAAGCCATTAATTTATCTTGCATTCACATCATGCTCCATGTATCTTTGACTGGTCCATTAATTCTAATATGTTTCACTTGCCTCTATCCAGCTCAATTCAAAATACAAAGCATCTGGTGAAAATTGATCAAGGAGCTTTCAGAAATCTACCACGACTACGATACTTGTGAGAGAAACTAATTTGCATTTAATTCTGAGAAGCATGTTTCATTCATTGCTGTTTGTATTTGATGTACCAATTGTAGTTCATGTGGTATTAACTGTGTAATTCAATCTTCATTTTTATTAATGTCCTGGTTCACAAAGACAGCAAAAATAAAGGCAGACAAGGGAGCTTATTTGGTTCGTCCATATCTTCTTCTACATGGAACAGAGGCTCTGATACTGCTCATGAGGTCTTCCTCCTTCTGTAGCATAGGCCCAAGGTTTGCTGACACTCCAGGGAAGCAGTGTAACTGATGAGAACGATCCCTAACATTATTTGCCTGGGTGTTTTGCCAATCTCCAGCTGTACTTCAGAAAACTGGGAAGATCCACCAGGTCCCTGTGGAGTGGGGCCAGAGAAGGTTTACAAGAATGATCTTAGGAATGAAGGGCTCGTCATATGAGGAGCAGTTGAGAATTTTGGGTCTCTATTTGACGGAGTTTAAAATTTTGATGGGGAAGCTCTTTGAAACTCATGGAATAATGAGAGGCTTGGGTAGCATGAATGTGAAAATGTGTTTCCAATGGCACAGCCTCAGTTTGAAGCAATGACCTTTTAAAACTGAAGTGAGGAGGAATTTCTTAACTAGAAGGCAATGAATCTGTCTCACTCATTACTGCAGAAGTCTGTAGAGGCCAAATCATTGAGTGTTTTAAAACATCAAGAATTACAGGAAGAAGACAGGAGAATGGGGTTGAGAAACATAGAGCCATGATCAAATAGTGAGCAGACTCAATGGGACAAATGACCTAGTTCTGCTCTTAAATCTTATGGTCTTATGGTCACATATACTTCAGTCTATCACAAAATTAATGTGTCTTGAATTATTTGAAAAAATTCTTCTCCACTAATCACTCTTTTGCACAAAGAACTGATTCCTAACATTAACCTCCAATGTTCTTTTTTTATAAGTTCATACTCATGTCCTTTTGTTCTATAGTTGAGAATTTGGTGAAAAGTGGTACAGATTTACCAACCCTATTCTACTTATAGTCACCCGCATTGCTCCCTTTATCAATGCAGTGCATTTATTTCCCAGATATTGTGAAGAGAAAAGAGTGAGGTTACTAGCTCTTCAATGTTATCGCATTTTATATTAAGGGTTAAATAAGCACAGGAAAATCTCTTGCATTTTTTTAATAGTTTTAGAATAGAAACAAGTCCCTGTGCTTTAGGAACAAAAAAAAATTCTGTATAAAGCAAAAGTCCATCAAGGCATTAATGTTGGTTCTCTTCACGGAGAAAGATAATACTGTTTAAGATAATAAAGGATTTTTTCTAATGTTGCCGAGGAAGATTTTCTCAAAACTGAAAAATACGTGAAGAACGTCTATTGCTCTCACAATCTTGGGCATTTAAAACCTTTGTCATCACCCAAGTCTTAACTTAACATGTTTACTCTTCAATCCATTTCAACTTTGGTGGTGTTCATGTGCTAGGACCTTCACCTTGGGCTCTTGTTAACAAAATATAGTGACAGCCAAAATGAACTAATTTATCCCCCAGCCATTCACTACTTACAGATTAGCTCCCTTTTTTTGGCTTTAGAGATAAAATGTACAACATTATAATAGAATTCAGTGGCAGAGGATGTGACCATTTTACCAGTTGCATCTGTGCTGTCTCTAAGTTAATCATTTAGTGCTTTTGACCAAACATATAACCTCTGATGAAGGGTCTAGGCCAGAAACGTCAGCTTTTGTGCTCCTGAGATGCTGCTTGGCCTGCTTTGTTCACCCAGCTTCACACTTTGTTATCTATCACTCACATAATTTCTTTGCTTTTTAATACTTATCCTTTCATGTTTTGGATTCATTTTATGCGACAGTTTCTAGTGATCTTTTCCACAATCTCTGATGAAGTAAACAAATTCTCCTTCATTATTTTGATGATGCAATTAATTTTTGCATAATCTAAAACACATCAATGTCCACATGTACGCTGACAACACTCACCTACACATCTTCAGCACATTTCTTAACCTTTCCAATGTCTCTAAATAGTCAGAGGTAGTAGAAACTGCAGATGCTGGAGAATCTGAAATAACAGGGTATAGTGCTGGATGAACACAGCAGGCCAAGCAGCATCAGAGGAGCAGGGAAGCTGATGTTTCGGGGTTAGACCTTACTTCAGAAATGGGGGAGGGGAAGGGGGTTCTGAAATAAATAGGTGAGAAGGGGAGGCAGATAGAAGATGGATAGGAGAGGAGATAGGTGGAGAGGAGACAGACAGGTCAAGGAGGCGGGGATGGAGCCAGTAAAGGTGAGAAGTTAGGGAGGGGATAGGTCAGTCCAGGAGGACGGACAGGTCAAAGGAGCAGGATGAAACTAGTAGGTAGGAGATGGGGGTGGGGCTTGAGGAGGGGATAGGTGGGAGGAAGGACAGATTAGGGAGGCGGGGATAAACTGGGTTGGTTTTTGGATGCGGTAGGGGGAGGGGAGATTTTGAAGCTTGTGAAGTCCACATTGATACTATTGGGCTGCCAAGTGGCATATGAGGTGCTGTTCCTGCAACCTTTGGGTAGCATCATTGTGGCACTGCAGGAGGCCCAGGATGGACATGTCATCTGAGGAATGGGAGGGGAATTGAAGTGGTTCGCAACTGGGAGGTGCAGTTGTTTTGTACGAACTGAGCACATTGTTCAGCAAAGCGGTCCCCAAGCCTCAGTTTGGTTTCCCTGATGTAGAGGAGGCCACATCGGGAACAGCAGATACAGTATACCAGCAGTAGGGGGTGTGAGGGATGGGTTGCAGGTCTATGATGGGGTCTACCCCTATCACAACTCATCCTTCACACACCTCCCCACAATAACAACCAAAACAGAATCCCCCTTGTGCTCACGTACCACCCCACCAACCTCCAGATCCAAAGCATCATCCTCTGGCACTTCCGCCATCTGCAATCCAACCCCACCACCAAAGACACTTTTCTCTCCCCACCATTATCTGCTTTCCAGAGGGAACACTTCCTTTGGGACTCCCTTGTCCACACCACACTCCCCTCCAGCCCCACCACAACCACAGGAAGTGCTACACCTGCCGCTACACCTCCCCCCTCATTCCCATCCCAGGCCCTAAGATGACTTTCCACATCAAGCAGATGTTCACCTGCACATCTGCTAATGTAGTATACTGTATCTGCTGTTCCCGTTGTGGCCTCCTCCACATCAGGAAAGCCAAGTGGAGGCTTGGGGACTGCTTTGCAGAACACCTACACTCGGTTCACATTAAACAACTGCACCTCCCAGCTGCGAACCACTTCAACGCTTCCTCCCATTCCTCTGACGACATGTCCATCCTGGGCCTCCTGCAGTGCCACAATGATGCCCCCTGAAGGTTGCAGGAACAGCAACTTATATTCCGCTTGGGAACCCTGCAGCCCAATGGTATCAATGTGGATTTCAAAAGTTTCAAGATCTCCCCTCCCCCTACTGCATCCCAAAACCAGCCAAGCTTGTACCCACCTTCCTAACCTGTCCTTCCTCCCACCTATCCTCTCATCCCACCTCAAGCCCCACACCTATCTCCTACCTACTAGCATCATCCCCCCCCTTGACCTGTCCATCCTCCCTGGACTGACCTATCCCCTCCCTACCTCCCCACCTACACTCACCTTTACTGGCTCCACTCCCACCTCTTTGACCCATCTGTCTCCTCTCCACCTATCTTCTCCTCTATCCATCTTCTATCCGCCTCCCCCTCTGTCCCTATTTATTTCAGAACCCCCTTCCCCTCCCCCTTTTCTGAAGAAGGGTCTCGACCCGAAACATCAGCTTTCCTGCTCCTCTGATGCTGCTTGGCCTGCTGTGTGGATCCAGCTCTACACCTTGTTATCTCTAAATAGTCAGACTGGTTATCGATATCTAATACTGAATCACAAAAATTTACACCATCTAAGCAATGGAGAGACTTAATTTGTTGGCTTTGGGCCTTGCCACGAATTCCATTTCCTCACCACCAACTGCATCCCTCTCTTTGGTAAACCAGCTGAGGCTGAATCAGGCTGTTCACAAACTTGTGTCATTTCTGCTCCCCAAGATGAGCTTCTAAACACACATTGGTCCAATCACAAAGGCCACCTATGCCCACTTCTATAATACTGTTACCTGGAAACAAAACTATCCCAACATACACTTGGTCAGCCTCCAATATTTTACCCCCATAAAACAGAGCTATTGGAAACTGCTGCACCTGCCCTAAGTAGCCCCAAGTTTTGTTTACCTATCATCCCTGTGTACATTACCAACTGTAGTTTCTTAAGCAATTTTTTTTTTAAAGTTCTCCATGTTTTCTATATTTTCTATGATCGTGCTGCTTTTTGCCTGTTATCTCAGATAGCATCCCACCCCTCCAAGATATTAATGCTCATCTTATTCTGGTCTCTTAATTCCTTCTTTAAGAATTGGTCCTCAAAGCCTGCCTCTTTGATTGAGCTTTTGGTTATTTGCTGTCTATTTTCATGCATGGCTGGGTGCCAAGTTTTGTTTTCTATTAGTCTTGTGAAAAATGTTGAAACATCCTATTACTTTACAGGCACAATGTAAATACAATTTTCTTTTGTTTAACTACCACACTATATTTTCTGTAAATAAACACTTCCTTATCCATCCCATGATATATTTGGTTTAATTGCAGGTATCTTAATATTGTCAGGACGTCTGTTATATTGTTCCTTATGAAATATGTTTTTGAGAACTCATATATATTGAAACCTACCTCACTTAGTCATTGATATCCTTCAGACAAACTGAATTAAGTTGGTCAGTCATGATTTACCTTGTACAAGTTCATTCTGGCATCCTAATCAACACATTTCATTCTAGGCGAGTATTAGCTTTGTCTCATATTGTAATACAGTACAAAATGTAATGAGGAAAATTGAGCATCGTGACCAAAGGCGCCTAATATAAGAGAGTGTGAAATGGCATGGGGGATAATTGTACATTTTAAAATTAAGAACCTGCAATGATATGAGAAATGCTGACGGAACTTGGCTATACTGCTGCATTTTCTAATATTTTTCACGAGGCCTGCAGGCAGTTTCAAAGAAAATTAGGATTGATGGCTAATATGCTACAATGTCAGTGCAAAAACATTTTGTTCCAAGATCGGAAGTGTTTTGCTTTGTTAAATTTCCTTTGAAGATGCTTTTGGACATGATATCAGCTAAACAGTATTAATTCCCTCAATGATAAATAGCTGTCATTAGAGAGAGGGAAAATAACACCAAATGTGAGATAAAGAAACTGAAAAAGCTGGAAAAACTCAGCAGGTCTGGCAGCCTCTTGTGGAGAGAGAAATAAATTTAATGTTTCAAGTCCAGTTTGATTCATCTTCAGAAAGTCTCAATCAGACTTCATAGAATCCCTAAAGTGTGGAAGCAGGCCATTCATCCCATTCAGCCCTATCAGACCCTCCAAAGGCCATCCTACTCAGACCCATCCCCTACCCCATCCCTGTTACTCATGGCTAATCCACCTAACCTACGCGTTTTTAGACTGTGGGAAGAAACCGAGCACCTGGAGAAAACCCACAAAGACACAGGGAGAATGTACAAACTTTGCACAGACAGTCACCCAAGGCTGGAATTGAACTTGGGTTCCTGGTTCTGTAAGGCAGTAGTGCTAGTCACTGATTAACCATATCACCCACAAACTTGCAGCACGGGCTGCCAAACCTACTGAGTTTCTTTAGCATTTTCTGTTTCTATTTCCGACATCTGCAGTGTTATGCTTTATTCTAAACATGAGAATACCTCCTTAAAGATAGGTGAATTTTAAACAATGCTTGCTATTGCCTTAATTTAAGAATTTCGTTAAAGGTATTTCCCATTGCATGTATCTTCTTTCATTTTTGTAACCGTGTATTTTTGTAATATTATGAGGCCACATAGAAGTTAAAATTAAACCGTATCATTGTACTTTGTGTGTTCATGAGTGTTTTTCTTTTAAATTCCCCTAAGTAATGACGTGAATATCAATTCATAATTATTTTCTTAAACCAGGAGCATTTGTAATACTGGAATAGGATTCTTTCCTGATCTGACACACATCCACTCCATTGCATCCAATTTTATTCTGTAAGTATCCTTACAAAATTATCAATATGATTTAAATGAATCTGTTGGGAGGGAAAGATGAGATTTCCTCTTCTAAAGAAAAGTGAAACAATTTAGGATTGGCAGTTGTATATTTGAGCTCTTCTTTCTAGCACTGAGTATCCTCCAACCAAACATTGGAAGAATCTGACAGCATCAAATTTCCTTTATGTGCCTAAAAACCCCAAATTGAGAAGATTCTCTCAAGACAGCACTGTATAACCTTCCAATTTTTACATTGGCCATTCTTTGTAATTCATTCACAGCATGTAAATGTTACTTTCAAGGCCAACAATTATTACCTATTGCCCTTAAAAAGTGGAGGTGAACTTGGTTCTTAATTACAAATGAATGGTATAGTAACTGTAACAAGGTCAGCCAGGGACCTCAGAATACCAGTTATCAGGAAATCCTGACTGACAGATTAAAACAGGAGCATAAGACATCCCGTTCATGTTGACAGCTGGCTCTGAGGGAGCTGGATTAGTGTCAAGGACTTCCCACTGTAAATAGAGGGTAACTTGGTGATAGGTTATTGGTTTCTGTGGAGGTATTTCAGTGGCAATGAGAATAAGAGTGACGGTTTAACTCTGCAAAAGTGCCTAATAGCTGAAGCCCAACTCGACTTCAAACAGGCACCACAACTGGTCTTATCGTTGGAAAATACGGCAAGTGGAGCATGTGAGTTACAGGGTATTCTGATGGAAGTGGACATCTTCACCACACTGACTGAGCTTGGGAAACACCACTTGGGTGAAAGCAATTACGTAGCCTTACTCAGGATCCTGAACTGAGGAACTTCAGGTCAGCCCACAGTTAAACCCAAAAACAAAGCCAAACCTTGGCCAAACGGTTAAAATTTTCTTGAGTACCAAGGTCGGCAACCCATTGTGGTTGCTGCTAGTTTGCAGACTTGAGACAGCAGAAGAGTCCCACTAGACCTAAACTGAGTAAGAGAACTCATAGGCCAGTATCCAGGAGAGTGCACATGCTGGAAAGTCCAGCTTCATCTGGTTTGGAACCACTAAATTGCTGAGCAACATCCAAATTAGAAACAATCAAAATAAACATCTGGTTAAATGGTCACCCAGTTCTAATGGAGGTTGATAGCAGCATGGCCACTGCAGAAGCAGTCTTTAGCAAAATTCACTCCAGACTCCAAATTTTAGGTGTGTGCAAGACCTTGGCTGGACCAAGAAATTATATTGGGTAGCCTTTACAGATTAAGGATATATTCTGGTCTCTTATGAGAAGAAGGTGGATCATTGTAGTAAAAGGTTTGGACTCAAACTTGTTCGGGTGAAATTGGTTAGGAGAGATTTAACAAGATTGGCTCAACGTTTTTTGATTAGAAAATGGCTGCCTGGGTGAAATCCTAATTAAATACCCAGACGTTTTTCAGGAAGGTCAAGGGACTATCAAAGGAGCCAAGGCCACCCTGCATGTTGACCAGGAAGCAATTCCATGATTCTACAAGGCCCAGCCAATCTGTCTGCTTTATGGGCAAAAGTAGATGCAGAAATCAGAAGGCTGGAAAGCGAAAGAATCATCAAACCAGCCCAGTTTGGAGGATGGGTAGGACCAGTTGTACTGATTGTAAAGCCTGATGGGTCGGATTACCTTTGTGGGGATTTTAAGCAATGGTAAACTGCTTCTCGCAGCTGGATAAGTACCCAATCCCTTGCAGAGAGGATTTGTACGATAAACTGGCAGGGGGCCGTCCTTCATGAAACTGGACATGAATCATGCATACTTGCAACTTCAGTTAGAAGTGTATGCCACAATTAATACCTGTAAGGGTAACCAATATATGAGACTGTCATTTGGGGTAACATAAGCCTGTGCAAATTTTCAGCAGATAATAGAGAACATTTTATGAGGTCTACCCCAGGTCACCGTTTTTCAAGATGTTGTACGAATAACAAGGAAACCAATAAGGAGCACTTAGAGAACTTAGACATAGTCTTTAGACACTTCTCCCAAGCAGGTAAATGTCTTAAAAGGAAAAAATGTGTGTTCCAGGCACCCCGAGTGAACTACTTGGGCTACAGAGTTGACAAGACTAGGTTACACCCATTGGAAGATAAAGTCTGGCAATCAAAGTTACCCCAGCTCCCACATCTGTACCAGAGTTTAGGTCTTTCCTTGCAGCTGGTAAATTATTGCAGAAAGTTCATACATAACCCGAACTCCATCTGGCACCTTTACATCAACTCCTAAGAAAGAGTCAGCCTTGGAAATGGTCATATAGGTAAGCCATAGTTCTAGGGAAGTAAGGAAACAGCTATCATCCTCTCAGGTGTTAGCACACTATGATCTCAAGTGAGATCTGATATTGACATGCAATGCCTCCCCATACAACTTTAGCTCATAGGTGGCCTAATGGAGAGGAACGTCCAGTAATGTATCCATCTAAGACTTTTGCTGATGCAGAGCATAAGTATGCCCAGATAGAGAAGGAAGGTTTGGCAGTCACATTCAGAGTCAGTAAGTTCCATCAATACCTTTATGGAAGTAAATTTGTAATAATAATGGACCACAAACCCCTGCTCGGTCGACATAAAGAGGACAATGCAGTGCAGGGAAAGCTATTGGTGAATTCAGCAATGGGCTCTGATACCAAGTGCAACTTGGAACACTGTCTGGTAGGCTAAGTAGCAAATGCGGATGCATTGAGCTGCCTCTCACTGGCAGATACACCTTCAGTGGTATCACCGCTGGAAGAGTCTGCAATGGTTTTAAATTTGCTATTCAGTCTTCCAGCCACAACTGACAATATCAGATTTTGGATACAGAAAGATCTGGTCCTGGCAAAACTGAAACACCTGTTGGCGATGGAGAAAACCAAAGAGCCAGGAGATTCCAGATTACAGTGGAGAATGGCATATTATTATGAGGAGAAAGAGTGATTGTCCTGAGCAAAGACTGACACCAGATTACTGGCTGAACTCCACCAGGGTCATCCAGGGGTTTTCAAAATGAAGTTGATGGCAGCAAGTTATTTCTGGTGGCCAGGATTGGATGCAGACATAGCCACATTGGTACGCAGTGTTCAGAGTGCCAACGAGGACAAAAACTACCACCGGCAGCTCCCTTCCATTTGTGGGAATGGCTGAGTAAACCCTGGACTCAGTTACATGTTGACTATGCAAGTCATTTTATGGGCTCAATGTTCTTCATCTTTGTGGATGCCCATTCAAACTGACTGGAAGTGCATTGAGTTCCTTCATCAAACATGGGGACAACCAAAGGAGAACTGCGCGTATCCTTGCAATACAGAAATTCCCAGAAGTAATAGTCACAGATGACAGAACATCTTTTACTGACAGGGAATTTGAGTATTTCCCAAATTGGAATGGTTTTTGTCATAGAAGTAAGGCTCCATACCATCCTTCAACCAATGGTCTGGCAGAAAGCTCAGTCTAAACTTTGAAGACAGGCTTAAAGAAACTGCCTATAACTTCACTAGATACCAAACTGTCCCAGTTCTTATTTGATTATAGAACCACCTCTCATACAACTACATGGATAGCTCCAGCAGAGCTACTAGTGGGGAGAAGACTCTGCACCTGGTTAAATCTGATCTTCCCAGACCTATGTTGGGGAGGGGAAGAGCAGGGGGAGTGAAAAGGCATCAGGACTCAAATGCCAGACGCAAGATTCTGCGAAGTGGGAGGAACACTTTACTTCAGGGAACAAGGTTTGGTGTACCATGGGAATGGAGAATGGCCCTACATGGTTAAGAGGCATAGTCAAGCGAGGTCAGGTCCAGTGACGTATAAAGTTTGGGTAGGTGTGACAGTCCTGAACAAGCATGTGGACCTTATGAAAAGTGTAACCTCACAAAATGTGCCCGGCTCCTCGATAACCTTTTCAGCTATTCCGGAACCTGTGGATTCTCCCTCTCCGTCAAGCGTTAAAGTTACTTTGGAAACTGAGATGGACAAAGTGGTTGTTGCCGCCTCAACATCTTTGCTGCTCAAGGAAAAGAATGGAGTTCTTCCAAGATGTTGCAGCAGCACGAGGCAAGCTCTGGAGCATTACATGCCACCCATAGCAAGGCAGATTCGGAGGAATCTGATGCCGTGCTCAAATACCCCAGGGAGAACCTACAAAAAGAAAGAACCGGCCTATGTGCTCAGATGGGGAGGGATGTAACAAGGTCAGCCAGGTGGACCTCATAGAATATAAGTTCCCTGATTGGGGCAGTTACTCTGGTCCAATTAGGGAGCCCCGGCTGATGGATAAAAACAAGAGGGTCAGAGGTTCTGTTCACTCTGAGTGCTGACTCTGATGGAGCTGGATCAATGTCAAAGATGCTCCATGTGTAAATAGAGGGTGACTTATTGACAGCATACCAGCCTCTGTGGAGCTATTTCAAATTGTTTAGTGGGTGTTTTCAGAATCAACCACACTGTTACATATAGGACCCAGGACAAGCATTAGTGTTCCAAGGCTGCTCTGCTTGGCAGCAGTCTTTCTGAAGATGTTGGAGAAGTGTAAGATGACATCATAATTGTCCAACAGACACCATGAAGTTCTGGTGGAGGGGTGGTACTGAAAAGGACCAGCAGACCCCAGCAGCTTCCTCCGAAGTGGCCAGTTGGGTCAGTGCAAAACCCAAGGTTCAGAGGAACAGCCAACAGTGCCGAAGAAGGCCAGTGACCTTCTCTGCTCTGCCAGCTCTGAATCACACTCTTTCCTCTGCTTCCTTATACTCACTCCTGTCACAGCACACACATCCTGCTTTGGCTCATACTCTGCAACTCTCACAATTGCCTGCAACATCCTCCCTCACTTGTCCTTACCATCCTCCAGTATCCCAGACCACTTAATCTATTTGGCCTCTGCGCATCTACTCACTTGATCAGGGCAGCATGCCACCTTAAGATGGCCTGCACAAGCACTAACAGATATGCCACCCACATTTATATCATCCAATCCCTCTGTTTCTGTCATTAGAGGAGAAGACAGCACACACTAGGGCAGAAAGACCCAGTTGGGTGGATACGTGCTTGACATCAGGCACTTCACTCCCTGTGAGAGAATCCTGGCCCTCTCAGGAGAAGATCAAGGCCACTTCTGCAGGGATGCAGAGTGCCCATGCAGACTTCCAGGGCCAATGGGCTCCGACAGCAAGCAGACTCCCAAAACCTGAACTTTGGAAACTGGGCAAAACCAAGATGTACAGGGGAGGGAACTAGGAAAAACCAACTTCTGAGGGCACTTTGGTGGTATGACTATCGCGCTGTTCTGAAGAATCACACTTGTATAAATTTGCTTCATTTTGCAGTACATCGGTTCATTTGATTCCCTGTATAGCCCCAAATGTGACTGTGCCAGCATGATACCTAACTTCATTCCCATACAGGATACACTGTGGCATGATGTCCATATTGCAATCCTACTGCAGCATGTAGAAACAATATGAACAGACTGTATTTAGGGCAATGGGTTCTACTAACACCACTGCCCCTCATAAGTGCATCCTATTCATTCCCTGGGTCTCTGTGTCCAAATGTATTCGTGTGAATGAAGTGGTCAGCAATGTCTGGGGCAGGGAATTTTCAAGTACACAGGGACCCAATGCACTAGGATGGCCGAGATCGGGGACCTGTGTCTTGTGCAGTGCAGTGATCGGTGTGCAATGTTTCCTCAAAAAGCCCTTACATCATTGAGTCTAGTAGCTCCCTCTCTCAGAGCTCAAGACACTTATCCTGCCCATTCTGGTGGTGCTTGTAACCATTTTCTTCCCCGTTGCATACTTACAATTCTCAGCATGATGGAAGGCATCAGTGATTACTTTTTATTCAAGGGCATTAAGCCTTCGCCTCTGTGTTGGTGAGATGTCAAATTTTCGGATCCCCTTCCTGCAAGGTCTCCCTGTAAACCAATCGGCTTCACACTTCCTGAGGGTCCCACCTCCACTATCGCTGGGTCAAAATCTTGGAATTCCCTCCCTAAAGGCATGTGGGTATAACTGCAGCACATGGACTGCAGCGGTTCAAGAAGGCATCTCACCACCACCCTCTCAAGGACAGCTAAAAACAATAAATACTGGCTTGCCAGTGACTCCCACATCGGAAGAGGGAATAGAAAAATATCCAACCATTCACCTGAGCCTCCGGCTGCCCACCCCAGCCCCTGGGAATATGCAGTGACCATGACAAGTGTGGTTCTACATTGTCCCCCTCTTAAAAGCAGGTTACTCCTGACTCCCCATCCCACATTAACCCATTGTCATCCATGTTTTACCAAAATCCCCCTTACGGATACAGTTGCTCCATTCATGTGTCATTTCCCCTTGCTCGTCCTCACCTCCAGTCTGCAGCCCCCAATCCCAAGTCTCCTTTCTACAGTGGCTGACCCCCTTGTCCACACAAGCCCCACTCCCACACCACCAGCATTTTCCCTTAGTTTCTGTGGATGGACCTGATGAAGTGACTGTGCCTTCCCACCTTGAGTGAACTAAATGGAAATCCCCTGGATGAGAAATACCCAGACCCCTGTCAGGTGACTGTATATCTCTCTGATTGCATTAGCCTCACCTCTGGGATTGACAACTGTGAGGCCACAGTACCATGACCTATTCCCTAGACTACAGAGACATGGACCCCAAAACTGAGGTCACCCCAACTGGATAACTGAGCATGATTGATATCTTGCAGTGGCTACCCTTGACGTATTGTGGCAGAACCTCTGACTGATGGGCATTAGTGGACTTCAGTGAGGAATACACCCCTAAGACATTGAGACATGGCTGATTACTTACTGGACACGCAGTGTGTTTGCTGCATAATTTACTGGCACATGGTGCAGGTGTGGGATTGATGTAGCACACTGCTATGCAGCAAGATGTCCACGCATGCTTGACTGAGGACTGTTGCCTCACAAATCAAGTTGTCTGGTCATGTGACTACATTAATTGGCATGGCAAGGCAAATCATGGATGCTGTGAGAGTGCAGGTGAATGCTGAGTGATTGAGCACAAAGACAGCAAGCAGTCATTCCTGAGATATAGCTGATCCAAGCTGGGTGCCTGTCCTTGCAAAGAACAAAGAACAAAAAAAATTACAGCACAGGAACAGGCCTTTTGGTCTCTAAGCCTGCGCCAATCAAGATCCTCTGTCTAAACTTGTCATCTATATTCTCAGGGTTTGTATCCCTTTGCTCCCTGACCATACATGTACCTGTCCAGATACATCTTAAAAGACACTATTGTGTCTGCGTCTACCACCTCCGCTGGCAACGCATTCCAGGCACCTACCACCCTCTGCATAAAGAACTTTCCACGTGTATCTCACATAAACTTTTCTCCTCTCACTTTGAACTCATGACCCCTAGTAATTGAGTCCCCCACTCTGGGAGAAAGCTTCTTGCTATCCACCTTGTCTGTACCCCTCATGATTTTCTAAACCTCAATCAGGTCCCCCCATCAATCTGTCTTTCTAATGAAAATAATCATAATCTACTCAACCTTTCTTCATCACTAGTGCCCTCCATACCAGACAACATCCTGGTGAACTTCTTCTGCACCCTCTCCAAAGCATCAACATTCTTTTGGTAATGTGGCAACCAGAATTGTATGCAGTACTCTAAAAGAGGCCAAACCAAAGTCTTATACAACTGTAACATGACCTGCCAACTCTTGTACTCAATTCCCCGTCCGATGAAGGAAAGCATGCCATAGGACTTCCTGACTACTCCATTAACCTGCGTTGCCACCTTCAGGGAACAATGGACCTGAACACCCAGATCTCTCTATACATCAATTTTTCCCCAGGACTTTTCCATTTACTGTATAGTTCGCTCTTAAATTAGATCTTTCAAAATGCATCGCCTCACATTTTCCCGGATTGAACTCCATCTGCCACTAACCTTAGCCTTTCAATTCTAAATGGTACTGGTGTGCCCCATAATGCAGTTTTGTGCTTCTCAAGCATCCTACATGTAGATCAGAGAGAATTCTTGAGGATCGTGATAAATATCAGTTGCCAATGTATGTGGACAAGGGGTATGTGCGGCTGGTGCCCATGGATTGTTCCCTGAGATGTTATTTGGTTGTAACCAATATGGAGGCTGAGCTGAGGTCATCAGGTATGTGCTCTGATAGCCATGTCAAGAAATTTGATATCTCGTTTGTTCAGCACACTTGATAAGATAGAAATATGAATATTAGAGGTGAGTTGTGCCATCACTAAGGCATTTAACAAGCTATAATCCCCCTTAGAGTCATAGAGATATACAGCATGGAAACAGGCCCTTGGTCCAACTCATCCATGTGACCAGATATCCTAAATACACCTAGCCCCATTTGCCAGCGTTTGGCCCATATCCCTCTATATCCGTCCTATTCATAACACCCATCCAAATGCCTTTTACATGTAATCGTACCAGGCTCCACCACCTTAATTAGCAATTTGCCGCTACCTCGTGAGAAACTCCCCTTCACTGCTTGCTGGAAGCATAAAAAATGGTCTTCAATGCTCCCAATGTTGAGGTAGGTCTCACCAGAGTGATTCTGCCACTTTTTTCTCAACAGCTTTTATTGTTCAGGCCCATGTAGGATTCTGCCCATGGTCACTGTTACTGAACTAACTTTGTCATTCTAAATTGGTTTTAATTAATTGTAGGTGCTGAGGTTGGATTTGAAATCATCCCTTGGGACCATCAATCTAATGCTTAGTTGGTCAATAATGTAATCATAGTGCCAGATTTATTTTGGCAATCTAAAGCTAAAAAATGACCAATTTTGTGCCAAAGATCCAGTTCCACTGAAACAAACAAGTCCATTTATCTTATGTTCTTTCGGGTTGTCAGAGAAGGTAGATTTTCAATGACCCTGGGCAGAATCAAAGGCAAGGTTCAAAGCAAAATCCTAGTGATGAAGAAAGGCTCTGATTTTCATTCTTGGATTTTGTCACAGAAAGAGAAAGATTCCTGTCTGCACCATCCTGATGTTTAAAAATGGCTGCCTGAACATTCCATTTTCTGTGAATGGCAAGTGCATGCTGGATATTAAGAGAGGGCAACTGGTCTGTAAAACTGGAAGAGGATGCCCAGTGCACAGGCAAGATGGGCAGAATGTCTGGCTGAGGACTCTGGTACCTGTTCAAAGTTCAAGGAAAAGAATGGTTACATTTCCCAGCCTTCATCCCTCACACCCTATACTCCATCCATACGAAATGATGCCACTTAATGGCATCACTGTCCCCTCCCCCCATATCATCCATGCCACCTAAGTCCCTGTACTCATTCCTGACCCCTTACTGTCTTGATGGCAACTTAGTTAACACATGTCAACCATGCCTCCCACATTCCATTCTTTCATCTACTATGCCAACTCACGCAATATTAACCATGGTCAGTGCTCTGGATACATACACAGTCGAGAAAAATTAAAGTCTATTAAATAAAGTAAGTGCACTGCAGACTTTGTTCTTTAAAAATAAACACTCTAATTCTTTTAAAACATATTTATTACATTTAAATTCATCTACTTCAATAACATTCCATTCAAGTGCAGTAAGTAATGGAATTCATAGTCCCACATCAAAATCTAACACCACTTGTGGCTCTAAATCAAACTGTGAAATGGAAGGCACCCTGCTGTGATAATAGATCCATGTGAATTCTGTCATGCTGCGCAGAAGTAGTCATAGAAATCCTCAGACAATGTCAACAGACTTCATGAGTAGAAAGCAATCATTTCACTTTAATTCTGCTGATACTTTATTCGAAGATTAAAAGGCCTAGAGTTTAAATACTTTGACTGTCTTAGCAAATTTTTGATGACTTAACAGTTCTTCAACATCTTTAATAGTTCTCTGCCAGCTTGACAATTCCATTATGTTTATTTTTTGCTTTTTGCACCTGCGTGTTTACTTTTAACAATTGCTTTAGGAATCTGACCTCTCCCTAAGGTACCTCACCTCTTCTAAAAGCTGCCTTACTTCTCACAAAAAATGCCTTACCCCAACAAAAGGGCAGTTTACCTATCCAAATACAAAATGAAAGAACTGCGGACGCTGTAAACCAAGAACAAAAACAAAGTTGCTGGAAAAGCTCAGCAGGTCTGGCAGCATCTATAAAGGTAAGAAACAGAGTTAACGTTTCGGGTCCGGTGACCCTTCCTCAGAACTGATGGTGGCTAGGAAAACATCAGTTTATGTGTTAAATGCATATAAACTGACGTTTTCCCAGCCACCATCAGTTCTGAGGAAGTGTCACCGGATCCGAAATGTTAACTCTGTTTTTTCCTTCACAGATGCTGCCAGACCTGCTGAGCTTTTCCAGCAACTTTGTTTTTGTTACCTTTCCAAAATGTGTTCTGAGACTATATCCTAAACAGTACTCTGGCTATCCAAACAAATCCACTAGCTTCAGATTTGCTCCTACATGGTCTAATCTGCAATTTAAGGTTTTGGCCATTTACTGCACTAAAATCACATACTAATAAAGACAGCTGATGATTTAAGTGGCCATTTGCCCCTGTAAGTCACAAATGAACACATCCCAAACTGACTGTTCCTGCCCTTGCAAATGGGAAATGCCACCGGGCGACTTAAGATTTCCCAGAACTCCCACTTTGTCACCATGCTTTAGTTATGGCAAAAATCTAGGCTGAAATATTAGAATTTATCATGTCACTACACAAAATGTGATACTAGGCTGTATAGACCAGAAATATCCCCAGTCCGATTAGTGCTGAATTAATTATTATTAATTAACAGCATTAATGGGATGCTACAGTAGGTCATTGGGCCTCAGTGTGTGTTGTAGATTCATTTTAATCAAGCTGTTCTGTCATGTTATGACATGCCCCCAAGCAGGTCGGACTTGAGCTAGAATATTTCCCTTTCTTTGGTATATCTTTGCCATTGTCCATTAAATCTCTTAAGATGTCTGACAATCCCATCTAACACCTTCAACATTCATTCCCTTCACCACCAACATACAATGGCTGCAATGTGTACCATTTACAAAATGTACTGCTTTAACTCACCAACGATGTCTGGATACACCTTTCAAGCCTGTGACCTCTACTGCTGAGAAGGACCAGAACAACAGACTCATGGGAACACCATGACCTGCAAGCTCCCCTCCAAGTCACACACCATATTGACATAGAACTATTATTGCTATTTCTTCACTGTGCCTAGTCAAAACCCTGGAACTGGCTCCATAAAAGCATTGAGGGTATACCTACACAGGTAGACAGCAGATGATGGCTCAAGAAGATAGTTCACCAGTTCTTTCTCCAGGACAGTTAGGAATGGGCAATAAATGTCAACTCAGTTAGTGACATCCACATCCCATGAATGGATAATAAAAAAAAGCCTCGTCAGCTGCTAGATATTCAAGGGTAACCAAAGGTGAGTGGTCAATTAAATTACACATATGTCTGAAAAGGACATGAGAAATGCCATGGTATAAAAAACTACAGACCACAAGCTGGAAAATGAGACTAGAGTAAGTAGGTGTTTGATGACTGGTGCAGACATGATGGACCAAAGGGTCTCTTTTTATGCTCTAAAGCTCTATGACTCTAAGTAGGAGAAGGAATAGGTCATTCAGTCCTATGAACCCTCCCAGCCTTTCAATGAAATCATGTCTGATTTTTCTATTTCAGGACTATATTCCAGTATTATCTCTGTAACCTTGATGTTTTCAATAAATAAAAATATATCTTGTTGAACGTTCTGAACAACTGAGCTTCCACAGCCTTCTGGGGTCAATAACTCCAAAGATTAACCCAACACCCCCAACAGCCATCAAAATGCTGAAGAAAAGTTCAACATGAAGAAATCAATTAGAAAATAGGTGACCTGAAGATATATTCAGTGAGGAATTCCTCATCCAATCATGGGCTGTTTCTGTCCTGTGCTTCTTGCTAAGAGATCCAGTTGTAAGCCAAAGTTTGGAATTTTTCTGAAGGAGAGGAGCTTGATTCAGAGTTTCCAAACTGAAAACCACCTTCCTTCTCATTCTTACCAAAGCCCCATGCCAAATTCCTCAACCTGGCACTTGACTCAGGATAGGTAGCTTGCATGTATCCACAGCAGCACAAGATGCAGAAAGTGGACTCAGAGCTTAATAGCACAGTTCCATAAATGTGCTAAAGTTGTCTTGTGGACATTGTTGTTGTATTGATATCCTGAAATTCCCACTTGGCATCATTAGGAGAGGACCATCAGCACAAAGTTTCAGTTCAAGAACACTGTTCGCATCAACCTCTCAGATTGCAGGTATAGACAATGTAGATGACTGTGATAGTGTTACCTACATCCAGAGAATGAACTACAGTAAAAGAGTGAAATAAAAAAGCGAGCATCTTTTTACCACATTATCACATTGTTAAATCTAACTATGTTGTTAAGTGTTGAAATATGCACCAGAAAGCCAAATTAGCCAACTTCTCTGATGTATATTAACTGTGCACCCAGCATGCACATTAAAACCGGTGGGGAGTTAATTTTCAACTACTAGCTGATTGCATTTTGTCAGACAAATGGAGCAGTCAGAAGTTGAAAATTCAGTGGGTGAAAGAAGGGTAGCACTTCGCCCTGCATCAAAACCCAAGATTAGTTTGGTACACTTTTTATGCAATCTTGTAATGTACAAGCAGCCCACCTGCCTGAGCTGGCAGCATGGTATTTGAACGTGCAAAACTAGGTCATTGTGCTGAGGCTCCAAACAGATCTCCATGTGCAAATAGCTGGAGCATAGGCTATGTACATTCTGCCAATTTGTACCAGGCACTGATAGTGTAAAAAATGGTCCTTAGAAGCTTCAAGGTAAGTTTTTAATTTCTTTTGATATGCTCTGGAGGGATTGGTATTGACTTTTGTATTCCCAAAAAATACTCTCTAACATGCTGTTGACTTATTTTACCAGTTTCTTAAAATGGTCAGCGAGAGTTCTGGAACTTATTGGAGACATCCCAAAGAGGCCTCGGCATTAAACTTACACAAACTGGTCAAGGAACACCTGCTTTATTGACCAAATAATGCCTTTGTTGAGCCGTAGACAATTGCTGTTACTAAATACTAAAATACTAAACAGTACTAAAAGCCAATTGGTTGACGATATTTTCTTAGTGATTTACCTTGCTCTACATGAACTAGTTGCAGTCACATGAAAATGAATACCCTTGGCCACCAATTTCAATGCCTGCATCTGTTTGCATACTCAATAGCATTGGTATCTGGGTGAGCAGATGAACTACTTTGAAGCTTCTATGCATCTTTTCTTTTAAATTGCAGTTGCACTAATGCTTTTTAGCAACAGTCTGGTGAACCTACAGGTAAAAAATGAACAATGCTTAGCTGTTTAACTTACCACGCTAATGGTTTTTTTTTAATGTCCTTGCAATATGCCTATTATAGTTGGACAGAATTACGAATATGCAAGCACTGTCAGTGCCAACAGGGCGGTAAGGCAGAGCGCCAAGTAATGCATACACAGATTCAGTGATTCAGAATCTGTAAATCCTTCTGGTAGGAATTGAAGACAGATGTATAAATCCATGGATGTTGCCGTTATCACTTCACCCTGAATTCTCATTTATAAGAACAAGTTGTGCCACAACACTCAGTGCAGGAGAGCCAGCCAGAGGGGCCTTTTCAACCCATCAATATCTCACCATCTTTGACGACAGAGCTAATTAGCTCATTGGGACAGTGTCCAGAGCTCATACTGATTGAAGTTGCAAGATCTGTGGTACTAGCTATTTAACTTAGCAAGCACTTATTGTCACCCTGGAAACCTTGTGAAGCACTACACAGCTGCAATCTTCACTCTTTTCTCTTTCTTAATCTAAAACAGGGTGGTGTACATACATGTTCTGAGGTTTCACATTCTTCCTGCAGCTTCTCTATTAGAACAGAGGATACTGGATGAGGGAGGTGATGCATGAACTTGTGGCATTCACAGGAAAATGAATACCCTTTGCCACCAATTTCAATGTATGCATCTATTCGCAAGCTCAATGGTGCTGGGACCAGGGTGAGCAGATGAACTACTGTGAAGCTTCTATGCATCTGTTTTTTAAATTACAGTTGCACCCAGGAATAACAGCTGCATGATGCTGTCACCTTTCAGGACATCCAGGATAATTAATTTATTACAATTGCAACCCAATATGAATTGGGACCATTGCAAGGGCATAATAATGTTGTTGATTACGGGATGTTATAAGATGCTTAGCACTGAGATACAGTTATTATCCAAAAAAATGAGATCAAATCCCACCACAGTAGTTTGAGATTATGCATTAATTTCCCTAAACTCTCGAAATAAAAAACTGGTATCAGTAAAAATGACAGCAAAAATGCTATAAGATTGTCATAAAATTCAAACAAGTTCATAAAAGTCCTTTAATGCAGAAAACCAGTGGTGTTGTCCAGGCCCACACCAACCTGCAGCTGAAGCGACTAAGTAAGCCAGTCAGTTATATCAGACTGAAGCATGTCAAGAAAAATGCCAAGTGCCCCATTGTCAAAGAAACAAGGGATGAGCAATTAATGCTGGAATTGTCAGCAATAGCCACCTCTCAATAATTAATAAAGCAAAGGACTAACTAATTTCATCACATTGTTGGATTCACAAGTTTCTTGCTGTACGTGATGTAAGCAGTATGTGTCTATGTGTGTGTTTCGGGGGTTGGTGGTTTGTTGGGGTTGTTGGTGCTTGGTCATGTGATAGCCATAATTCACTTTCCAGGGCCTGCAGAAAATCAGAGTGGTTGCACTTCATCAATGAACATCTGATCATCGATGTTCAACACCAAATGTTCCAGACCATTTCCCCCATTTCAGGCAACTGTCAATTTGCATTGATTCCAAGAGAATGATTTATGACATCCTTGTTTCAAAGTGAAAACAAACTGCAGAGTGACTTCTAGGGAACTTGGTACTGAGAACACATCCAGTTAAACAAAGATCAAAGAACAATACTGGACAGGAACAGGCCCTTTGAACCTCCAAGCCTGCACTGACACACTTTGCCCTTCCATAATAAAACTGTCTTCACTTACAGACCCATATCCCTGTATTCCCTTCCTAGCCATGTATTCGCCCAGGTGCTTCTTAAATACAACTGTTGAGTCTCCTTCCACCTTCTTCTCGGGTAACATGTTTCAGGCACTCACTACCCTTTGTGTGACAAATTTGCCTCAAATATCTCTTTTAAACTTCACCCCCCTCGCACCTTGAACCTGTGTCCCCTCCACCCTAGGAAAAAGCCTTATTTAGCATCTGAATCTTCCGCTATAAGAAGGTTCCTGCTCATGCTTACTGAAATTTTCCCCTGTGGTAACTTTGCTACGAGTTCAGTTTCTTCGTTCTTTATTGAGTAGTGCCTCATGTTGCACTATCAGTGAGCTTAGTCTACTCTCGATCATCAGTAAAGCGATGGAAGGTCTCATTAACAGTGCTATCATTTGACCGAGTGTGGCATCAAGGAGCATTCCAGCAAAAGTGAAATCAATGTGAATCAGAGGGCAAATTCTCTGCTGATTGGAGTCATACCTGGAAGATAGGAAGTTTTTTGTGGTTATTGGAGGTCAGTCATCTCAGCTCCAGGACATCCCTAAATTACTTAGTCAGGGAAGTGCCCTTGGCCCATCCATCTTTAGCTGCTTCATCAATGACCATCCCTCCATCATATGATCAGGCATGGGAATGTTTGCCAATGATTACAAAATGTTCACCACCGTTCACAATTCCTCAGATACTGAAACAGTTCATGCTCAAATGCAACAAGATCTGGACAATATCCAGCTTGGACTGACAAGTGGCAAGTAACATTCACACCACATAAATGCCAGGCAATGACCATCTCCAATAAGAGAGAATCTAATCACCATCCCAGTTACCATCACTGGATCCCCCACTATCAACATTCTGGAGTTATCATTGATCAGAAATTCAACTGGACTCACGATACTGATACAGCAACTACAACAGCAGGTTAGGAATACTGCAGTGAGTAACTCACCTCCTAACTCCACAAGTTCTGTCCACCAGGTACAAGGTGCAAGTCAGGAATGTGATGGAACACTTCCCACTTGCCTGGATGAGTGCAGCTCCAACAACATTCGAGAAGCCTGATACTAATCAGGTCAAAGCAGCTTGCTTGATTGGCATCAAAATCACGAACATCTATTCTCTCCACCACCGACCCTCAGTAGGAGCAGTGTGCATTATGAACAAGATGCACTACCGAAATTAAAAGACAAAGATCCTTAGGCTTCTATCTAGAGGATAAGGGCAACAGATACATAGGAACATCACCACCCACAAGCTCCCCTCCAAGCCACACACTGTCCTGATTGGAAATACATTACCCTTTGTTCAGTAGCATTGGATCAAAATCCTGGAATTCTTTCCCTGAGGGCAATGTAGATCTGTCTACAGCACAGAAATTGCAGTGTTTCAAAAAGACAGCTCACCACAAACTTGACAAGGGCAACTACGGACAGGTAATTTCTGGCCAGCCAGTCACACTCATGCCCCACAAGTGAACAAACAAAACAAAAGGATTAATCACCTTCAGGATAAGAAGGAGAAAGACGGAGTAGGAAACTTAAAACCTACACCAGAGCGCTTTACAGAGGTTGTGTTCTTTTAATTGATGACTTATGTATGTCGATTTCTAACTGATGTGAATCATCATTCCAGCAGTAAACGTTGTTTGCAACTATATATTAACATAATATTGTTAATTACAGTGTTTTAATCTTCTTTTGAATAAGATTTACATATTTATTTTCAGGGAAATATGTGACAATTTGCACCTTCAAACCATACCAGAAAATGCATTTCAGGGCATGAACAATGAATCTCTAACACTGTAAGTATACTTATAACTAACTATAACTTACAGCCTTTAGATAAATCACTGTACTTTCCGCAAATGAATAATGCAAATGTACAACATAAAATGAGTGCTTGAGCAATCATATTTGAGGTTTAGATCATAAATAATATGGCAGGCTTTCCAAAGTTGCTTTCCTGTTGTAAGGCATTACCCACTGGAGTGTAAATTAGGAATATAAGCTTGGAGACCCTTCGATTTTCTATTGAACAGGCCCACGTAACCCTTTGCAGGGATGACCACTCAGATGAAGAGCCATGTAGGCACTTGAGAGGCCAGCAGGCTAAGTCATTATGCTCTTCTCAATTAAATCATACATCATGATGCTGTGTGTTGTACATGAGTAAAGGTCACTTAGGCAAGGTACTGGACTGTGACCTGCTGTTATTGAACCAGACATAGCCACCAAAAGTCAGTTGATTCTTCCTGCCTGAGTACTGTAGGCGGTAAAATCACAAAAAGCTAGCACCCAATTTTAGTGGATAGTATGGGAAGGTAAATATAATGTTGGTCTTTATTTCAAAGGAAATGGAATATAAAAATGGGAAAGTCTTGCTAAAACTGTAAGGCATTGCTTACACCGCATCTAGAATACTGTGGACAGTTTTGCATCCTTTATCTTGGGAAAGATTTATTGGCATTGGAGGTATCAGAAAGTGTTTACTCAGTTGATCCTGAGTGTGGAAGGATTTTTCTTATCAGAGAAGGTTGAGTTGATTGGGCCTGAACTCAGTGGAGTTTCAAGAAATGAGAGGAAACCTTCTTAGGGGGCTTAACAAGGTAGATGCAGAGAGGTTGCTTCGCGTGTGGGGGTGTCAGAAATGAAAAAGAATTTCTTCAATTGCAGAGTGGTGAATATGTGGAATTCTTTACTGTACAGGGTTGTCATGGCTGGGTTGTTGACTATATACGAGTCTGAGATAGATAGATTTTTAATCAGAAGGGAATCGGGGTTATGGGAATAAGACTTGAAAATGCAGTTGAGTTGCATCAGATCAGATATGATCTCATTTAATTGGCAGCATAGACTCAGTGCACCAAATTGCCCACCTCTGCTCCTCCAGCTTATAGTGTCATGGTTCAAAGAATCTACAAGGTGGCCAATATGCAGTCTTGAGGTCAAGATGTCATGTTAGGAAAAGATTTTAAGGATGCTTTAGAAATGATTGTGCTTAACTCTCTATGACTAAGTAATTTTTTTTCTAGCACTTGTTGATTAAGCAGCATTCAATTTTACTAGGTATCTCAGGAGTTTATGACTTCTTCTAACAGTGAATAACTGAGCAGACCTGAGGTTTGCTAACTTTATGTAGAGCCATACCCAACTTTCAATCTTTACTTGCTGATTGGTAGACCAATTATACTGTATGAAGTGGATTTTTTGGTACATATCAAGACCTTCTGGTACACATCAAAGTTGTGACATTTATTCTGGAAATTCTCTGAGAAAATGAATGCTGTGTAACAATTCTTTCTTGGAGACGTTGCCTAAGTTCATAGAGGATAGGGAGAGGTTGGTCATAGGGACATTCCTAGGAGTACCCCTTGGTTTGAAGAAGCAGTGAAAGGAGAACTTGAGGCAAAATAGACCACTACCAGCTACTGGAGGAAAGGTGAAGACAGGAGTGCAGATATGTGGTAATTTGCTGCATATTCAGCTGAGAGTATCCGAAGCGCGGTTTTATTCAGATTGGAACAATATGACGAGGGTGTTTCTACCAGAGTCTGTGCCAGGCCCTCAATTTGTTACAATGTACCAGTCATTTAGATGAGGGGTTGAAGAGACCAAATTTGCAGGTAATTAGATAGGTAGAAAATAAATTGTCAAAATGGCATGCAGTCTCATATAGATTGGTTGAGTGAGCAGAGTAAAATTCTGGCTCATATAGTGGGAAAATGCAGTTTTTCACTTTAGCAGTAAGAATGCTTAAATAGAGAGCAATTGCAAACTTCTGAGATGGAGAAGGATCCAGGTATTTGAATGCATGTGTCACAAAATGTTGGTATGCAGGTAATTAAGAAGTCCAATGAATACTATGCTTTATTATCATAGAATCAAAGGATCCCTACAGTGTGGAAACAGATCATATGACCCAACAAGTCTACACCAACCCTCCAAAGAGCATCTCACCCTCGCCTATCCCTGTAACCCTGCATTTCCCATGGCTAATGCACCCAACTTACACATCCCTGAACACTATGGATAATTTCACTTGGCCAATCCAACCAACTTGCACATCTTTAGACATCATAATAAGAGAAATTGAATGTAAAAGTAAGGAGGTTGTACTTCAGTTGAACAGTGAGTTGGTGAGACCACATCTTGAATCCTGTGTGCAGTAACTCTCATAAGGAAAGATCAGGTAGGTTATGTTTGTTTCAACTTGATTTCAGAAGACTGAGGAGTAATTTGGTTGAAGCTTATAAGATTCTGAATGGTATTGACAAGGAGGATGTGGAAACTCACTCTGGTAGATGTGGAAAGTATGTTTTCTCTGGTGGCTGAGTCCAAAACTAGGGGGAATTGTTTTAAAATTAGCTGTCACCCTTTTAGAATGTAAACAAGGTGATTTTTCTTTTCCATCTCTGAGGTTTGTGTAACTTTGGAATTCTGCCTCAGAAGATGGTGTCATTGGATATTTTTAAGGCATTAATACTAATGATACCTTTAATTATCAATACTCACCTTTCCAATTTGAATAAATTGATGCCTACCTACTAAATTATGATTTGTCAGTTGCACATGGATATTGCATTTCACAATACGATAGCTGAGGTGAGACGTAGAAAATGGGATGTCTGGAATATGATGAGCAGGAAGTATGTCTGTACATAAAGATTTTATTTAGAGTTATCAAAAGAAACAAATAGAACAGTCTGACTTGCACCTAAAACTTCCATTATACACTATTTGAATGTGTCTTAATGCAAAACGTATATTTGCTTGCAGCTTGGTTAAAGATAATAATTGGAAAGAGAAACAAATTACATGATCATAGGTAAGGAAAAGAGAGAAAATAACTCCATCCTGCCTAGAATGTTATTTGTTGGTGTTTTAAGTATTTAAAACAACTGATGCAAATTGACTTGTTCACTCCTTTCATATGTCACTGCCAAATCTGACACTTTCAAATGTGATGAAGTTGCAGAATGAAAGACTTGGCTATCAGAATTATAAATAATAGATAATACATCATGAAGGTTCAGTGCAACATTGCTGTTGGTGCAGAGATAATGTGTATTTGCTGCCAGAGAGTAGGGTCTTTCTGGTGCCACAGTGGTGTCCTGGAGGAATGACCAAGAGAAAAGTTTCATATGACTGAATGACCTTGGTGGTGGTAGCTCATCAAAGGCAGTAGCTACCACCCCAATGGTGGCATGCAGACAATGTGAATATCAAAGTGTCGTATTGTACGTTGGAGATATGCCCAGAACAGGATTCCAGCTAAAACCAAAGCGTGTCAAGTGCCTGGGGGGTGGACAGTGACCAATTAAAGACTGTTTGAAACTCAATTAGAAGCAAAATACTGCAAATACTGGAAATCTGGAATAAGAAAACAAAAGCTGGAGAAACTCAGTGGGTCAAGCAGCATGTGTGGAGACAAAAAGACTTAATGAGCCGAATTTGACCTTTTTTGGCTAAGCCAAAGTTATGCTAAGTTTTTGGAGGGTTTCCTACTATGTGGCCTCGGGTGTTTGCTCGCTCCATCTTACCAAATTCACTTCAGTAATAGCCTACTCCACCCCACTCCACATCCAATTTCCACCCCATTTTACATGCACCATGCCTGGAACAATTTGCCACTCACCGGATATCCCAGAATTTGCCGATATCCCTTGTGCCTGACCCATCTTTAAAAGCCCATTGTGCACCCAGACCACTGCCAGTCCAGAGGAGCTCTGCACTGTTCTTGACATGGGAGATTTCAGCAACTTGCTTTGTGGGCAAGGTCCTGGAGGACCTGCTGGATTAGGTGATGCCAACACAGGGCTCCCAGAGCCAGCAGTGAAGGCTATGACATCAGACCATGCCACTCCGGTCTAAGGTTGCCACCTAGGTTAAAGTGCCCTCAGGTATTTGGAGGAATGCTCAGCAACATCAGACGAAGGTTCACTCAACCAGAAAAAGTTCCACCATCTTCTTTCTGATACCTCATAGACATTTGTCCCTGCTAATGCACCCAGCTCCCACCGAAGCACATGCTCTATCACTCTCACTATTACCTGCATCATCTTCCCTCACTCACTGCCACTCTCTCCAACCCCAGAAACCACTAACCCTGTATGCTGTCTGCACTATCTACTCACTCATTCATGACCCATCCTCACTTGAATCAAAAATAATAGCTGTGCCCCTCATTTCTTTTTAATTCATTTGTATAATGTGCCTATCTTTCATTTTGAAAGGTCAGGTAAAGTCACCGTTATCTTGCCAGACCATAGAGCTACTCTCCCATTAGAGAGAGAGAGATAAAGGGTGGTGGTTTAACCTGAGGCTCACTGTGCCTCAGCTGAGAGGAGAGATTGAGAAGGAGAGTCCTTCATGGTAACCTGAGTCAGTGCAGGAATTGAACCCACATATTGGTGGCACTCACATTGCAAACCTGCTGTCCAGTCAACTGAACCAATCAACTCCCTTCTACGATGGCAGCCCATAAGAGGTGAGAAGGTGACAACTATGACAAGTTTCCTACCTTCATCTCTTTTCAATGACAAGGCAAACATTGCCTGGGATTTCTGACTGAGGGAAAAGTGCAAAAGGCAAGTCAAGACAATGCAAGGCAGGGATGCTGTTAGCATCCAGCTTGGATTAAAGTAAGTAAGCACTACAACAGTGAACAAAGAGCCAGAATTAAAATGGATGAAACTACTTGGGCAAGCACTTGAAATGACATAACATTGAAAGCTAATAGCCTAGTGCTAGATTTTAACAGTACAGACTCAATGGCTCAAAGGGCCTCTTCTGTACTGTATGATTCTATGATTCTATTTATTTAGGTGCAGCCTGGCCCCATCCATGAGCTGGTGCATGTCCTTGAGTGCAAAGTTTTCATGCTGCAGCATTATAATGATCGTTGGTGATGCAGCATGAGGTGCAGCGGGGGAAGTTGGTAGTGCCAGGACAAACAAAAGAAAAGATTTATGATGTAATAGAGGCCTCGGGAGATTAAGTAAGAAATGATGTCATGATGCAACAGGGACAAAGAGTGATAATGGATTGAATGAATAAATAGAAGTTGCGTCAACATGAAGTATGAATTGCCACATAAAACCATCTAGTTAGCAATATGAAGGGATGGAGAAGAAACAAACAAAAGACCAAATCAACAAAACAAAGGGAAAGAAATGCAGTAGACAGTTGTTTGCTTGGATTTTAGTAAAGTCTTTGACAAGGTTCCGCATGGTGGACTAAATAGCAAAGTTAGGTCACTTCGGATTCGGGGTGAACTTGCCAAATGGATACATAATTAGCTTAATGGCAGGAGACAGAGAGTAATGGTGGACGGTTGCTTTTCGGACTGGAGGTCTGTGACCAGCAGTGTTCCACAGGGATCGGTTCTGGGTCCTTGTTTGATTGTCATTTATATAAATGATTTGGATGAGAATTTAGAAGGCGTGGTTGGTAAGTTTGCGGATGATACCAAAATTGGTGGCATTGTAGACAGTGAAGAAGGTTTTCTAAGATTAAAATGGGATCTTGATCAAATGGATCAGTGGGCTGGAAAATGGCAGATGGAGTTCAGTCTGGTTAAATGTAAGGTATTGCTGCCACCCTCCTTTGCCTACCTCAACTACTTACCTGTCACACTACCCTCACTCATCTGCCACCCTAACTCTCACCTACCTGACAGCCCATACACTATACTGTCATCTATTTAATTTACACACTTACCTCCTCTCCGTAACTTTTAAAACAGTTTTGGGACCTTTAAATAGTGAATACTTACCATGATACGACCATGAGGGACTAAGATTTCTGTGAAAATTCGTTCTGAAGCCACCTGCATTATTTGCAGCAGAGCATCTGTTGGATATTCCAGTTTGAAAATCAGACTCAAAAATGTAATAGGAAGGTAAGCAGGTAACTTTTTGTCTGATTTGGTTTGGAAATAGGGAATGTGCGCTGGATCAGAAATTTTGGGTCGATATTCTTTACATTGTTTGACAGTTTAGCCTAACTCTAGCTTGACATCAGTGGTAGGCAGGTGAGGATACTAAGGGACAGGATCAACCAACATTTGGCTAGTCAAGGTCTGATTGGAGATAGTTGGCATGGATTTGTGCATGGGAAGTTATGTCTGACAAATCTTTTAGAGTTTTTTGAAGAGGTAACCAAGAGGATGGACAAGGGTAAGGCAGTGAATGTTGTCTATATGGACTTTAGTAAGGCCTTCAATGAAGTCCAACGTGGCAGGCTATTCATGAAAGTTAGGCCACATGGGATCCAGGGAGAGCTAGTTAACTGGATTCAAAACTGGCTTGATGGTAGAAAGCAGAGGGTGGTGGATGAAGGTTGTTTCTCGGACTGGAGGCCTGAGATTAGTTGTATGCCACAGGGGCCAGTGCTGGGACCTTTATTATTTGTTATTTACTGAAATAATCTGAATGTGAATGTTCAAGGCATGATTCATCAGTTTGCAATGATACAGAATTAGGAGGTATTGTTGATTGTGAGAAGGTTATCAAAAATTACAGAGGGATCTTGATTAGATGAGGAAGAGGGCTGAGGATTGGCAAGAGCAATTCAATATCGATAAGAGTGACACATTGACTTTTGAAAAGTCAAAACAAGGTAGGACTTATGCAGTAAATGCTTAGGTCCTGTGGAGTGTTGTGGAACAGAGGGAACCAGGAGTATAAATACATACTTTGTTGAAAGCAGCATCACTGATGGACAGGATGGTAAAGAAGGCATTTACCATACTGGCCTTCATTGGTCGAGGTATTGAGTATAGGAGTTGGGATGACTGTTGCAGTTGTATAAGTCATTGGTAAGGCCACACTTGGTGTATTGCGTACAGTTTTGGTCACCCTGTTATAGCAAAGACATAGTTAAACTTGAAAATTTGCAAAGAAGTTTAAGGAGGGTGTTGCCAGGAATAATAGATTTGAATTATTGGGAGAGGTTGGCCAGGATAGGACTTTATTCCTTGGAATGTAGAAGAATGAGATATGACCTTATTGAGGTGTATAAAATCATGAGGGGCAGGGGTAGGATGAATCCCTATAGTCTTTTTCCCACGGATAGGGAATTAAAAACTAGAGAGCATAGATTTAAGGACCTGAGGGGCAACTTCTTCATGCAAAGAGTAGTCTGTAAATGGAATGGGCTGCCAGAGACAGTGCTTGAGGCAGATACACTAGCAACATCTAAAAAGATTTCAAAAGGTACAAGAAAGAGAAGGGTCTAGAAGGATATGGACCAAATGAGGGCAATTGGAACTAGTTGAGTGGGCACCATGATAAGCATGTACCAGTTTGGGCCGAAGGGCCTGTTTTCATGCTGTATTACTCTATGATTCTATTAGTAATACACAATGAGAAGGATAGTAACAGGAGGATGTAGAAGAGTAGTGACATAGAGAGACACATGGCAGATGAAATTTAATGGAGACAAGTGTGAAGTGATGCATTTTGTTGGGAAGGTTGAGGAGAGGCAATATTAATAAATAAGTACAATTTTAAATAAGATGCAGGAACAGAAAGACCTGCAGGTGTACGTACACAGGTATTTGCAGGCAACAGGATAAAATGAGAAGGCAGACAGAATCTATATGATTAATGGTATTTAAAGACATGGTAATTATGCTAAACATTTATAATATATTGATAAGGCCCAGCAGAAATATAATGGCTATTTTGGGCAGAAAGTATTGTGATTGTGCTGTAGAAACTAACTACATTTATATTAAGGATGAAAGACTTCAGTTACTTGAAGAAACCAGAGAAACAACGAAAGGTAAGAGAAGGTTTTATACAGGGAGTCAAAATCATGAATGATTTTGATAAAGTGAATGAATAAAGAGAAATTGTTTCCAGTGGCTAAAGAGACAGTAACCAGAGGACTGACTCTATCTAAGGGAGTTGGCAAAAGAACCAGAGATGACATAAGGAAAAACATTTTATGCAATAATTGTTAATAATGTGGGATGTTCAGAATGACGGGTGGTGAAAGCAGATCCAATAATAAAGCTGGAAAAAGGGAATTGGATAATACTAAAGGTCAGGCATTTATAGGGATATCAGGAATGAATGGGGGAGTCGGACTAATCAGGAAGCTCTTTCAAAAAGCTGGCAATAGCAGCATAGGCTGAATGGCCTTCTTCTTCTACAGCTGAATTCTTCAAACTATGTAAAACTTTGCCAAGTAGTGAGATTAAGAGTGTTTTGTTTTTGTGTTTTCCTTGTTCCAAATAAAACAGATTTTACCATGAAGCACTTGCATGGTACAATCTGCCTGTAAAGTGCATAAACAACATTTTTCACTGTACCTCGGTACATGTGACAATAGTAATAATCAATCCATTCTTTTTACTATGGTTCTGAAGTTCATTTTCTTTGTTTTTAATTCTAAAAGCAGAACCTGTAAAACAATTTTTTAAAAAAAGTCAGCTCTTAAAAAAAACGTTTTAAAGATTCTTAGGTATTTTTGTTGAGCTTTGCCACGATGCTTATCTTGCATCCTTCCTGTTCTATGAGTTTTTCAGTGATAATCCAAGTACAGATAAAGGATGTTTCTTTTCTAACAAGAAAACAACCTTGCACCTTCAAGAAGAGCTTAGGAATTTGAACAAACAAGTTTTATTTCAGAATTTTCTATAAATCTGGATACATGTGCACTTTGTGCATTTGTTCACTAGCACTGGCTAGATTTGTTTCTAGAACTCTCAAGCTCATGTAAATTATAGTGCTCTTCTGAAGATCAATAATGTTAAATAGACTGATTTCAGTGACATACCTATGACATGCTTGAAACTGTTCTGAGTTCCTATTCTATTTATCAAAATGATTACTTATCTCACTTGAACAAGTATCTTGATCGGGAAATCCCTTTTTAGAAAATAATTGATGAATGATGTGGCAGAAGATTTAAACTGAACATAAGGAACAATTTGGAGAATACTTTGCAATAATCTGGGATGAGATAGTTGCCATATAATAATTCTTACAAGATTTCATTTTAAATATTTCAATTTACTGTTGTTATTAATAAGATAATTATCATGTGATGAATGCAATTATCCATGTCCTCTTCGGAAGTCAAGCAAAACCACCAAATCTTTAAAGCCTTTCATTTCACTTAATATATAATTCATAAAATAATGCATTCTTAAACCTTGTCTTTTCAGGAAGCTGTACAAAAATGGATTTGAAAATGTACAAAGCCATGCATTCAATGCAACGAAGCTGGATAAGTTGTACGTTTGGATTACTGCTTGACTTTATACAATATTTAATATGGATAGCTTTATCACAGTTGGTGCCCTTTAAAAACAATTTAAACCAGAAACTGCTATAGTTGTAATTTGTTTTGCACGTTTAGAATTCCACTTTGGCGTCTTTGAAGGACGGTACAGAAAAACAGAATGCTAAGCAGGTAGTTTGCAAGCCAGAAGATAACTCCAAGGTTTTCAATCACAGATAACTAGAATGCAAGACACAAGTGCAATACAATACCTCTTAGATTTCGGTACGACAGTTACTTATTTTCTGAATGTATTTTATGATAAAAACATCACATTATAAGTCAAAGAATTTAAAATTGGGAACTTAAGGAATTTAGTGATGACATGAGGAAATATATTTTAGGTCAATTGCAGCTTTATTAGTTGAAACAGTGCAGATAAAGATATCCAATGACCTATTTAAACACATGCTTGGAGATGGCTATTTCATGCTTATTAGTTTGTGAGGAAAGTGCATTGAAACTTTGAATACTTTTCAAACTAGTGGTAACCCAGCCCAAAGTCGTTCTCTGTTCACTAAATGCTGCAAAATTATAAACCATGAGGCAAGGAGAGGGCAAAGATTCATTTCTGTGCAATGAACAACAAAATTATGGAGATTCAACTTATAGATGCATCTATAAAGTCATTTTAAAAAATCAACATTCTTTAGAAACACATTTCTAATCTTGCTACTCCTACAACACAGAAATGATTACATCTGAGAAATTGAAATCTAATTTAACAAAAATTTGCATCAATCAATAATTCACAGAAACACAGAAAATAGGAGTAGGTGAAGGTCATTTGTCCCTTCCGATCTGCTCAGCTATTCAATATGATCAGGGCTGATCATCCAACTCAGTGTCCTGTTCCTGCTTCCTTCTCATACCATTTGTTTCCTTTAGCCCTAAGAACTACATCTAACTCCTTCTTGAAAGCATTCATCGTTTGGCCTCAACAGCTTTCTGTGGTAGAGAATTCCACAAGCTCAAAACTCTCTGGGTGAAAGAAAAATTGTCCTCAGACCTAAATGACCTTCTCCAAGGCACTAATAGAAACAGTAACAAAATACAATTTACACTGAGCCACAGCACAAAGTACTAGGACGAATGAATACAATCTTGGTCAAAGTAGAAGGTTTATGTGAGCATCTTAAAGAGAATTGAGATAGAGGGTTGGAGAGATTTAGGTTAGGGTTTCCTAATATATGGCCTCAGCAGCTAAGGGTATGCCTGGCACTTCAAAACTACAGGGGTTGTGCAGAATGCCCAGATTAGAGGACCTCAAGCATAGTAGGCTGGACTATGTAACCGAGTTGGGGAAAGATGAGGTAATGGAAAGATTTGAAAACAGGATGAGAAATTTAAAATTGAGTGGGGTTATGAGTGAATGGCACTTGCAGTGAGTTAGGATACAGGCATCAGAGTTTTGGCTGAGCTGAAGTATACGAGGAATGGAAGGTCAATTCAGTTTGAGCTGTCACTATTGTACTAATCTTCTGTCAGCTGATCAGATGATGCTTAGTCTAATAGCTGCTTATGTCTGTTGAAGGCTCCAGGAAATGTTAAAAACTTCCTCAGCTGGGGCCAATATTTTCAGGCATTCGGGATGTACATGTACTTTAAATTTCAAACTCCTTCATCCCAGCACAGTACTATCATTTTACAAAACAGCAGCATTCAGTTATGCCACTGTTCATACTAAGGACTAAACCCAGAATTTCTAAAAGGGCCAGTGCAAGAATGGATCAACAGGCAGAACTCTTGGCTCGACAGCCCAATATTGAAATAAATCAATATTTCATTGTGATTTTTTTTTACCAAATTGTGAAAATAACCAGCTTTTTGATTCTGAGTTGAAAGAGAAAGGCTCAACAGTCGAGGAATGTAACAAAAAAGCAGTGGCCAGTCTTCCTGACAGAAAGGTTTTAAAACTTCTTCTGCATATTGTTGATCCAGTCAGATCATTCTGCATCTTTAGCCAAGCTACAGTGGGTCTTTTAGTTAAATTCTTTCTTGATTTATTATTTCAGCCTTACATCTGGAAACAATAATCACATGTTCGAGATAACCTCAGGTCTTGAAAAATGCCTTCACACTTGCATTTTCAAGAAATTAAAAATTCAGGATTATTTTGCCTCTTCTGCAAAGAATTTGCTGTGAATAAATTTAAAGAATGTACTCTACATGTACATGATAAGTTGTTCTTATACTTGCTATTTTCTGATAAGCAACTCAAGGGGTTATGGCCCATTTTAAAACAGATGTTAGAATTTAAAAAAATTACAAGGGCAAATTCAAAACCACGAAGCTATTATTAAGACTAGAATTAAGGAAGTAATTTGATCTCAGGCAACGAAATGCTTACATTCATGTTCAAATTTGTCCTCTTGGACCATTCTGCTACCTCAGTGACTGTTACGAACTTTTTAGCTTTGCATGGTGATTTGGAATCATAAACCAATTTTTCCAATTCCTAAATGACCCTCCTTCCCCCAACTCAGGGTTCTGAACGATATTGTAATTCTTTTTCAAAGTTCTTTCTTCTTGTGAAACTATATCTTCTAGTTGGACTCTCACAACCTTAGACTTTATCTTAATAACTAACTGTCCGGAAACAGATGACCCGAATAAATAGTTCATCTTCAAGCTGGCAATCTGTAATGAATGGAGTGCCGCAGGGATCAATGCTGGAGTCTTATTTTTTATAATTTATAATGATGGCATGGATGAAGAGACATAGTATAATGTAGCCAAATTTGCTGACAGTACAAAAATAGATAGGAAAGCAAGTTGTGAGGAGAACTGAAAGAATCTACAAAGGATTACAAAAAGATTAAGTGGGCAAATGGATGATAATGTGGGAAATGTGAGGTTGGCCACTTTGTTGGGAAGAGTAGTAAAGCAGAATATTATTTAAATAGAGATAGAGAGACTGCAGAATGCACAATAGTATTGTAGAGTACTCAACAAGTCATAATAAAGATTTTATTGTAGTAGCCATTCCTGGTATGATTAATCATATGCTTTTTCTACCATCAGCCTTTAATAAACACAGAATTATTTATTTATTATAAAACAAAACTTACGCAGTGAAAATGCAGAATTGGTTAACATAGGTAATTTGTAATACAAACATAAAAATGTTCACCCCTCTAAAGAAATCCAAACACGAACACACAAACCCATACCTAATCACACCAGGAAAATAGGAAAGAAAAGATTCCTGCAGAGGTTCTCTTTGAGACATAAACACTTTTGGCCAGTAAGTCTTAGTTCTTAAAGGAGAAAAATGAAGATAAGGTGTGAAACTTTCAATGATGAATGTTGACCTGACATGTGCAGACCACTGACACCAACACAGTGATCTTTGTGCTCATGATCTTTGCAAATGCAGCTTGCTCTGGAAATACAGGATTCTTCTTAACACTCTTTAAGAGTGTAATCGGGTTTCACAACATGGATTCACAACAAGGATTTTTTTCAACTAAATATCCAAAATTATCTCCAATACTGCAAAACATTGTTCACACCAAACGGCCATGAAATTCAGTCAATTAAACAGACCTTTTTCCTGAAGTTAGTTCAAGCAACCAAGACCAGCAATTATCTCGAATAATGTGGTTTACAACGTATTCCCTGTATTTTCTTTAAAAAAAGTTCTTTTCTGAGTTTTCATTAACCTTGAAAAGAAATGAATTCAGGTATCTCATTTTGACTCAAGTCCACAAATGCTATTAAATACGAACCCACATTACATTCACATGTGGCTTAATTGAGTAGCTACCACAGCTAGTCATATAACCAGACACCATTGGCCAGCTAATAAAATGTGAGGCTGGATGAACACAGCAGGCCAAGCAGCATCTCAGGAGCACAAAAGCTGACGTTTCGGGCCTAGACCCTTCATCAGAGAGGGGGATGGGGAGAGGGAACTGGAATAAATAGGGAGAGAGGGGCAGGTGGACCGAAGATGGAGAGTAAAGAACATAGGTGGAGAGAGAAACTTGAATTCTGAGGATAGATTGAAGAAGTTGGGACTGTTCTCCTTGTATAGAAAAAGACTGAGATGAAATTTAATAGAGGTTTTCAAATATTGAGTGGGCTGGATACAGTAAATGAGACATGCTGTTACTGCTTGTAAAAGCAATAAAGAACAAGAGAGCATAGATTTAAAGTAATGTGCAAATTGAAGCAAGGGTGATATTAGAAAAATTTTTTTCAGAAAGCGAGCAATTATGGTTTGGATTGCATGGCCTGGAAATGTGTTGACAGATTCAGCTGTGGCATTCAAGAGAGCATTGGTTGATTCTTTGGATAGAAATGGTGTGAAGGGATCTGATTTAAAGGCAGGGGATCGGCACTAGTTAATTGAACTGGTGCGGCCGCGTGCGCCAGGTCACCTCCTTCTGTGATAACAATTCCATGATTCTGTGAAGTATATTCTTTATATCCTCGAACATTTAACAAATTCTAATTTTTTTTTTAATTGCAGGGAACTTAATGATAATAAAAATTTAAGGACAATACACAATGATGCTTTTAGAGGAGCTATTGGACCAGACGTATTGTAAGTCACAACAACTTATATTAAATAATGGAACTATGTTTTTTCTGCTATGTGCTGAGGACTTGTGGATACTCAATAAATTGACATGGTAGGTGGAGGGGGAAAGACTGATGGTGGAAGTGAACACATAATGGTAGAGGAGGCATGAGAATGGGTGGAAGGCATTAGGTTGCATGGGTTGTCATGAGTGGTGTATAGGGAGTGCATGGGTATGAGGGGGAATGAGAGGTACAAGAATTTTTTTATAATTTTTCTTTTTAGAAAGGCAAAATAACCTTTTGGATCTGGTCCCAGACCACCTTTGCTGGAGGTAAAGGATTTGCTTTGGAGATAAGGCACATTTTGAGATTAGGAAAAGGCTTGCTTGCACATGAAATACATCTGAGCTCTTGGGGATACCAAGTTTTCCAAATGAATGTGTGGAGTAAAAGAAAAACACCGCTAGCTGCTTCACAGACCATGTCCATATTAAACTATTACAGGATTCTTGATGCATCACTTCTGTCCCAAACTACCATTTTCGCATTGGGGTTCCTATTGATAGGCAGCTCAAATTGCTAAATTGCAAATGTAGCAAACATTTGTCAACATAAGTGGTGTTCATTTTTATGGGTCTTTGAGAACTTAAGTGAAATGAATTAATTGAAGCAGTTTCAATGAACTGAATATTTGTTTTATTGAGAGTGTATACATTATTTTCACTACCATCAATAGACTGGTGACCTTATTTTCAGTAATGGTGCTGTCTGATTAATACTGATGCTGGATAATGGATGTGTTGGCATGGAAAGGAAAAGGGAAAGGCAAAACACACTTGATAGAGGATTTGAGTTGGTACTGAGTTTACATAGGAACTATAAAGGGCCATGGGACATATTGAAAGCTTATGAAGTAGGAGGTGACCTGAGAGATTGAGTAGATTGATGTGGGGGTGAGTGGTCATGAGGGATGGATATACAGATGTAAGGTGGCACATGGGTTATGAGGGTTATTGTTTTGGTAACAAAGACACTAAATTGGTTTAGAGGATACAAGAGCCATGGAGAGTGTGTTCAGGGGAATTGAATTAACTTTATTGCCACATGAATACATTTGAATACAGTGAAAAGTTTACAAGTCACCTCTTATGGTACCGTCTTAGGTGCAAAGGTACCTAGGTACAGATTCTTGAGTACAAATTCTTAGAGAAAAATTCATTAGAAAACTAAAGAAATAAAACGTCCAGCAATACAGATCTTCAAAAATACAAAATCATAGTAATAAATTAGAAACATAAGGAAATAAAATAAAATAGTCCTCCGTGATAATAAAGAAAAGAAATTTTAAGAAAGGGATTTTAAGACAAAGTCCACTTAATCCATTTCTGGTTTTGGGCTCGAGGACTGGAACCCTCCCATTGGAATCCCGGGCTGGACCCACCGCGAAGCTTTAAAAAACTGGCATGGGGCCTGGAGAGTGATGATGTAAGAGCAAGAGAGACAGTTATCTGTATTGACTTTTATTTTTAAACTTTAAACAAAGGGCCTGACCCCCGAAACAGGCTTTCTGCCTGACACATTTTGGAGATAGTGTTGCCCAGTCCATCTCCAAAGCTAGCAACTCTCCTGAATGAAAATTCAAAGCACGGGCAGCCATTTTGAAAGGTGGATTGATGAGCAGGGATTTCTTTTTACTGGTCACTCTGGACCCAGAGATGTAAATAAGCACCTACTGCTCTCAGAAGCTGACAACCAGAAGGAAATTCTAATGAATTGTAGTGAAGGATAATGTTAAATTTGAGCACTTATGATTTTGCTATTACCCCTTCATAATAGATAAACAATACGATGTAACCAATAGGATTACAGTTTTTAAAATTATGTATGTGTAGCCATGCACCAGGTAAAGCATAACGAGATTCTATATGTGTGCATGTACTTATAAATAATAGGAAAAAATCATTGTGCATATCCAAAGTGGAAAATGGGAAATACACTCCCTAACTTAATGAAATATTACAGTTACTGGATTAAAATTATTAAATCAGATCCAAAACCCTGCCATTAATACCATTATAACCTGCTCTCAACAATAGACCAGTGAATGAGGCATCACTGACCAACAGAGTTAGTTTGCTCTCTGACATTCTGAATCAATAAAGTCATTGATATCCGAGTGCATACTTTTGTCCAACAATTGGGCTGGATAATTGTTTTTCACGCAGCTGATGAGATGGGCCAACCAACCTCCCCTTACAATGTAAATCTTTTATATTTCTATGAGATTCCTGGCCCAGATATTGCCTCAGTGAATTTCTGCATGCATAGTGCTGTTTCCTGCCAATCTATTTGAATTATTTCTGTGATATACAGTGCCATTAGTCAATATCCCATTGAACAAGTACAATCATCACATAATCTAGATGGCGCAAATTGATGATTATGCAAGGAATGGGAAAATCCAGAACATAAATCCAGAAATTCAGCAACTCACCATGGCTCCTCTGTCAATACCATCCAACCCCATAACTGCCACAGTCTAGAAGGACAACAGCAGCAGATGCAAATTAACACCTCCACCTGCAAGTTCCCCTGCAAACCATACACCATCTTGACTTGGAACTGTATATCTGTTCCTTTACCTTTACCAAATCAAAATTGTGGAACTCCCTTCCTAACAATGCACCTACACTCCAAAGACTAAAGTGATGATCGTGGGGGTCAGGGTAGTAGGGGATCAGGTTGATAGAATTTTGGGAGGCATGTATCAAGAGTCATGGTCCAAATGCAGAGTAAGTAGAGTTGAGTTACAGATCCGCCATGATCTACTGGAATGGGAAACAAGCTTGTTGACTGAGCTACTCTTTTTATATTTGCTGTTAATGGTTATGTTCGGACAGTAAATATGCATCAACAAGATGTAAGACAGCCAAGCAGAATTTCTGACTCAGCAAGTTAACGGATTGGAAAATGATCCCTTTCAGGTGTTCTGAATGTGCCCCTGAATAGCATCAAACCATTTACGAGATCCAAAAGAACAGATCATTTCCTCTGTTTCAGCAAATGTCAGAAAGGAGACCAGATGGCTGTTAATGCAATTATAGTAGAAGATTGCTTTTGCTTATTACTTGTTTACTTGATCATTGGACTGACATGCTGTCTAGTTCAGATAAAAGTTAATTGTTCTGAATTCTGACTTTTTGAAGCAGTGAAGATACTTCAGTGTTTTTGAGTACTTAAGACTGACACTATTGTTCAATGTTATGTTTATTGACTTGGTTGCTAATCCTTCAATTGTAATATATCAAATGAAATTCTCTTTTTATTGAGAAACCTGGCTAAATGGCGATGGTCATAGATTCATAGAGTTTTTATAGCACAGAAAGAGGCTGTTTTGCCCATTGAGTCCACATCTGCCATCAATCTATTCTCATCATATTTTCCATCACTTGTACTATAACCATGGTGAATAGTGCCAGTCACCAACACTGTTGAGAAAAGTAAGAAAGATGGAAAATGTGGTGGTTCAGTGACACTAAGCTACAGTATTTAACACCCTTGGGTTACAGCATGAAGAAAATTTAGGAAAAAAATTAGGAGGACATTAGGAGTGGAGTTGTTGATTTGCTTGCCGAGCTGGTAGGTTGGTTTGCAGACATTTTTGTCCCACACTAGGTGACATCATCAGTGTGTCTCTGATGAAGCATTGTTGGTCTGTCCTGCTTGTTATTTATCTGGTCCAGTTTGATGTGGTGGTTGGCCTCGTTTCCAGTTCTGCTTCATAGTGGTTGGTATATGGGGTCTATTTCCACATGTTTGTTAGAGTTCTGGGTTGAGTACCAGGCCTCTGGGAATTCCCATGTGTGTCTTTAGTTGACTTGTCTCAGGATGGTTACATTGGCCCAGTCGAATTTGTGGCCTTCTTTGTCCAAGTGTATGGAAACAAGTGATTGTTGGTCATGTCACTTCGTAGCTGGTTGGTGCTCATGTACCCTAATAACTAGTTTTCTCCCGGTCTGTCCGATGTGGTATTTGTGGCAGTCCTTACATGGGATTTTATGTACAAGGTAGGTCCTGTTAGTTGTGGGTGTGTGATCCTTTGTTCTTATCAGTAGTTGTCGCAGTGTAGCTGTGGGTTTGTAAGCTACCACAATTCCTAGTAGGTTGGAGTTGTCTGGTGGTCACCTCTAATACATTCTTAATGTATGGCAGGGCATGCTGTGTCTTCCTGTTGTTGGCTGCTGAGTAAATACCGAAGGACTACATTTTGTAGGTAGCCAGTGCTTTTAAAGATGCTGTGGAGGTGTTCTCCTTCAGCTTTGTGCAGTTCCCGGGTGCTCAGTGCGTTAAAGTTGTTTTGATCAGAGTTCTGATGCAGCTCTGTTTGTGGGTATTGGGGTGGTTGCTGTTGTAGTTATGTATTTGGTCCATATGGGTGGCCTTCCTGTATATGCTGGCCTGGAGCTCATCCTGATGATCAGTAATGCAAAGATTAGAATGGACAGTCCTTCCAACTATCCAGCAAAAACTATAGCTTCGCCATGTGGATGACACAGTTGTCATTATCAAGCGCACAAAACTGGAGGAAACCCACCAACATCCTCACCAGCATAAAATTCACCAGGGAAGAGGAGAACAACAACAGACTTCCATTTCTGGACATAATGGTCGAACGAAGGGCTAACAGTAAGCTCCAGACCAGCGTATACAGGAAGGCCGCCGCCACGGACCAAATATTTAACTACAACAGCTACCACCCCAACACCCACCAACAGAGTTGCATCAGAACTCTGTTTAAGAGAACCATAACACACTGCAGCACCCAAGAGCTGCGCAAAGCTGAAGAAAAACACCTCTGCAGCATCTTTAAGGACACAGTTACCTACAAAGCGTAGTCTGTCAGTACTTACTCAATGGACAACAACAGGAGTACACTAGTCACCCTGCCATACATCAAGAGTGTACCAGAGTTGACCACCAGAGTACTGAAACCACGAGGAATTGTGGTAGCACACAAAACCACGACTTCATTACAATAACTACTGACAAGAACGAAGGATCGCATACCCACAACTAACCAGACCAATGTTATATATAAAATCCCATGTAAGAACTGCCACAAACACTATGTAGGACAGACCAGCAGAAAACGAGCTATCAGGGTACATGAGCACCAACTGACTACCAAGAGACACGACCAACTTCCACTCATTTCTATACACTCGGACAAAGAAGGCCATCAATTCAACTGAGACAACATAACCATCCAAGGTCAAGCCAACCAAAGACACGCATAGGATTTTCTAGAGGCCTGGTACTCAACCCAGAACTCTATCAATGAACAAGTGGAAATAGACCCTATATGCCAACCACAGTGAAGCAGAACTGGGAATGTGGCCAACCACCGCATCAAACCAGACCACATAAATAACAAGCGAGACAGACCAGTAACGCTTCAATGAAGGTGCACTGATGATGTGATCTAGTATGGGATATAAATGTCTGCAAACCAACCTACTAGCTCAGCAAACAAATCAACAACCCCATCCTCAACCCGAGCTCCGAATCTTCTCAAAAACTTTAAGGACCTTAGGCAACTTCAGTACTTGGAGAAAGAACAGTTTAAAGTGCAAAACAGTTTATTAAGTATTGGTTTCAACATACTGTAGATATAAGGAAGGAGTGTGAGATAAGTGGTAAATTCACAGCAATGACAATAATTAATAAATATAAGTAAAGGAAAGGGAATTTCCACTGAGAACTCGGAATCTGGGGCAACATGTCTTTTTTTTACAACAGCTCTAACATAGATTACTCATAACTTGATTAGTAAAGATAAAAATGTACAAATATTTTGTTTTATCACAGGGATGTTTCCTCAACAGCACTTGAGCACTTTCCATCTTATGGATTGGAATTTATTCATAAGCTTACTGCACGTTTCACATACTCACTGAAAAGGTTCCCATCACTGGAAAAGTTTGCTAATTTGATGGAAGCAAATTTGACATATCCCAGTCACTGCTGTGCATTCAAAAACTGGAAAAAATCAAATGGGTAAGTTCATGTAATGCTGTCACCTTCCTAATCTGTGTTCCACACTAGAGAATTATTCAAGTTGTTATGATTATTCGAAATGAGCTGTTCTTCAGTGTCGGAGTAAGGTAGATATAAAGTAATTCAAACTGTCAAATCAAGAGTGGTCATGAACGGAGTCAATAACTGTTGATGGAATTTGAAATCCACGCCACATTGGTACAAACATAGATATTCATTAGTCAAGATACAAACACTAGTGTATTATAGCCTTCTTTCCTGCCCTTCAAATCTCTCCTTTGGTAAAGGAAATGGCCCAATATGAAAGGTAAAGTTCCCACAGTCCCACTCTCTTATGAGAGAGAAACAACTCGTTTAACCTGAGGATTACCACACCTCAGACGAGGAGTGCACTTGAGAAAATGGGGCCTTCATAGTGATCTCAGCTAGTACATGAACTGAATCTGCACTGTTAGTATCTTTCTGCATCACAAAACAACTTTCCAGCCAAGTGAGCTAACTGATCCCCATTGTGAAATACTATTGGCAATAGAGATATCTTTTTTAGGGGTACTGTTAACTTAGCCAAGCTGATGGGAAATAAAGTGATCCTGTCAGTCACCTATTTCACACCTAAAAAATATCACCTCTGTAGCTAGTGGAATATAAAATTCAGCTATATGGTGGGTGGCTGACCAGATCCCATCAGTTTCTGACAGACATATTAGGTTAAAATTGACTCCTTTATGTACTCCAATAATTTCCCATGTTTTAAATTGTTATTAGCTTTCAGAAAGTCCATATGCACCAAGTAAAGTGTGTTTCCTTCATCCACCATATTAGTCAACTCCTCAAAGGAAGCTTAGGTTCATCCAGCAGGGCTTTTGACTCATGTGTTAGCTACATCCAAGTGTTTTCTTGTCATTTAAATATTCAAAACTTTAAATATAGTTAAGAAAACACAAATTTTCCCGAGTTCAAAATACTAACTGTAATTTCCAAAATACTTATATCAGAACTTGTTACACAGTGCTCAATGAGGCAATTAAATACTATTTAAAGCCTCCAAGACAATAAAGTGGAAGATAATTAAGATGCCCTGTTGTGAGTGTGGCTTATGATTCAATTAGGATTTCTTGATCACCAATGAGAGATGAATTTCAAAATGTTTTTAATGAATTTTACCTGTTGGGTGCCTCTTAACATTGAGGCAACTTTAAGTTGAGCCCGTGATAGGACAAATTCAGTAGACAATAAGCATTTTCCAGTTCTGCAGGTTTAACCTGCGACATGAAAGAAATTTATCCTTCTTAAACTAAAGCCGAGCAAATAATTCCTGGCAAGCTCACAGAGGGCTTGTGATTTTAAGTGATAAATAACTGACACCATGATTTTACCAAGATCCAATCTTATTGTCAGTGTCTTGATCTGAGCTGGAGAGACAGTAAGACAATAAGATTCACCACCCAAAACAGGATCAAGGACACAATGTTGATGAACTACACACTCCCTATCACTGTAATGCAATCTTTGCAAAATGAGTCCATGAGTGGATTTTGGTCAAGTCATGGATTGAGATTAATTACTGGCTGTCTTCTTGAGATACACTGTAAAGATTGGCATGCATGTATGTAGGATGGCTAAGAGTATGTGGCCTTTCCCAAAGGCTTGATGCCCTCCAGTGAGGAAAAGGGCAGGGAGGAAAGCAAGCAGTTTTGGATACAGTTGATTGTTCCTTTCCCTTCAGACAGAATTCCATGCCCATATTTTTATACAACTTTTCGAAGTCATGCGAAGTTGCAACAGGAAAAGTAGCTGCAGATCAGGATTTTGTCACCAGCCATGAACAGAATAAGATATAGTAAGTATGGTTCTAAACATCAAAACATAAAATAATTAATTGAATCACTTTTGCTCGCCAACCACATTTTTGTAGGATCAGAAACAACTTAAAATGTATCTTAACCTCTGACAACTTCATTACACATGTTTCACATTCTATCAATAAGAACTGGGTTCAGCTTAGTGTATTTCAAAAATGTTGCATTAAATTTTGATTTAGCTAAATATCTAGTTAGCTCTTCCCTTCATTACTCTATAAGCATCCACTAGGTTATATCTAAAATATTACAGGCATAATACTAAGAATACTTCTAGAAAATTAAATGACCCACTACTGATCAATTGTGTGGGCTACTGCTAACAATGAAACAAACTTCCTTGAAGACTAAACCTAAATAAGGTGTTCCACATTTGCTAAATGTCAATTCTTAAATAGGACACATAAATTAGGAGGCCAAACTTAGAAGAGGCAGACACCTCAGAGCTCTGTAGGTCTGAATGAAGTGAGTGAAATAGGAAAAGACAACGACAAGGAAGAGTTGAAAACAGATGAAGCTTTTAAAATTGAGACCAAGCTGGTCTGGGAGCCAGTGTGGGTCAGTGAGTAGCACTTAGTACAAGACAGTATACAAGCAGTGGGGTTTAGACTCAGCTCAAATTTATGAAACATGGAAGATGGAAGGCCCAGCAGAAGAGTATGGAATACTAAAGAGTGTAGGTAACAAAGGCATGGGTAAGGATTGTGTGATAGATGAGCTGAGGCAGGTTGGAATGGAATAATGTTACTAAGCTGGGAATAGGCACTCTAGGTAACATTACATTGATGGAAGCTCACTTGGGGTCAGAAAAGCTTCTGTCTTCCCAATATTAGGAAGAATTTGTGAGTGTAGAGATTTTCTGCATGGAATGAATTATAATGGGCTCTTTGATCTTCCTCATCACTCAATACTATGTGATCCTCCAAAGTAAAATTAATTTGAATAGGTAGTTGAATTTTACTTGGGTGCACAATAGCTCAGGATTAGTGCTAAATTCTCAGGAGAGATTTGTAAGTATAATTTCTAAGGAAAAAGGCAGTGTCATGATGGAGAATAGGGAATGTTTTTCTGTGGCTAATGCATGTTGGTTTACCAGTTTTAACATGGCTGATATGAACAACTAAGTTATAAAAACAAGTAAAACGTAATTGTTTAATACCAGTGCTTAAAATCCATGTGGATGGCAGGCAAATTTGCTCCTTATAAATTCCCAAAATGCCTAGGAAAATGAAATCATTGAGGTGACCAATGAGAAAAGGTCAGCCTGTGAGAAGAATTGTCAGAATCTGTGAATAACTGCTCCTTCAGATATAGCATTGGTCTCTTCTGCATTTACTGCTGATAACCTGCAAAGTGAGGGAGATGAGCAACAAAGTATGGAAATGAGGCTGCAGAAGTGAGAGAGGGACTGTAACAGGCAGGGAGGCACTGTAAAGGAAAGAAGAGGGGTATAACGTGAAAGGAGGAGTTGAAAAATGGTGTGAGAAATATGCAAAACAGAATGAGGATTTGTCAAAGGAGACTGAGAGGCAGCAAATAAGAGTGAGGGGTTACAAAAGGGTGACAGTAGTTTTAAGTCCTTCAACAAAGGAATATTCCATGAACTGAGAACCAGAAAAACTGAAATAATTAATTTCCTGTAAGTAAAAACAAAACTATAGCTTGAAGACGTAGAAGTTCAGAAGTTATTATATAGGAAAAATATAGTTGGTGCTGATGTAGTCAACACGGTATCAATTGGGCAATTTAATACTGAACAGTCTTATTTCATTAAAAATTGCATTTATGTATTATCACATAGAGGCATAGAGTCATACAGCACAGAAACAGACACTTCAGTCCAATTTTTCAAGCTGATCGTAATCCCAAACTAATGTAGTCCCACCTGCCTGCTCCTGGCCTATATCGCTCCAAACATTTACTATTCACGTACTCATCCAAACGTCTTTTAGACATTGTAATTGTACCACCTCTTCCTCTGGAGTTCATTCCACACACAAACCACCTCTGTGTAAAAACTTTACCCCTCACCTCTTTTTTTAAATCTCTGTCCTCTCATCTTGAAAATGTGCCCCCTACTTTTGACATCCCCCAATCTACTGAAAAGACAACTTCCATTAATTCTATTCATTTACCTCATTGTTTTATAAATTTCTATAAGGTCACCTCTCAAACTTCTACGCTCCAGTGAAAAAAGTGCCATCTCAAAGCATATTACATATTGGGAATTATTTGAGGTGTAGAGACTATGCTATAGACAAGTATGGAACCACTTAGCTATGGCATCACCAGTCTGTGGAATGATTTTGTTTTTGGTCTGTATAAACTTGTGTGTCAGTTCTTCTTTTTAAAAGATGCATTTATTGCTAACTAACACCTGTTCTCTTGTGTCAGTTCGGATTCCGTAGTGTAAAGGAAATTAATGCCTTTCCAGTGTGTTGTGGCATTGGAGCCATTTATAAACGATACTTGGCTACAACTTCATCTGCAGACTGCCTTTTGACGAAAATCCCCTCCACAATGGTGGCTGTTAGTTGTGACCATTCTTTAATATAAACATTTTAAATGGAACTGGTGGGCACCAACCGCTGAAGGACTTGTTAGGTGCTGATTGCAGTGCCGAGGTTTTATGGTCTTTTTCATCTTTGACAAATAACTAAATATCATTCTACTTTATTAATGGCATTATCATTTATCAATCCCTTAAGTGAGCTTTTTATAAACAATACAACCCTTGCACTTACAATGTGATGGATGAAGGAAACTGAATTGGTTGGTGTTTTGAAATACTGCTATAACATGACTATTTGAAACACAAAACCTGTTAGACTGTGGATTTACCTTTTGTACCCATCTACTAAAAAATGGTCATTTCTTTATCTGCTTGTAGTTTCAGCAATGACTATTTTCATCTTAGTCTACCACCATCACAATTTGGACAGAAGAGTTTACATAATATTTCTGCAGGAATGAAGAAATATCCTTCCACACAGAATTATTCACACTTTCTGGAAAATAACCCTGCTGACGAATATGAAGACTTAGAAGAAATATATGAAAATGCAGTATCTTTTGATTATAGCTTTTGCCATGCAAAGGAAGATCTCATCTGTACTCCAGAACCAGATGCCTTCAATCCATGTGAAGATATAATGGGATACAACATTCTAAGAGTTCTTATATGGTTCATTAACATTCTTGCTATTGTGGGTAACTTTGTTGTTTTTATTGTTTTGGTGATTAGTCAGAATAAGCTTACGGTCCCACGTTTCCTCATGTGCAATCTTGCTTTTGCCGATCTCTGTATGGGTCTCTATTTGCTACTTATTGCGTCCATTGATTTGAGTACCAAAAGCCAATATTACAACTACGCTATAGACTGGCAGACTGGAGCTGGGTGTGCCAGTGCTGGCTTCTTTACTGTTTTTGCAAGTGAGCTCTCTGTGTACACACTGATGGTGATTACCTTTGAAAGATGGCACACAATTACACATGCCATGCAGATGGACAGGAAGCTCCGTTTAAGGCATGCTGTACTGATTATGTTCGGAGGCTGGGTATTCTCTCTTAGTGTGGCAACACTACCACTTGTAGGAATCAGCAATTACATGAAAGTTAGCATCTGTTTGCCCATGGATATAGAAACTCCTGTTTCCCAGGCTTATGTTATATTCCTATTAGTACTGAATGTTATTGCCTTTGTTATAATTTGTGTCTGCTATATCAAAATATATTTAGCTGTGAAAAACCCTGATTTTGTTTCTAAAAATAGTGATACAAAGATTGCCAAACGAATGGCTATACTAATATTTACAGACTTTATGTGTATGGCTCCAATATCATTTTTTGCTATTTCAGCAGCTTTTAAGTCACCCTTCATTACAGTGACTAATGCTAAAATTTTGCTAGTATTGTTTTATCCACTCAACTCTTGTGCAAATCCATTTCTCTATGCAATCTTCACAAAAGCATTCAGAAGGGACTTCTTCATCCTATTGAGCAGGTTTGGTTACTGTGAAATGCAGGCACAAATTTATAAAACTGACTATTCAAGCTCCAAGAGTGCCACCAGGGAAAACTCAGGTGCAGCTGTCAAGCTAACAACATTCAGTACACAGGATTTACCAGTCAATGCAACTGCTGAATTTTGTTGTAAAGAATGCTGACAACAGTCACGTTGTACATTTCCTCCCCTTCTCTGCTGAAGGTGTTGGCTCATTTGGGGTTGGATTCACAGGCAGTAGCAGTAATCTATAACCTTGCCCAAGTGCCCATTTCACAATTAGGAGCCTCTGCATCAGACTCTTTATAAGGGCACCAGAACTGAACCTGATGCTGCGCAAACTCTGCATATACAACCTAAGGCAAGAACCCTGGTCAATTATCCCTTTCCTCGCCCAGGAATATTGAGGCTGTGTAGTAGCTAATTGCTACTCAGGCTGAGATCACTAAAGATTAGCAATCAAATCTGAAACACATTCCAGCCTCATTGGCTTCTCTACCTCATGAAGAAGGACCTTTAACAAATTGGCCATCACGGGCGACTGTGTACAAATTTTTAACTGGTGAAAATGTATGCAAATACTCATTGAAAACAAAGAAGAAAACTTAGGAAATATTTTTCATTCTTTCTGTTACAGTGCATTTATACTCTAAGTTAGAATTTTGACCCCAGAGTCAAAAAACAACCCAGCAAACGATCAGCCCTTCCTGAAGGGGCAATGCAAGGCTTTGGTTATCTCAACATCTGGACCACATTATCACTTTTTTAATTCACTTGTGGGTTCTGGGTCTTGTTGGCTGGCCAGCCAGCATTTATTGCCTGTCCCTGGTTGCCCTTGAGCCTACAGTCCATCTGCAATATCCAACATAGGTTTTGGTCAAACATAGGTGAAGGGTTTTGCGAGTGGTGGAGGTTTTGAGAATAAGGGAGTTTTGGTGATGTGAGTAACTCTGTAAGGAGAAGCATCCCAAATGACACCCTGCATAACTGTGACAAAGCTAAACTAAGGCTCCTCATTGTCTGCTAGTCCTGAGTGTGTCTGCGCAACTTCTCTCCACTATCCTTGAGTTGGGTACTACCTTCCTTCTAACCAGTCACAGTAAGAGAATCATCTGTGGTGTTTTCGCTACTCACAACCATACTGCCACCTCTGCTGATTGTAACAAATCTATTCTTGGTCTCTTTCTTGTTTCTCATCTACACGCTGTCCCTCATAAAATAACCAAAAAAAAAACAGTTTTCACATAGATAGTGAAGATACTCAGCTCTTGAGTACATTTAAAGCTGTCAAAATATCCAGCAATCAGTCCTGAAAGAGCAGAAATTGCCTCCAACTATATACTTGAACTACAGAAACCGATGCCCGAGGTTATTGCTGGATTAGGTTGACTAGGGATTCCTCTGAAAATGGTGACCAGGACCTGATTCCAGTATTCTCACCCCATTTGTGGCAATTTTTGCCAAAAGATGATAAAGGTGTAAGTAGCCAGACCACCCATGGCACTCCAACCCTTACCAGCTCCAATGTGAGATTGAGGAGTTCTAACACCCATGCAATTTTTATGGAGTGGGCCCCCATGCTAAGTATTTGTGGTTCATACCACATCAAAGAAGCTCTGAATGATGAAGAAATCCAAGTCCACAGTGGAGAACAGAAACAAATAGCTGCCTCTTCCTGGAATTCTTTGACCGACAGGACACTGGCATTGAAGTGCAAACAAAAGAAATATATTTTGAGTCTCGATAGTTAGATGCTCAGTTATAAGTTAGATGTGTTCTTACTGCAGTAATTGATCATAGGGCTGTGTCCTGCAAAATTAAGTTGACCATTGATTAGCATTTTGGAAGTGTTATGATGCGTTAGGTTACTTTACCTATTTGGAAAAATATATTATTCATTTGAAACTGTGCTTGGGAACTCCAGTGTTGTGATTTGCAGCAATTTGAATGTCCACATTGCATTGAATATTTATGTTTTATATTCATATTTAATCAGAGAAAATGTACCATTTGTACCTGGATTGTTTTAATTGCCAGATGGAGCATAAATCAGAAAAGAACCTAGCTATCTGACTTTCTGGTTTGAATATGCTTTGTGTGAATCAGGAATAGGAGGCCGTTCTGCCCCTCAAACCTGATATGCCATTCACTAAGATCTTGGCTGATCTGATTATAATTTCAAATTCACATGTCCACCTACCCCTGATAGCTTTACAACCCCCTTGTTTAATAAAAATATATCTGCCTCTGCCTCAAAAATATGCAAGCATCTGCTTCTACTACCTTTTCGGAAAGAGTTCCAAAGACTTATGGCCCTCTGAAGAAAGAATTCCACCTAATCTTTGGTTTAGAGATAATGGGAACTGCAGATGCTGGAGAATCCAAGATAACAAAATGTGGGGCTGGATGAACACAGCAGGTTAAGCAGCATCTCAGGAGCACAAAAGCTGACATTTCGGGCCTAGACCCTTCATCAGAGAGGGGGATGGGGAAAGGGTTCTGAAATAAATAGGGAGAGAGGGGGAGGTGGACCAAAGATTGATAGAGGAGAGGAGAGTATAGGTGGGGAGGTGGGGAGGGGATAGGTCAGTCTGGGGAGGATGGACAGGTCAAGGAGGCGGGATGAGGTTGGCAGGTGGGAAATGGAGGTGCAGCTTGAGGTGGGAGGAGGGAATAAGTGAGAGGAAGAACAGGTTAGGGAGGCGGGGAAGAGCTGGGCTGGTTTTGGGATGCAGTGGGGGAGGGGGAGACCTTGCCTCTAGTTCTAGATTCTCCCATTAAGAGTAATCAAATACTACTTTTAGCCCTTCAAGATTCATTGTTTGGAGCAGACGTAATGTTGATAATTGTGCCCATTATAAATGGCTTCTTGAATTTGAAAAGCTATCTCACTGTGGGCTGTGTGACAGCGTAATGAAGTATTATATCTTTGATGTGATTACTGAGTAGAATTTTGCTTTCTTTTACAACGGAATAATTACTTGATGGTATTTAATTGTTTTCATTGTACCTGGAGTTTTCTTTCAGTAACAGCTCTATTGAATTGCTAGATGTTTAATTTTTCATGTTTATTTCAAAGCCTTTCCGCTGTTGTGACCCGGTTTCTGAGGTTGTGATAGTGGATACCTGATGATAAAATGGGGTCCTAGAGGGGACATGGCACTATAAGAAACGGTAAGGCATAGAGACCATGGAAACATAGGATATCAGGCCTTTCAGTGTGCTGGATCAACTTGTCAAATCCCCTAAAAGTCTTGTAAGTTTCAGTAGGAAAGCCTCTCTTCTATATTGCACTGAACACATGTTCAACATACACAACCTCGCCCCATAAGACAGCCCCTCCAAACCTGGTATCAGCCTTGTGAACTTTCTGTGAACTGCCTCGAATGTCATTATACTCTTCTGTAATTGACAGTCCAAAACTGTTCACAGTATTGTAGCTGATGAGTGCTTTTTGCAGTTTTAGTAAGACCTCCCTAACTTTGTACTCTATTCCCTTTAAAATAATGGCCAACATTCCATTTGTATTAATAAAATGTGAGGCTGGATGATGAAGGGTCTAGGCCCGAAACATCAGCTTTTGTGCTCCTGAGATGCTGCTGGGCCTGCTGTGTTCATCCAGCCTCACATTTTATTATCTTGGATTCTCCAGCATCTGCAGTTCCCATTATCACTCACACATTCCATTTGTATTCCCTGTTGCATGCTGTACTTAAATCCAAGCTTTTTGTAGTTCGTGGCTGAGGACTCTCAAATCCCTCTGGTCTGTAGCTTTGTGCAGTCTTTCTCTATTTAAATAATATTCAGCTCCTCTAGTCCTGCCAAAGTGCATAACCTCACATCTAGTGATTATTATTGTATGTACTTCCTCTCCTTCTTTTGCTCCTTGATTACTTGGTATTTTTGTGAAGACTGAAGCGAAGTATATGTTCAACTTCTTTGCCATTTCCTGACTCCTCATTGTTATTTCTGTAGCCTCACTTTCTAAGGGGCCTGTTACCTCTGATCTCCCTCTTCCCTTCATATATTTAAAGAAGCCCATGCTGTCTGTCTTGAAATTCCTTGCAAGTTTACTCTCATAGTTAATTTTCTCCTACTTTTGTTGCACTTTAGAACTTTGGCTTATCACTAACTTTTGCCATGTTGTATTCTTTTTCAATTAGATGCTATCCTCAACTTCCCTAGTTAACCATAGCCAGCTTATCTCCTTCTTGGGATCCATCTTTCTCACTGGAATCTCTTTTTGCTGTGAGCCATGAACCATTTTCTTGAGTGCACTCCAGGTAGCTCTGTCCTCATTGCTTTGTAATTACCCTTATTTAAGCTTATGACAGTTGTTTCCAACTCAAGTTCCTCCCACTCAAATTGAATGTTAAATATTACGGTCACTGTTTCCTCGGGGATCATTTACTGTGACATAATGTATTAAAGCTCATTACACATAATCAGGTCTAAAATAGCCTGCTCCTTGGCTTGATCCACAACATATTGTTCTAGGAAACTGTCCTATACGCATGGCATGAATTCTTCCTCACAGTTACCTCTGCCAAGTTGACATTCCAATCTTCATGAAATTAACATCCCCCATAATTAATGTACTGCTTTTTTTAACATTACTTTCTGATTTATTCTCTGTTCTATTGCATCACTACCATTAGGGGGTTACAGATTCCTACCAAAGTCTTTTTCCTTTTTTTAAGTTTCTTATCTCCACCCATATGGATTTTATATCTCATAATCCAAGATCATTTCTGGCTATCATAATTATTCTATCCCATAGTAACAATGTTACTTCACTATCCTTTCTTTCCTGCATGCCCTTTCAAGAAGTCATATATTCCTGAATATTTAGTTCCCATCTTTGTTCTTGTTGTAACCCTGTCTCCGTAATCATGTTCAGATAATACCTATGAACATTTATTTGTGTTGTTAATTCATTTATTTTGATCTGAATGCTGTGTGCCTTCAAGGAAAGAACTATTTATTTTGCCTTTTTGCCATTTTGCTTTCCTTTTTGACTCTGTAGAGGTGGCTTAGAAGAAATGGAGAGGAAATGGGTTGGGAGATATTCAGGGGTTGAGGGGCTAATGTTGGTTATTGCAATTGGACTGTTGTTCCAATAAAAGGAAGCAAGTATTCTAGCCTGTCAACCTTGCCATCTCTGCTGTTTGCCAGTTTCCATCTTGCCACTGCTTTTTCGAAGGTAAAATTTGTCGAGCAGGAGCTTGTTTAAAGAGATGGCTCTGCCAAATTAGAAAGGTCAAAAGTCAATCTTCTCAACTCCTCAAAAAAAGATCTAGGCAATGTCTTCTCTCCCTGTCAAAACTTCCATTCATATACTATGAACTCTGTCCCTCTCCCAAGTGGTAAACTGAAGCATGATTGCCTGTATCCACCCCTACCTGAGCTCATCTGTTGGTAATACCATTTTCTGTGTCTCTATTATCTTCAGATATGTCTATTTGAATGCTGTCCTGACCAGCCTCCCTCTTTCTCTTTCCATCCTTAGTAAACTTGAGGCTGTGGGAAACATTGTTGCCGGTATTCTAACAAAATAAAACCCGTTCATCCAGCACATTTGTGTTCACTGTTTGCACTTGCTCCTATTCAGGACAAAATTTCAATTTTAAAATGATAATCCTTGTTGTCATATTTCTCTGGTCTTGCTCCTCCCCATCTTTATAACCTCCACTGGCTCAATAATGCCCCATAAACTCAAAGCTCATCTAATTTTGATCTCTTGCATAAAGCTCACCTCTTTTTTCATTATTGTTTGTGTTCCACGCATAGTTTTGGAGAGTGGAGTTGGTAGAATATCACAAAGTCACAAGATAATTACAGATGAGTCCAAAGCCATTTGGCCCATCTTAATTCATATATCCTGAGGGACCTTAAATTCTGTCCAATATACCAGTGCTTCTCTAATTCTGGCCCCTTGAACATCCCAATTTATTTGCTCCACAATCAGTGGCTATGCCTTCAGACATTTGTGAAAAAGAGTCCAAACTTTAGCCACATTTTGCATATTGAAGTGTTTTCTAATTTGACTGTTGATAATCTGAAAATTAGAGCCAAAGCTATGCCTCCCATTCCTAGACTATCTAACCACAAGAAACAGTTTCTTTCTACCATATCCGAAGCATTTAAAATCTTGAAAACTGTTATAAAATCACTGCTATATCTTTTAGTTTCTAGTGAATACAAGGTTATGCAGTTTGTCATGGCAGTTTAATCCTTGGTGTCCATATATTATTCTAATAAAGCCACAGTGCATTTCCAGACAGACCATTATACCCTGCCTGAGGTGCAGTGTTCAGAAGATATTCATACTCCAGATGTGACCTAACCAGTGCTTTGTTTAAATGTAGTATTGATTTTAACCAATTGAATTTTGTTCTTCCAAACATACAAGCAAGCACATCCATGATATTTTAATGATTTATGTACCTGGACTCCCATGTCACTTTGGACCACAATACCAGAATGCTGTATAATAAAATGTGAGGCTGGATGAACACAGCAGGCCCAGCAGCATTTCAGGAGCACAAATGCTGACGTTTCGGGCCTAGACCCTTCATCAGAGAGGGGGATGGGGTGAGGGTTCTGAAATAAATAGGGAGAGAGGGGGAGGCGGACCGAAGATGGAGAGAAAAGAAGATAGGTGGAGAGGACAGTATAGGTGGGGAGGTAGGGAGGGGATAGGTCAGTCCAGGGAAGACAGACAGGTCAAGGAGGTGGGATGAGGTTAGTAGGTAGGAGATGGAGGTGTGGCTTGGGGTGGGAGGAACGGATGGGTGAGAGGAAGAACAGGTTAGGGAGGCAGAGACAGGCTGGACTGTCACCATTTAGAAAGTACTCTTTTTTTTACTAGATTGATACCTGCAATGAGTCAGCTAAGGAAATATTATGAGGAAAGGTTGGACAGATTGGGCTTGTTTTCATTGGAGTTTAGACGAAGGATGATGTAATTGAAGCATATTCAATCCTGAACAGTTTTTAAACAAGGTAGACCTGGAAAGAATTTTTTGTGGGTGAGTTCAGAATTAGAGGGCACTGTTTAAAGATTAAAGGTTCCCCTTTTAGTAGAGACATGAGAGAAATTTTCATCTCTCAGAGGCTTGTGCAACTATGGAAATCTCTGCTTCGAAGGCAGTGGAGGGGGCACCATTGAATACTTCTAAGGCTGAGGTGGATAGTTTCTTGTCAGGCCAGTGAATCAAAAGATAATCAGGGTAGACACAAATGTGTAAACTGAAACATAAACAAATCAACCATGATCTTATTAAATGGTGAAGCAGGTTTGAGGGACTTAATGGCCTACTTCTGCTACTAATTTATATGTTCATATTATTTTTAGGTTGAAAGTAGCTGATTTTACATTTCCTTCTCTTAGAATCCATTTTCTGGTTTTTCCCACCCATGTAAATGACCAATATAGCTTGATAATTCCATGGTTCCATGTAAACTGCTTATGATACTGCTTTTCTTGTGTCATTACTCAATATGTGACTTTCCATCTCATCACTCAAATTTTTAAAAGTACAATTATTAGTTGAATCTTCAACAAAAATGCCTGTAATTTTTGGTGGCCTCCATTGATTTTGTACAGTCTTTATTTTTCATGGACTTTGTTGTAGGGGGTGGTGGGGGGGATTTCCAGCTAGGAAGTTTGGAGAATTTTCTGTCATCCTTTAAATACTACCCTGGATTATTAGCATTTAAGTAAATACGCTGGAACCAGCCAAATGAGATTTTATCTTAACATCTTTTATCTGAGAATTGCAACACTGGCAATGTAACATTCTTTGCACTAGAGTGTCTCTGTAGATTGTATGATCAAATACTAAATCAATTGATTCATGCGCTGGGGAGCTATCAACTGAAATGAGCGAAATATGGCAAAGTGATAAGGGAAAAATATTGTCACTGTCCACGTAAAATGCTTCTCAAATCATGGAACTCACTGATCAATTCTAATAAAAACTATGGTAATATTGCCCTACAAAGTTAGACAATGCTCTCAAGTAAATAAGCTGCTTGAATAGATGTATTTTTCCTTTTGCATAGTAGTCTTCAAGCCTTTTGATTAGACATGGGTTTAGGCGAGTTTCTTTTTTCAAAATTTACTCCAGTGCCTAATTCTGTTGGGTTAGAGAATTAATTTTTCAGCGTTCAAGGATTAATTTCGTTTATTATGATAGTCCCCATTACCATTCTTCCAATTCAAATTAAATGTATAATGAGCTAAATTTTCTTGTCCACAGAGTGCAGCGACATTGAGTGGGCAAGGGAAATAGTGGAAATCATGTAAGGACAGCTCTGTGATACATTCCTGCTGCTTTTGCAGGGGGACTTGAGGACTTTGATCAGCTGCTTACTGAACTAAGGCAGGTACCAAGTTAAATCATTAAGGTCCCATTTCGGGACAATGCAGAGGACACTGCCATTTTCCCAGTGGCAAAGCAGAGCCTCTCCAAATATTGGTAGAGGCAGCCTCTTTGTGGCAGGCAAGGCAAACATCAGAACCAGAGGTTCCAGTCCTCCCCAAGATGGGTATGATAAAGCTCCCCTACAGTCTCAATGACCCAAAGAAAGGGGTTTCCTCTCCAATAGAGAGTTCATACCAAAATCCCTTTCCTAAATAGTTATTTTTATGGCTCCAAGGAAACTGCCATGTTGAGGCACTTCATGGTCTTGTGCCTGCCTCAGTATCATCCATCTCTGTCAGTGGGGCTGCTGAGACTCCAGAGCAGCCCACCCTCTGTGAGGACATCAGAATTAGACGGCGGAAAGTTAAGTAATCAATTGGAAAGTCACCTCCAGGTAAATACTTTCCCATGTCTGGCTCCTGGGAAGTGCAGGCTTGGGATCCCCATTTAGTCCTGAGATTGGGGTCTCAAACCCTGATGGTGCTTAATTATTATATTCAGATTTCCGTGGTCTCAATCTGACTGACCAATTCTGTCATCTGTTGTATTTACCTAAATTGCCGACAGTGCAGTGTTGGTGTATGTATGCTGATCTATTTTAAATTCAAGCTTCAGGATCTGGATTTACAAAGAGATAACCCAAAAATGTTGTGGTCATTTTCTGCTAAACAAACTTTCAATATCAGAATGTAAAATGAAAAGTGTTTGTTCTTTAGAATGCTGCAGAAAACTCTGCAGTAAACAACAAACATTTGGACAGCGGTCTCACATTGTTTAGACTGCAATAAAAATGCCCTGTAATTTATTGCAATTCTCACAAGCAGAGATCTCCTAAAGTTAGATCTCTCTTCAATGTTGAGCCTGAGGATGCAAATACAGTCGAGGAATTCTTGAAAGCAATAACATTAAAATACAGATTTGACTTTGCAGTCTAAACAGTTGAGCATTTTTCCCATTTGTTTAGGATACAGTTGTGAGTATCCACATTGATTTCTGTTCCCGAATCCTTGTTTCAACAAGTTTGTGCAGTCCTTGCGGCAGCCACCTTTGCCTCATTCAGGGATATTGAGTAATTGCTTTTATATTGATTTCGTATTATATAGCAGCAACATGTCCTAAACCAACAATGGACAGACCATAATCAACTTAATGAGTAATGAACCAGAATTAGTTAACTGCCGAACAATGTGTGAACACTTATTGAATAGTGATTGTAATATGACTGAGTTTGATGCTGTGCTTGAAAGGGGCAGCAATTGAACCCCCTAGTCGGGTTCTCAATTGAGGTAAAGCTGACTTCAAAAGAAACTGTTCACAGTCCACTAAGAAAATTTGCTAATGGGTACAATTACAGAAGATCAGTGGAAAGTGTTCCAAAACTAGTTTAATATAATATAGAACCAACCTATATTCCTAATAGGCAAGAGTCCAAAGAGTGCAGGTTAGGTGGATTGGCCATGCTAAATTGTCCATAGGGTCCATGGATGTGTAGGTTAGGTGTTTTATCCAAAGGAAATACAGAGTTAAGGGAACAGAGCAGGGGGTAGATCAATGGACTGAATGGCATATTTCCACACTGTAGAGATTCTATGATTCTAAGACACTATTTGCAAAAAGATAAATGCTAACAATTAAAGAGGTCAGAGACACCATAAAACTAAGGGAAAAAATACAAGACAAAAATTACCACAAATTCTGGTGAACTGGAGAGATACAAAGAACAACAGAATGACAAAGGAAAAGGACCAAAGGAGTGAGATAATAATTTGCAAAGGATTTCAGAACCAACACAAAATACTTCTACAATCATGTCTGAAAGGATATTTAAGAGCAATGTGGGCCCCTTAATAACTGACCATTTTGAGGTAAGAAAATGGTAGCCAAGTTAAATAATTCATATTAAAATTATAGTAGAAGAGTACAGTAGCCAGCATTCCACAAAACCTATTATTAATTCAGGAAGGAGCACATCAAAATTAACGTGAGCAAATTAGCAGTAATGAAGCAAACAGTGGCACTGAAGAGTGACAATTCTCCAGGGCTAGAAAGGTCTTCATGTCCAGAATTTAAAAGCACAGCTTGACCAACTGAATGTATATCCTGCAGTATGAGGGAAGTTATGAATACACCACGTGCTCTGGGCTAATACATCAGCAAGAAGTGTCCAAGATAACAAAGTGTGGGGCTGGATGAACACAGCAGGCCAAGCAGCATCTTAGGAGCACAAAAGCTGATGTTTCGGGCCTAGACCCTTCATCAGAAATGATGATGATGAAGGGTCTAGGTCCAAAACGTCAGCTTTGGTGCTCCTAAGATGCTGCTTGGCCTGCTGTGTTCATCCAGCCACACACTTTGTCATCTTGGATTCTCCAGCATCTGCAGTTCCCATTATCCGTGAGCAAGAAGTGTCACCAGCTGCACAAGCTTGAGCTCCAAGTTTTAGAATTTGAGCTGCAGTTGGAGTCAGTATTGTGCATCCACGAGGCAGAGAACTATATGAATAGCATCTTTAAGGTTATGGTTACACGGTGGTACAGGACGTACAGACAAAGAGGGAATGGTTGACCACCTGGCAGTCTAAGAGAACTAGGCAGGCAGTGTGGAAACCCCTAAGCCTATCTTGGTTACTAATTGTGTATTTTCTCATTTTGGATTTTGGTGAGGCAGATGGCTCCTAAACCGAGTGCAGCCAGTGACTGCTATGGCTATCTATTCATCATAGATGAATACCTGTACAGGAGGGGAAGAAGAGCAATAGTGATAGGGGATTCCATTATCAGGCATTTCTGCAGTACGTAATTCCATAATGGTGTGTTACCTCCCTGGTGTCAAGGTCAAGAATATCATGGAGTGGCTACAGGTCATTCCTCTGACATATGGTGAACAGCTAATGGTTATGGTGTACACTGAAATCAATAATGTGGGGAAATTAAGCCCCAAAAGCAGATGTGAAAGAGTTAGGAAGAACATTAAAGAGCAACATCTTGAGAGCAGTAATCTCAGGATTAATTCCACTGCCACATGCCAGTGAGCATAGGAATAGGAGGATAGATCATTTGACCATGTGACTGGAGAAATGGTTGAGGAGGCAGGGTATCAGTTTCTGAAACAATGGGATGGTTCTGAGGCTGGTGATACCAGTACAAGCTGGGTTTAATCCCAGCAGGACAAGAACTGATCTCCTCACAGGGAGATTTGCTAGTGCTTTTGGGGAAGGTTTAAGCTAACTTCTAAGATGGGAACTTGAGGGGTAGGTCAAATCAGAAGGAAGTAAAGTTAAAATAGGAAGCAGAAGAGTGGCAAGTGAAATTACAAGGCAGGCAAGACCAAGGAGAGTATTAGCTAAGCTTAAAGATTAGGACACTCTAAAGGGGCTCTTGTGGCACAATGGTAGTGGGAGGACTGGGTTCAAATAGTCCCACCTGTTCTCGAGGTTTGTAATAGCACCTCAAAGTAAGTTGATTAGGGGTGAAAAAGCACTGTACCTGAATGCGCTCAGTATTCGCAACAAATTAAATGAATTAAAAGCACAAATCAGAAGTAAGTGAGTTTGCTGCAATTGCCATCATGGAAACATAGCTGCAGGATCACCAAGACTGGGAACTGAATAAACAATATAAACATTCAGAAAGTACAGGCAAAAGGAAAAGGAGATTAGGATATGCTGATAATAAGGTAAAGGTTCAATGCATTAATAATGGGTATCCCAGAACAAAAGAGCAAAATGTGGAATCTGTTAGGTGGAGCTCAGAAACAGCAGGAGGACAGCAAGCAATGGTGGGAATTGGTTTTAAGCCACCAAATAATAGCAGTAGCATGGGCCATGGCATTATGGTATCATGTTTTGGGGTGATCATCTGGAGCAATGCATAGAAGGAACTAATCAGGGAGCAGTGTGTACTTTAGATTGTGTATTATACAAAAAACAATCAGAAAGGAATTCTAATTTATATTTAGAAAATCAAAATACAAGAAGTTAGAAGTTAAGACTACTTTGGAACACTGAGTGTGGTTCTTAGCACCATACCTTGGGAAAGAAAATACTTGCCTGAGGTGGAGTGCAGGATCGATTTACATGAATGATTTCTGGACTCCAGTGATTATGTTCAAGGAAAGAAATTAGTGTTAAATTCTCAGGATTTGGAAGGTTATTTGGTTATTAGCTTTCCATTTGGGCTTGCTGCCCTTCTGCTGTTTCTGAGCTCCACCTAACAGATTCCACATTTGCTCTTTTGTTCTGGGATACCCATTATTAATGCATTGAACCTTTACCTTATTATCAGGATTTGGAAGATTATTTGGTTATTAGCTTTCAGTTTATGAAAAGGCTAATAAAGAGAGAAACTATTTCCAGTAGTTGAGAAAAATAGGGGAAATAGTTTTTCAGGAATGTTGTTAGGGTAGTAGAAGTTTGGAATTATCCTCTGTAATTGGTAGAATTGAGTCTGGTTAATTTTAAAACTGAGATTATTAAGACTTGATCATCAAAAATTTCTTCTTCAATGAAACGGGACAAACACAGGTTTTAGGAATTAGGTCAGAGAACTTACTGATTGGTGGAATAGACTTGAGAAGCTGTAGTTATTGCTGTATTCCTAGTGCTGATGACGACTGAAGAACTCCTTCACTTGCTAGATTCTTTAAGATTTTAATTTATTCTTTCCTGGGATGTGGGAAACACTGGCAAAATCAGCATTTGTTGCCTATCGCTAGTTACCCTTCAACTGAATTGCTTGCCATATCATTTCTCTATTGCAGGGGGCTGTGGAAGCTGGGTTGCTAAGTATTGCAAGAATGAGAGGGACAGAATTTTAATCAGTAAGGGAATCAAAGGTAATGGGGATAGAGCAGGCAGGTGGAATTGAGAATTATAAGATCAGCCGTGATCTTACTGTACACCAGAGCGGACTCGATGGGCTAAATGTTTTATGGTCTTACTCAAGTCAATCTCACTGCTGTGGGTATGGTATAGATTTTCTTCCCTAAACAGCATTACTAAACTTGATGGGTTTTTATAACAATCAGTGGAAGTTTCATGACAGTTTCTCACCATTACTGAGTTTTCAATTCAGATTTAATTGATGGAATTCATTTGAATTCATTTCCACCACAGCATTAGCCTGGAACTCTGGATTACCCTACATCATTACTGTGCCACTATCTCCTGCAGATGAGAAGACCAAGTAAAGTTCAAGCTTTCAGGGTTATTTGCTTAACTGTAACACGCGTCTTACAGTTGTATGAAGCCTACGAGGAACATCAAATAATAACACAGAAACTACTATTGTGTCTTGGTCGCAGACAGGCAGCTACTTTTTGACCAGCTGGATTTCAATTGGTGAGACAATAATCAGTCAGTACAGTGATAATGACAAGAGACGCCTTCCTGGCCAGCCTTTAGTTCAAAGGTCCCAATGTATGTCTTTGGACAGCATAAAGAAATGACAGCACAAAAATCAAAGTGGACAATTCAGAGCAATGCAGACGGAGTGCTGAGCTGTAGGAGGTGCCAATTTTCAGATGCAGGAATTAAACCAAGGCGCAGTCTGCCCTCTCAGATGAATAAAACAAAACGTCATGACACTATTTCAAAGAAAAACAGGAGTAATTCCCAGGACACTGGCCAATATTAATTCCTCTAATAACACCACAGGATCAGTGAGTTTTGAGAAGATTTGTAGCTCAGGTTGAGGTTCTGGATGTGAGTTTGCTCGCTGAGCAGGAAGGTTCGTTTTCAGACATTTCTTCACCATTCTAGTTGATGTTCATGTATCCTGGTGGCTAGCTTTCTGCCAGTTTGTTCTACAGGAATACAACACATACGGACCAAATACTGAACTACAGGGGCAACCATCCCAACACCCACAAATGAAGCTGCATTAGAACATTATTCCAACGAGCCACCACACACTGCAACACAGAGGAACTACGCAGAGCAGAGGAAAATCACCTATACAGCGTATTCAAAAAGAATGGGTACCCTACGAACACAGTCCGCCGATTCCTCAGCAACAATCCCAAACAAACAGACAAAACGGGTTCAGAAACCATAACCACTCTCCCCTACATCAAAGACATTTCCAAAATGACTGCCAGACTACTCGGACCTCTTGGCATCAGGGTAGCCCACAAACCCACCAACACACTAAAACAGCAGCTAATGAACTTAAAAGACCCTATACAAACAAGCAAAACGAACATTATCGACAAAATACCTTGCAAGAACTGTGACAAACACTACATTGGACGAACTAGCAGAAAGCTAGCCACCAGGATACATGAACATCAACTAGCCACAAAACGACATGACCCACTATCACTCGTATCCTTACATACAGATGAGGAAGGACACTACTTTGATTGGGACAACACATCCATCCTAGGACAAGCCAAACAGAGACATGCACGAGAATTCCTAGAAGCATGGCATTCCAAGCGGAACTCCATCAACAAACACATTGATTTGGAGCCAATCTACCATCCCCTGAGAAAAAGAACAGGAAAGGTCATCACCAACGCAGGAAATGACATCACCAACCCAAGGAAACCTAACCAGATAAATAGAAAGCAGGACATAACACCAGCGCTTCGTCGGAGGCTCACTGATGATGTTACCTAGAATCGTGACGAAACGTCTGAAAACGAACCTTCCAGCTCAGCGAGCAAACTTCACATCCAGAGCCACAGGATCAGGTTATTTATTCATTACCACATTGCTGTTTATGGGAGTTTGTTTTGCGCAAATTGGTGGCTGTGTTTCCTATATTACAACAGGATTGAAATTTCAAAAAGCACTTAATTCACTGTAATGAGCTTTGGGAGGTTGAGTAGTGTAGAAAGCTATATCATGGAATAACAAAATTGTTACAGCACATAAGGAAGCCCAATGATCTACACGGGTTCTCCAAATGAGCAATTCACTTTGTGCCATTCTTCAGCCTTTTGCCATAAATTTGCACATTCTTCCTTTCCAGATTGATGTTTAATTCCCTTTGAATGCTTCAATTGGTTCTATCTCCACCACACTCTCAGGTAGTACATTCTGGACCGTAAACATGCGCTTATGTGAAACATTTTTCCTCATTTCACTTTTGCTTCTTTTACCAATTATTTTAAATTTCTGCCTCTTGTTCACAATCTTTTCACCAGTGGAAGCAGCTTCTTGCTATCAAGTCTGCCCCTCACGACTTTGAATTTCTTTAACAAAGCTCCTCTGAGCCTTCTTTATGCCAAGATCCGACATCTATAATCAGTGTAAATATAACTCTTAGATAACACAGTGTGGAGCTGAAGGAACACAGCAGGCTGGGCAGCATCAGAGGAGCAGGAAAGTTGACATTTTGTCATCAACATCAACATTCCTGCTCCTCTGATGCTACCTAGCCTCTTGTGTTTGTCCAGCTCCACACTGTTATCTCTGACTCCAGAATCTGTAGTTCTTACTACCTCTAGATACAACACTTTTTTTTAGTGATTCGCTGAGTGTAGAATTCTCAAGGACTGCAAACATTAAAAAGAAACTTGAAGTGTCAAAATTGTAAAATTATGATTTTTTTCTCATAGAAATAATTCTGTAGATTACAATTTCATCCCATGTTATGTGGCAATTCTAAATAATAAAACTTTTAAAATAGGTGAATTTAAAAAGGGAACAATTCAGAAAGCATGCCTGAGTAACTTGCTTTACTGAGCAGCGTGCAATTGTGACATCTGCTCCTTATAAGTCCATTCTGAGTCCATCACTCACTTTGCTGACAGAAAATAAATTTAACATGAAAATTACATATCTACAAGAAGGGGAAAAGAAAATTAAAACACTGAAAGAATTTATTTATATCAGATTAATAGAGCATTTTCAGCTGGTCATATTGACTGAAATTATAATTGCTATAAATGCAATTGCCTTGGGAGCAAAAGATTCAAAGAGATCCGTCAAAGGGCAGAATCTATAGTAGTTTATGCAGGAAATGGCATTTCTTGAAGAACATTTCAAAATAATATGCGTTATTACTGGTACTCAAATGTTTGCTGTATATTTGTTATGAAAATTGTATATATTTTGCTGTTACTGTTAACTACAATGAATACATAAGAACCAAAACAAAAATGTACCTGCTTTTCAGGAATTTAAGGTTATAGGTATTCATGTTTTGGAATTTGTGATTATTATAATGCTTCACATTTTGGGAATGTGTTACATTTAAATGTTCTGTTTTAACTCAAAGCAATTTTGTAGTGGTTCAAAAACAGACTTAAGTGTTTAAAGGGAATGGTTTATTTCCTGATGGAGCAATTGTCAAAGTTCTGTATTAAAGTCAACTTGTGGAAAATTGTGGCTCACAGATTTTTTCAAATTTATCATCAGGCCTCATTGTAGGGTGGCTAATTCAGGATGATCCCAATCACTGTCAGCAACGGATATTGGGTTTGACTTTTTTTATGTGGGAAATGGTGAAGAGAGCATGGGTGACATCAGCACATTAAGACAAATTTATTTTAGGGATTAGCCCTTACTTAAATTGAATGGAAAACCTGCCAGAACAGATCCTTGTGTTTTTGACAGTCTGATATTTTTTGGGAGGGTCAGATAAAGCTGGGCAACATTCTGGTCTTACCAACAACACTTTAAATTGGAGCATGCAAATGTTCAAAGTGAACCTGTACAGTTGATTTCAGGAGCAGGCAAATTTTAGAAGCAACACATTAAGAAAACAAAATTATGTCAAACAAAATTACACTTTTTCAAGTGGCATTGTGAACATACAAGAGCACAGCACAATACAGGCCCTTCAGCCCATGATGTTGTTCCAAACTATTACCCTACTCCAAAGATCAAACTAGCCTGCAGACCCTACATTTTACTATCATCCATGTGCCTATCCAAGAGTTGCTTAAATGTCCGTAGTATATCTGACTCCACTACCACCGCTGGCAGTGCATTTCCAGTTTCAAAATACACAGCATCTGAAGGTGAATTAAGAGTGCTGGCTTTCCCAGTTGGTAGCTGAAGAGGTCTTTGAATTTTACTGTCAGCCTTCCAACCTATACCAGCCATAGTAAATGAGATTAAGGGAGTCATTTCACAAAAAAAGAGTGCTGCAGCCCTTGTCTGACCACTTAGTTATTGAGGACCACTTTTTTGCATCTATTAACCAGATACCCCATAAATTGGACGAGTCGTTATTCATGAACAACGCACGAAAATCAGAATGGACAGCCCTCAAGTTGAAAGTCGGCACTAAATTTCTCTTACTCTGACTTTTTGTTTCGCTACACTTTTGACTCCCTCTATAATTTACACATGTAATTGGCTGGCAGTAATTTTAGATGTGAAATCTAAGGGGACAGAATGGTAACTAATTACATTGGCAGTCAAGTTGGTGAAACACTGACTGCGGAAGAAGTCAAGAGAACCACCTTTCTATTGGCTAGAAATACAGACCACCTTCCTATTGGCTAGAAATACAGACAGTAAGACAAGGAACTGTGAACCAGTTAGATCTGAGTAAAAGGGCAAGTTTAGTGAAGAGAAAGTTGCTTATTCCAAGACCATTCTCATTCAGAATTAGATGGCTGGCCAGGAAACATTAATGGTGCATTTGCTGTATGATTTTTCTTGTCCTCAAGGAGAGCTCTGTGGTTCATTGAACCAAAATGAGGTTTATTTGCAGCTCTTACTCTGTATATTTACTTGATGTCTGTAAAATAAATGTGACTAAATATTTGTATCTGGTTTTGTTTCATTTTTCTGTATCCTTTGAAATTTTCAAAGCTTGATATCAACCATACAAGTCTGAGATCAATTTGCAAAACATGTGATGTGAATTTCCTTGAACAATCTCCCACTAATCCAGTCGTGTAACATCTGTGGAAACCACAGATAGAGGTTACCAATGCACTTTAGATGGCAAGAGATTGAAACAAGGCCCAAGAAAATTCACCTAAATAATAGTCCTGAGCTCAATATTGTTAAATTTGCCTGTATTATTTAATTTAAAGTTCTATTTCTCTAGTTACATGGCTTGCTTCAACATTGTTCAAATGCCCAACCATACAGATTGCAATTCCTTCTTGATTGTTCCTTTGATTTTCTTTTTCCCTCAATCCTTAAATCTACAACAATATTGGATGATTCATTCTCTAATGTCTGGATGCCCATTTCCCTTGATACCAGCCTATGCTTCCAACAATTTAAAGGGCAGAAAACCTTTGAGTTGAAAGATGAGGAAAGAAAGCTAAGCAATGGGGCACTTGTGAGATGCCCTGCTCTGGAAAATTCTGTGGAAAACATCCATTTTTGTCATGCGTTAACTTTTCCAGGCAAGTTTATTGTAATGCAAACTTATTTTAATTCTCAGAGTGAACTAAAATATTCCTTCACAACTGTTGAGATAGCATACTGTTAATAACTGGGCTGCAATGTCACCATTGTTTACCCAATCAGCAGATTCCCAATACTCAAGTTGAACAGGTCCTGGTGGATTGGGAACATCCAAGTCCACTGCAGCTTAGTTAAAACAGGATGTATACAGTGACCTATTTTAGTCTATTCAAATATTGTTTCTAACTTGTAAAACAAACCATTTAAAATAATTCAAGAAGGAACTCACTGTTCTCGGGGATGCTAGGATCAATTTTCTTCCTGCCAAAACTTTTGATTCTCGAATTGTCCCTTCAAATTGAAGAAGTGCCACATCACTTCATTATTTAAGGGGGGGTGAGAGGGATAAACTCAGAAATTATCAGCCTATTAATGTAACATCTGTTATGGAGTGGTTATGCCAATCTGTTATTTGGGATTAAGAGTGTGAACACTTAGGCAAATAATTTATTTTCTGAATAACTGCATGCCTTTGAAAGCAACCCTACAGGTTTGGCATATGATTCACCATCGCTTTCATTCTTACACTAGGTTGCATGTCATCTCTAAACCAAAATCTGTTCTCTAAGCCTCTGCCACATTTACTTGTGTCAATACTCCGAATTTAGTTATGCCCAGAGTGCCTTTAACAAAGGAGACAATCTCCCATTGTAGGTCAGTGGGAGCAACTAGCTAATACAGGAAATTTACCCCCAGTTAATAATGTGCCTACTCTCTGCCATGCCTTTGCGAAGCTGACATTACTGTTAATCTTTACTGCAGTAAGACACATGTTATATTGATATTTCCTCAGCTAGGGTGAACTTTCAGGATTGATTCTTTGAAAATGTAATTGGCTCAGATTTCCTCTTTTCATCTTTGAAGTGTGGGGCTGGTGTCTTTAAGAGGGTCACACTCCCTCACAACACTTACTGGCAAAGAATACCCCATGGAAAAACTGACTACAGTAGCATCGATGAATTTGAACAGTCAGATTGTGTGTTTTCTTTTCGGGGAGGACTGCAGGGAACCACAGTGATGATGTTGATTGGGTGGGGGATTGGGCCTTTGCGGACAAGGGCAGGGAGATGGCTTTCAGGGGCCACCCCTCTACCCCAAATCCTGACCTAGATCAACTCTAGATGGGGAAAACGTAGGCCCTCCACTCAACCTGCTAGACAGGCTACCTTGTCAAAATACTTTTCTTACCTGTTAGGAACAAAGTTAGTCACAACTGTGGTGGGCTAGGGCCCTTAGTGGTGTTAATTGACACCAGAATGGTCCTAATTAGTAGTGGATCAAAGAAGTTTACCATGGGCTTCCTGATCAGAAATTAATTCCTGAGCTGGTGGGATCGGAGTAGGTATCTCCCTGGTACCAATTCACCCAATTATTTGCCTTTCTCATCACAATTTTGGCAGTTCCAGGGAGGAGGAAGTCCAATCCATTATCTCTGTACCTGGAAGCAATATATCAAAACAATCTAATGCATGCTGCAATCTGTGGCTACATTGATTGTGCCTTGGACCTCCACACGTTACATTCATGCAAGTTATGTTTCATTCCGTGGCAATTAAAATCTTTATTTCTCAGTAATAGTTCACTTCTCTCCAGTCTGTTGGGGCTGCATCGCCTTAATCTTATAGATCTGTGACCTTTCATGGAGTAACCTGGTTGAACTCCTAATCCAGTCACCAAAGCCCTGAACCAGAGGGCTTCTCAGTTACTGGGTTACATTTTCAAATTGCTAGCCCAAATCCTTATAGCTAGTTTGAGGAACCAATCATTTAACACTAATCAATTTCATTCAATTTCTCAAAATGCTGCACATTTTCCCATTTGGTCAACATCTCAAAGAGTTTCTCTCCACAGATGCTGCCAGACCTGCTGAGCTTTCCCAGCAATCTCTGTTTTTGTCTAAAGGAGTTTAGCATTTCTATTGTTTCTTCTTTGTACATATACTTTCGGTCTTTTATATTTTAAAATTGTATCAGCAAGATTCAGAGGTACTGCCCAAATGTTTTTATATACTTTCAATTAGAAACTCCACTTCCGACCAGTGCCACCATATCTGATTTTTTCTTAAACTAGCAGCTCCTCAATTGTATTCTCCTCCACAACTACACCCATGGCTTTTCCCACCAGACTCATTGCCTCTACTGCTTAAATTATCTTAGTCTTTTTTATAGGTTGATGTATTTTAGTTGAGGACATTTAGGATACAAGCTCAGGGTGTAAGACGGAAGTCACCCAAATGGAACACATTGTATTGTGCATCCCCAAACCTGTATGACCTATTACACTCTTTTGAATGGTCTGGGTAGTTAGAATTTGACTTGTCACATCCTTGGAGTTGTGTTGTCTGTCACTATGATTACCTGACTCTGTTGGATTACCATATCCGTGTTACTCAGGATTGCCAAAGCTGGTTGGACATATTTATGACGTCTGGTGTGGAAATTAAATCATATGACATCCACATTGTGTCATTTGAGCGAAGCAAGTTATGAATAAGTCTGAAGTGCTGGAGGTTTGGTGCACATCTGCTGCTTGGGTAGACCCTGCTAACCTTTCTGCTGGATGAGCTCAAGGATGGTACTATTACTGATCCACTGAGCAGGGTAAAAGAAATGTGAAGAAAACTGGGTTGAATAAATGACCTTCACTGAGCGGAGAGACACATACTTTGCCTTGGAAGACAGCTTGTCACCGTAACCCACTTTGCAGGGAAAGAATGTGGCCTATGAAAATTTTAGGTGGAATTTTCCCATCCTGAGAGATGGTGGTGGGAGACACAGACAATTGGATGGATTGGAATTAGCAAGGTACCTCAGAAATTAAGCTCTGGGCACGAAGGCCCATGCTCATCAAGGCCCTTACATTAAAAAACACGACAAGTTTGGTATAGAGAGTCCCTCGTACCTCAATTTGAAATAATTTGTGAAAAACTGAAGGTCTGGATCTACAGCAGGAGTTGGCCTCCGTCAGGCACCTGCTGCTTCCACTCCCAACCTCCAACGTGGCAATCACTACACCAACTCCCAAAAAAACACCCATCATTCCTGCTGCTAATCCCCCATCTCAAGGTCCAGGGGACCAGGTCCCAGACGCACTGTGGCACTATCGAGTGCTGGAGGTGATGGTCACTCATTAGGTGGCACCTCTAGTTGAGAGGATCTATTTGCTCCTGTTTGGTAATTCCACCAACAGCCAGTCAGCCCTCTGACTAATGTATAAACCAGTAGGATTTCTGACCAAGGTAGACCATGTGTTTCTCTCCACAAACTCTCCCATTTTTGAATCTAAACCAATAGGGAAGTGCCACACAATTCCACTAAGCAACTGTTTAGAATTTAATATCTTAGAACTGAGCCAACATGGGAGAAAGTAACAAGTAAACACAATGAAAATTTCAGTTGCTATAAAAGAACTATAAAATATAAACTGCAACTTTTTATTTAACTTTAACTTTGATTGTGCACCGATTTAGGAAAATGGCTTCTATAACAGAGTGCTGAGGAAGGAATTACTGTACTTTCAAAAGGCAAGTAATTGAAATTCATTGCAAGTCATGAATACACTGTTGCATTGCAAGCAATGGGGAGTATAAAAAGGGGTGTGCGTGTGTGTGCGTTGAGAGAAAGATTCAGCCAACATCATGTAGCTGAGATAATGGGAACTGCAGATGCTGGAGAATCCAAAATAACAAAGTGTGACGCTGGATGAACACAGCAGGCCAAGCAGCATCTCAGGAGCACAAAAGCTGACGTTTCAGGCCTAGGTCGTTCATCAGAGAGTGGGATGGGGAGAGGGTTCTGGAATAAATAGGGAGAGAGGGGCAGGCGGACCGAAGATGGAGAGAAAAGAAGATAGGTGGAGAGGAGAGTATAGGTGGGGAGGTAGGAAGGGGGTAGGTCAGTCAAGGGAAGATGGACGGGTCAAGGAGGCGGGATGAGGTTAGTAGGTAGGAAATGGAGGTGCGGCCTGAGGTGAGAGGAAGGGATGGGTGAGAGGAAGAACAGGTTAGGGAGGCGGGGACAGGCTGGGCTGGTTTGGGGATACAGTGGGGGGGAAGAGGACAAGCTGGGCTGGTTTTGAGATGCAGTGGGGCAAGGGGAGATTTTGAAGCTGGTGAAGTCCACATTGATACAATTGGGCTGCCAAGGTGGTTTACTGTATCCACTGTACATCTGCCGATGTGGTTTACTGTATCCACTGTACCCAGTGTGGCTTCCTCTACATTGGGGAAATCAAGCGGAGGCTTGGGGACCACTTTGCAGAATACCTTCGCTCGGTTCGCAATAAACAACTGCACCTCCCAGTCGCGAACCATTTCCACTCCCCCTCCCATTCCTCAGACGACATGTCCATCATGGGCCTCCTGCAGTGCCACAATGATGCCACCCGAAGGTTGCAGGAACAGCAACTCAAATTCTGCTTGGGAACCCTGCAGCCCAATGGTATCAATGTGGACTTCACAAGCTTCAAAATCTCCCCTTCCCCCACTACATCCCAAAACCAGCCCAGCTTGTCCCCTCCCGCCAATGCATCACAAAACCAGTCCAGCCTGTCACCGCCTCCCTAACCTGTTCTTCCTCTCAACCATCCCTTCCTCCCACCTCAAGCCATACCTCCATCTCCTACCTACTAACCTCATCCCGCCTCCTTGACCTGTCCATCTTCCCGGGACTGACCTATCCCCTCCATACCTCCCCACCTATACTCTCCTCTCCACCTATCTTCTTTCCAATTTCGGTCCGCCTCCTCCTCTCTCCCTATTTATTCCAGAACCCTCACCCCATCCCCCTCTCTGATGAAGGGTCTAGGCCCGAAACATCAGCTTTTGTGCTCCTGAGATGCTGCTTGGCCTGCTGTGTTCATCCAGCCCCACACTTTGTTATCTAACATCAAGTAGCTGATTGTTTTTCTGAAACTGTGATCAGTTATAGATGACAAAGATCATCAGTCTGATAGCAGCTGATTGGTTCATCGATAACTGAATAGTTTGTGGGTGCTAGTGATACTAAGAGAGGCCTTTCAGTCCTCTGGAAAGGGAGGTGGTCTCTCTCACCCCAGTAAAAATATGAAGTCTACAGAAAGTCTGTTATTTTCTCCCAACAGTTGCTGCAAACTATTGCTTTTAACCAATAAGTCAGAAACTTTAGAATCTGTGAACCAGTTGCTCTGTGCTTCCTGTGAAGAAATGATGAAATATGATGGAAAAGATAAGACAATTGAAGCACTTGGGAAACAAAAGAGACACCCCATCAAACATTGAGGACTGGTGCTATTGAACCATTTCCCCAGTTTTACTTCTCCTCCATCCATGACATCAATGTGTTTTGTGTCCCTGTACGTGTATATGTGTGTGTGTGTGTGTGTGTGTGTGTGTGCGTGTGTGCGTGTCAGGGTGGTAGATGGGTGGTGGATTTTAAAGGAGTTTGAATTTTAACTAGTGGTGTTATGCGTTGACAATTCATTGTTGATTACCCCTGGTTAGAATCTATTTATTTATAATAAATAGTGGCTCCTGTTAAGTACCAAAATCTGGTCTGTGTTTTCTGTTTACCTGAATCTATCAGACAGATAAATTGGGAACTCTATATACTTTGATGATGTTTTTTGACCTTTGTGACAAATTGCAGCTTGATCTCCAACATGCCTCCCAAATGGGACATGATAACCACAAAATATCGCATTGGGAATGCATTTCAACACAACAGAAGCAAATGGGTCTTCTGGTTACCGTATCTATTTGACAAAGGGAAGTTCAATATAATCAGTAATAAATTTAAACAGTTCCCACAACATCTCATCTTAATGATTGCAATTTTAATCATCAGCCTGATTAACCACAGAGAACAGAACTAAAAAATACTCTGTGGTAGGGAATTTCCTTCTTGTTGCTTCCACTGTACATGGCAATGTAGAAATGAGAACATATATAGAGGTTATATTTCTGAGAAGCAGAGAATGGCCATGACAGCCAGTTAGACTGCTCAATTATCAAAAAGAGTGATTGGCCAAAAGTTGCAAGTAGAGGCCAGAGTTGTCTTAGGTCTGCAGATACAGATTCCCCTGAACTGAAGAACTTCTCCAGATTTCTGATTGCAATTTCCAAGTGAGTTACCTTCAATTCTGGACAACTCCTTGCCAACGTCTCAGCTTAAAGCTGACTAAAAGGTGTCTTTTTGGACGAGCTGGCTGGTTTTGGGATGCAGTGGGGGAAGGGGGAATTTTGAAGCTTGTGAAATCCACATTGATACCATCGGGCTGCAGGGTTCCCAAGCGGAATATGAGTTGCTGTTCCTGCAACCTTTGGGTGGCATTGTTGTGGCACTGCAGGAGGCCCAGGATGGACATGTTGTCTAAGGAATGCGAGGGGGAGTTGAAATAGTTAGCGATTGGGAGGTGCAGTTGTTTACTGTGAACCGAGCGTAGGTGTTCTGCAAAGTGGTCCCCAAGCCTCCGCTTGGTTTCCCCAATGTCGAGGTAGCCACAACGGATACAGCAGATGCAGTATACCACATTGGCAGATGTGCACGTGAACATCTGCTTGATGTGGAAAGTCATCTTGGGTCCTGGGATGTGGGTGAGGGAGGTGGTGTGGGGGCAAGTGTAGCACTTCCTGCAGTTGCAGGGGAAGGTGCCAGGTGTGGTGAGGAGCATGGAACCGACAAGGGAGTCCCGGAAAGAGTGGGCTTTCCGGAAGGCAGACAAGGGTGGGGAGGGAATAATGTCTTTGGTGGCGGGGTCAGATTATAGATGGCGGAAGTGTTGGAGGATGATGCGTTGTGCATTGTTGATGGTGGAAGTCATCGTCCGACACTTCCACCATCCACAATCCGACCTCAAGCCGCACCTCCATTTCCTACGTCCTAACCTCATCCCCGCCCCCTTTACCTGTCCGTCCTTCCCGGGCTGACCTATCCCCTCCCTACCTCCCCACTTATACTCACCTCTACAGGCTCCATCCCCAACCCTTTAACTTGCCTGTCTCCTCTCCACCTAATTTCTCCTCCATCCACCTTCGATCCTCCACACCCTCTCTCTCTATTGATTTCAGAACCCTCCCCACATCCCTCTTTTCTGGTGAAGGATCTAGGCCCGAAACGTCAGCTTTTTTGCTCCTAAGATGCTGTTTGGCCTGCTGTGTTCATCCAGCTCCACACTTCGTACTGTCCTAATGTCACCATCTTTGGCTAAACCCAGTCATTGCCTGACATGCTGTGAATAACTTGACACTATTTTCCCTGTTAAACACTTGGTATGTCAAATGCAAATTACAGTTGTTGAAAGAAGAAAGAAGTTTCCCAAGGTATTATAGATAAAAGCAGGGAGTCATATGTCAAACCAAAGATATACATGATCAGGAAAGGAGTGCCACACCATAAATTTCAAGTGGTTTCAGGATACAGAATCATACTGTATGTACTTGTCCGTTATGCACGAAGTTGATTTACTTCTCTAGCAGTGCAGCTTAATTTGTCATTCCCAGGAGAATGCATAAGGAGCCCACGATTACCATTTGCAGCCACAGTAACCCCAAAGAGAAATCCCTAGAGTAGTAGATATAATTCAGGGTGGACCTTATTGTATGTACGTGACAGGAATGTTAAAGTAACGATTTAATTGTTACATCTATCAGGGAAAGTGCGGCTCACAGTCTGGCCAGTTTCTAAAATCATCTCTCTCTGCTGTTGGACACATAACCAACGTTTGTACATATACAAAAGATGAAAGTACATTAAAACAAGATCTGTGGACTTGCAACATCACAGAAGGAGCTGTGTGAAAGGGAGGATGACATGGAATGAATTGACATGTCCAGGCAGGGATATTGGAGCAGAACTCTAATGACACACCACTCAGAATGGGACAGATCCTGCTACCTGGCAAGCTTATTTTCTATTTGAACATCATACATTTTGGCACTGAACAGTCCATTCAAATTAAACATTCATCTCACTCCCAGGGTCTGTAATCCATCCACAGTGCCACAAAACAATTGCTGCTCATATTATGTGCAAATATAAAATATTTATTTGGTGATATTTATTATATCATACATGGCCATGATCCTGTGGGAGTGGGATGCCATTAAGTCTGGAAGCCAGAAGAAGAAAATTTGGGGTGGAAGTCTTGCAATACAAACACTACTTGGGTCACAATAATGGGGTAAGATTCAAATGAACCAATATTTATAGCAGTATGCAAGATCGAAGATTATTCACATATTTACGTTCAGAGGTAACAATGACATGCTTGAAGTATCCAATGCCAACGGGGTCAATTTGAAAATCTGGAGAAATAATATGATTGGAAGGTCAATTTGAGGGCACCCAAGAGGAAGCTGAGATTGCAAACAACCTGATTTAACGTGAGAAAAGACAGAGGAAGGAGATAGTGTCTTTGATGAGGGACTGAAATTGTTGCAAGCGTTGAGGATGATTCCTTTGATCTTAAGTGTTTAGCTGGAGGAAGCTGCAGCTCCACTATCACTGAGGGCAATCTTTTTCCTGCAGCTGACAACAGAAGTGATAAGAATGGGAAATAATTGGGTGAGTTGACTTTGGGAAGATACCTGCACACTTACATCTAACATGACACAGCCTGAGCATAGTCAATACAGATGGTAAAGCAGATCTAGGCATCATCTGCAATGATGCAGAATCTGGATCTAACATGCAGTCAAGTTGATGACAGAGCCAAGGCTGGATACTTGATAACGTTTTGAACAGATTCTGTGAAATGGAAGAGATAGTCTGGCAAAAATCATGACAGTAAATTCAAGCAATGGTAGTTCCATTGAAGTGGGCAGTGGAGGAGAGGGATTGGACAAGAATTATGCATTCAAGTGTGCCAAAGACTGCAGATAGAAAATAAGCAAGACTATTAGCAAGGCACTGTAATCAGGAAATGTTGACAAATCCAGTTCGACTGCACAAGGGGAGTAAATCGGATTACAAGAATTTAACAAGGAAATTGCAGAAGACCTGTTAAGGAGCTATGGTGAGGTTAAGGAGGTAATCATGAATTTGAGAATGACAAAACGTACATACAGAGAGTGGTTAGGGAGCTGGGATGGTACGTCTGCTTGTAGCTGAACTTTAAATTGCTAGGTAATTGCTAATTGAAGGTAGCATTGTGTCCAAATATACATTTGTCCTTCAAATCCAGTTTTGTATGAAAAAGTATTGAGAGACTGGTAAAAGGAAGAATATTTACACTTGCTCCACTAAAGGTGTAGTTGTAAAGTAAACACATACACCAATCTTAGCAGTTTAGACATTAAAAAATCTAATTTAATTTGTTACAACAGGTGAAGCAACATTTTTGCTCTTTCAAATAGTAACTGAGCACGCTAGCTCAAAAACTATTTCTTCATTCAACTTGTTTTCCTATCCAGTACGAATTCAAAGCTACTAAGAGGCCTAATAAATTATTTCATGACATTCCTGCAGCAATATTTTGAATGCGGTTTAAAAAAAAATTGGTAAAATCCATTATTTCAAAACACCATAGACACACATGGACAGGAGAAGACTATTCAGCCCATCAAATCTGCCCCACAATCAATATGATCACGGCTGATTAAACGCTGCTATGCCTTGTACCCACCCCATTTCCACAACCCTGCAACTCCAAAGCATTACAACCGTCTGACTAAAGATAAATTCTCCTAATCTGGGACCTAAGGGGTATTTTCCCCTAATTTTTATTTGTGGCCCCTGGGTCTAGACCAGGAGAAACATCTTGTCTGCATCTATCCTGTAGGTTTCAATAACATCACCACTCATTCTTCAAAACTCAGAATTCAGGCCCAGTTTGCTCAATTTCTCTTCATAGAGAGTCCTGCCATCCCAGGACCAAGTCTGGTGACACACCATTGTGCTCCCTCTGTGGCATAATATCTATCATGAAATAAGGAAACCAAAACGACACACAGCATTCGAAGGATGCAAAGTAGGCTGAGGGAACTTGTTCACAACCTACCTGGTTTTCTTAGATTGCCTGGAAGTCACGCATTCCCTGTCTGCTTACATGCTTCTAATTCCTGGTGTGACCACCGCCGTATGCATTCTATGCCTTGCAGATGACAACAGCAACTCTGGTAGCTGCTCAAGTTCCAAATCTTTCAGCCCAAACTTGCGCAGGTAGTGACACTTATTGGTGTGTGTGTCTGGGGCACATGGTATGTCCTTCTGACCTGCCATCTCATAACTCAAATTATTGTTACCCTTAGAATAAACATAAATTAACCGTGAAAACTTAAGATGCTTCTCTGAAAAACAAGAGGAAAAAGAGTGGAGACAAACACAAACTAAACACCCATCTTTCACTAAAATGAATAAAAATATAGCCAACCCTACTTACCAATCAAATGTTTTCCCTGTACTTGTGATACCATCGGTCTCAGTGTACATTAACTTGCAATCCATGCCTCACTTCCTCTTCAGTTCACCTCTTGCTCTGAAGATTTTATTTCTTGCAGTAATCTTTAATGAAACTATCTCCTTCCCCTCGACTCTACATTCCCAGACACTCAAAATCACAAACATGTTACAGCACAGAAGACGACCATTTGGCACAATGTGCCTGCATCCGCTCGTCAAATGAGTCTCATTACCAATCAGTGCCAATCTCCAGTCCCTTCCCAATACCGTTGCAGACCACTTCTATCTAAATAATCATCCAGTGCCTCCTTGAATGCCTCAATTGAATCTGCTTCTGCCATATTTCCAGACAGTACATTCCATACCCTAACAACTAGATGTGCGAAAATTCTATACCAAATAATTGTCTCTAGATGTTTCCACGCCAAAGTTAAACTGTGTGGTCTGTAATTACTGAGATTAACCTTACAACCTTACTTGAACACGACTGTAATGTTTCCAATCCTCCAGTCTTCTGGTACTACTTCACCAGGGAAGATTGAAAGATTATGACCAGTGCTCCTCAATTTCTACTCACTTCAAAATCCTTGGATGCATCTTAAAATTGACAAGGCACCAGATGGTTAAGTACAAACGATCTAAGGCTTCCTCCACTTTAATTCTGAAAACTAGTGACACTTACCATGAACTGAGAAGCATCCTCCTCTTTTGTAAAGAGGCATGCAAAGTACTCATTTAACACCTCAGCTATACCCCACGTGTAAAATGCCTTCTCAGATTCTAATCAGCCCTAGTCCTCTTCTAACCACTCTCTTATTAGTTATATACCTATAGAAGACTTTGGGATTCCCTTTTATATTATCTGCTGGTCTTTTCTCATAATTCCTCCTTGTTTTTTATCTGCTATTCATCTGTCCTCTGAACCTCCAGCATTACTCTTGGTTATTAACTATATTTTCTATTTACACGTCATAAGGAAAATAGGAACAGTGTTATGGGCCAGACAAAACCCCCTCAAAATATATAAAGGAGATAGCCTAGACCCCAACTTTTATTTTAGTTTCAGGAATGTCTAAGGTGCTGTGTTCCAGATGTCATTTGATTGCTCTACTACCAAGTTTTAGATAAAATGCACTTTATTCTTACAACACAGTTAAAACACAAACAAAAAAGAAGAATTAGCATAACTTTAACTCATTCAAAATACTTTACAAAGTAATATATTAATTAACTACTAATCATCAACTGTTCCAATACAGCAGCATCCCATAAACACACTCTTGGCAAAGGCATATTCAGCAAAGCAGCTTTTCTTATGTGTTATCTTCCTTTAACTCCAGGAGAAGGAGACACCAAAAGAAACAAGCTAGTAGCAGAGAGAGAAGTCAAGCTTTTTGCTGCCTCAGAGAGAAAGTGAGCTGTTTCTATCAGCTTCAACAGCTAATTCCAAACCCCAACTGAAAGCAATATTAAAAACTTGGATCTGAGAAAGCCTGCTCCACTCACTCATTTTTCTTTGGTCTAATTTTAATAAAATACTCAGAGGTCAAAGCTGTTTACACACTGGTCTTGAAGCAGACATTTCAATATCACTGTGGCAAAACCTCTCTGCAAGAGAAACAACATAGAACAAATCTCTCCTAAAGACATAGTACTGTCATATAAGGAGTATTCCATTCAGCCCCTTGAGCCTGTTCCACCATTTAATGAGATCGTTGCTGATCTATGGCCTTACTTCATATATCTGCCTTTGGCCCATTTCCCTTAAGTACCTTTGCTTAACAAAACATTATCTATCACAGATTTTAAATTAACACATGATCCAGCATCCACTTCTGTTTGTGGAAGATAGTTCCAAACATCTAACATCTCTTTTGCATGGTCTGGCCCTAATTCTCAGATTATGCACCTTAGTTCTAGAATCTTCAACCAATGGAAATAATATCTTTATCTTCCCTGCCTTTTCTAGTTAATATAGAACATAGAACATAGAACAGTACAGCACAGAACAGGTCCTTCAGCCCACAATGTTGTGCCGACCATTGATCTTCATGTATGCATCCTCAAATTTCTCTGACCATATGCATGTCCAGCAGTCTCTTAAATGACCCCAATGACCTTGCTTCCACAACTGCTGCTGGCAACGCATTCCATGCTCTCACAACTCTCTGTGTAAAGAACCCACCTCTGACATCCCCTCGATACTTTCCTCCAACCAGCTTAAAACTATGACCCCTCGTGTTAGCCATTTCTGCCCTGGGAAATAGTCTCTGGCTATCAACTCTATCTATGCCTCTCATTATCTTGTATACCTCAATTCGGTCCCCTCTCCTCCTCCTTTTCTCCAATGAAAAAAGTCCGAGCTCAGTCAACCTCTCTTCATAAGATAAGCCCTCCAGTCCAGGCAGCATCCTGGTAAACCTCCTCTGAACCCTCTCCAAAGCATCCACATCTTTCCTATAATAGGGCGACCAGAACTGGACTCAGTATTCCAAGTGCGGTCTAACCAAAGTTTTATAGAGCTGCAACAAGATCTCACGACTCTTAAACTCAATTCCCCTGTTAATGAAAGCCAAAACACCATATGCTTTCTTAACAACCCTGTCCACTTGGGTGGCCATTTTAAGGGATCTATGTATCTGCACACCACGATCCCTCTGTTCCTCCACACTGCCAAGAATCCTATCCTTAATCCTGTACTCAGCTTTCAAATTCAACCTTCCAAAATGCATCACCTCGCATTTATCCAGGTTGAACTCCATCTGCCACCTCTCAGCCCATCTCTGCATCCTGTCAATGTCCCGCTGCAGCCTACAACAGCCCTCTGTACTGTCAACGACACCCCCAACCTTCGTGTCGTCTGCAAACTTGCTGACCCATCCTTCAATCCCCTCATCCAAGTCATTAATAAAAATTACAAACAGTAGAGGCCCAAGGACAGAGCCCTGTGGAACACCACTCACCACTGACTTCCAGGCAGAATATTTTCCTTCTACTACCACTCGCTGCCTTCTGTTGGCCAGCCAATTCTGTATCCAGACAGCTAAGTTCCCCTGTATCCCATTCCTCCTGACCTACTGAATGAGCCTACCATGGGGAACCTTATCAAATGCCTTACTGAAGTCCATATACACCACATCCACAGCTCGACCCTCATCAACTTGTCTAGTCACATCCTCAAAGAACTCGATAAGGTTTGTGAGGCATGACCTGCCCCTCACACAGCCGTGTTGACTGCATTTGATCAAGCCATGCTCTTCCAGATGGTCATAAATCCTATCCCTCAGAATCCTTTCTAACACCTTGCAGACGACAGACGTGAGACTTACTGGTCTGTAATTGCCGGGGATTTCCCTATTTCCTTTCTTGAAGAGAGGAATTACATTTGCCTCTCTCCAGTCCTCAGGTACGACTCCAGTGGAGAGCAAGGATGCAAAGATCCTCGCAAGTGGCGAAGCAATTGCATTTCTCGCTTCCCAAAGCAGCCGATGACAAATCTGGTCCGGGCCTGGGGACTTGTCAATCTTAATGTTTGACGAAATTTTCAGCACATATCTTAATGTTTGACAAAATTTTCAGCACATATTATCTTAGAGACTTCAATCAAGTCACCCTTAAACCTTTCAAATTCCAGAGAAAGCAGACCTAATTTGTATAATCTCTTCTCATAACTTATCTGCTGAAGTCCAGGTATCATTCTTGTAAGTCCACATTGCACTCCCTCCATGGTCAATGTATCCTTCCTAAGGTGTGATGCTGAGATCTGCTCATAGTACTCAGAGGGAAAAACACTTAACCAGGGTTCTGTATAACTGCAGCATAACTTCGGCATCTTTTTAATCCTGCCCTTGAGATATTAAGGCCAGCAATCCACAAGCTTTCTTGATTGTTTTCTGCACTTGTTTATGACACATTAATGATCTATATAACTGAACCCCAAGTCTCTTTGATTACCTTTTCTTTCTAATGTTAATTTCTGCTTCCTTTTGTGGGGTTCCCTTTGGCACACAGGGAAGTCCAGACTGGTTTGTCCCATCTTTCCCTTTTGATAGAACATACTTCGAATATACCTGAACCACTGCTCTTTGAAATTAGCCTATTGTTCAGTTACTGTTTTTCCAACCAATTCCTTATTCTAGCCCAACTCTGTTCTTGGCCTATTGAAGTCAGCTGTCTACCAATGATTTTTCTTACTCTGGATTGTTGCTTGTAATTTGCTACCACCATCCTGAACTTTATGATACAATGATCACTGTCTCCCATTCCCCCACTAACACTCGATCCACTTGGTCCACTTTGTCCAATCATTTCTAAGGAACCAGTCTAATAATGTGTCCTTACTTCATGGACTGGACATATACTCTAGTAAGGAAATCTAACAACACTTGGCCTTTGCTGCACCTTACACTACCGATATCTTAGCCCATATTTAGCTAATTGAAGTCCTGCATTATAGCTATTCTACAAGGTTGGCATTTCTCTTCATTTTCCCTGCAGGATTTGTTCCTCTGTATCCTTTTCACTAGTTGGTAGTCTATCGACGACACTGAAAGAAATGCAATTGTAACTATTGTCTTTATTTCTTCACCTGAACCAAGTTGTCTGTGATTTTGATCGCAGGAGGACATCCTGTCTCCAGAAATGCAATGTCCTCTGCAACCAATACTGCTATCTCTTCTCCTTTCCTACAGTTTTTCCATCTTTTCTGAATAATGACACACTGGAATATTTAACTTCCATTCTTGATCTTCCTTGAGCCACATCTTGCCAAAATACCTTACTTCCACATGCCTATCTACATCTGTATCTCCCCATCCATTTTTACCATACTCTGTGTTTATATACTTGCATGTTAACTGAGTTTTGGACCTCACTTCTTTCTCTCTTAATCTGACTTCACTAATTAAATGGCTATTTTCCATACTAATGCTAGTTATATCCCCAATTATTTTGTGAACATTGATATCCTCCTCTACTGTCCTCCATTGGTTCCCAGTCACTTTGTCTCACTCAGGTGAAGTCTCCTTCACTATGACTGAGTAGCTAACTCTGATCATAACTTAAGAATGTATTTTCTTAGGAAATCTAACAGAATGTATGAGTGCCTATTGGGGAGAAAAAAGGAAATGTGGACATAATCAGCCTTTGTGACAGCCTGCTATCACTGGAGTTCATCAAATGCTTAGTGCATCTCCACGTTATTTTATAGTAAAGCTACTTTAATCTGTGCAGTTTATCTTGCAATTAGTGGTTTGGGAAGAGTGAACTGAACAATTCTGCGACTTTGGCTCGCACAGTTCACGAGGAAAGGAACAAAGCAAATGATCTAACTTTAACTTAAATTGACTGAAGAACAAAAGTACAATATTAACATGCCTCAGCCAAGACCAAAGAATAGGAGAAAGATCTTCCCCATGTAACGTGACGTGCCCAATTTTTTATACTCAATGCCCTGACTGATGAAGCAAGCATGCCATATGCCTTCTTTACCACCTTATTCACTGGTGTTGCCACTTTCAGGAAGCGATGGATTTGAACCCCAAGATCCCTCTGTATATCGATGCTCTTTAACAGTCCTGCCATTAACTGTATAAGGATATGTGGAATTAACTGCCTTAAAGATTAGACTTGAACAAAGAAACCTATATGAATATCTAGTTAAGATTAGACTTGAACTATAAATATAGATATCAGCTGTACAGAACATTATGGCTCCAACACTGCTGGCTGTAATGTCAGATAAATTAATTCACTGAGGTTCACAAAATTATTGAGCAGGTTAGTGACTAATTTCAGAACATTTTCTTCTTGAATGTTTTATCCATGGTTAATCATCTCCTTCAGCAGACTGAATAAACTGGATCAAGACAATAACATTGCAAATGGTCTGTGGTTTAAAAGAAGTGGATCAACTTAGAAGCCCCAAATAATATAGTCAATTCTTAACATGTTATGCTTACTTTGGGCTGGAATTGACCTATGTCCCAGCAATAGAGCCAAGGTTGTTAATCCATGCTACTACACAGCCAAGATGGTTTTTACTCAATATTAAACAGATAAAAAATGCAATACCTCAAACTCAAGACAAATTTAATTCATAAGTTTAGTCAGAAGATTTCCTGAATTTATTATATTCATTACAATGAACAATGAGATTTGAATACATTGCTCATTAAAATGGAACAAAAATATATAACATATCCTTTTTCTCTAGTGTTTCTCTTTAGGAGAATTTACAATTGGTTCTCAATACAGCAAAACAAAAATAATGATAACATTAATATCTGTGAACTTGGGACAAAAATGGTGGACAACAGGATATAGTACACAATCAATATGCATGCGTCCCTTCTCAAATTACATGTTTTTTTTATTTGAGCTACTGTTGTTTTAAATTTTAAAACAAGGAAATAAGCAAGTATATTCTAAGCACTCTATGAACCATGTATCATGAAGCAACAACATGCAGTGCTATGGAACAATGGAACCTCCAGTCATGCTGTGTCAGCAATATACTAATCTCTGCCACATTGTGGAAATGTTTAGAACAGGCATCCCCAATAAAACTGAAAATGTAAAAGGAAAACAGACTTTGACTGTTAGCTTCCTTCTGCTTTGCAGCCAACTCAGGCATCAATTTGTGCCTTTCTATCTGCAGGATCCAGAAAGACTTAAAGATGGAGTGGAGTGGGCAAGTGAAAATGCTAATCTGAAAAAGGAGGGTTTATACCCTTAGAATATCAAAACTTCACAGACTCTCAAAGTGAAATTTCCCAGGAACTTTAAGTATTTGCAAATGAGCATTACATGCAAAAGATATCAATGAACATTATATAGTGTGAAAACCTACTTGATAGGTTGTGGATTTCCTTTTAAACAGTGTACCATGTGAAAAAAATAATCAGTTTTAGATTTATGGCAAGAAGAAAATTAACGTGAGTGGCTGTAGTACATGGAGCAGTAGAACTAACCTGAACGAAAAAGTAAATTATTGCTATTTATCTCCAAGCGAACACGCCAAGTACACGAGGAACACAGCCCCACTATGTTTCCTTTATGCTTTTGCTCTCCATTACTAGAAACCAATTTATTGGGTATAATCAGTATTTAGCGTTACATAACAGTTGTTTATCTGGTGAAACTAGTCCACAAAGTAATTACTCAAGTTTTTTGCCCAATTTGAAACAAACCTTCATACAGTAGGCAACATCTTTCCACTTGTGCTTGTGTGCATTTTCATTTTACATCCTCAAGAGTTACATTTTGCATAATAATTTTATTTTCCATATTGAAATAAAATTTCCTGCAACATAAATTATATTTAGACATATAATTAGTATCTTTACTCAACTTCAAGATTTTTTAAAGTATCATTATTAGCCAGTTAAATAACTTCTATTTTGAAAGAACTTGCATCATAACAGGTCCTGATGAATTATATCACAAGTATGTGAAACGTCAATGAAAACAGAGGATAACTTGTACCAACATATGTTATGAATTAGTCCTTGGGCACATCAGTGAGAAGCCATCAATCCACACAAATCATTTGAAAAGATCTCCCAAAATGGATTAGGCACTTGTTTAAGTCAGCGTTTTCACTTCTACCATTCTGCGTCCCCAACAGCTTTAGAGAACACATAATCCCTCCCATTGAAGGTCATTATTCCATCTTTTAGATAGAATTTCCACTTGTTTTTACTCCTGTGAATCTAATACAAAAAGAAAACACAATGTTGCAAACACAGTATATCACATCAATGATGCCAATGATTAGTCCCATAAAACTGTCTTTCAGCATAGAAAGGTAAACTAAATAACAATGCCAGATTCATGCAGTTACCATTAGAGGACAGAAATGATGTAATAAAATGAAAGAACAAACTGCGTTAAAATAAATTTGAAAATCTGAATATCCACAGAATTCCATGAAAAGTATGAATTGAACAAGACAGATTAACGTCACAGAAATAGATCTTTTATCAAAATCCTGTGTTCTGACAAAGGATTGACAACTGAGAAACTTATTGCAATTAAAGTCAGTCAGAGAGAACAAATTGACAGTTACGTACAATTGTTCACACTTTCATGATGAATCAAAATGAATTACTTTTGATGGAAGTCAATTGTTTGGTAACAATTGCAACAAATTAATGTATAACAACACATTTCACAAACAGCAAGGGCCACAAATGACCAACTATTTGTTTTCAAGGTGATCATGGTGAAATGAACATTGGCTATGCTAGAAAAATAACTTATTCTTCACAGATAACAAAATGTGAAGCTGGATGAACACTGCAGGCTAAGCAGCATCTTAGGAGCACAAAAGCTGATGTTTTGGGCCCGAAATGTCAGCTTTTGTGCTCCTAAGATGCTGCTTGGCCTGCTGTGTTCATCCAGCTTCACACTTTGTTATCTTGGATTCTTCAGCATCTGCAGTTCCCATCATCTCTTATTCTTCACAGAAGTGCCTCAGTATCTTTTACATTACCATACAGGCAGGTGAGGCCTTAGCTTAGTTTCTCAATAACAACCAAGAGTTTCCAGCAATGGAACACTGAAGCCTCAGGACAAGTAACACAATCAAATACTCAAAAAGTGAAATCAGCGTTTCCTAACTAAGACAAATACCACCTGTGAACCAAGCAGTAGGATTCATTCCAAATATTTCCATCCAATCCAATTTTCATGAACCTAAGCAAGCTTATTATGGTATGTTCTTGATTCAGTTTCACTGATTGGAATGGCACAAAGAGCACAGGCAACTGTGGGAACTCTGAAAATCACTCTGCTAGCTTTACATTTATATGGCTATCCTTTCCAGTGAAAGGTGCAGTTTTATTTTCAAATACAATCTCAGAAACTTGCAGTGCAGGAGAAGATTATTTGGTTCATCATGTCTGTACTAGCTGCAAAAGAGCTGCCCAACTTAATCCTGTTCATGATCCAGGCAGCATTGCAGCTTACAGGATTAAGTACTTTTTACATACGATTTCTGCCTCTTCCAAGTTTTCAGTCAATTATTTCCAGACCTCTCATCCTCTGGGTGGAAAAGAATGCTCTACTGCCTTCTACAAATTATATTCAATCTATGCCTCCTAATTCACCACAGCAAATACATATTTCTAAAAAAGTTCTTCATTCACTGAATAGTTTTTTTTTGCCTCTCCACCTTCAATTGTTACTTCTTTCTCTCCCTTTCGGTTCACTGTTTCTCCCCCTTCCCCTCTCTCCAGCTCACACACTCTCTTCCAACTTTCAAACTTTGGGCAGCCATGTTGCAAGAAAGTCTTAACCAGAAGACCTGTAGGATTTAATTCTTTGCCATGGATAAACAATTTTATTTTTAGAACCAGTTTGAACAGAATGAAAATGTTGCTATGCCAACATGGTAAAACAATCTGAGAAAAACAAAGTCACACTGACCAAGTCAATACACTTGACTCTGTTGAAGTTCTCAACAAGCAATAAGTTTTAGCTTAGAAAAATGATCAAAAAAAATACATTCCATGTGTGTAGTATCTAAAAAAAACTGATTGTATTAAAAATCCTCTACTAGCTAGTTGGAGGATTTCTGTTTGAACAAGTAGATTTATTTTGCTGTAACTATCTTTCGATCTTTCATCCTATCAACTTCCACATTCAATCTTGTATCAGTTCCATCACTTCAGTGTAATTGTACACAAATATATATCTACACCCCAACCCCAACATCAGAATTGCAAAGCATTTTTTTTTCTTTGGAGAGACTCTAGACCACTTTTCTAATACATCCAGCATCACCTTTCCTTCCATTTTCTCACTGTTTGGAGCCCCAAACACAGCTTTTCAAGTGAAATACCTTGTATTTACTTCAATTGAGGGTGTGATTATTTTTCCTGCTTGGTGGTAAGGAACAAGCCAGGAATGGGACATTCAACATTAAATATATTTTCAAAGTAAAACGAAGTGAAGCAATCGACAGCAAGATCAAATTCAGCTAAATAGAGCACTCGCTGGTAGATAGGGTTTGCTCAGGGTGCCATACAAGGAGAAGCCAGAGATGATACAGGTAGGGTTCCAGAGGGGTTGGATATCCTGGTGAAAAGGAAATAATGATGATAACTTATTATGGGGCTTCAGAAGTTTCACAACATAGAGAGAGACTGAATTTTTCAAAGGAGAATGGAAACAAGATGGAAACCAGTTTAGTAGTACAGGAGGAAACAATGTCTGTTCATAAAGAAAGAAAGAGCAATATCAAGCTGAAGATCAATATGATAGGAGATGCCATACAGCACAAGTGGCCATTCAGCCCATGATATTTTCTTAAGAAACATCCAGTTAATACAACTCCTCCATCCTTTCCAAGTTTATATCCCAGTTCCTTTTCAAAGTTACTGTTGAATCTGCTTTCATCAACTTTTCAGGCAGTGCATTCATGATCATCACTGCATACGTGAAATGTCTCCTCATCTCCAAATAACAATAATCATTTAAATTCTTTCTCCTGAAGTCCTGTGTGAACAGTTTGGTTAAAAAATAAGCAAAAACAGAGATGGAGTATTCCATCAGGCACAAATGGGCAGAAAAGCCTCCTTCTACACTATAATTCTGCCTTGTGGAGCTATGAATACTTATCTCTATATTAAGTTGAAGGAAGTCTTCTGCAGACTTCAATGCCATCTGTCAGATTGTCTCCAAGTCTGTTATCTACATATTTTGGAAAGCTTTTCCTCACCAACATGGCTCAAAAATATACCAAAAACATCCCATTTTCTGACCACAGTACCCATTCTCATTTGCTACTAACTTATTTCTGCATTCACATTAAATGTTGTCTTACAGAATGATGCCATTAAGTAAGTCTTCTCCCCCAGCCATGATGGCCAGAAAAAAACCCTGAATTTTCACAACAGTGGAGTAGGTCTCCAAAGTGCCAAAATGGCACTGGAGACCATTTTCTAAATGTCCTGCCTCTAAATCCATGACCTGTAATTTTTGTTGGAGTAAAGGAAACAGGGGCTGGTTGTAGCTTCCAGATCCATGGTTCTCAGAGCAGATACCCAAAATATAACTTTTCAAAATAAGTTCTAAATGCACTGGAGTTTTTCTAAATTAAATATGCTTTTGGAACACTCAAACTCTTTTCTGGATCACTGTGGTACCTTGGGGAGAGGTAAGGTGCCCTTTGTGATTGATAAAGGTAGATATGAATGTGGATAAAGACTGGATAAACTAGCTGGAACTGTCAGGCTATCAAGGGATGTATCAAACTGTCAAACACATTAAATCTCTTGCCCTTTAGTTAAAAGAAACAGTCTGCAGTTTAAAAAAAAAAATCAGTGCTTGCTTTTTCATTCTGCTGGCATTAGCTCAAGGTCTATCATTATTAGAGTTGTGCTGCATGGCTGATTTAAAAGCCTGTCATTATCATACTTTTATTGACAGTTGAGTTCTTCAGGCGCAATAGTGATGTTCCTTACTTTTGGGTCGGGGCCAAGGTTCAAGTTCCACCTCCTCGAGAGGTTTACCATAAACACTCTGATCAGATTGGTTAAAAATAATCGAAAACAGAGATGGAGCATTCCATCAGGCACAATGGGCAGAAAGGCCTCCTCTGCACCATAATTCTGCTCTGTGGAGCTATGGATATTTATTTCTACATTAAACTGAAGGAAGTTAATCACAGCATTGAGAATTTTTTTAAAACATTCAGAAGTTGTGAGTAGACACTTTGGACTTTTTATTTAATCTCAACGTGGGTCCTGAGTCTGCCTATTGTGGGGACACTGAGTTAGCATGGAGGGATCACAGACAAATGGTAGTGGGTGGAGGACATGGGATGGCATAAGTTGCCTTAAGGGCTATAATGGATTATAGTGGTGGGTGGCAGGGCATAGATTGGCATGGAGTGCATTGTGAAGGGACTTAACATGGGATGGAGGGAGTGTAAGGGGCTGGGGGCAAAGGAAAGTGCAGCGTAGCTTAATATGAACAGTATGAAAGGCTATCGGTGTTAGTGGGTGGAGGGCACGAGGCGTCATGAAGGGTATGAGTAGCAATGACGGTTGAGCATGGTGCGTGAGATGGTGTGGATGAGGCATGGTGAATATATGAAAGTCGGGTGCTGATGCTGTTTTGTTTTGTTTTCACAACTGGGGAAAGTATTAGAACACTAACAAAAGTCTTTCAGGCTGCCAACTTGTACACCCAGCAGCCCAAATGGACTCCAAATGTTTTTTGGGAAGTGCAGCACTTGCATTTCATTAACACCCCTATCTTGGGAGGGAAGTTAGATCACCCAGCACTCTTTCTCCTGTGATAATGGGAACTGCAGATGCTGGAGAATCCAAGATAATAAAATGTGAGGCTGGACGAACACAGCAGGCACAGCAGCATCTCAGGAGCACAAAAGCTGACGTTTCGGGCCTAGACCCTTCATCAGAGAGGGGGATGGGGAGAGGGAACTGGAATAAATAGGGAGAGAGGGGCAGGTGGACCGAAGATGGAGAGTATCTTCTTTTCTCTCCATCTTCGGTCCGCCTCCCCCTCTCTCCCTATTTATTTCAGAACCCTCACCCCATCCCCCTCTCTGATGAAGGGTCTAGGCCCGAAACGTCAGCTTTTGTGCTCCCAAGATGCTGCTGGGCCTGCTGTGTTCATCCAGCCTCACATTTTATACTCTTTCTCCTGTGTCAAGTTTGCGGAGCTAGGGATCTTCCTGATGCCAAGCCCCTAATACAGAAGCGAAAATTCAGACCAAACTGCTCTTTCTGCAATGCTGTTAGATACTATGAAATTGATTCAGTGACAGTATTCCTGCATTTACAGTGGAATAAAACTCAAGCCTTAAATGCATAATTAGGTTATCATTTCAGTAGTAAAAAAATGTCATTGTCACAGTGACCCAACATTCCAAAATCTGATTCTTGCAATTAACTAATTAATATAATTATGTAAAGGTGCTGGCCATTTCATGATCACAGTGAAGTCAAGTGAGTATCATAAACAGAACTAGTACAATGTACTATGGCACATTAGCCATGTATGTTGACAAGCTGTTTCTTCCATTTATTGAAGATCAAGCATAACATTAACTTCTGCAGTATTGATTCTTATTGAAATGATCTATCACTACTTTGTATACGAACCAGACATCAGAAAGTCAACAGGATGATGATATTTTGAATCAATACATTATCCATATGACCCCTTTATTAATTCATACAACTATTCTATGATTTCGTAATACAAGTGTCATTCTAATATCAGCAGTGTTGCTTTGATTTCTAATGTGATGTGCCCATTGAACTATTTTGTAAGCACCAACCAAACATTCCTCCCACTCAAAAGAGAAAACTTATTCACTTTATTGTAATTAGTCACTTAAAATTACAGAAACTGCAGTTTGGAAGTTGCAATTTATGACAGCACAATTTAATTAATTACAAAGAAGTTCTGACAAAATTTCTAATAACAAAAATAATGACAGAGATAGCTAGAAACCATTGGTGTACTATCCGTTCACAATTAGGCCACTACCTTTGACTGGTTAGAACATCTGCTGAAGTAGCAAGGAATAATTCCATTCCTTACATTGCTATTCATCCCATTATCCAAATCTTATGAACCCAACAGTTTTACTGGTTAGTTGGGAAGCAATTATAGGATGATATCTATTTTGGACAAGCAAGCATTGAACTGTTCATACAAATTTCATACTGTACTCCAGAACTGCCTCAAACACTCTACCTTGCTTTATCTTTCTGACCCTTGAACAAGATCTGCCTTTGCACCCATTTCAAAACCTACAGCTTCAGATAATTTATAATACAAAACACCACCTGCACAGACAAGACTCTGCACTACCAGTCTTTTCTGCATTCCTGAAATTTTCTAAGTGAACTGCGATCATTTGGCTCTTTAAGCTAAGCCATGTAGGACAAACACCAGAGCTTTTAAATGGGTGTTAATCAAAAGTATACCACACATATAATGATAAATTGTACTGGAATGGAGAAAAAAAAGCTCCAAACATACAATAAGGCTGCTTTCCTTTTCTGACGCTGTTTCAATTTTTAACATTTGCATTTAAGTCTCATTTTTCCGAGATATATAGATCTTGTGGCCTGTGATGAACCAAACATGCACCCTGCTTACTAGGTTTCTACAGCTGACCTTACAGGTGGAAAGACAGCTAGATATGTACTTCTTTCCAACTTTACATCGTCATATGGTTAAATATTTAGCTTTTTCTTCCACCATTCCATAGCAAAAACACAACAGTAGGGAATTGAAAACAACTGCTGCATTAATCTGCACATCTCTAAATGACCTGGTTATGGATAACTTTTAAAACAAAAACACCAATTTGAAAGAAAAATATCAATGCATGTTTGTTTGAATGCACTAACACCAAAGTACTTACCTTGTCATATTGGCAAACAATTACATTTTCTGTATCAAACAGATCAGGTACCTCCTGTTCACTGACATCATCTCCTGAATTCAAAGGATCCTGCAAATACATTGCATTCAGATTAATTTATCTGCCATTAACTACCAAAGAATTAATAACCAATAACACTTTTGCAAGGTTATATATAAAACTGAAAAAGAAAATAATTGAAGAACCAAGGTGCACAAAATAACAACCAAGACTGAAAAAAGATAAAGGAAGGGAAATGTATTACTGTAGTATCTTTCATAACCCACAATGCTTTACTGCCAATGAATTAATTATGAGATGTGGTCAGCATTGAGAGGTTGGGAAGAAAGGAGAACATGGTAAAACTGAAAGTGGCCAGGGTTGCAAAGCTTCTAAAATATCAAAATAAATATATGAACATGTATTAAATATTAAAGATTAATGATAGTTGAGAGAAACAAAAAAGACTCAGAGCAATACCAACTATACTAAATGTGCTGAAAATGCAGGTTTAGAATTTTACAAAGTAATGGTTGCATTGGAAAATTTTCAATATGTTACTACTTTTCATTTGACTTGTAGAAATCATTAAATCTCTTTAGCAACTTGCAAGGAAATTGAGGTCGCAATACTTCAATGTTCAATGACACAAAACAGGCTAATCTCATGGGGACAGTCAAGCTCTGGCCCACAAGATCATTAAAAGCATAACAATTTCAAGATTTAAATGAAAGTCTCTTTCTCTTCAAGAAAAGCTTCAGAAGGTACAGAGCACAGCTCCTAAATATGGAGCTGAAACAGAAGTGTTTCTTTCCTCATGAATGGAATCATTGACCATTTCAGTAATGGGTCTCAGTTTTGAGACAGCTTATTTAACCAAGAGAAATTAACTCAAGCGAGAGATCCCTTATACAGTAATATTTGTTGAGCACCTAAACTCAAACTACGTGGTACTTCCTATCAATCTGAGTGGGCAAATAATAAGGTGTTAAGACCATATATATCAATAAGGTCATCCCCCTACATTTATACAAGATCAAAAGTTATAGTCCAACAGGTCTACTTGAAATCACAAGCTTTTGGAGCTCCGAAAGCTTGAGATTTCAAATAAATCTGTTGGACAATAATCTGTGTCATGTGACTTTTGACCTTGTCCACCCCAGTCCAACACCAGCACCTCTACATTATATTTATGCACATGCTAAAGCTTTTCAGCAATCTCAACAGGTTAAATGGCTGTTTCTCTGATAAAGGTCTAACCCAGTGCAAGTAAAGATAAGTTAGAGAAGTTTACAGTGAGTTTTGAGTTAATACAATAGTGAGAACACCTTGAGCAAATAATGCTAGATCTGAAAATTCCATGCCTGTTAAGATTTATTTCTATTATGCTTAGCAGTACTTATGTTATCAACCTCTTTCCCCTTGTCAAAAATGGCTAATAAATGCAGGTGACCAACTCATCTTTTGAATATTTCTGGGATTCAAACTTTCTTTATAGGCCAGCATTTATTTCTCATCTTTAATTACGCTCAAGGTGATGGCCGTTCACTGCCCTCTTTAATCACTACAGTCTTTGCACTGGAATGCTAAACATCTGCTAAACATCCAATTATAAAACACTAGTAGAACACATTTAGTTCAACTTAGTCCCTCAGAAAGCCTCTGCCACCGATCTGTATCCATTGCGATCTCTTTCAGTCCAGTCAATGTGGTATTTTGCTCATGAATGTCCTCCGCAAATATACAACACCAGATTTTCTTTGTTCATCCCATCCTTCTTCTTCCATCTGACAGTGGTCAAGGTCCAGAGCGTTTAATATATGTCCTTCCAACCTCATTTGCCTGTTATAATGTTCCATAGATACTTCTGACCATTTCTCTGCAGTACTTCTTCACTGATGTTGTCTCTTCAAGTAATGCTCAGGACTTTTGGTAGACATAATGATAGAAGACCTCCACATGTAATACCTATGCACTTCTTTTCCATGTTAAACTGGCACAGACTGCAGTTGGTACTACTATGGACGTGCAGATTCACAGTTTTATGACTGTGTTGATGGCATTGGATGCCTTGACTAGTAAAATACAGGGGAAGAAGAAAAAAGGCAAAGCAGTCATGAGAAAAAAGTAGGCAGGTGCATTCTCCCATGAGTATGAGAAGAGGAGTAAAGTACAATACTGCAAAAGAATGAGACACAGGGTTGGTAACAGACTAAGAACAACAGCAAAGATAATGCCACAATAGGCACAATTACAGCCAAGTGATATCACAGGCAGGAAGTTCTTGCTTGTATTGTTAATGGTATCAAGTTGATTGCTAAAGAATAGCTCAAAGAAAAAGGTCTGTCTGTGAAAGCAAAGCTGTCCATCCATCACTGCTGATGCGAAAAATTTCTCTGTTAATATTAGCTATGATAAAGCACTAATGGAGAGACTTTAAAGATTATAACAAGACCTCTCTTTCAGAGACCAAATGCAGACTCTGGGATCGGTTCACCGAGCATCTGTGCTCTGAATACACCAACCAACCCAACCTTCCAGTTGCTATCTATTTTAATTCCTCCTCCCACTTCTGTGGTGACATGTCCATCCTTGGCCTCCTCCACTGTCAGAGTGAGGCCAAACATAAACTGGAGGAACAACTCCTGATATTTCACCTCAATATTGACTTCACCAGCTTCAAAATCCCTCCACCCCTAGCCTTATCCCACGTGCAGCCCTCCGCCCTTTCCTCACTTCCCTGGCCTGGCCTAACCTAACCTAACTAGTCCATCTTCCTATCATTGCATCCTCTGCAATGACCAACCACAATAGGGTTCTATCTGCATCCAGCTATCACCATCCCACCTACCCTTCTTCCAGCCCCAACTCCCTCCCTCCCTCTATTTACTTCTGGGCTCTCCTCCCTCTCCCCATTCTTGACGAAGGGTTTGGGCCCGAAACGCTGACTTTCTTGCTCCTCGGATGCTGTCTGACTTGCTGTGCTTTTCCATCTCCACATCTATAGACTCTGGCTTCCAACATCTGCTGACTTTACTGTTTCCAAATGGGGACATTTGTTCAGTGGTGGGCACTGCTGAAGCTATTACGTCCGGCACTGACTGTTGCTGAAGAAATTGGTCCTGATGAACACTTCATTATCTTTTTATGAAAACAGACTTTACATTTACTTATATCAGCTCAAATTGAAGATTTAATGCACAGTTACTCTGTCTCCTTGGATTCGTACCAAAACATCCTCTTATGGTTTTGGCTGAGAATTTCAAGCAAATCTGACAAAGGTTACATTTTATTTTGACTAATAGAGGTACCACAAAAACACATAAAACTTGAAGACATATCTCATGAAAACGACAATATGTCCTCAACCTTTGGGAAAAAGATATAAGACAACATATTTACTGAGGAGCTTTGGTCATATAAAAAGAGCATAATTGACTTTATCTGACAAGCAATGATGGTGTGTTGTACAGAATATATCTTTGGACACAGAACAATAGAAAAATTATGTGAGCAATGTTCCGAAAATTAAATATAGTTTATGGGAAGCATTTCTTCTAGTTCACTCTTTGTTTTTCTAAATTGCAAAAAAGTTTAATCAACTCTACATTTTTGAAATAATTTACAAATCTTCTGCTTTAACTAATGTCCTCCTTACTTCAAAGTCACAGACGTAGCAATCTTAACTATTACGATTCTTTCTCATAATCCAACTTCAGCCATACTTTCCCCTAGAATCCTTAACTTGTTAAACAACAGCCTGACCTCACTACATCAGTACTTCCAAATTAGATTGAGAAGAATACAAGAGGAAAAGCTATCTAACAATCTACTCTAAGTGTTTTGACAACACAGGCAAATTTCCCAATAAAAAGACTGTACACCAAATATAAAACCAAGTGCCCAGTGCCATTTCTCATCATGCAACAAAAAATTAGGCAATTCTATAGTTTAGAAAATTGATTTACCCAAGTGGCTTCACAACTTATAGGCCTTTATTTTAAAAGGAGCATAGGACTGTCATTCATGGCAATAATGTTTACTTTGTTTAATTAGATTATTGAAACAGACAAGGAAGGGTAAAAATGAATTATGCAACAAAATGCTGTTAATGAATTCCACTCAGAACCATACAAGAACTCATTGCACATATTCTGAATAACTTTAAGAAGAGTCATCATTTTGTGAATCAATAAAACTCAGTCTTTGGGGTTTTGTTAGAGGCCAGGAGCTGCAGAATTTTCCCATCTCATTTTTTCAAAGATCCAGCTAATGTTTAATTCTTCAAAAATCACCATCTGTGGGGCTTGCATATTTGCTTCATATTATTCATTACTCTAAAAAAAAATTGACCAGATAGATTCACAATGTTGAGAGATTTGAGCAGAGGTGGCAAGGCAAGTATAGAGCATTTATTTATAAAATAACTGGAGAATTATTAAGTTTATATGGATCATGTAGCAAAATGTCATCAGGGAATCAAAACCTCTTCAGTAGCTAAAAGTCTCAAATAAAGACCAGATCTGGTCTGAACAATTGCCAAAAATCAATGCAGTACCTACAAAGGGAACATTGATATTTTGGACTAAGATCGCTTTTTAATTTACAGCCTGCATGAACAAATTCAATTTTTTGGATTAACACTTCAGCATGACAAGTTATATGAAGAACTAATCATCAGCTATCAACCCAATTATTATCATATATCAAGGGACTGGCTTTACAAATTCACACATTATGCTTCAGAAGTGTGGTTCAGACCAGAATGCCTAATCAATCTGAAATTTTATGTAATAAACATTCTTAATTTGAACAGACCTTTACTGCTATTGGAGACATGGAGATAATATCTACAGGACCTGTAAGATCTGCCGAGTCACATAAAATATACTTCAGAAGTTGCAATACATTAAAGCTTCTGTGCCAGCATTAACTCTAAATTTATCCTCTTAACTTGCTGAAAATGAGATGAGGATCTGCACCAGAACAAACACCAAAATAAACATTTTTATCATACTTTCACTTAAGGTTTCCAAAAACTGGCCTAAACAAAATGGAAGTCTTTCCGTACCAATGGAATGTATGTCCAACTACACAGATGTAGAATTGCATCCACAAGTGATTTTTTGAATTTTCCATTTATCCTATGTCAGCAGGCAATGTTTCTCATCAAGTTTTAGGGCTCCAAAAACTTGAAACAACTTGTCTTTCATTCAAAAGGCCAAAACACAGGCAATTTTTCTTTGTAATATTTAATGCAATATTTTGTTACATTTTATCATTTTCAGATGCTTGTGAAATCCCGTCTAGATTTGAATGCAAGAGGGAAACCAAGGTGTCGTAACTTTTGAACTGTCAGAGAAATAATACCAAAACAGTCTCAGTTTCAATTGTTGATTTGTCTTGATTGCACAGGCAGTGATTGAAACACGGAAATATACAAGATAGGACAACTATGGCCTTTCGGCACTTCAAGCCTGCACTGAAATTCAGTGTGATCGTGGCTTCCAAATCAGTACCCTTACTTTCTCCTCATGCCCCTTAATCTCTTTATACCGAAGAACTATTATCGAACTCTTTCATTAAAACATTCAATGTATTGGCCTCAACCGTTCTGTGGTAGAGAATTCCACAGGTTCATCACTTTGAGTGAAGAAATTTCTCCTCAGCTCAATCCTAAAAGGCCTATGCTGAACTGTTAAACTGTAATACCTGCTTCTGCATATCCCTAGTCGTTGGAAACATCCTGCCTTACCCTGTCTCGTTCCATTAGAATTTTATAGATTTCTATGGGATTCATCACTATTCTTGTAAATTCTGGTGAACATAGCCCTAACTGATACAGTCTCTCATCATACGTCTGTCCTGCCACCTCAGGACTTAGTCTTGTAAACCTTTGTTGCACCTGCTCTGTCACCATAAAGTTCTTTTTTGAGGCAGGGAGAACAATATTGCACACAATACTCCAGGTGTGTTCTCACCAAAGCCCTACACAATTGCTGTAAGACAACCTTGGTCCTGTAGTTGGTTTTAGAAAGCATCTCTGCTTTGCTAATTTGGAAACACGCAAATTCCCAACTCCTCATGAATACTTGGTCAGCCCTAGGCATCAGCAAGTGACAAGACTATATGACATCAATGCTCTACTTTCACCAGCAAATGATGTATTGATACAGTCAAGACTGAAACATGAATGATCACTGCTTGGGCAAGCACCTTTTGAACTGTGCTCTAGTAATGAGTCAATTCTTTCAAGACAGAAGAAAGAAGATAGAGTATGGCATGGAATACTATGAGCAAAGAAAATTGAGGTAATCAACGAGAGAGAGAGAGCGAGAGACAGACAGAGAGATCTGTCACTAAAATAAAACAGCTCATCTTAGCAGAGCTTTTATCAGTTATTAGGTACTACTTGCATAGGCAAAATACTGAGATACGGTATGTTAATAGTCAATTCCAATAAAAGCAATGTACTCAGACCACTCAACAGAACTACTGCTCCACTGAAAAAAATCCAATACAGATGAGAATTTTTAGCACATACTTGAATCTGGATAGAGCCAGATGTTTGCTTGTATTAGGACTGCATGGCCTAGGGATGAACTAGGGATCACACCATTTTGGTTCTGATAACATGTAAATGATCTCTGAATAAAAGATCCCGTAGAAAACAGTGATAGGATACAGCACCAAGTTTGAAAGTGAAAAACCTGGGTCAGAAACAACAGTGCTAAACTTAAATAAGGGTCATTACAAAGGAATCAGGGCCGAATTGGCTGCAGTGGACTGAGAAAGGAGGTTAGTAGAAAAAACATTTGATGAAAAATGGCAGATATTTAAAAATTAGATCATGACTTACAATAAAATTATCTCTCAGTGAGGAAGAAGGATTCTTAGGAATAGGATAAGTTAGAGTTAAGATTAGGGTTATTTATTCACTGGATGAGGACGTCACTGGCAGGACCAGCATTTATTGCCCATCCCCAATTGCTCAGAGAGCAGTTAACAGTAAACCACATTGCTGTGGGTCTGGAGTCACATGTAGGCTAGGCCAGATAATGATGGCAGTTTCCTTACCTAAAGGACATTAGCGAACCAGATGGGCTTTTCTGATAATTGACAATGGTTTCATGGTCATCATTAAATCCTTAATACCGAATTTCTATGGAATTCAAATTCCATCATCTGCCACGGCTGCATTTGAACCCAGGTCCCCAGAACATTAGATGAGTTTCTGGATTAATAGCCCAGTGATAATACTGGTCATTGCATCTCTATTCATGTTTATTTAAGAAAGTTCTCAATAGTATCGAATGGAAAGAAAAAAATGTGACGCGGGGAAAAAGCGTTTAAGATTGGAGAAGTTTTAAAAACCAAAAGAAGGTGACCAAAACGTAAACTGGCAGAAAATGAACAAGTAGAAACTGTCAAGTCCTATGAAAATGGAGAATAAGAGCTTCTTTAAATATATGAAAAGAGATGCCAAAATGAACACAGTTTCCTTAGAGAAAGAGGTTGAGAAAATAATAATGGGGAAACAAAAAAATGGCAGAGCGGTTGAACAAATACTTCACACATCAGTGATAATAAAATGTGAGGCTGGATGAACACAGCAGGCCAAGCAGCATCTCAGGAGCACAAAAGCTGACGTTTCGGGCCTAGACCCTTCATCTCTCTCTCTCTCTTCACACATCAGTCTCTGGTTCGGAAGCCATTAATAGCATTCCAAGAATACCAAATAATCAAGTGGAATTGGGGGGGCTGTAGGGGAGGGGAAGGAGGAAATAAACATAATAATGATCATTGTAGAAAATATACTAGATAAACTGTCAGAGCCAAAGGCAAGAGAAATCTTGAGCCTGATGAGATGCATCCCAGGATGTTAAAGGAAGTAGCTTCAGAGTTAGTGGGTGTGCTGGTAGCACTCTTCGAAGAATGGTTATATTCAGGAAAAGGCCGTAAGTCCATGCAGCCAATTGAGTTTACTCCACCATTTGATCTTGTCTGGTGTGTTTCTCAACCACTTTCTCCTGCCATCTACCTGTAACTCTTAGCCCCCAAACTGACCAAGAACCTATGTATGTCTAAAGTATGCTCATTCACAGAATAGGGATGTCACTGGCTGAGCCAGTATTTATTGCTCATCCTTTGCTGCCCTCCAGAAGGTGGAAGGGAGCTGACTTGTTGAACTTTTGCAGTCTATGTGCTATAGGTAGACTCATGTGCCATTTGGGAGGGCATTCCAACCTTTCTGAAGTCCTCATGCATAAATTACAAAAACTATAATACAAATTGAGTGGTTATTAGGAGAGGCAAATGGGATGTTGGCCTTTATTTTGAAAAGAAGGGAGATTTTGCTAAAACTATGCAAGGCGCAAGTTAGACCACAGTTGGAATACAATGAACAGTTTTGGTGTCCTTATCTATGGAAAGGCAAACTTGCATTGGAGGCAGTCCAGAGGTTCACAAGATTGTTCTTCAACATACACAAATTTTCTTATGAGAGGCTGGATCTATACTCACTGGAGTTGAGAAGAATGAGAGGTGACCTTATTAAAACCTACAAAATTATTAGGGTATTGTTGACAGGTTGTTTCCATTTCTGAGAGTCAAAGGCATAATCTCGGTGTAAGGGTCACCAATTCAAAACAGGACAGGAATTTCCTCTGAGGTAGTGAATCTGTGGATTTATTTTTACTGCTGACAGCTGTAGAGATTGTGTTGTTAAGTGCATTCAAGGCTGAGATGAATAGATTTGTAACCAGTAATGGAATAAAGGGGTGTGCAAATAAGGCAGGAAAGGAAAGTTGAGGATTATTGGATCATAATTTCATTGAATGCTGAAGCAAACTCTAGGGTTGAAAGACCTACTTCTGCTCCCACGTCTTATAGTTATTACAATTGTGTGATTAGTTAGCTTAATAGGAACCAAAATAAATAATCAAAATATTTTACATAATTACTTCTTCTATAATTTCTTCTTTATGTTCTTCATCAGAGCCATCACTGCAAGTGTCAGGGCTAGAACTATCATCTTCATCATAACCTTCAAGTGCTTTAAGATCTTCAGCATCAATAATCCCAAGTATATCATTTTCTTCCACTTCCCGCAGGTTACCAAGTTCTTCATCAGAAGATGTATCGTTAGTTCCATCTAACTGTGGGATGGATGACTCTTCAACTTTGGTTGGTTGTTCCTCAGAGGTGGCAGCAACCATCAACAAGGTCTCATTCACCTAAACAGTAAAATCAAAATTTAATTCACCAAAACAAAATAACAGCCAACTTGTAAAGCATGTCCAGTCTGGTTTAAGGTTACTTGAATGTATCCTTGCGCAAGTTTGAACACATATACTTGACTGTAAATGTTATTCCAATAAGGCGATTATATTCAAATACACATTTTATTTGGGGGAGGAAAAAAGGAATTGTTTCCACAGATTAGGATCATTTCTAGACCTACATCAATTGTGGAAGTTTCAGAAGGTGAACACAAAACCTTTGTTGCAAACTTTGAAAGAAATTAGCAAAATAGTAACTTGAGAATTTACAACAACCTGTAAATTACTGCAGTTCTGCTCATTTAACCTGCTGTTGCTGTTTGGCAATAGACCTTCATCTTGCAGATGCTAGATGCTAATTCTGACACTTCACTTTCAACCATGACTCTAACACCAATCATCAGACTATAATTTCCCAAATGGTCACTGACATCAGCTCCTATGGAGATCTTCCCCTCTCCTTCCCACAAACTCCATCAATGAACTGTGAAAAGCAATGAAAAGTGCTGTGGAGCCTCCTGTGAAGTGCTGTTGCCTTGTGCCAGTTTGAATTTATGGTGTGGTTTTTGCTGGCGCTGGTAGGTGCTGGTTCTGGCTGTGCATTGTAATGGTCATTATATCAGGTCTAATTCAATGCGTTTGTTGATGGAGTCTGTAGATTAATGCTGAGCCTCCAATAATTCCCTGGCTGTCCTCTGTTTAGCTTGTCCAATGACAGTTGTGTTGTCCCAGTTGAAAATGTGGTTTTTCTTGTCTGTGTGTATTGAAACCAAGGACATCTAGTTTAGTTGCTAGCTGGTGTTCGTGGATGCAGGTTACTAGTTATCTGCCTGTTTGTCCCACATAGTGTATTGTGCAGTCTCTGGATGGTATTTTGTAAAGTACACTTGTCCTGTCCATGGTATCTGTTGGGTCTTTAACCCTGGTTAGTTACTGTCTTAGTGTGGCTGCTGGTTTGTTTGCTGATAAGATTCCTAGCTGTCCGAGTGGTCTGGCTGTCAGTTCTGAGGTTTTTTTTAATATATGGTGTGGTAGTTATTGTTTCAGGTTTTGGTGTGTCCCCTGGTTATAGACCAATCATTACAATGCACAGCCAGAACCAGCACTTACTGGAAGCAGCAAAAACTAGACCATATAAATTCGAACTGGCACAAGACAACAACCCTTCACAGGAGGCTCCACAGCACTCAAGACGTCACCTAGTAAGGCAGGAAATGACTGCTATTAAACCTCCCACCTTGGCAAATACACCAACATCTATAACCAGCACCCGAGCTACAAATCTTCACTCAAACCTTGTTTTTTCCTACCTTATTCTACATTTCTTTTGAGTCCAGTTTCTGCTGGAACTTTTCTGACACTCTCTTCCACTTTAAAGTTTCTTTATCTCAACTGCATCTTTTTGCAGTGGACATCCAATCACATTAGAAACCTACCTTCACCAGGATAGCAATTTCTTCCTTTAAAAAGGTCCAAACAGTCCCTGACCACCTCAAACCTAAGGTGGCTGATGGAACCTGTTCTTTTACTGAACATTTTCCCTTTTGACTCATAGGAAAATTGCGATTAAGAGGAGTATGACTTAGTCATTCAGCCCAATGATCTCCTCTGCCATTTAACTGGATCGTTGCTGATCTTTACTTCAATGCCATTCAAAATCCCTTTGACAGCCTTATTGTCTGGAAAACAAATGATTTCAGGCTTGAATACACTAAATGACTGTATCTGCACAGTCCTTTGGGATAAAGGATGCTAAAGATTCATCACTTTCTAAGTGAAGAAATACCTCTTTATCTCAATCCTAGGTGGCCTGCTGAGACTGTTTCCCCTGGTTCTAGACACCCGAATCAGAGTAAACATCTTTCCCTTATCTCTCTTATCAAGTCCTCTAACAATATTGCGTGCTACAATGAGATTACCACTCATTTTTCAAAACTCTAGAGAATATAGACCCAATCTCCCCAAAGGAGAATCCCACCATTTCAGGGGTTAATCTTCTGGTGAACCTTTGTTGAACTCACTGTATTTCAAGTATATCATTCTTCACAGAAGGAGACCAAAGACTGAACATCGAACTCCAGGTGTGGTCCCACTAAGGATCCAAAGAATTGCAGCAAAATTTTTTTTTTAAAAAACCAGTACTCCTGTATTATTAAAGGCAACATACAACTTGTATTCCTGTTGACTTGTTCGCTTTCAAGTGACTTATGAAAAGGACACCCAAGAACCTTTGGACATCAACACTTCCCAATCTCTTGACATTTTAAAAATACTTCACCTTTGTAATTTTCCTATCAAAGTGGGTAACTTCAAATTTCCATGTGCCATATTCTTTACTTGAAGCCCTCTTTGCATCCTCCTAACAACTGACAGTACCAGCTAGCTTTATTTCATCAGTAAATTAGGAAATGTGACATTTAGTCCCTATATCCAAATCATTGATAAAGGTTATGAATAATTGAGGGCCAAGTACTGATCCTTGCAGCACCTCACTATTCACAGTCTGCTAATGAGAATGACAAATTCATTCCTTCTGTTTTCCAATCCTCAATCCATACCAAATGTTCTAATTTTGGTTACTAATCTCCTGTTGAACCTCAGCATATGCTTTTGATGATCCAAATACATTATATCCTCTGGTTCCCCACTTATCTATTCTGCTAAGGGTATCCTCAAATAAGCTTCAAACACTTCATTAAACCTGATTTCTCTTTCATAAATCCATGCTGATTTTGCAAATAATGTTAGGATTGGGCAAAGTGTCCTGGTGTCACATTCTTAACAGTAGATTCTAGCATTTTCCATAACAATTCATTTACTGGATATGGATGTCACTCTCTGGACCAGGAGATATCGCCCATCCCTAATTGACTTAAAGCAGGCAGTGGTATGCTGTCTCCTTGAATCACTACAGTCCATATGCTGTAGACAGAACCACATTGTCATTGAGGAGGGAATTCTAGGATTTTGACCCTGATACACTGAAGCAACAGTGACAGATTTCCAACTCATGATAATGAGTGGTATGGAGTGGAGTTTGCAGGTGGTAGTCCTCCCATATATCCAGTGCCCTCATCCTTCTAGATGAAGTGGCCATGGGTTTGGAAGGTGGTGTCTAAAGATCTTTGATGAATTCCTATTGTGCATTTTGTAGATGACAGACTTTGTTACTGCTGCGTGTTGGTGGTGGATGGAATGGATCTGGTGCCAATCAAGTGGGCTGCTTTGTCCTGGTTAGTCAATTGTCTTAAGAGTTGGTGCAGTTGCCCTCATCCAGGCAAGTGGTAAATATTCCATCACATGCTTGACTTGCACCTTGGTGGTGGTGAGGTACTCACTGCAATATTTCTAGTTCATCCTTCTAGCCACAGTATTTGTGTATGGTACAAACGTATGTGGTACAAATGCTACTCGCCATTTGTCAGCCTAAACCTGGATACTGTCCAGGTCTTGCTGCATTTGGAAATTGACTGTTTCAGTGTTTAATAATTTTCAAATGATGCTGAAAATTATGCAATCATTAATAAACAGCCCCGCTTCTGACCTTTTGATGGAGGGAAGGTCATTGATGAAGCAACTGAAGATGATTGGGCCTCTGACAACTATATCTATCTTTTGTGCAAGGTATGACTCCAGCTAGCAGACGTTCACAAGCACCTATACACGTTTACCATTTCCTAAAATTTTGACAGCAGCCTTGTATATATGGCATTCCAAGTATTTATCCATATGCTTCTTAAATGTTGAAGTGGTTCTTGCCTCTACCACCCTTTCTGGGCATTTCTAGCATACTTAAGATTGGATCAAAAGCAGTGGATTAACGATGTTTCCAATTGCTCCTCTCATGAGAAACATAGTAAATCCATATGCCAGATAATGTGAAATAATTAGCTACTTTTTTGCTGTTTTCAATACGCCATTCAGTTTGTATTTTTAAGCAGATAAGACACAGTATAATTCACATCAGAACAATCTTTTATGTCTCTGCTTCTCAACTTCATATTGTCAGAGGCTGTATTTTATTGACATAAAATTTTCAATCTGCATATTAATACTTCTCAGTGTTCATTTTTCTAATATCGCTTACCTGGGGTGTAAACTGTTGGACTACACACTGCTCAGAAACACACTGCGGTATTTTTGTTCTTTCACTTTGGTCAGATGCTTGATTTTGTACAATAAGCGTATGTGCTAGAGGAGCACTGTCTGAATCTTGAATTAATAGATGCTGAGTCTGGCCTGTGGTCACCTGTTCTTCCACAGACTGTTCCAGTTGTGTTGGTTGTGTGGATACCACATGTTGTCCTAGTGTTCCTGTGTTTGCTATGGACTGTCTCTGAATAACAATAGGTGGCCCTGTCTGTACCCCCATCCCAGAATGTTGTAAAACCACCGGATTCATTGTGCCCTGTTGCTGAATGTATACGTGTCTTGATATGCCAGGTTGTTGCAGAATAGATTGATTAGTTACATCAAAAGATTGGTTTGTCAGCAATTGCTGATGTGTGGAAACTTGACCTGAGTTGGATTGTTGGAGTGTGGGTGCTTGGTCTTGTGAAGACTGCTGAATGGCATGTGTTTGACTAGAAACTGAGTTTTGTTGGAAGAGAGCTGTCTGTCCTGTAACTGGATTTACTTGCTGAATGAAATGACGAACAGGCTGCTGGAAATATTTCTGGCCTGCAGCACTTTGTGTTACCATCACTGGAACATTGACTTTATACATGTGACCTAGAAGAGACAAAAATTGAACAGAATGAACAACGTTTGAGGGCAGAATTAAATTAGAATAGGCAGTATCAGCAAAAGACAATCAGAAAACTTGTAATCCAAAAGCAATACTCTTCTCTCAAAAGGATGCAAAATAGAAGTATTTTTAGGAATTTTATTCCATGCAAGTTAATCCATTGATCGTTGTCTTCTCAGAGCCCTAGCTTTCAAAATCATAGCAATGAAATAAAAGTATCGTTCATAACTAAATGAAATCATGAATAGATTTAAGAATGTTCAAATAAACAAGCGCCAATTGCTATTCAAAGTTACTATTCAAACTGGTGAGAACTGTAATCTGAATATATTATAAAAATGAGGGCCAAATATCTAAAATTATAGTCAAGAGATTTCCAAGTGTTTTTCTGACTCTCTGTTTCAACGATTTATTTCCTATCTGCCCTCGCTTTTTAAGGAACAGCAGGGCCAAATTAGTCTTTGCTAATAGCACAAAAACAGACAACAGCAAATCGGCTGCGTGGTAATTGTGTAACAGAAGCAGCTATCATTGGCTCAATGTTCACTTTTAAAAATCAGCAGGAATTCAAACAATGGGTCAGTTCAGCATTGCATCCAA